>NC_071668.1:5105000-5793333 GCF_028554725.1 Zeugodacus cucurbitae
TTCTAACGATGATATGTTAGATCGCCTTTTAAATTATTCACTCTTTTGACTAAATATATCTAGAACTTCCTTATAAATACTAATATACATACATGTAAACCAACGTTTCAAAAAAATTCTTGTACTACCTCAATAATAAATTATTGACACTTATTTTGTTGTAATTTAGCATTCTAGTAATCAACTATGCTAATTGAGCATGAATGTAGATTTATAGTTTTAATCTGCCTTGAAGCAATTAAAAAAAGTGAACCAGTAGATAAGATGGGTCGACTGGCTATTTTCGATTTTACTTCGAAAACTATGACAATTTGACCTATTTAGCGGGGCATATGGAATAAAAAGTATAAATACACACAGTAATAGTTGTAATTGCCATAGAATGAATGAGCTGGAAAAGGGAAAACGAGGTTGAAGGCACACAAATACATCATACATACTCAAATTCATATAGTCTATATATACACATGTATATCTGTAAACTGTAAAGTGGCGGTCTAGCTAAAAAGCCTGAGTTGAACTATAAGATATAAAAAACCCAAAAAAATGACCATAACAACAATGTATGTATGTATGTATGTTTGTGTATTCAAAACCCGCCATCTGCTTAACGTGCTCAGTGGCTTAGTAGAATTCATTTTCAGCAGCGTAAATGGAATTCGTCGCTCTAATCAAATTTATATTTAAATTGTGACGTAAGGCTGCTTATATATATGTGTGTTGATATATATGTATTTGTATGTGTGTATATATAATATGTTTGAGTAGCAGCTTAAGCTCGGCTCGGTTCGGCATAGCAATAAACAGGGTTTTTTTCTATCAAACTTGTTGCAAAGCGCCATAAAGAAAAACACACGAAAAATGACAAACAAAATATGACGAAAGAGAATAAAATAAAATTAGAATCAACAATTTTTTTTTTCTTTTTTTAAGCAAAAAAATATTTTTGTGTTTTGTTAGTGTAATTTTTGCCGTTTTTAGAGTTAATGTCAACATTAAATTCCAGCAATTTTTCATACAAATTCATATAGGTATATACTGATATACTTGACTTACAACAATGTATATATAAACACAAAATTATATTTACATATAAATATATATATATATATTTATATTTGTATGTGTGTCTGTTTCATATTTCAGATGTGTTTATTCGAACTAAAGCTCCCCAAACCTAAACCGCATGCGAATTTAGCCGCGGAGAGCACGCGACACTTGTCGCCGACGCTCAGCTTAGCTCGGCATGCCAGCTAGGCCGGTGATTTTATAAAAGGGGCTGTGGTTAAATATACTATGTATACGCTTGCATATTTGTAAACGTTTATGGTAAACGTACGTTGAAAATCAAGTTCATGGACAATGTCAATTAAGTGCGCATACTTTAGTCAAGTTATACAAACAGACATACATACATACATATATGTATACAAACTGTGCTGGGTATTGAAATGCATAGTATAATAGTCAACCACTCTTGACTGGTTAGAAGAAATGCATGCCGCAAATTCTTATGTTGAATTTTAGATGATCTAAAATTATTTTTCTGTTTTACTTCTAATAGTAGACTCTACAAGCAATATATTCTTTGAAGTCTTCATGTGACTTTCAAAAAATATGCTAATATGCCGCGAAGGGTTAATATAGGCAATAAGCAAGGTACTAATTAACAAATTGAAGCATATATATAACAAATCAGTAACCAACAACTAAAAGCAGTTTAACGAAAAAATACCACGCCTCAGCAAACTAGATAGCTTAGCCGCAAGCTAAGTAATATGTATAATTAATCTCTTAAGTTAATATGCAAACAAGTCAAGATATTATATATTTACTAGAAGAAGAAAAAAAAAACATCCAACTTTGTTATTCTACTGGGAACAAATATTTGTTTCCGAGTCACAACAGCTTTGAGCGCTCAAATTCATTTTTATTTTTTATTTTTTTTTTCTATTTTTTACTTTCAATTTCATTAAAATTCATTAGAACTAAAACCAGTTAATAGTTTAGCCAAGCGTATGCCTTAAGTCAATTTAAATATCGCAGAAAGACAAGGCAAAAGCATATGTAAAAAATACAAAACATTGAAAAAATGACGACACACTCAGCCATTCAGGTATTCAACAACTACAGTCATAAATTTTGTTAAGTGTTTTTTCATATTTTTTTATAGTGTTTTCCATTTTATCTTTGACGCTTGTTTACTTCCTATTTTTACTAGATTTTTCTTTTCAAATATCTCGTTATAGACTATGTATGAATAGGGCATGTTAAATTTATATTTGTAATATTTGTTTTTGTTTACACAAACGCCATTGAGTAGTTTGTAGTTGACTGCCGGCTATTGTACATTATCGTTGATGATAATTACCGATTACAATTCATTTTACATATTTGCCTATAATTATACCAGATATGTACATACCTAGCTTTCATTTAATTTCGACTGGGTCGTTTATTTTAAGCTTCCCATTTATCAATTAAATTATGGGTACTTATTTCTAGTAATTTTTTAATAACCTAATGCTGTAATAGACAAAGTTGATGTGATGCTTAGTATGGCATCATACCAAATTTAAATTCTTTTGTTAAATTTGTGCTGAACTCTGCTCTCTTGCAAAAATAATTGCAATATTAATATTACATACAGTGTACTCCAGTTGATTTCAACTTATACTGGTATAAATGCTACTTAAACTATTTCATTTTTTATTATACCAGTTTAATCTTATTTATACCAGTTGCTTGTTCGAGTCATCGGCGTGCAATTTTTGACGATTAAAAACAATAGACAATGCGAGAAACAATTTAAACAGATCTGTCACTATTTTATGCCAGTTCGTTGAATTTATACCAGTTATTTTTTCGATTGGCTGTTTTTTTCAAGTTGAATTGACGTTAAATAAAGTTATATGGTTATCATTTTTATTCTATTTAATTTTGATTATACCAGTTTACTTATTTTATACCAGTTGTTTGTTCGATTCGTCAGCGTCTAATCTATTAATTTTAATTTTTAAACTATTTAATTTTTATTATACCAGTTTAATTTTATTTATACCAGTTGGCTGTTCGATAAATAAAATTAACTATTTTAGCTCATTTTTATTCTATTTAATTTTGTTTATACCAGTTTAATTATTTTATACCAGTTGCTTGTTCGATTAGTTAGCGCACACTGTTTAACAATCAAAAGACAACCATAAAATTATAATTACTTTATAATAGATATATCTATATTTTATGCCAGTATATTAAATTTATACCAGTTGCTTCTTCGATTTGCTCTTTTTCAAGTTGAATTGACGGTAAATAATAAAAATTATAGTAGCTGATTCGTATTCTATTTCAGTTTTGATTATACCAGTTTAATTTTTTATACCAGTTACTTGTTCATTGCGTCACCGTTCAATGTTTGGCGAGTAAAAGCTGTACAAAGCAATAAAATTATATACTCGACCTATCTTCAACAATTTTATGATAAATAATATTGTTTATACTCGTATTAGCTTATAGTAAATTCAAAAAATTTAAACGCTTTGTAATATAATATTTTAAATTGTTGAACAAATTCATACAAATTTGCCAGATTTCGATATACTTTGTTGTTGTTCATTTTCATTAAACCAACTCCGTTGTACACATTATCTCGTATGTATTTTATTTAGTAGATATATATCTATATATATTAATATAGATATCTTTATATTCGCATATTTTATGTACATGCGTGGCTATCACTTAACTGCCTTTGCTTGCTTGCCGGTTGACGGAAGCGAATGGCCTTCCAATTTAAATGAAGATTAACATTTATCAGTTATGAACTTTTTTCTCAATTTTCTTAATTCTTTTTTTTTTCAAAAAGCAACTTCGATACAGGCTGTACATTATCTGGTTTATGCCTGTTTGCGGGCGTTCGCAGAATTCTTAATCATTTTAGCATTTTTGTTATTTTTTTATTTTATTAATAGCTGCTGTTGTTATGTGTTAAAAAACGGTATAATTATGAATGGCAGTTAATTACGATGTTGAATAGCGTGCACTATGAGACCGTTTGTTTTTTCAAAAGTTTACTAATTTACACGATTTACGTTTTTGCATAAATTTGCATTTCATTTATTTTTCACTCTGATGAGATTTCGAAAATACGAAAATGGTATAAGTGAAGTATGAGATACAAAACCTGTTTTTAATTGGTATTTAGAAAATCAATTTAATTAAAAAAGAATTGATTGTTAAATAAGCGCTAATAAATTTAAAAAATTCTAAAATTGAATTGAATATTTTTTTTCTTTTTTTGAATTTCACAAACTTGTGCAATACTTCAGTCTATTTTTGCTTTTAGTGTCAATCAAATCTATTACAATGTCGTTGACACTCATTCCACACCTTATAAGTATGAAACATCTGTCTACATATATGTGAACCTACATCTTTACGTGCCGTTATGCATATATTTATATGTAAATGTTGCTGCCTTAGATGTGTCACAGCGTTCAATGGCGAGTTCTTGAGACATATGCATGACGTGCCCCACCAAAGAATTTCTCATTTCAATTTCTGCTTTTCGGTTGCTAATGAGTACATACATATGTACATATAAAACACATGTAAAAGCCATTTACATCCAGTATATAACATAAATATATGAGAACATGACTCTGAACAAGTGTTTCACCATTTGCATGATCATTTAGAGTTGTTGTAAAATTATAAATTCATTTTAATAAGCGCTCAATGAGAAATTGTTGCTATGTATAGCTATATGTATATACTATAGTATACATATATCCACTGATCTATGGCATAGTCACGCAGCACACGTAATACTGACACAACCATTACGATAAATTTCAATTTCAATTACCAAAAAGCGCAAAAAAATGTTTAATTAATTAATGAAAGCAAAAGTAGACATGTAAAACGAGGTTGATCAGCTAAAAATGTGAAAATGGAGTGAAATTTGGCAATACCGAGTATATATAGAATTTATAATGAGTTTGTTAATTTAATATTTTTTTATTGAAAATTATTTTTAATTATTATTATGCAATTCGTGATATTAATAGTTTCAAGTTTATTAATTGTCATAAATAATAGATTTAGCAGCGTTGATATAATAAATATTTTTAATTGAACAACCAATTGAAGAATCGATGCAGGGGTTGTCGTCGATAGATTCTGTAGTAATTTTTCATGTATTTTATTAATATTCTGTAGTAATTTTTCATGTAATTTATAAATATTTGAAGGCATCTTCCAGCAGAGAGTTGTATTCGTATATCAAGTCGATGCAAAATATATATATAAAATATGTATCTTCAATTTAGTAGACATTTGCGAATCAAAAGTCAATTTCTTACGCCATTAGTCACACATTTAGCATATACTTGAGAATTAATATAAAGATTCTTCTCAAGCGCGATTCGATTAGCATGATTTAGAGATAATTTTAAAAGTCTAGTCAAGTATTTGTTGAAGACAGGTGTTCTAAGTTATCTATTTCTGATTTAAATTGCTTCAAAATGGCTTCCATTGACTTAGAACGATTTTATTTTGAATTAATGAAGAATATTGTTGAACCAAACTGAAACCTGAGATTTGTTACTCGGCTTGAATAGAAATATTTATTATATCCAATTTTGAAAGATGAAGATAATAGAAATTCGAAGTTATCAAATTGAATCTCGAACCCAATCACAATTATGCTATCTAAGCTTCTGATGATTTTGTAATTAACCACTTATTATTAATAATTATGTATGTCCTAAAAAACAGGAGCGATATATAACTAGATAGAGTGTATCTTATATACCCTATATTACCATTGCTTTACTAAAGTTTTTCAATAAGCATATTTTTTACTTTTATCATTTTTTAATTCGCTTTCAGGAAATACTCGCCGAATCTGAAGAACTTAAATCATCACATAAAGAGATTGAGGCGCTCTCAAAATCAATCGTCACATTCCTTGGGGAAGTTCACCAACCCACATCGCAGGCCCTACAGGCCAAAGTGGATAACTTAGTACAGCAGCAAACAAAGTGAGTACAAGAAATATATTTTTTTTTACTTAAATGTGACGGACAATTTTTTAGAACTCAAAATCTCAATACATGATTTTTCCAAAAAATTTTAGATTGATTTTGAATTAATTTGCTTCAAATATTTACGCCAATTCTGTAATCGAATTGTAATACGAATTTGAAAAACACGCTTGGAAAAATCCGAAAATTTCTAATCTTCGCACTCCCAGAAGCTTTTTCGGAGTTAGTCCGGGTGTGCTTGTGATTTGGTAGGGACTAAAAGTACCCTTTTTTTACATAGACCTCAATTACAACGCAGTTTGTGCTCTTATATACTCTGAAAACAGTAAAATTCTGAGAATTCTTAAATTAATCTGAGAACGGAAATGTGTACTGAGCTAATTTAGATGGCAGAAATATAAAATTTCCTTTGTATTATAAACAAAATGGAACGTATGAAGTGTACGTCGTGAGAACCCGTGTTTCATCTCACTAATAGTCTGATTGCTGGATACACCCACCATGTGCCTACTCTTGGGGCCTACTCTCGGTTGCCTCACTAGGCGCTATATAATGAAGATTCACACACCTAACGGCAATTACTTTTTTCTGATTTTATCTTTTACAAATTGACAGTGCCTCTTTTGTTGTGCGTCAACGATTTAGGGCCAGGCTCTGCAACCAACCTGTTGCGGTATGTTATGAAGCACACAAGTACACGTAACGTAATAGAAACCAAAACATTTGCGGTATTTCTATAGTAAGAGTCTACAAGTTTCACGCTCAAAAGACTGCACGCACTCAAGTTGCATAACAACTACAGTTAAGACGTGTAATCGCTACCAAAGTGTCTCCAAAAGCATGCAACGGATATTTGAAGAAATGCCACAGCTTTGTTTGATGTCTACACCTGATAATGCGAGTTATGTGATACTAACTGTTTTGTCTATCGGTGGCGTTAGTGGCGACAAGGCCACAAATGCGGTTAGATCTGTAACTCTCGCTCTTGCTCTCCTCACTCCCTCGCACCCATCTTCGCTCTCGTTCTTAATTACAATTAGAGATTTTGTTTGCGGTTTTGTTAGGTGATATGCCCGCCTGGCTGTCTGTGCGCTTTCAAGCGTTCATCGCTGGTTTCATTCAGCACCTTTATCGGGGGTTTTCAAGGCGACACACAAATTGCATTAATTGTACACAGCTGCAGACAAATTGAGGCGGAGTAGGGGAGTAGATGAAATTAAGTACTTTTGTTTTTTTTTTTATTTGCTATGTGATGATTAACATGTTCTGTGTAACTTCCGGATAGCTGTTGGTTTTATTAGGTTAATTGCGAAGAGATAAGTAATGCTGGAGTGCCAGCGTAATTTCTTAAGCAGATTGGTTGGAATAGTGCTGTTTCAAGAATTTCAGTGGAACATAATTCGAAAAACAGCTCTCTAAAGCTTAAATATGATTTGAGTAAAGTCACGGTGGGTTGTCTTCGGGCAAGTCTCAAGCCAAATAATGAAATTAATCTTTGAAAGTGAGATAAAAAGTGTAAAGAAAATCTCCTTCAAAAATCTGCCTTATAGCTTAAGCTTCAATTACATTGCTATTGCATGACAGCTTTACAGTTATTGCCAGTTTCAATGTATCCATTTACATTCTGAGAAGCTTCCTCACAGAAGCAAGTATCATTCTGAGTGAGGTAAAGACAATTTTAAATTTGTTGTTGTATGCTCAAACTAATTCCCATGAATGATACAAACTTCGACGTCAGCATTTTACAACAACACCATAAAAAGCACATGTCATTTCCTACAACTCACATATTCTCATATGGTTAACAACAAAAAAACATATAAAAAAATTGTGCCGCTAAAAGCAGTAATTATCATTATCTTATTACCAATTATTGTGTGTCAGCTATTAACACAATTGAAATGACAGCTTTTTTATAGATATTTTGCACAGTTTGCGGTCTTGTTGGCGCTACGACTCCGCTAAAAAAAAAACTAAATAAAGTATATTGAAGCAAAAATACAACAAAAATCGCACAGACAAAATTACAAAAACAAAAAATCCAAATCAGCAAAGAAATTTGAACTATCAACATTCACAACGACATATCCCCATACCAAAAATGTATGTGTGTCTTTCGCTTAATTACCCACCTAGTTAGTGTTTCAGCTCATGCAGTCATTCAATTATCTCTCTAGACTGATAACGATAATTCGATTTATTTATTTTATTAACATTTAAATATCATTCCTGCTGTCAATGCGCTCTGCGTTCCCACATTCTTCTCCGCTTTGTAGTCGAGCGCCTGTGAATTCGACTTGTCAGCGCGAAAATTTGCAGTTATTTCATTATGCACAGTTATTTATAGTGACGGCGCTAGAACTGTGTGAAACAAATGCTAGCAAATGTTCGCAAATCACGTGAAATTTTGCAAATCACAAGAACAGAAGAAATTCAGTTATACTTATACTCAGCGTAATGTAAACAATAGGAAAATATATATATCTATGCGTTGACCACTGTGAATATTTGCGTTGTGACGTCATGCATGGTGCGCTAAAAATAAATTGCATAAATAACTGTATAATATAGTTTTCAGGAAATCACAATTGAACTTAGCAACATTCTATATCAACATATGTTGCGCTGCAACATGTCAGCGCTGTGAGCATGAAAGCTTTTTCAACACTTCATTGCGCTCACTTTCTGTACTGCTCTCAATTTTTGTTCCGCTCTTAAGCTTTAACTTGAAAGCTGCTCATTTCCGTTTCCTGTTCATATCGTTTTACGATAAAACACATTTTTGTTGTCGACATTTGTTCATGTGTTGCGCAAAACTCACCACAGCCGCAACATTGTTGCGTTGTTGCTGTTGATGTATTGAAAATACAAAAGTTTAACAAAGCAATGAAGGACATTTAAAATACGAAAATATTATTTTTTTTTTGTTTTTCAAATATATTTTTGTTTGTTTATTTATTTTTTCTTTCTGTTGTCCGAAAAAAATACACAACAAACAAATGGTAGGCATTGAAGTCTTTTAAGATTTATTTGAGCTGCCTGTTGACAGCTGTAAAGTAATGGATGGCATTCTATGTGAGTGCCTATTGTTGTTGTTGTTGTTTTGTGCTGGAGATTTTCGTGTGTTTGCGCACATTTTTCGACATATTAGTGTGGTTTTAATGGCAGACAAATTGCTTTCTATTTTTGGTGTGCGAGTGTTTTTTTTTTTGTTACACAAATGTGTGAACATTCATAATTCTCAATGAATTTCTATTTTTCTTTTAATTTTTTTTGATTTTTTTTTTAATTTTTTAAATTTTATTTTGAATTTCTTTTTTGAATATTTTTTAAATTTTTTTAATTTATTTTGAATATTTTTTAAATTTTTTTAATTTTTTTTTTAATATTTTTTAAACTTTTGTAATTTTTTTTTTTGATTTTTTTAATATTTTTTAAATTTTATTTTGATTTTTTTTTGAATATTTTTTAAATTTTTTTTAAATTTTTTTTTGATTTTTTTGAATATTTTTTATTTTTTTTTTAATATTTTTTAAATTTTATTTTTAATTTTTTTTTATTTTTTTTTTGAATATTTTTTAAATTTTTTTTTGTGATTTTTTTGAATATTTTTTAAATATTTTAAATTTGTTTTTAATATTTTTTAAATTTTGTAAAAATTTTTTTGAATGTTTTTTGAAATTTTTTTTTCACTTTTTCTTCTTATTTTTTCTTTAAGTCCCTAAGCAAACTGCGTTCTTCAATTGTTTTTTGTTTTGCTTTTAAAAACATGCTTTCATTTATTGAGTGATCTCACATTGCTTGTACGTGTGCGCCACACGCAACCCTGTCAAATTTGGTTTATCTCAAAATTTTGTTTTTTTTTGTTGTTGTTGTTGCTATTAAATTACGTGCAATACATATTTTTGTATGTGTGATTCTGAGAAAAGAAATATTAATGTATGCTGTCATCTCTTAAAACTCAAAGCAATGAGAGTTGCTTCCGTTTGTTTGTTTTTTTTTTATTGAAGCACAATTTATTTATTTTTTTTTGTTTTTTCTTTAGTATTTTTGTAGCTGAAATATTGACTCTGTCTCTAAATTGTTGCATTCGAAAATTGATATAAATTTACTATTAATTATTACGCGTATAAAGTAGCTGAAAAATATGTTTCCGTGATTTGACTCGCTCACTGTGGTCTCTCCCTCTCCTCAATATGCCAGCGTGAATAAACCGAAAAATTGTTTAATTTATAATACTGTTAAATTCATTAATTTATTTTGTTAAAATACATTCGATCGCGTGTGTGCTTTGCATAATTTTTCAGTAAATTAGCATATTCAACAGGCTTTCAAGTATGAGTAATACAAATGAAGCTTAAATGAAGCGCATGAGTTTTGATGGCATTAGATCACATGAGCTTGAAATGAGAAGATCTCAAAATTTGAAGAATAAAAACTATAAATTTTAAAAATATTTATTTTACTTATAATAAATAAAAGTCTAAGTATAATATTTAATTTGATGTATAATAATATATTTATGGCAAACGAAAATTCAATTTCTTCCAATACTAAATTCTAACTTGAAGACTGGTTTATAGTTATGCTCTAATTTATATAAAATTCTTAACTTTTCAAGTACGGTGCTCAAGGAAATACACTTTTCAAATGTGAAACACATACAATAGAATTTCTCTATGCAAATTCTGTGGCTTCTCCAGCTAATGCAATAGTAATTGCGTTATTTATGTATGTTTGTACTATTATATTTACTTGTTGTATATTTTATTCAAATATGATTAATCATACATTTTACTTGAAAATTCAGAGCATAAACAATTTACAATTATAGCACAATTTATTTATAGTAATTGCACTACTTTGCGAATATTCGCACACCATGAGCACAATTCCTTGAACCGGCAATTGTTTAAATAGGCGCTTAATAATTGATAAAATCAAATATGCAATAAATTCTGTAGCTTGTAATCGCGTATTTGTTGAAAAATTCCGCGGCATGCCAACACGAAGTAGTTAGTTCTGCATACGAAGTGAGCGGCATTACCTTCGAATTGGCTACACACAGTCACGGAAAATATATACAAACTCATCCATATATACATACCTATGTATAATATGATAATAAAAAAAATAAAAAATAAAAAAATTAAATAAAAAGAAATAAAAAAAAAACAAATTTTAACGTCTGACTATCTTATCAGCGTGGGGATACCCATTAATATTTTAATAGCATTCGATTTTATACTCATTCATTAAATATTCTTTTTATTTCCTATAAATAAATGATGAAGTAGTATGTGATTTTTGCGTGAATTCTTGTGATAAAATGTGGACTGTGATTAAATGATTGATGAATTTTTAACTTTTTTTGTTGTTTTATATTATTGTATAAATACAATAATAATAATACTCGTGCAAACAATAGACTTGAGAAAAAGCAAATAAATAGCTAACTATTTACATAATCGTACAAAAGAGAACTGGTTATTGATTTGAAAGCATGAGAATTGAGGTAAAATAATGATAAAATTCAGCTAACAGATTAAAACACTCGACGTTACTACGGTTGAGAAGAACCCTGTATATAATCACCTTAGTAGTTGAAGTTTACTCTTGAGAAGTTCGCTTAGGGATCACTTATTCTGGGAACAGAGACTCACAGATTTGATTTTAATCTTGATACACTTTTTATTTCGGTTCAGACGACCCCTGTCGATACTCAGCATAAATATCCAAAATTCATACTCATCTTTAAGTTTTCCTGTTTAAAGTGTCTTTTGATAAATATAGTTAGGAATCCGTAGAAATAATTTTGAAAACATAGATTTGTAGATTGGATCTTGATCTTGATATGTTCTTATGTTCACTCTATAAAACACCAAAAGCTCTGTCACCTGTTGCTGCTTCGGTCTAGACGAACCCTATAGATACCCAACTTAGTCAACAAAGATTCATAGATACATACACCTTTCAGTTTAGTGTTTAAATTGACTATTGAGAACCTGGTTCAGGAATCAGTAGCAGTTATTCTGGAACTCTAGACTTATGGGTTTTATGTTGATCTGGGTTTCGTAACAATTATTCTAGGCTTCTAGACTAATGGATTTGGTCTCGATCTTGACATGTTCTTGAATATTCTTTATAAAAAACAAAAAACTTTGCTACAAGTGATTCTAGCATTACATAGACTTAACTCGTAGATTGGACCTACACAAATCTGGACGAAATCTAGAACAAAACTACTCGGTAATACCAGAGTTGCATGGGAAAAACTATGTAAATATCGCATGAGATAATCTCGAAGTATAATAAATGTTGATATATGAACTCTTTATGGTCTCCTGAGTCATATCTATACCTAACCTAATCCAGAAGCTCTTTACTCCAAGAAAATATGCTCCATAACAATCGCATGCGCTTATAAATCGCAGTTGATAACTAGAAAAAAATCAAGCAAGTAATATTAAATTGTCATTAAACAGTTATTCAAGGTTGATTTTCTACGCTTCATTGTTAGCAAAAGTGTAAAGTGTGGCGTCATTTTCAATTTATTACCAAAAAAGCACACACAATTTTCATGCATACTAGAAGCAAATAGTATCGCAAGAATTTCGCAAATGCCAGAAGATTGCAAGTGCGACATGTGTGTGAGTGCTGAAATTGCTAACAATAGCACAAAAAAAAAAACAATACAATAACAACAAAATATTTATTTTAAATAAAAATGCGCACACAAATTATGTCATCCACCGAGAGTTAGAGTAGACAAGCGAAATTAAGTAAATGCAAATATAATTACTGCATAAATAAACAATGTGGAAAATAATATAATAACAACAAAAAAAAAATATATAATGAAAAATTAAGTAATGACAAATAAAGAAAAATAAAAAAAATAAATAAAAATTAAAAGTAATTTCTTTGAAGAAAAAGAATATAAAAAAATAAATAAATTATATAAAAATAATTATAAATTTAAAAATAAAAAAAACTAACACTATTAGGTCAACAACTTTGCTTCCGCCGTTTTTTTTTTGTAAATTTAAGGTTTTTTTTGTATAAAAACGGTTACAAAAATGTTAGTCAAAATATTGGCCGTCGCTAGCTACTACTTTTGACCATATTTCTGGCAACATGGGTATTCCGTGCAAATGTCGAGAATTCGGCTCAAAAAGTGACATTTTCAGTTTTGAGAATAAGTTTGGGATGCAAACAGATCTCTACAAATATTTTGTTAGGTTAATGTTGACACAAATGTCCCAGGTCGATATAAAACGATTTAATCGATTTAATCGTCCAGTGCTTGACCCTAGAGACATCTATTGGAAAACGGCGGAAGTTAAGTTGTAGTTGTAATAGATAAAAAAAATAAAAAATTTAGAAAATTAGCACAAAAAAAAATTAATGAAAAGAAAACAAAAAATAATAACCAATAAAAAATAAGAAAATTAATAAAAAAAATTTGAAAAAAGAATAACAAATAAAGAATAAAAAGTATAGAAAATTAATAAAAAATATGAAAAAAAAAAACAAATAAAGAAAATATAAAATGAGAAAACTAATAAAAAAATTAATAAAAAAATAAAAACAATTCACCACAAAAAAAAAAAAATAAATAAATAAAAATCAAATAGATATTTGCAATAAAAAATGTAAACACATCAGTTTAGCACTCAACTGACAAAACAGGAAGAGAATAAATGAACAGCAAAAAAAAAATAAAAAAAATCAACAGCAATAAATGATAAACAAATAAATGACTTCATCGGCGATATACAAAACTTTGCGTGCGATAAATAAGATATTGCTTCGTCCGCAAGAATTCAAGAGAAAAAAGTAAATAAAACGAAATTAGATGCCTTAACTTTGCTGCTTTTTTTTTGCTTGAACGCATGCCAGCTGCCGGCGACAACGCAAATGACAACCGCTTTTGGTGACCGAATGGCACTAATGAGCTAGTCTGCAGTATGTATGTATGTTTGTACTTGTGCTTGTAGAAAGGAATTTGTTAAAACACATAAAAAAATGTGTGCTACAAGTTGTTGCGCGTGCTATTTTAAAAGCAAGACGGAAAATTCGGAAATCAGGTCGCCGGCTAAAGAGCGAGTGCGCCAAAGTGAAATTCGACTAAAAACGTTTGGCGGCGTACGCGCGACCAGCGTTTGACGGTCGACGGCTGGAAACACGACGGATGCATTCACACACACATATATATTTCTGCACTTGATCTCATTTGCTTTTGTATGCATGTGACTGCATTCTCACTTGAAATTAGGTGCCGGCTGCCAGCGCTTTGATGACATTTACGGCGCGGCACGTAAGCCCCCAAAATCGCACAATTACAGTTCCGACACTTTTTAACGGACGTGCGTCGTCGGCAGCTCGTTTGTTTGTTTATTTTGATGTTGTCACTTTCATTTTACACTGTTATTTATCACTTTTATCCACACTTTTGTTGGGTGATTTGCTGCCTTTTTCATCGATTTCATACTCGTATATACCCAAAATATCGTTTGTCCAAATAAAGTTGAAAAACAAAAACGAAATTTTTGACATAAATTTAACGCGCAGCAATTAAATACGAAATGACTGTATGAATAGCAGCTAGCTGCTTGTCTGTCCGTCTGCCGTATGACTGCAATGAGGTAATCGCGTAATTATAAATTTATTAATATTTATTTTGTTGTCATTGTGTTTTGTGGTCTGTTGTTTTTGCTGTGAATTTTTATGCAGACGAGAAGTAGAAAAACAGAATGTAGTAAAACAAACGTTAATACAATGCGAATTTGTCGGCTTTCACGAGCGTGTGTCGCTTGTTTATATGCTTCTCTTGTCTGATTTTGAATACCTTTCGACTTTAAATTGAATATCTTTTTTTCAAGTTTGTGCGTCACCTGTGAATTTGCTTAATTGAAATACGATTTGCAAACATACCAAGTTCACTTGAGACGATTGTTTGGGGAGTGTAATTATCAACTTGAAATGCGAATCATAAAGAGTGTCGATACATATGTATATCTTTTGCTTAAAGCTATCTGATAATGTATTGTTCAAATATTGAAAGCACGTACTACACCGTTCAGCTATAAGAGGATGAGAGAGATAGATAGAGTGAGAGAGATCGATTAAAATTTGTTATAATAAGTAGAGAAGCATCGGAGTGATCTTCAATCCCTTCCTACATAGTTTAACACCAATTTAAGAGCATTTTTTATTAGCAGGTGTCTGACGTTTTACGCTAGAGAGTTATCTGGTTCATAAAATTTTATAGAAAGCCGGAAGAGATAAGCAGAAATTCTGGTGTAAGGAATTTAAGGTTGATATAAAACATTTTTTCTAATGAATTTGCGAGAAATAGCTCATAGAAACAGAGCTGAAATATTAAAGCGAAAAGAGAGGATCTTAAAATATATACCTAAAAGCACGAAGAACTAAAAATTGCTGTTACTTTTGATATATATATTGTCTCTCACTTTCGTATAACTGATCAAGTTTAAAGTTGTTTAATATCACAAATTTATTAATTTTGGATTTAAAATATATTTTAGACTAGTAAAAGTTGAGTTCATAGCCAGCAGATTTTCTAAAAGTTCAAGCGAGAGATTTCTTGAATTCAAATTTGTATGAAACACTGCCTTTTACTCCCTCTCACACTCTCTCTCTTTCTCTCATCACTTTTGTTACTCTTCCATTGACATTTCACTCTTTAGAAAAAAAAAAGAAACTCACCACACTTGCTTACTCTCCACCACGCATTCATTCATGGTAGACAAGTTTTGCCAGTTTATATATGAGTATTTGTTGCCGGTCGTTATCGCGTTGTCAAGTTAACCAAAGAAAAAAAGAAATGAAATTTACGAGAAATACATACACACACACAGACATACATAGAAGGCCAGAAAATGTGCTTAATGGACTTTACAGCCGGCTTTTTATATATGTACATATGCCGGTTAGACATTGGATAGCTTATCAAATGTGTGTTCATTGCAAATGCTGTTGTACGAAAACAGCTGGAGAGCAAGAAATATTAATTGCACACAGCTGTATTTAATGCAATATGAGTAATATATATGTATGTGAGTAGCGCTTGCTATAACATTAAAAAAAAAAATTACAATAAATTTGCTGAGACTGGCTACATAGTGAACAAATCAATTATATTGTGCAAATAGTTTGCCAAAAATGTGCAAAAAATATGCTAAACACTTGACTGTGGAGCTGGTAAAATTAACGAATAAATAATAGAAAAATGCTGAAACAAAACAAAAATGCAAAAAAATGAAAGAAAAAGAGAAAAGGAAAAAAATTGAGAAAAAAGCAAAATAAAATTGAGAAAAAAATGAGAGAAAATAAACGCGAAAAAAATTGTGAAGGTTTATTGAGTGGTGAATAAATGGCGGCGCTGCGCTTGAAATAGCTTATTGGCAAGATCACCACGCTGTTACAACAACAACAACACACCAGTACTCACACACACACACACAGCCATATCGTGCGCTTAGTCGCCGCTCGATCGCATGACGAATACCCGCTGCGGTTGCCAAAATTTTCAATAAAAATCAGTTGGAATTTAGCGTTAGAAGAAAGCGGATGTGATTAACTGGATGGCTGGAAACTATAAAAGGAGCATATCAGCTAAAGCGAAAAATCAAGAAAGGAATTTCGAAAGCAAAAATATATTTGTAAAAAGAATATATACGAAGTAAAATAAAATCAAATAAAACGTGTGCGTTAAAATAATAAAAAATAAAAACAAAAACTGTAAAACAGTAAGCTACAGCAGAATAAAATAGACATTCTCAGCGAGCTGTAGTAGGTAAAAGTTAGTTAAAGTGAACGAATTTATTGCGAAAAAAAGCAAAAAGGAAATCACACACAGCACAAGGAAAGCAGTACGCACAGTGTTAAGCAGCGGCGTGTAACCTACTGAAAAAGTATAACGAATTTCTTAAATTTTCTGCGAAAAAAAAACGAAAAATTTTAAATAATTTTTTTCTACTTTTTTCTCTCTGCTTTCAACGCAAGGCAGCAGCGTACGTGCAGTTCGCAAACGCAACAAGGTTACATACAGCAACAACACGCAGCTACTGCGAAACTGCAGTGTGGCACGTGGCGTATGAGCAACGAGTTAATTTTTTGGAGCAACACATTGCACTGAGATTGCAGCATTTAAACGAGAAATCATAAAAGAAAGCAATACGCAAGCACACGCCTGCCTCCTCCTTACAAACACACACCCACACCCACCGAGCGTTGAGCGTTGTCCAGAGGAGGTTGGGTCAGTCGTGACCAAGCTGAGCTTAATACAGAGCAGACCAATAAGCGACGGAACGCAGATCCACTGATCAAAAAGACTGAGTAGTTTAGTAGAAAAAAGCAAGCAAAAGCGAAAATTCGAAAACTGAAAAGCACCAAAAGGACGACGTACGATCTTAGCAGCGCAGCAGCCCAAAAGCTATTAATAAGCAACGAAGAAATTTCGCTAAAACGAAATTATTGCGGTTGCCTAGAGATTTGCTGCGCCAGCGAACGCATTTTGCAAGCATTTGTCGTAGAAAAGCAAGAGGTTTGTGCAAAAGCGATGATGAGAAAAAAATAAGAAAAAATAGCTCGCTTCTTTTCTTTCTATAACTTTGTAGCTAACCAGATTTGCAAACTACATGCTCACAAGTATGTATGTATGTTTGTATGTTTGTAGAAACTACGTAAGTAACGTCAGCAAGCGTACGGCGTGTAAGCGAAGCAACTAGAAGCGTTGGTAAATAGAGTAAGCCGGTGGTGGGGTATAGAGTAGCGCAAAAAAAAAAACTAAATAACGACAGTCAAGCGGCTAGAAAGGCAGAAAGCCACGCTGTTGTCATAGTTTATTTTATTTCAACGATTTTTTCTGCTTTTGTTATTGTTATTGTTTTTGTCGCGGGCTTTGTCACCAAACGCAGGTTTTTGCCCAGCGATTAAGTCATCGTTTTTTTGGTTTGGTTTTGTTTTCGATTTTTTTTGTGTTTTTTTTTTTTGTGTTGTACTTCAACAACATCAGTAGAAAGAAGTCTTAGCTGTATGGATAAATGGACTCAGCAGCTTAATTTGCACGCGCTTGAACTTTAAGCAGCGTCAAAGAATTTTTTCGATTTTTCGTATAAATGAAACTAGAAAGCTGAGCGTTAAGTGTTTAAGGAAAACAAAAAACAAAAAAGCAAAAACAATAACAAAAACAACAGCTCTGAAATTAAGTAGTTCGCGAGGTCAGCCGGTGGCCGGCGCGCATTGACTATTAACAATTAACTGTGGACTATGACGTCGCTGCGTGTTACCATTGAGCGAAGTGACCAAAAACTAGAGAGACACACTTGACAGTTGTTAAAGCGGGTTTATAGTCGATATGAAATACGGCTTTTGAACGCGGTTTCTTTTCTTTATTTTTAAGTTTTTTTTTTTAATTTTTGGCAAAATCAAGAATTTCTAGTTTTTCACGTTGCGCGCGTCCGGCTGCAATTCGTTTTATTCATTGTACTATAACTGTCCGGGGCGTTTACCGCAAGACACAGTAAAATGCAGGCATGATTAGTCAGTGTATGCTTGATTTCCTAGAAATTTCGACTGACGAAAGCGCAGCGGTGTGAAATTATTTTATAGAAATGGCATTTTTTTGGCTGGTATAAAAATATTTTCTCAAAAATCTGTTTTATCGAACACTGTTTGCAAGTAATTGCAATTAATTGTTTATAATTTTTTTTTTGTTATTTGTCTGACTGAAGTATTTTTTAAATATAAACAGTAATATGAGTGCAGCTGCTTTAATATGTGAGTTATAGCAGAAAATACTTCATAAATGTACTTCAATGTAAAAGAAAACAAAAGAATATATATTGAAATTAATTAAAATATTTTGAATCAGGTTTTGAGACTATTTTCTTTTGATTTTAGTTTTTTATATTTATTTTTATTTTTTTTTATAAATTCAGTTATTTTTTTTGCTAAATTTTTTTAATTTATTATAAAATTAATTACAGTTTTTTTAATATTGATTTTTTTTTCTAAATTTATTAATTTTTTTTTAATTTACTTTAATAATTTTATTCATTTATTTTATTATAATTTTTTTTATTATAATTTTTTTTATCATAAATCTCTTTAAATTTTTTTATAATTTTTTTTTAAATTTCCAAAAATTTTTTATACATTTTTTAATTTTTTTATAATTGTTTTGTGTGCTGTATTTTTGTTTTTTTATAAATTAATTTAATTTTTTTCATGTATTTATTAATTTTTTTTTATAAATTTTTAATATTTTTGTTTATAAATTCATTTCTGATTTGAATTATTTTCAATATTTTCAAAATATTTTTCCTACAATTTCTTCTTCAATACAATAGTTTTAATACTCTTTTGCATTTATAATCAAAATTTACTTTTTTTAATTTATTTCAATATTTTTATAAATAATAATAATATAATTTTCCTTAATTTTTTTTATAAATTTATTTTTTTTTATTATAAATTTCTTTAAAACTTTTTTATAAATTTTTTTTTAATTTTTTTTTTAATTTCTGTTTTTTATAAATTTCTTAATTCTTTTTTATAAATTTATTTAATTTTTTATAAATTTTTTTTACATTTTTATAAAATAATTATTTTTTTATTTTTGTTATTAAATTTCTTATAAATTTTTAATAATTTTTTTTAGAATTTGATTTGTGAATTAAATTTTTTTCAATATTTTCAAAATATTTTTCATACAATTTCGTCCTCAATGCAATAGCTTTAATATTCTTTTGCATTTATTATCAAAATTTTAATTTCTATTCATATTTTTTATTGCTTTGCCAACTGCCACCATTTGCTTTATATGCACACATCCAAATATATGTCATGCAACAGTGGTATAATAATATATATTTTTTTTTATTTTTAAACAACCATTTCCTCATTAGCGCTGACAATCCGTGCATTTATCGCGTTGCTAAAACATTTTTCGTCATATTTCACAACAATAATACACAGATTTAAATATATTTCGAACAAACCAAAATAGATGTGCGATATGTGGATTTATAGAACACTTAAGTCAAGCAAAAACGACAGAAAAAGTGGTTGGTGAAAACGGCAAAAAGCTGAAGTAAGCAAGAGAAATGTGGAAAAATGCAAAAATTAAAGAAAAAAAAAAATGAAAAGAAAAAAATTAAAAGAAAAAAGTAAGAATTAAAGCAAAAAAGATGAAAAAAATAATGCAAAAAAATCCCAAAATTAAAGCAAAAAACTTAGAATTTAAAACAAAAAAAAATCTTGTTAAATTTCCAAAACCAAATAGAAGCAAAACAAAAACAATTGCAGCAATAAAACTAGCATTTCGAATTTATATATATACCTACATATATTATAAACGAAATAGTAAAAGCCAAAAGCACACAGAAAAAAAAGCAAAAAAAAAAATGTTTTCAAGTTTGCTTGTGCTTTACGGTTTTGTTGTTGCTTTATTGCTTGTTCGCCTTGTCAGCGCCGTAAAAGTCTACGAAAAATTACGCCGAATTTATTTTCAAAAAAAAAAACATGCATTATTTTTAAACATTTTTGGCACACAAACACACACATTTTCGTTTTTGTTTTATTCTTTGTTTTTCTCTTATTTTTGTTGTGTGAATTTGCATTAAAATTTTCTTGTTTTTTTTCACTTAATTTCCAACTCATGTGCTTTTTATGAATTTTTGCGTATTTTCTTTTTATTTTGCTTTCCTTAACACATTTTTTGTAGCTTTGTATAAATAATGTTATTTTGTTGTTGCTGTTGTGAATTACTTAAATTTTTGCTGCTCCATTGGCGTGCGGCCAAATACGCATAGCACTAGCGAAAAAAAGCCGTTAAGCGCTATGCTGGAGATTTTACATATATATTTTGTAAAGTACATATATATATGTATGTATGTATTTATTTAAATACATTATAATCTATCAGCACATCAGCTCCGGCAAACAGCAACGCCGGTAGCGACATGTGCGCCTGCCACTCAGTCTGTCATTATTTCTGCTTTCATATATTTATTTATTTATTTTTTCAATATATTTTACACACTAGAAATCGAAAGTTAAAGTGCCTCAATGTCAAATTGTAATTCATTTTTTTTTTAATTTTTTTTATAAATTTTTCACAAATTTTTATGACTAAAGATCGCTTTATAAGCCCATATATATATATATCGCTCTTATATATATATATATATATATATATATATATATATATATATATATAGCTCTGCAAGCAATGCATTAATTCAGCACATCTGCTATATATATATATATTTCTGCCTGCACTGTGCGCCAAGTGTGTATACCTTGTATATTTAGGTCTACATGTCGTACACTGCGTATACGCGACCTGGGTGTGGTGCAAGTGACGTCAACATGTCTGCCGCGTTTTATTTGCGCTAGCAACTTAAGGTAGCAACTTAAAATAAATAAATAAATAAATAAGCTAAAAAAACAGCGGAATGAGGAATCACAACAAAAGTCTACGAAAAAACAAAAACAATTTGCATTGACATGGCAACAATTGTACATAGAAAATCGCTAAAGTATACCGGAAAATGCAGTGAAAATTTACAAAAAACAAAAATAAAAAAATAAGTAAATATTATTAAAATTAAACAAATTAGCAAAAAAATAATTTAAACAAATTAGCGAAAAAAAATTAAACTCAAAACAACAACAAAAATATTTATTTAACAATTATGAAAAATTATTTTTGCTTTTGTCTTTCAAGTGCTTATATACATATGTACTTTAACAAATTGAAATGTAACTACACTTGCACTACACTCATCACTCAACAGAGACATACAAGCAATTTGTTATTGTTTTTGTTTTTGTTTTGACATTTTCACGCGTTACTTGAAGTGGCAATAAAAGGCAAAAAAAAAAGTATAAAAATTCGAAAACGCCGCAATTGCTGGCGCCACGAGCAGATAACAATGAGCACAACAACAAAAGCAAAAAAAACAATAACAACAAAAAATATGAATTCATATAACCGGCTTTTTCACGATCACTGATCACTTGCTCGCGCTACACTTCATACTTATACTCTCCCACTAAAGTGCTCTCACGCTGATCACAGCGTACGCTCTCTCTCTTTGGCATTTTGAACTTGCGTTTAAGCAATTAAATTTCTTCGCCATTTATTTATTTCCCTTTAATTCTTGCGATTCCTGCATTGCAACACTTCTACTGCCGTTAGTATAAACAATAACAAAACCAAATGCAGCGCCACTGCCTTTATAATGCAGAAAACTACAGTATTTGAGTGAAATATTCGAAAAATATCGCAGCAAAAGCGGTCAATTTCCGCCTCAAGGTTTTAGCTTTTGTACGTGGCAGAGGCCATCTGGGCGCAAAGGCGGCCATTAATAAGCACACACATCCCCTTTGAGGCGCCGCCGCCGATCGCAGAGGCTGTCGCTGCTCTTTGTTTAGCGCTACGTCACTGCCATTTTCGAAAATGTTTTCGAATTTGCTATAGCGTTTGCTGGCGGCCAAGCAATATTTTGGCTCATTCATTTGGAGAATTCTCTTTTACTAGCGCGGACGCATTTCTTCCACGGAAACCTTTGACGCATTATTAATCCTAATAATACTATACTATATAGTTATACGCTTATATATAAGCAATTGTATAAACTTTTTCAAGCGTTCGATTGCCGCAATCGTTTAAAAATACACGCAGCAATTTGTTGTTTGTTAAAGCGAAACGCAAATCTCGCGGATTTGTAGAACTCTTGAACTGAATTGTTGTACTGAAAGTGACTTGTGCGATTTCGGCTACTTTTGACAGCGAAATATCGCCGCAACGCAGCTGACCGCGTGGTTTTTGTCATAAATCTAACGACGGACTTTACAGCAAATCAACTTTTAAACCCACAAACAGTTTTTCTAGCACTTTATAACATTTTGCATTTCTTCTCTTTTCTCTTTCGCCCACAATTACTTTGCAGATTAAACGACACCTTACGCGAGAAGGATCGTCAAGTTGGCAAGGATCTGGACGAGATCGAACAGGTCTTCCATCGCATCTCAGAGTTGCAAGATAAATTCAACGCCCTACTCGAGCAGATACAAGAAGTGCACACCTTTGACGAGCATATCGAAGCCATTGAGAAGTCTTTGAACGAGTTGCAACAACAAGTTGGCAAGGCAGTTGAGGAGAGCGGCCAACTGATTGCACAAACCAAGGAAAACTATTTGCAGAAACAGAATCTGATACCAAGCGATATACAACAGGAATTCACCGCATTGGAGTTGCTCTCAGAGCGTGTACAAGGCGCCATGGAAACCAAACAGAAAGAATTCAAACGTGCCAAGACCGTACGCACCGAATACCTGAGCGGCGTCGATGAGATTCAAAGATGGCTGCGCCAGGCGGAGGTACAAGTACAGGATCGCACACTCGCACCTGCACAAATGAAAGAACTACTGCATCGCATTAATCAGGAAATAGCCGGCATTTATGAACGCTTCACAATGGTCAAGACAAACGGACAGTTGATTATCGACAATTGTCGCAACAGTAATGAAAAACTGTTGGTGCAATCGACGATCGATCAGTTGGCACAGGAATTGGGACAGGTACGCTCGTGGTTGGATGAGAAGAAACAACAGGTTGGCGATAGTTTAGATGCATGGACGAGATTTATGAATCTGTATCAAATTGTGATGGCGTGGGTGGCGGAGAAACGTACCTTCCTCGATCAGACAATCGAACTGCGTACACTGCCCGAGGCGCGCAACAAACTCAATGACTATGTAGTGGCTGTGAAGAGCATTAAACCGATCGTGAAGCATTTGAGCGAAATGGACAAGGAACTGGAACACATTGGACAAGTGACGACTGTGGGCGATCTCAAGGAGAAACTGCAAGAGGCTGAGGAGGCAAAGGTTTCCGTGGAAGCAGTGCTGTTGGAAAGGGTAGGTTCAAACGAGGGAACGGGGGTTTATGAAAAGAGAAAAAGATGTAATGTATTTAGTATACAGCGTTTTTGTAAGTATGAGTGGTACTGGACGGACCATCGGAGCCTTTACGGCTTGCTTTTGGATGACATGAACAAACAACTTCACTTAATAATTTCATTTGAGTTAGTTCTTTCAGGAGCAGCGGACCAACTTCTCAAACTCAAAATAATATTGTTTCTTTCCCTTTCTTAACCAAAAACCCTTACACACATAGAATTCCCTACTGCAAGAAGCCTGCGAGGAATGGGATCAATGCGAACGCAAAATTAAGGATATACGCGGTTGGATCGAGAAGACGAAACAATCGCTGGACTCACCGCAACACAAGAAGAAACCGCTGCGCGATCAATTGGGCTACTGCGAGAAAACTTTGGCGGACATCAATGTACAGAAGACCAAACTGCGTCTGTCTATTGAAAAATTGGAGGTGAGTGTTGTCTTTCTGTGAACCCGCAACGCCTTGACATAGTTTACATGACAATTGTAAACAATTATTTTACTTCAAAGATGAGTAAATAACACGCGCGCATTTGCCGATCTCTCTCTGCTCTTCTCTTCCTTCGCTCTTTCTATTTTCATTTTGGGAACAGGTGCACTTCCGCAATGGTATGGGTGGCGATCCGCGCCTTAGCGAGAATGTCGATGATCTGCTGAAGGTCTTGGACGGACTGGCGGAATTGGTGCGCACCAAAACCACTAGCCTGGAAGAGACGCTCAGCCAGATCGACATCTATCAGCAACAGATGCAAGCATTGCGTCAGAAGATCATACAAGAGGAGCAACAATTGCGACTCGTTATGGCGCCCACGTATCTGCCACACGATCGTGAGCGTGCATTAGCCGAGCAACAGGTATGTAAAACGGAACAGGCAGGTTGTTTATATACTTATCATATACAAATAATTAGTTAGTCCATAAATATTATATAGCATATGATATGAAATGAAACTTTTTTTAGTGAAACTGTGAGGCAGTGAGTTAGTTGTACTATCAATAGGTTGCAATCAACAGAATTGTTTGCTGATAGTTGAAATGTTTAGACTCTGAAATGACAAATACGTATATATCAATAAATATATTTGTAAGTTAGGCATAACTGTGCTACCCCCACCCGTCTCTCTCTCGCTCTCTCGCTACTTTGCTTAAGTGGCTTAGCGTTTGAGTGAGCCGCCACGCAGTTAAAAGCACAGTTCAACCATTGACATCTCGAAATCATAATCGCAAATACATTTGGTGCTGTTTATATACAATAACACAAACGAACCCCGAAGCGTACCACTCTTGATTGTTGACAATTGTTAACGTATCTGTATATTGACTAACACAACCCCTGAAATACCCCCCTCTTGAGTAACCTCTAGCAGCATTGTTTTGTTAATAAAACATTCTTTTTTGCTTTAGTGAAAATATTTTTTTTATTTTATTTGTTTTTTTTTCGACAAAATTGAAGCGTACCAAAATTTTCTCTCAATGCTACAGAAGTTGCACGGTGGCTGCGAAGTTTTTGAAATTGGCAATTAAATATTTTTTTGGTGTACAAATACCTCGAGTTTATTTTATGATTTTTATTTTTTGGTTTACAAACTTTTTTGTTTATAATTTCAACATTTATTTTAATTTTTGTACGGTACTTTAGTTTTTTCTTTTCTTATACTTTATAGTTTCTTTTCTTATAGTTTTGTTTAGTTTTTTTTTATATTTAGTTTCAACATGCACACATCGTTAATCATGCGCAGTTTGCAACTGCACGTCATCTCAACAACTCTGCTCTACTTCATTTTTATGTATTTTTCATGGTTTTTCGTTTTTGGTTGAGTGTATTTGTTGCCATGCCATCCACCACCAGCACCGTCATACATTTGTATTTTAACACCGTGCAGCGACATTTCATACACATTCATCATCTTTATATATATAAAATCATCTATATCAACCATCATTCATTCATAACTCATTTTCGAAAACATTTTTTTTAGATGAGTAAGCTTAAAACTTGTTTTGAAATATTTATAAAAAATTCCAAAAAAAATATTAGACTTTTTTTAAATGAAAATATTCTTACACAATTCTAAAAATAATGTTAGAGTGAAAACAAAATTTTGTAAAAATACTTTAAAAAAAATTTGAAAAAAAAATGTTTGGACTCAAAAAAAAAGTTTTTGTTCTCAAAAAAAAATTTCGAACTCAAAAAAAAAATTTTACAATTCAAAATTAAAAAAAAGCTTTTGATCTCAAAAAAAAAAAAAAATGTTTGAACTCAAAAAAAATGTTTGAACTCAAAAAAAAAAAAATTTGAATATTCTTCAATATGTGAAAAAATGTTTAACTCAAAAGTTTTTGAACTTCAAACATTTTTTTTTTTACAAAAATATTATAAAATTAAAAAAAAAATTGTTCTGGAAGATTTTCAACAAATTAAAAAAAAATAAAATATTAGATTAAAAAAATTTTATAAAAATACTCTTAAAAAATTTGAAAAACAATTTTTTTTGAACTCATTAAAAAAATTTGAAACAAATTTTGAACTCTATAAATTTATTTTTTTTTAAGAAAAATATTTTAAAAAATTCTAAAAAAAAATTTGGAACTTAAAAAAAACTTCTAAAATATTTTTTTTTTTACTAAAAGTTGTATCATATGAGCTTCTCAACATATATCCTTTCTATACATATAAAGTAAACACGTGGCATATTTATATATATGCGTCCCTCGCTTTAACCAAATAGATACTCGTTAAGCGCATGGAAATGCCTAAAAGGCTGCCGTCATAGCGCGTATTTTTAGACGCTTGTCTCGCAGTAACACAAATGTACAGTTACGTGGCGTTGTGTGTAAGTGTTCACCTTGAAGGCTCGCGCTTTAGCATATATAAATAGCGATATACGCACTAGTTGTGTGTGTAAAATTTTAATTTTTTTTTTCAATTTTTCATTTCATTATGATTCAGGGATTCACATGATTTCTATAATGAATGTTATGTGAAAAAAAAAAATTCTCTGAAAAAAAATAAAAAATTAGTTGAAAGGAATTCAAATAAATTTTAGTAAATTATTTATAGTGTTAATAAATTAAAAAATAATAATAATAGTTTAACTAATTCAGTATACAAAAATATTTCATTTTTATAGAACGCCATTTTTTGTTTGATTTTTTTCGATTTCCACAAGCGCGCACAGAAATATTTTCGCTTTGTTGTAATGTGCGCTATTTAGAAACTTTCAGTTGCCACGCACTTTCGTTTTCAAAGTGCTTTCCCACATTTCGGACACACAGCTGTAGCGCGCCACAAGCACGTAAGCTACACGGCAATCGACAGTCGCGTTCGCAAGTACACAAACAATTGGCGTCACTTGCTCAGTATAGTAATTCATACATACATACATCATTTCATAAATTTCATTTTTCATTTACAATACACATTTCATCAAGCACCTTAAAACACCGTTATCACACGCGCATCTGTACTCACTACAAGCATATCGAGTAGTAGCTAACTCTAGTTAGTAAATAAAAAAATGACTGGTACTGGTACTTTGTATTAAAAAAAAATATAAAAAAATTGTAGTTGTTTCTTACAGCTTGATTTTTCTAATAAAAAAAAAATATTTGTTTAATTATCACTAATTATTATTATACAAACATACATATATATGGTTGCTATTTGGGTGCTCATAAACTCATAACTCTCATCTGCACTTATTTGGGTACGGTTGGAAGACGGGAGTAAATTAGTTCTATCTCTCTCTCTCTCTCTTTCTTTCACACACATATGTAATTTTAGTTATTTTATATTTCAAATTTTATGCTTCATAGTTTTCCTTTTTATACTATTACCATTAATTAAAATTTATTAATTATTATAAAATAAAAACAAAAACAAAAAATTGTTAGTTTTTATAATTTTCGACATTATTTGACATATTTCGTATTTCTTTTTTCTTTTATTTACATACTCATTTTATAACCAAAAAAACGAAATCAAATATATATAAACATATATACATTATATATAACATAAAAAAACAACAACAACAAACGTATAAACAAACAACATATATAAAACAAAATGGTGTTGTTGCTTACTGAAATTTGCTACGAAAATAAAAAATGGTAAAATTGCGACGGTAATGGTACTCAATTAACAACAAAAACTCGCCTTAATTAACCCATGACTACCATACATACAAACATTGAATACATAAATACATGAATGCTATACTAAAAAAAACGTTGCTTGAAATGCGCTGAAATTTATTTAAAAAAATAAAAAAAAAAATTTTAATTTTAAAAAAATTAAAAAAAAATTAAAAAAATATTTAT
Organism: Zeugodacus cucurbitae; assembly: GCF_028554725.1. Lineage (NCBI taxonomy): Eukaryota > Metazoa > Arthropoda > Insecta > Diptera > Tephritidae > Zeugodacus > Zeugodacus cucurbitae. The sequence goes on from NC_071668.1 coordinate 5,133,371, forward strand.
TAAAAATATCATCTAAAAATGGCTTGATTCGGCTTGCTGCTTACTCACAATCATGTGCTACTCACCCTTACTACGCCTGCCTCTAACTCATGCTCATCCATGTAAAATAAAAATCAATTATAAATATTTATAATTACTAAACGCTTGTTGCTTACAAACGCAAAAAAAATTATTGCATTTATTATAAAATGTTCTCAAAAAAAATGTTTTTTTTTATAAAAATATTGCCTTCTTCTTCCGCTGGTAAATGGGTATAACTGTCTCTCTCACACACACACACTCTCTTTATCTCTCTGAAATGAAAAAAAATATAAAAAACAACCTCTTGAACTCATCAAAACCTCATTTCTGTACAAATATATAAATATTTACTTGACCATAACAACAACAACAACACCACCAACAACAATATGTCCTTTGTGCCTGTTTTGCCATGTGTCACGTGTCACCTATATGTAATATAAACAAATATATGCAGGCATGTCGTGAGCGCGTTAAGAATCTACACTCGAAAATAACCGCACGCAATGAGCGCATTAAATTGTTGATACATCGCGGCACACCGGACGATGCAGTGTTGTTAGAAACATAGTTTTAGGCGCATAAGCCCAATTTCCTCAACCAACCACCACCACCACCATCAACTATCTAGCTATCAACATACAATGTGAAAGCTTAGAGAAACAGAAGAAAAGTAGAAGAACAACAACAGAACCAAATTACATTAAATACCATACATTACGACATTTTTACTATAAATACTTATAATTTTAATAATGTATAGGAAAAAAACAAAAACAAAAACATTAATTATTTTAAAATTAATTTAAATTTTCGTACCTAATTGTTTAAAGAGAAAAAAACAAAACCATAAAGTGTTTGGCCAAAATGTGTGCGCCCCCTTGTAATAGACTTATATCCAATACTTGCTAATAGTAAACTATATAAGCCAACAAAAACATACAAATATATACAGTTATGTCAACACTTTAGCGCTTTAGTAGCAGCCACCGCCAATGAAGCTACCGCGTGCGTTTGCGCAAACTACGGCTGCTCGAGCGACGACGACAGGCTCCCAATGTCGTGCGCGCGCTCTAGCGGCAAGTCAAAGTATGCGCAAAGGTATGCCTGCCTACATAACTTTTGTTGTACCCATATTATTGTAAACAGCCAACGATGAAGAAGCGTAAACTTAAGCGCAAAACTTAAGAAACAAAAATTATATTATAAACCATGACATGACCCCCACGCCACAAAAACAGAAACGATTTCAAAATAAAATATTAATTTAATTTAAAAAAAATATAAGAAACAATCTATTGTCTAGTCATTTCAACAAACTTTATAGCGTTAAGTAGCGAATTTTTATTGCAGGCAGACAGGTTACAGTTAGTTTGTGTTTTTTTAGTGTTTTGAGGGCTCGTACCACATACATACATATATCTGTACATATTTAAAAAAAAAATCTTGTTTGTTTGCGTAACAAAACCTCTAACAAATTTGGCAAATCTCGCCCTTTACTTTTTTATTAAATACAATGCTAGGCACTGCGTACATCTATTGATGACCAGCAACTGAAATACGATGGGATCGCAGCCTTATCGTACACGCTGGATCCGCATTCCGTTGTTACCACATCATCGGCTGTGTCCATGCTATTGAAGCCATCCAAATTAGGCTTATCCTATGCGGAGGTGCTATCCGGACATTCAAGTCCCGTTAGCTTCGCACAAACGGATAGTGTTTTGCACAAGAGTAAAGTACAAAATGCCAAACTAGTGAATACTAGTGTTAAACGAAACAACAACAATAACGGCAACAACAACAACAATGCAACAACCATAATTACTACCACGACGACTACGACAAGTAGCGCCGACGAAGCCGCGCCAGTGGCTGTAAGCCATGCGCCGTCAAGCGTACAAGAATTTGAACCTCAACAATATGAAACCACAAGAACAACAACAACAACACCAATAGTAATGCAAGAACCGCAAAACACTGAAAGCATTGACGCGTACGCGCATACAATAACCACCGCTGAACCAGCACAAGTGCAGCGCACACAAAATGAGTATGTGAATGAGAGTGGACAGCGCGTTGTGCAAACGCGCACAATAACAACGCGTACAACGACAACGCAACATGTGACGGGTAGCGCCGAGCAACAAGAGGTAACGGTAAGTGCTTGGCATGAAGCGCCTGTAGAAGAAGAGCACGCTGTTTATCAGCAGCGCCAGAGCGCTGAAGCGCCACAACCCGCAGCGCGTCATCAACAACAGCAACATCAATTGCACGCGCCACGTGAACAGCGTCGCGGACGCTCGCCACGCCGTCGCCAACAGAACGACGAAGCGCAACATTATGCGTCAGCAACGCAACAACAGACACGCGAACAGCGCGCACATTATTCGACAACAACAAACGCGACGCGCACACAAACGCATAGCAGACAACAGCAATCACATGAGCAGCAAACACATTTGCTCGCGCCCACGCAAGAGCGTATGCGTTCACGTAGTCCCATTTGGGCACCGGGCTCCACTTCGTATGCGGAAGTATTGCGCGGCATTGAATTGGAACGTCAGCGCGCCGCTGATGCTGAACAAAGAAGCGCACAACGCGGCAGCAGAACAGTTATTACCAGCACCACCACGACCACATCGAGTGACTACGTGACGCCAGCGCAGGCGCATGCGTCAACGCAGCCACAGCAGGAACCCCAACTGCAAGAACCACAAGCGCAGCAACAACTGCCAGTGGTCGATACAAATGTACAAACGAATATCGTGGATTATCAGCAGCCGGCATGCAAATTGCCATTCGAAACGAATAATTTAAGCGCTGAATATGCGAACGTGGTGACAACGCAGGTGCAAGACATCACAACAACTCCGCTAGCTGCCTTTGTTGAGCCCAGCACAGCGGCCAATACTTACGATGCAAATACTTATGTGGACACGAGCTCTTTAGCTACCACAGTGCCAAGCACTTATATTGATTCGGTTACATTGCCAAGTGCCTATGCTGAGCCCTCCATCGCAGCGGGCAATGTGCCAATGACCGCCGCGGAGATACAGGCCGCATATCTGCAGCCCGATCCGCAGCTTTATCAGAGCATGTACGAAAATATGGCCGATGCCGGTCAGTGGGGTTATGCGACAACTGTGCCGGAGGCGCAACAAGTTGTGCAGCCCGAACAATCGACAAACGCACAAAATTATTACGAACAGATCATACAAATGCAATATCCACAAGGTACGACTGCGCAAACGTCCTACGCGCAATATCAATATCAGCCGACGGCTACACAATATCAATTAATGACCGGGTACTACCCCACAGAGCAACAACAACAGCCAGAGTCATATCAAACGGTTTATGCGCCAACTAACGAACAAACGCAATTATATTATCAACAACAACAACAACAGCCGGCTAAGTCGTACCAAGAGCTACAAAGTGTCGCTTACGATACACAGCCACAAGAATATTTGTCGGACTATCAACAGCCGCAAATAAATCAAAGCGTTATTGATCAGGTAGTCACGACGCTTGCGTCGATTGTGCAAAATGTTACAACGACTCAAACGCATGCTGTCAACACACAGCAACATGTGCAGGAGTCAGTGCAACAATTTGAACAATCAGCGCCCTTGCAACCGTTCAGCGAGTCTGTGCCTACTTACGAACAAGCAATGTCCGGACCACCATCATACGAACAGACCCAATTGTATGAACCGGAAGCGATTGAAATCGATGAACCGCGTCCCGACATAACATTTGGGCAATTTGAAATGAATGAAATTGAGTCGATACCCGCCGAAGTTGTGGATATACCACAAGCGCCACAACAGGTTGTAGAGCCTGCGCCGCTCACAGAGTCGGTCTTTGTGCCAGAGGCGCCATACTCTGCGCCTTTGCAACCAATGGAAAGTGTACCTGCACAAGCGGCGGTAGAACCCTCACCAATACCCACAAGTCCCACAAAGTCCAAAACACAGGAATTGCCCAAAACAGATCCTAACCAGTTCACGACTTATGCTGAAGTACTATTTGGTATACATCATGGTGGAAGTAATGCTTTCCAGCCATCCAGTCAAAAGCCACAGCAACAGCAAACGCAAATCCGCATTACAACAAGCAAACATGATACAAATACAAATAGAAGCCAGCAACAAAAGTTGACAACCAAAACTGCAACGACAACTACAACGACATATGCGACCACGACATCGAACAATAATAATAATCGACGACCGCTAAAGTCTCCTTCTCGGAATGCTCCAGCAGTTCAGAGAAGAGAAGACGCAGCCACAGTCGCCGTGGCACCGGTGCCACATCCACGTAAAGAACAACAGAGACCGCCAAAAGGTCAACGGACAGATTCGAAATCGCGACATCATAATGGATCTCCACCGACAACGCACAGAGAGGTGGAGGTGCGACAGGTGCACGATAAACATGAAAAGCATGAAAAGCACGAAAAGCATGATAAACATATAAAATCGGTGGAAGAAACCACTGTAACTGTAACAAGCAACAAATCTCACAAGGACACGAAGCATGCACGCGATAGCAAGAAAGTGAAGCAAGCTGAGGTTATATCTGAAATTCATGGAGAGACCACTGTAGCTGCTGCTGAAACAGCAGTTCCTGTGGGAAGGACAGATACAACTAAACAGCAAGTTAAAGCTCCCAGTGACAATGCTGTGCATGACAATGAGTCGGAGAAGAAACCAGCTAAACCTAAAAGACAAAAGAAACATAAGCATTCAGGTGAAATTGAAGAGCCTGTGGAAAAGAAAGAAAAGTCAGAGAAAATTGTAGAGAAAGAAGCCGTCAAAGTTAACCCTGCTGCTGAAAAAGTTCCTGTTTCTGCTGAGAAGTCAGCTATTTCGGCAGAAAAAGTAGTTCCTATTGCAAATATCGTTCCTCCTAGTGAAAAGGTGGATGTCCTGAAGTCAAGCACAATTGACTTTATTGCATCCGAAAGTCTTAAAGACATACCGGCCAAACCTGCAAGAAAAGAAAAGTCCAAATCACAACGTAAGAACTCGCCCGTCGAAGTAGTTTCATCTAGTGAAATCGCAGAAGCACCAGTGATTTCCGAGTCCACCAAAATTATAACAGAAAATGGTGGTTCTACAACTACTACGGTTACGACCACAACAATAACGAAACGCATTACAAAACGTATTATTACAAGAATAATTGATGGCAAAGAAGTTGTGATTGAGGAGGATGTAGTTGACGATGAACCCTCAGTCGGTACGGAAGTTGCAATCAATCAGGTGATTGTAGAACCTGAAGTTATCACCACCGAAGTGGTTGAGCACAAAGAAAAGCCACAAAAACCTGTCAAGAAAGATCGTAAGAAATCTAAGAGTCCTAAAGAAGAACCTCAGGTAACACCTGAACAGACAGTTATTACAACAGCGACCACAAGCACAACGGTGATTGATGTAAAACCAACAGAGGAGCAAAAGCTTGTAACCGAGAAGGTTATTGAAGCTGTCGATAATAAGACATCCAAAAAGAAGGATAAGAAGAAGTCAAAGGAACCGAAAGAGCCAGCTCCAACTGTAAAACCAACAACACCAACGGAAGAATCGATTGTAGCAAGCATCACAAAACAACCGGAAAACATCACAATTGAACAAGTTCCAGAGACATTGGTGGTACCCGAAGTGCCGGTTGAAACTCAAGAAACCGTTAAAACAAGTATTACCCAATTCATAAACGCTGAAAAGGAGAAATCCGAAAAACCAACGAAAAAAGACAAGCGAAAGACAAAGGGCCAAAAGGAGCCAAAAGAAAACTCAGTTCCACAACCTTTAGTAACTGAAAAGGTGACAGAAGAAAAACCAGTTAGCACGCAGGAGGAGCAAATTGAGAAAACAGTAACAGTATCGGCAACTGAAATTGTTTCGGAAGAACACTCTACAACAGAAAGCTCAGTCGACATTGTAACTGAAGTTAATGAGAATTCGGTACTTGTGGAAACTCCAGAACCAATTGTAGAAATTACCACCACTATTCAGGAAACTCCAAGTGTTCAAGAAACTACACCCGAACCTGTTGTGGAAACTGTTCAAGAAACCCCAATTGTAAATGAACAGACACCATTAGAGCCTGCGCCGCTCACAGAGTCGGTCTTTGTGCCAGAGGCGCCCTACTCTGCGCCCTTGCAACCAATGGAAAGTGTGCCTGCAGAACCCACAACTCCCACAAAGTCCAAAACACGGGAATTACCCATTGTTCAAGAAACCTCAATTGTTAAGGAATTCACACCAGAACCTGTCGTGGAAATCACCACCACAGTTGAGGAAACTCAAATTGTTAAAGAATCTACACCTGAACCTATTGTGGAAATTAGCCCAATCGTTCAAGAAACCTCAATTGTTAAGGAATTCACACCAGAACCTGTTGTGGAAAGTGTTCATGAACCTTCAATTGTTAAGGAATCCACACCAGAACCTGTCATGGATATCATCACCACGGTTGAGGAAACTCAAATTGTTAAAGAATCTACACCTGAACCTGTTGTGGAAATTAGCCCAATCGTTCAAGAAACCTCAATTGTTAAGGAACCCACACCAGAACCTATTGTGGAAACTGTTCACGAACCTTCAATTGTTAAGGAATCCACACCCGAACCTGTCGTGGAAATCATCACCACAGTTGAGGAAAGTCAAATTGTTAAAGAATCTACACCTGAACCTATTGTGGAAGTTAGCCCAATTGTTCAAGAAACCTCAATTGTTAAGGAATTCACACCAGAACCTGTTGTGGAAAGTGTTCATGAACCTTCAATTGTTAAAGAATCTACACCCGAAACTGTCGTGGAAATCACCACCACCGTTCAGGAAATTCCTCAATCGGAGCCAGAACAATCCAATCTCAAAGAAAGTGTACACGATTTCATTGCTGCTGAAAAGCAAGCTACAGAGAAATCTCCGAAAGCTCCAAAGAAGGATAAGAAGAAGAAGAAGGATCAGAAGAAACAAGAGGAAATAAAGGTTCCCATTGAAGAGCATAAGAACATTGTTGAGGAAGAACCGGTCCAAGTAAATGACACACCTGTAGAAACCATAATAAGAGGTGAAGAAATCTCTTCAACCGATGGTTATGCTACGTCGATCATCAAGACTACAACAAGAAAAACATCGACTTTAACTACGCGTACAAAAATAATTAGAATAATTGATGGAAAGGAGGAAATTGTTGAACAAGAAGAAACCACACAGGAAACGCCAAACGAATCTGTTGAGCACACCATAAATGTTGTTGAAGGCAAACCGATAATCGAACAAATAATACAGAATGTTGGTGAATATCAACCCGATGCGCAAATTGTTAGTATCACAGAAGAAGAACCAAAGGTCGAAACCTACTCCAGAACTACCACTGATGGTAATATCACCAAGACAACAACTGTAATTAAGCGCAGAATTATTACGAAAATCATTGATGGAAAGGAAGTGCTCATCGATGAAGGCGAAGAAGTAAGCCCAGTTGAAGAGCGTGTGAGTGTAGTAGAAAACGAGCCAGCATTTATTAAAGAAACCATGATTTCGCCTGTAACCGAAACTACACCGTTAGAACCAATTGTTACAGACGAACCAATTCAAGCGCCAGTTGTCGGTTCGGTTGATGTAGTTGTTGAAGATAACATATCAACAAGTGTCACCGATTTCATTACCGCTGAAAAGCAGAAAACCGATAAACCACAAAAATCTGCAAAGAAAGAGAAGAAAGAGAAAAAGAAATCAAAATCAGAAAAGCAGGTTCAAGCAACAACTGTTGAAACATTTGTGTCGGAAGAGACACCCACAAATGTAACTGTTACAAAGGAGGAGGAAATAATAGTTGCGCCAATCGAGAAGAGTCTGGAAGACACCACTTTGCCACAAAAATCAACGGAGGAACCCGTAGTTCCTCAGGAAAAGCCAACGAAGCATGTTAAATTCGTTGATGTCAATGAAACCAATGTGGAATTTACTGTACCCGTTCCTAAAGAACGTACTGATATTAAAACTTTGACAAATGACTTTTTAAGCGGCGAAAAACAAACACAACAACAACCAATAGTACAGAAAGTCGCCGAAATAACAATTACAGAGCCACAGCCTCTTTTAGAAACCACAGAGCCCCTGAATGAAATAAGTGCAATACCTAATAGAACAGATAGAGAACCAATAGTAGACGATAGTGGTGTCGTAAAGACCACGACGGTACGAAAGACAAAATTCGTTAAGAAAATAACACAGAAAAAACAAGACTCACCCGAGCCACAAACGGTGCCGCCAATAGTGGAGAATATCGATGTGGCCGAGGAAGCTAAGGAAGAACCCACAATTGAGAAATCCGAATCGATTGTGCGTGAAGTAGCAGACAGTGGTGTCGTTAAGACGACGACAGTACGTACAATGAGCATCAAGTCACAGAATGTCAACGAAAGTGAAGTCACCGATGCCACAGAAGAAGTAGAGCAAAAGGAAACTACACCAACACCCACCACTACAGCAGAGAAAACGAACTCACAAGTAGATAATACCGAGACTGTAGCAATTGGTGATGAACAAAAACTGACATCGGTAGAAACGGATGAAACATACAGCGGTGAGGTCATTAAGACAATTCGTGTGCGTAAAACGAAAACCGTCAAAAAGATCACACAAAATGTTGAAGAATCTAAGACGGAAAATGTAAGCACCGATGCAGTGACTGAAAACCAATTATTGGCTGAAGCGCCTACCGAACTCGCCGCAGATGCTGATCAAAATAGCGGTGTAGTTAAAACCGTAACTGTACGTACCACAAGTTTCGTCCGACGTATACCACATGACTCCACTGTTACGACAACGGATGAGACAACACAATCGGAAACGAGTGAAACAAGCAGCGAGGAAAAGCAAAGAAAGTCACCTGTTATTATTGAGGAGCCCAGTGAAAGCTCAACAACCACCACACAAACGGATGGAGCTATCATAAAAACTACAACAATACGTACAATGAGATTAAACAAGACTATTGCTTCAGATGGTCGTATACTCTTGAAAGAGATAGATAATCCAGATGACGTCATAGTGACTTCCTCGATTGAAATGCCCGATCAGGCAACAACAGTGTCGGAAGAAAGAATCACTGACGCCACTGTATCGTCTGAAACTTTGTCAACGGCATACGTACCGACTGAAAGCAGTAGTGCAAAGGTCAAATCAAGTGGTATTGATGAGGTTCAAATTATTGATTCGGCAAGCAATGTGCAAACGGAAGCAAAGAGCACTGGCATTAAGGTAGTCGATATCGAAACGAAAGAGTTGCCAAATGTTGAGGAACAGCTAAGACCACAACAAGAAACCACCACCACCTCAGATAGTACGCAAATCTCTAGAACCACATCTGACATTACAGTCACTAATAAGACATTAATTACACAAACCGACGAACAATCAAGCAAATCCACCACTACCATAACCAAACGCACACGACTGACCACCATACAAAGACCTAGTTTTGAGACCCCAGACGGTGAGCCATTACAACTTGTTAGTGAGCAATATGATACTCCACATAAATCAGGTGAAATACGTAAAATAGCGCTCATCACACATGAGGAGAAATACAAAGTCCCCAAAATGAAAATGCATTTCGATTTTCCACCTGTTAGTCTGCAAGTTACCGAGACCTTGACCCAAACTTTAGAGAACGTTGCGAACAGCAGCGAAGAGCATAAGTTTGTAGAAGAAGTGATCAATCAACAAGTTCAAAGCGAAAGCACTGAAATAGTTAACCAAAAGGTAGTGTTAGAAAACGTAACAGAGAATAAGGTAGCAGAGAAGCTTATTGAAGAGGTAGATACTGTTAGCACTGTCAGTCCGACATCAGTTGTACCTGATAGGGAAACAATTCCAGAACAGTTAGGCGAAATAGTTGAAGAGGAGAAAACGCAAACTCTCACAGAGAAGACAGTATCACATATTGAAGAGCGGTTACATGAAGAATTAAAGAGTGAGTCAGTGGAGCACAAATCAGAACAGCATGCACCATTAGCAACCATTGGAAATATTGTAGTGTCCGCCGCTGTACCTGTAGAAATAGGAAATAAGATAGTTGAAGCGGTAGCTGAGACCGTAGTTACACAGGTTAAATCGGTAGATGCACCAGATTTCGTAACGGATTTGTCCGCGGAAGAGCAGGTATTGTTTGAGGATATTAAGAAGAAGCTTTCGAAGAAAGACAAGAAGAAGCGTCCTGCGCTGCCTGAAGACTTCTTCAAACAGCAAGAAATTGATAGTAACGTGCAATTGATTACAGAAGAACGTTTAGTTAGCGAAAGTAGTGACTTAGAAAAACAAGAACGTGTAGTGGAAGACCTCTCAGTTGTCAAAGAACCACAAGATAATGTTAAACCTGAATTAGCGCAAACTAAGCCCAATGAATTGGCTAAAGAACAAACCATAAATAAGACAGATGAACTCTATCATGAATTAATTGAACATGAAGATTTCGTTATTGAGTCGCATGTTGAGCTTATAGAAGAACCAAAGGTTGAAGAAGAAGTGCAAGATATAACAAAATTGCCTGAAGTAAACGAACCCACTAATATTGCTAACGCTAATGAAATACCTGTTGCTAAACCCAGCGCTAGCGATCTAACTGAAGAGTCTAGTGCTAGTACTTCTTCATTAATTTGCTTTGAAGTGCCTAAATATAATATGACCGAACTGCAATTAGCCGAAAAGAGTTATATTGAAGTCAGTAGCAAACACCCTGAACCCAAAACAGCAGACTTACCCCAGCAAACTGAAGATACCCCAATTAGTGATGTACATGATAGGAATGAAAGTGAAATATCAAGTGATATAAGTATTTATTACGAATTTCCCAAGTACGATGTCTCTGCTCTGGCGCGAGCTGAATGTAAATACCAAATCCAGCACATAAACGTTGAACCACCCAAATTGGAGGCCGCTGTAAATGAGGTAAGTGATTTAGAAGAAGCAAACTTAATTAAGAAGCTAGTAGAGGTTGAGTTAAGTGAAAGGGTAGATAAGTCAGTTTCTGAAACAATTACCACGATAACAACCACAACAACAACCACTGTTTCAACAAACGAAGAAATTTCGGCATCAACTGTGGAAACCGAAATAGTGAATTTTGAGGCACCAGAAACCGACAAGCAGATCATCGAAGTTACAGAGGTGGTAACAGAAGAACCGATTCAAGAGTTCAAGCGTGTAGAAGAACCAATTGTTTCTCACCACGTTGAAAAGGAATTGGTCGAATCGGACATAACTGCTCCTGTACCAACAACCTTCGAAATACCTAAATACAATTTAGAAGCCATCAAATTGGCTGAGAAAATATTCGTGGAATGCGCAGCTAAGGAAATAGTGAAAGATGCACTTGAATCAGAAGCACCACAGAAAACGGAAATAATTGATGTTGTAGATTCTATCAAAACCGACGTCGTCACGCCGATTGTAAACGCAACCATCACAGAAAATGTTAGTTTACCAGTTGAACCACCCTACTACTCCTTTGAAGTTCCCAAGTATGATCATAAAGCCTTGTTCACTGCTGAGAAATATTTACCATTGTTTACTGGTAAGCCCGAGGAAGAAGAGGTGACTATTGTAGTCACTGAAACAGTTCAGGCACAAGATACAAAACCTTCGGATGAAGAAGTAAAGAGTACAGATATAAAACCGGTAGAAGAAGAACCTGCAAAGGTTGAAGAAAAGGAAGTGAAACTAGTCGAAAAGGTTGAAGTGCAAGAAATTGTAGAACAACCTGAAACGACTACCACAATCACTGTCACCACTGAAACAGTAGAAGTAAAGACCTCAGAACCAAAACCAGTAGAAGAAGCTCCTGCAGTGGTCGAAGAGAAACTCGTCGAAAAGGTTGATGAAGTGAAACCAGTAGAAGAGGTTGTAGAACACCCCATCGAACCAGCCAAGGAAGAACCAAAGAAGGCTGCTTATGCTGGTCTCCCAATTGACGACTCTTCAAGCACTTGGATGGAAGTTCTTGATGAACCAATGGTATTGTCTGACGAAGAAGAAAATTCAGAAGAAACTGTTACACAGACTACCTCGCTAACTACTACCACGACCACTGTAATCACTGAAACACTGGAAGTTAAATCTCCTGAATCAAAACCAGTTGAAGACACTCATGTAGTAGTTAAAGAAGAACCTGTTGAAAAGGTTGAAGAAGTGCAAGCAATTGCAGAACTACATGGAGCTACTACCACAATCACTGTCACCACGGAAACAGTAGATACTTCAGAATCAAAACCAGTGGAAGAAGCTCCTGTAGTGGTTGAAGAGAAACCAATCGAAAAGGTTGAGGAAGTGAAACCAGTAGAAGAGGTTGTAGAAGTGCATGCAATTGTAGAACAACCCGTCGAACCAGTGAAAGAAGAACCAAAGAAGGCTGCTTATGCTGGTCTCCCAATTGACGACTCTTCAAGCACTTGGATGGAAGTTCTTAATGAACCAATGGTATTGTCTGACGAAGAAGAAAATTCAGAAGAAACTGTTACACAGACTACCTCGCAAACTACTACCACGACCACTGTAATCACTGAAACACTGGAAGTAAAATCTCCTGAATCAAAACCAGTTGAAGACACTTCTGTAGTAGTTAAAGAAGAACCTGTCGAAAAGGTCACTGACACCACTGAAACAGTAGCGACTTCAGAATCAAAACCAGTGGAAGAAGCTGCTGTAGTGGTTGTAGAGAAACCTGTCGAAAAAGTTGAGGAAGTGAAACCAGCAGAAGAGGTTGTAGAACAACCCATTGAACCAGCCAAGGAAGAACCAAAGAAGGCTGCTTATGCTGGTCTCCCAATTGACGACTCTTCAAGCACTTGGATGGATGTCCTTGATGAACCAATGGTATTGTCTGACGAAGAAGAAAATTCGGAAGAAACTGTTACACACACTACCTCGCAAACTACTACCACGACCACTGTAATAACGGAGACTGTTGAAGTGAAATCTCCTCAATCAAAACCAGTAGATGAAACTCCTGTAGTGGTTGATAAGAAACCAGTAGAAGTGGTAGAAGAAGTTCCAGCAATTGCAGAACAACCTGAAACTACTACCACAATCACAGTCACCACTGAAACCGTAGAGGCTTCAGATTCAAAACCAGTAGAAGAAGCTCCTCTAGTAGTGGAAGAGAAACTCGTCGAAAAGGTTGATAAATTGAAACCAGTAGAAGAGGTTGTGGAACAACCCATCGAACCAGCCAAGGAAGAACCTAAGAAGGTTGCTTATGCTGGTCTCCCAATTGACGACTCTTCAAGCACTTGGATGGATGTCCTTGATGAACCAATGGTATTGTCTGACGAAGAAGAAAATTCAGAAGAAACTGTTACAAAGACTACCTCGCTAACTACTACAACGACCACTGTAATCACTGAAACACTGGAAGTAAAATCTCCTGAATCAAAACCAGTTGAAGACACTCATGTAGTAGTTAAAGAAGAACCTGTCGAAAAGGTTGAAGAAGTGCAAGCAATTGCAGAACTACCTGGAGCTACTACCACAATCACTGTCACCACGGAAACAGTAGATACTTCAGAATCAAAACCAGTGGAAGAAGCTCCTGTAGTGGTTGAAGAGAAACCAATCGAAAAGGTTGAGGAAGTGAAACCAGTAGAAGAGGTTATAGAACAACCCATCGAACCATCCAAGGAAGAACCAAAGAAGGCTGCTTATGCTGGTCTCCCAATTGACGACTCTTCAAGCACTTGGATGGATGTCCTTGATGAACCAATGGTATTATCTGACGAAGAAGAAACTGTTACACAGGCTACTTCGCAAACTTCTACCACGACCACTGTAATCACTGAAACACTGGAAGTTAAATCTCCTGAATCAAAACCAGTTGAAGATACTCCTATAGTAGTTAAAGAAGAACCTGTCGAAAAGGTTGAAGAAGTGCAAGCAATTGCAGAACAATCTGAAACTACTACCACAATCACTGTCACCACTGAAACGGTAGAGACTTCAGAATCAAAACCAGTGGAAGAAGCTGCTGTAGTGGTTGAAGAAAAACCAATCGAAAAGGTTGTGGAAGTAGATGAATCCACTGACGATAAATTTGTAGTAAATGAAGAATTTAACTTTAAGCCAATTGAGGAGAAACCTAAAAACAAGAAAGTTGTGACCTTTGAAGATAAGAATTCTCATGAAGTTTTGGAAATTCAGCCTGTGGACTCTTTTGCATCTTATGAAAACGTACAGCTTACACCAGAAGTGGTGGGATACCCAGAAATAAGCATTGGTGAAAGCGAATTGCTGGTTATGCCTAAATGGTCTGATGGTAAACCACTCCAAGAGGAGAAAACGGTCATTGATACGTGGTCAAGCGTATTAGAAGATACAACACCTATTTCACCAAATATAGCATTCACCTCGAAGTTATCACCGGATGCGCCAGAATTTACGCCTTCTTATTTGCGCCAGGTAGACTCCGATCAAAACATACTTTTCCTGGAGAGTGAAAGAAATCTTAACACTTCCGCACCTGAATACAAACAATACGAAAAAGTACAGAAGAGGTCTAAGCATCAAAAGGTAGATGAAAACGTACACAAAGTTGACACGCCTTCCAAACTCAATGTTGATGCTGCAGAGTTTAAAATTTCTGACGAAACAAGAAACGCAAGTCCATTACGAGGAAAGTCGTATGCTGATATTGTATTTGGTGAACATTCTCATATAGAGGAAACAAAGACAACACTTCCCGTTGCGGGAAATAAGACTGCGCCTGTAGAAAAGGTAATAGAAAAGGTTGTCCCTAATGAGAATGTCAAACCAAAGGAAGATAAGAAGAAGAAGTCAAAGAAGGAGAAACGTAGAACTGAACAAGTTGTTAAAGCAATTGAACCAGCAGCGGAGGAAGTGCCAGAGAAAGAAACGCCCATTAGTGAAGAAAAATTAGAACCAACCGTTTCGGATTCACCTCAAGTCGAGCCAGACACTCCACATGCACCAGTACTTTCATGGTCTTCTATTGTAAAGAAACCTGGTGAATGGGTCGACGATATAGTTAGCAAAACAAAGAAGGTATTTGTCGACAGCGATAAAAAGGGTTCTGCCACTGAAAGAAAATCTGAAAAAGAAGTTCATAAAACAAAGACAATACTACGAGAGAAGGAAGATAAGCCCAAAAAGACAAAGAAGCACAAAACTAAGGAAGATTTGACGAAACCAGAAAAGGTTTCTGAAAAACATGCTCACGCAAAACCTGAAGATGCTGACTTCCTGGACAGTGATGTATCCGATACATTGAAAGAAAATGGTCAGAGTCCAGTGACATCTGAAGATGAGCCTCAACTTGCTGTGGCAACAGTAGTTGTACCTGATAAGGAGGCAACAACAAAACCTGAGGGAAGTGTTATATCCTGGGCCTCATTGGTAAGCAGACCTGGAGAATGGGTAGATGAAACTGTTTCTAAACAAAAGGTACAAGTGGAACCCGTTCATAAGGTTGAAAAAGCAAAACCATTAAAAATCAAGGAAAAGAAAACTAAAACAAAACCTAAACTTGAGAAAGAACCTAAACCGAAAAAAGAACAGCCTCATATCGAGCAGATAGTCGACTCAAATGTTGAAGAGAGTATCGAAGAAGTTGAGGTAGACCAAGTATCGAAAGTTATAGAAAAAGTACAGACAACAGTCGAAACCAATGAATTGGAAGCTCCTTCGCAACCGCAAGGATTTTCATGGGCGGCGTTAGTGAAACGGCCCGGTGAATGGGTCGATGATATAAAGGAACGAAACAAGGTTGAGAAAATAGCTGAGTCTGCTGAAGCAACTTCAAAGATAGACACCCAAACTAGACACACGAAAACACAAAAAGTTCCAACTAAAAAACTTAAAGATAACAGTCGAGTATCTAAAGAAAGAACTAAAAAGGACACTCCTGTCGTTACAACATCTGACAGCGACTCTGATAGACAAGAAAAACAACCTGTTGCCGAACCTAATAATATAACGTGGGCTAAAATTGCAAGTCAGCCAATAGACAACGTAGTCGACGTAGAAACTACATCGGTCAAAGAAATTGTGAAACCTAAGGAAACAAAACCAAGGAAAGAATTCACACAAGCCAAGGAAAAATTGACATCTAAAAAGGAAGAAAGCAAGGATGTATCGCCCGAAGTTCAACCTGCTCCCTCTAAAATGTCCTGGGCTTCTATAGTTAGCCAGTCCACAACCGATTTCATTAGCAATGAACGAAGTCGACCAGCTCCGAAACCTGTGAAAGTCAAACCCGCCCCACAAAAAGCACAAAAAATTGAAAAGGCCGAAAAAATTGTGATTGAGGAACCAGTGCAAACTTTTGAACAAAAGCAAACTCTAGATGATTTCGAATGGACTAATATCACCGAAATAACTCCTTCGACCACCGATCAATTTAACGAAAACGATGATAGTCAAAATCAATCTAAATCTTGGAAAGATATGATTGATGAAGAAACTGATGACATATTTTCTGAAAATATATCAACAGCACACACTCATAAGCGTGAACATGTTATTGTTGAAGTGGCTGCGGAAGAACAAACCATCTCGAACTCTTCTCCTGAACAACCGCGGGCCAAACCTCAGACTGACGACTCTTCTAGTACATGGATAGATGAATCCGAAGAAACTGTTACTCAGACAACTTCTCAAGCCACTAAGACAACTACTGTAGTTACTGAAACAGTAGAAAAAAGGACTTCAGAATCCAAACCAGTGGAAGAAACTCATGTAGTCGTTGAAGAAAAACCTGTCAAAAAGATTGAAGAAGTGAAACCGGTCGAAGAGGTAGTAGAAGTACAAACTATTGTAGAACAACCAGAAACAGTAGAAGTGAAGGCTCCAGAATCAAAACCAGTGGAAGAAGCTCCTGTAGTGGTTGAAGAGAAACCAGTCGAGAAGATTGAGGAAGTGAATCCAGTAGAAGAGGTTGTAGAAGTGCATGCAATTGTAGAACAACCCGTCGAACCAGTGAAAGAAGAACCAAAGAAAGCTGCTTATGCTGGTCTCCCAATTGACGAATCTTCAAGCACTTGGATGGATGTCCTTGATGAACCAATGGTATTGTCTGAAGAAGAAGAAAATTCAGAAGAAACTGTTACACAGACTACCTCTCAAACTACAACCACGACGACTGTAATAACGGAGACAGTAGAAGTAAAGAGCCCAGAATCAAAACCTGTAGAAGAAGCTCCTGTAGTAGTTGAAGTGAAACCAGTCGAAAAGGTTGAAGAAGTCCAAAAAATTGTAGAACAACCTGAAGCTACTACCACAACCACTGACATCACTGAAACAGTAGCAGTAAAGACCTCAGAACCAAAACCAGTAGAAGAAGCTCCTGTAGTAGTTGAAGTGAAACCAGTCGAGAAGATTGAGGAAGTAAAACCAGTAGAAGAGGTTGTAGAAGTGCAAGCCATTGTGGAACAACCCGCTGAACCAAATAAGGAAGAACCAAAGAAAGCTGTTTATGCTGGTCTCCCAATTGACGAATCTTCAAGCACTTGGATGGATGTATTTGATGAACCAATGGTATTGACTGACGAAGAAGAAAATTCAGAAGAAACTGTTACACAGACTACTTTGCAAACTACATCCACGACCACTGTAATAACGGAGACCGTAGAAGTAAAGGCCCCAGAATTAAAACCAGT
The DNA here is from genome assembly GCF_028554725.1 of Zeugodacus cucurbitae. Taxonomy (NCBI): domain Eukaryota; kingdom Metazoa; phylum Arthropoda; class Insecta; order Diptera; family Tephritidae; genus Zeugodacus; species Zeugodacus cucurbitae. The sequence continues at coordinate 5,151,078 of NC_071668.1, forward strand.
GGAAGAAGCTCCTGTAGTGGTTGAAGAGAAACCAGTCGAGAAGATTGAGGAAGTGAAACCAGTAGAAGAGGTTGTAGAAGTGCATGCAATTGTAGAACAACCCGTCGAACCAGTCAAAGAAGAACCAAAGAAGGCTGCTTATGCTGGTCTCCCAATTGACGAATCGTCAAGCACTTGGATGGATGTCCTTGATGAACCAATGGTATTGTCTGACGAAGAAGAAACTGTTACACAGACTACTTCGCAAACTACAACCACGACCACTGTAATAACGGAGACAGTAGAAGCAAAGTCTCCAGAATTAAAACCAGTGGAAGAAGCTCCTGTAGTAGTGGAAGTGAAACCAGTCGAGAAGATTGAGGAATTAAAACCAGTAAAAGAGGTTGTAGAAGCTATTGTAGAACAACTCGTCGAACCAGTGAAAGAAGAACCAAAGAAGGCTGCTTATGCTGGTCTCCCAATTGACGAATCTTCAAGCACTTGGATGGATGTTCTCGATGAACCAATGGTATTGACTGACGAAGAAGAAAATTCAGAAGAAACTGTTACACAGACTACTTCGCAAACTACAACCACGACCACTGTAATAACGAAGACCGTAGAAGTAAAGGCCCCAGAATCAAAACCTGTGGAAGAAGCTCCTGCTGTCGTTGAACAGAAACCTGTCGAGAAAGTTGAGGAAGCAAAACCAGTAGAAGAGGTTGTAGAAGTGCATGCAATTGTAGAACAACCCGTCGAACCAGTCAAAGAAGAACCAAAGAATGCTGCTTATGCTGGTCTCCCAATTGACGAATCTTCAAGCACTTGGATGGATGTCCTTGATGAACCAATGGTATTGTCTGACGAAGAAGAAACTGTTACACAGGCTACCTCGCAAACTACAACCACGACCACTGTAATAACGGAGACAGTAGAAGTAAAGTCTCCAGAATCAAAACCAGTGGAAGAAGCTCCTGTAGTAGTGGAAGTGAAACCAGTCGAGAAGATTGAGGAAGTAGAACCAGTAGAAGAGGTTGTAGAAGCTATTGTTGAACAACCCGTCGAACCAGTGAAAGAAGAACCAAAGAAGGCTGCTTATGCTGGTCTCCCAATTGACGAATCTTCAAGCACTTGGATGGATGTTCTCGATGAACCAATGGTATTGACTGACGAAGAAGAAAATTCAGAAGAAACTGTTACACAGACTACTTCGCAAACTACAACCACGACCACTGTAATAATGAAGACAGTAGAAATAAAGTCTCCAGAATCAAAACCTGTGGAAGAAGCTCCCGCTATCGTTGAACAGAAACCTGTCGAGAAAATTGAGGAAGCAAAACCAGTAGAAGAGGTTGTAGAAGCTATTGTAGAACAACCCGTCGAACCAGTGAAAGAAGAACCAAAGAAGGCTGCTTATGCTGGTCTCCCAATTGACGAATCTTCAAGCACTTGGATGGATGTTCTCGATGAACCAATGGTATTGTCTGACGAAGAAGAAACTGTTACACAGGCTACCTCGCAAACTACAACCACGACCACTGTAATAACGAAAACAGTAGAAGTAAAGTCTCCAGAATCAAAACCGGTGAAAGAAGCTCCTGCTGTCGTTGAAGAGAAACCAGTCGAAAAAGTCGAGGAAGTGAAACCTGTAGACAAGGTTATAGAAGTGCAAACAATTGTAGAACAACCTGAAACTACAACCACTATCATCACAGAAACAGTAGAAGTTAAAACCCCAGAATCAAAACCAGTGGAAGAAGCTCCTATAGATGTTGAAGAGAAACTAGTCGAAAAGGTTGAGGAAGTAAAACCAGTAAAAGAGGTTGTAGAAGTACAAGTCATTGTAGAACAACCAGCCGAACCAATCAAGGAAGAACCAAAGAAGGCTGCTTATGCTGGTCTCCCAATTGACGACTCTTCAAGCACTTGGATGGATGTTCTCGATGAACCAATGGTATTGACTGACGAAGAAGAAAATTCAGAAGAAACTGTTACACAGACTACTTCGCAAACTACAACCACGACCACTGTAATAACGGAGACCGTAGAAGTAAAGGCCCCAGAATTAAAACCAGTGGAAGAAGCTCCTGTAGTGGTTGAAGAGAAACCAGTCGAGAAGATTGAGGAAGTGAAACCAGTAGAAGAGGTTGTAGAAGTGCATGCAATTGTAGAACAACCCCTCGAACCAGTCAAGGAAGAACCTAAGAAGGCTGCTTATGCTGGTCTCCCAATTGACGAATCTTCAAGCACTTGGATGGATGTCCTTGATGAACCAATGGTGTTGTCTGACGAAGAAGAAACTGTTACACAGGCTACCTCGCAAACTACAACCACGACCACTGTAATAACGGAGACAGTAGAAGTAAAGTCTCCAGAATCAAAACCGGTGAAAGAAGCTCCTGCTGTCGTTGAAGAGAAACCAGTCGAAAAAGTCGAGGAAGTGAAACCTGTAGACAAGGTTATAGAAGTGCAAACAATTGTAGAACAACCTGAAACTACAACCACTATCATCACAGAAACAGTAGAAGTTAAAACCCCAGAATCAAAACCGGTGAAAGAAGCTCCTGCTGTCGTTGAAGAGAAACCAGTCGAAAAAATCGAGGAAGTTATAGAAGTGCAAGCAATTGTAGAACAACCTGAAACTACAACTACTATAATCAAAGAAACAGTTGAAGTAAAGGCCACAAAATCAAAACCTGTAGAAGACGCTCCTGTAGTGGTTAAAGAGAAGCCAGTCAAAAAGGGTAAGAAAGTGAAAACAGCGGAAGAGGTTGTAGAGGTGCAAGCAATTGAACAACCTGAATCTGTCGTGGAGATTAGCGAGGATTCCAAGGTGAGTGTAGAAGCGGACGAAAAATCTTCTTCAACTTGGGCAGACATTGTTACCGAGACAATCGAGCTAGAGAAACCATTAAAGGGCAAAGAGAAGTATAATAAAAAGAAGGCAAGAAAGGAGGCAAATGCAGGTGCATTATCGGAAACACAGCACGGTCGTAAACCAGAACTTGAAAGTGCCGCAGCATTTATAGAACAGGAAAGGCAGCACATATTGCAAACAAAAAGCAAACCTGAACTCAAACCCAAAGATAGTTCTGAAATAAAATCAGCTGTGACAACTATGTCCTGGTCGGATATAGTAAAACAAGATAGCAAAGATGGAGCTAAACCGGAGAAAGTTGTTGTAAAGAAAGAACTGTCTGCTTCTAAAAAGGCTGAGAGAGATGCTGAAGTAACACAAGTTGACGTAGTCGAAGACTCGCATTCTCACAGATTGGAAGTTGTTACGAAATCTGTAGAAGATAAAAAACCGAAAGAAAAAACAAAAAAACAAAAGTCGAGAAAAACTAAGACTGAGGAACTTTCGAAGGAATCATCCACCGTTGAAACACATCCAAAAGAATCTAAAAACATTGAGCAACCAAGTGTAGAACTACCCGAAACTACTACCATTGAAGACAAACCAGTAGAGAAAATTGAGCAAGTGAACCCAGTAGAAGAGGTTGTAGAAGCTATTGTAGAACAACTCGTCGAACCAGTCAAAGAAGAACCAAAGAAGGCTGCTTATGCTGGTCTCCCAATTGATGATTCTTCAAGCACTTGGATGGATGTCCTTGATGAACCAATGGTATTGCCTGACGATGAAGGAAAATCAGAAGAAACTGTTACACAGACTACATCGCAAACTACTACCACGACCACTATAATAACGGAGACAGTAGAAGTAAAGTCTCCAGAATCAAAACCTGTGGAAGAAGCTCCTGCCGTCGTTGAACAAAAATCTGTCGAGAAGATTGAGGAAGTGAAACCAGTAGAAGAGGTTGTAGAAGCTATTGTAGAACAACCCGTCGAACCAGTCAAAGAAGAACCAAAGAAGGCTGCTTATGCTGGTCTTCCAATTGATGACTCTTCAAGCACTTGGATGGATGTTCTCGATGAACCAATGGTATTGTCTGACGATGAAGAAAAATCAGAAGAAACTGTTACACAGACCACTTCGCAAACTACAACCGCGACTACTGTAATAAAGGAGACAGTAGAAGTAAAGGCCCAAGAATTAAAACCAGTGGAAGAAGCTCCTGTAGTGGTTGAAGAGAAACCAGTCGAGAAGATTGAGGAAGTGAAACCAGTAGAACAGGTTATAGAAGTGCAAGCAATTGTAGAACAAACCTTCGAACCAGTCAAAGAAGAACCAAAGAAGGCTGCTTATGCTGGTCTCCCAATTGACGACTCTGCAAGTACGTGGATGGATGTCCTTGATGAACCAATGGTATTGTCTGACGAAGAAGACAAATCAGAAGAAACTGTTACACAGACTACCACGCAAACTACTACCACGACCACTCTAATAACGGAAACAGTAGAAGTGAAGGCTCCAGAATCAAAACCTGTGGAAGAAGCTCCTGCAGTGGTTGAAGAAAAACCAGTCAAAAAGGTTAAGGAAGTGAAGCCAGTAGTAGAGGTTGTAGTAGTGCAACCAATTGTAGAACAACCCGAATCTGTTAGCGAGGATTGCAATGTGTATGTAGAAGCGGACGAAAAGTCTTCTTCAACTTGGGCAGACATTGTTACCGAGACAATCGAGCTAGAGAAACCATTAAAGGGCAAAGAGAAATGGAATAAAAAGAAGGCTAGAAAGGAGGCAAATGCAGATGCATTATCAGAAGCACAGCGTGGTCGTAAACCAGAGCTTGAAAGTGCTGCAGCATTTATAGAACAGGAAAGACAGCACGTATTGGTATCAAAAAGCATACCTGAACTCAAACCCAAAGATAGTTCTGAAATAAAATCAGCTGTGACAACTATGTCCTGGTCGGATATAGTAAAACAAGATAACAAAGATGGAGCTAAACGGGAGAAAGTAGTTGTAAAGAAAGAATTGTCTGTACCTAAAAAGGCTGAGGTAGAAGTTGGGGTTACCCAAGTTGACGTGGTAGATGACTCGCATTCACATAAATTGGAAGTTGTTCAGAAATCTGTAGAAGATAAAACTCCGAAAGAAAAAACAAAGAAACAAAAGTCGAGAAAAACTAAGACAGAGGAACTTCCAAAGGACATTGAAAAATCTTCCACCGTTGGAACACATATACAAGAATCTACAAATATTGAGCAACCCATTTCCACTACCTCTTTGTCTTGGTCTGTTATCGTTAGTCAAAACATTGTAGAAGTTCCGATTACAAATGTGAACGAAATATCGCAAATTGTTGAACAAAGAACTCGAGCAAGTAATACAGTTAAACAAATACCTGTTGCGGAGAATTCGCAAAATAAGCCTAGCAAAGAACAAATACAATCATTTATTGGACATGAAATTCACCACGCCGAAGTTTCGCGATCAGCACCTATTGCTGAGATCTCACCAATTTCTATATCTACTGAGCCGGTTGAAGAAAGTATACCTGCTGACGTGGAAGTTGGTGAAGTGTCCTTATCCTGGTCAGACATGGTTAATCAAGAACAGGAAGAGGAAATCGTTCCACAAGCGGTTATTGAATCCCTCCCTGAACCAGTAGCCAAGGTTGATACTCTGGAAGAAATACTATCTCTCGATAAAATTGATTTAGCCGGTGAAGAGAAATTGGTATACAAACCAGAGCCTACCCATACGAAAGAAAAGAAAGAGAAAACTAAGAAACAGAAACATAAAAAAGAAAAACGAGCCCAAATTGTTTCTGAATTAGAAGAAGTGGAAAAGGCTGATGTTTTAGAAACTGCGACAATTATAGAACCTATCAAACATGAAGAAACTGTCACGCAAAAACCTGTTGCCATACCCTCAGTTTGGTCTAGATCTGAAACGTATGCTCAAGTTGTGAGAAAGTCTGGTTTGGTTGAAAAATCTACAATTCGATATCAAGAGCCAGAACTGAAATCTGAAGTTCATGATAAAACACCCGAATCCGAAATAGCAAGCGGTAACTTATTCTCTTCTAATGAAAAAATTGAAGATTGGGAGCAAACCCAATCAGATATAATTTCTGCTGAACATCCAAAAGATGTGACAACATTACCTCAAATAAATAAAGAGGAACCGCTAGATGAGCCTAAAATATCTGAAAAGCCAACAATTACTGAAACAGAGACAGATAGTTCGGAATTACTTCCTGAAACCACTGAAATGTCATGGAAAGAAATAATCGAAAGTGAGGATATAGAACCAGCTCAGCCAGAAACAACTTCGTGGGCCTCTGAAATGACGTGGAAGGAAATAATGGAGGGTGAAAACGAACACTCAACCGAACCAGGAACATCATCTTGGGCATCTATTGTCAGAAGTTTTGCCCCTCAAGAGGCTGAAGAAAAACCATTCATATCGCAAGAAACTACCGTTACTACGACACGTACATCGCGCACAGTAGAACGTCCAACAATTCAAATTACAGAAACTACTATTGTACAAGAGGAACCTGAAAGGAAAGACGATGACGGCTTCCTTGAGGCCGTGTCTAAGAAAGAAAAACAACGAAGGCGATCTCGATCTCGTTCACAGCAGTCAGTACCAGAAGAAGTAACAAGATCTCAAAAAACAAAAACAAAGAAAGAAAAGCACAGCAAACAAGTACGTCAAGACCTTACTCCAGAGCAACCAAATGAAATCTCATCAGAGAGCTTAACTGACCCAGTACATTCACAAGAACCACAACATGTACCTAAAGTAGTTGAAGAGAAAAAGGTAGAAGCAGTGCAAAAAGTTATAACCCCAATTACAACTGGGTTATCGTGGGCTGCAATTGCTGCACAAAATGTGCCGGAGCCAGTTCAACATATAAGACCCCTCTATGATGAAATTCCAAGCAGACCTGAAACTGTTGAAACTGAATCTAACGTTACTACAGAAGAAAGATTTTCGGTGAAACCAACAATTCCGCTGGAACCTGAAACGAAGGAGAAAGTCAAAAAGCCCAAGAAAAAGAACAAGAAAAAGCCTGTGGAAACTGTTGAATCCGATAATTTGCATGTGGAATTGTCTGAAGACAGAATTGAAAGTGGTAAAACGACATCTGATGCATTTGTTTGTCAGACGTCGTATTGGTCTGCTAAATTGAAGCCTCAACTAAAAATTTCAACGACTGAAACTGAAGTAGAACCTGTGGAAAATATTCCAGAAAAAGAAGAAGTTCCTGAGATTATACAGAGTACAAAAGAAATCACCGTACAATCACCAACAGATCAACCAACTACATGGTCAGCACTCATACAAACTGAAACAACCGTATTCCCAGAACCAATAATCGATACTGAGCAACCTGAGGAGTCCGTTCCATGGACAACTCTTGTCGTGAGCAAAACAACAGAATTCCAAACGCCCAAGCAGCAAGAAATTACAAATGCCACATCCGATTTCCTCCACCAAGAAAGAAGTTCTGTCGAAAAGCAGTCGTTTGTGAAAGCCAAGGGTATATCGTATGCTGATGTCGTAAAGACCGAAGAGCTTCCTGCCCAGGTAGTCAAAACGGTTCATACAGAGGATCCATATACCATAACTGAAACTGTAGTTGCGTCAACTAACAAAACTGATATTCCTCAAGAACCCAAACGAAAAGTGAAAAAATCAACCAAAACCGTTAAGGTGGTAGAAAGGACTACCGTCCAATCTACTGAACCTAAGGTCGTGAAAGAACCTGAAGTTGTTGAAGTACTTGAACCAACTAAAGAACCTGAAAATGCTCCAGTCTCTGAACCATGGGTAGAAGGAATAACCAAGGTTGTTGAAGTGGTAGAAACAACTACTGTCGAAGCTACTGAACCCGAGGTCGTGAAAGAACCTGAAGTTGTTGAAGTACTTGAACCAACTAAAGAACCTGAAAGTGCTCCAGTCTCTGAACCACGGGTGGACGAATCAACTACTTTTGTTGAAGTGGTAGAAACAACCACTGCTCAAACTACTCAAGCCGAGGTCCTGAAAGAACCTGAAGTTGTTGAAATACTTGAACCAACAAAAGAACCTGAAAGTGCTCCAGTGTCTGAACCACGGGAGGAAGAATCAACTACTTTTGTTGAAGTGGTAGAAACAACTACCGTCGAAGCCACTGAACCCGAGGTCGTGAAAGAACCTGAAGTTGTTGAAGTACTTGAACCAACAAAAGAACCTGAAAGTGCTCCAGTGTCTGAGTCACGGGTGGAAGAATCAACTAAGGTTGTTGAAGTGGTAGAAACAACTTCTATTCAAACTACCGAACCCGAGGTCGTGAAAGAACCTAAAGTTCTTGAAGTACTTGAACCAACAAAAGAACCTGAAAGTGCTCCAGTGTCTGAGTCACGGGTGGAAGAATCAACTAAGGTTGTTGAAGTGGTAGAAACAACTTCTATTCAAACTACCGAACCCGAGGTCGTGAAAGAACCTAAAGTTCTTGAAGTACTTGAACCAACAAAAGAACCTGAAAGTGCTCCAGTGTCTGAACCACGGGTGGAAGAATCAACCAAGGTTGTTGAAGTGGTAGAAACAACTACTATTCAAACTACCGAATCCGAGGTCGTGAAAGAACCTAAAGTTCTTGAAGTACTTGAACCAACAAAAGAACCTGAAAGTGCTCCAGTGTCTGAGTCACGGGTGGAAGAATCAACTAAGGTTGTTGAAGTGGTAGAAACAACTTCTATTCAAACTACCGAACCCGAGGTCGTGAAAGAACCTAAAGTTCTTGAAGTACTTGAACCAACAAAAGAACCAGAAAGTGCTCCAGTGTCTGAACCACGGGTGGAAGAATCAACCAAGGTTGTTGAAGTGGTAGAAACAACTACTATTCAAACTACCGAACCCGAGGTCGTGAAAGAACCTAAAGTTCTTGAAGTACTTGAACCAACAAAAGAACCTGAAAGTGCTCCAGTGTCTGAGCCACGGGTGGAAGAATCAACCAAGGTTGTTGAAGTGGTAGAAACAACTTCTATTCAAACTACCGAACCCGAGATCATGAAAGAACCTGAAGTTGTTGAAGTACTTGAACCAACAAAAGTACCTGAAAGTGCTCCAGTGTCTGAGTCACGGGTGGAAGAATCAACTAAGGTTGTTGAAGTGGTAGAAACAACTTCTATTCAAACTACCGAACCCGAGGTCGTGAAAGAACCTAAAGTTCTTGAAGTACTTGAACCAACAAAAGAACCTGAAAGTGCTCCAGTGTCTGAACCACGGGTGGAAGAATCAACCAAGGTTGTTGAAGTGGTAGAAACAACTACTATTCAAACTACCGAATCCGAGATCGTGAAAGAACCTGAAGTTGTTGAAGTACTTGAACCAACAAAAGAACCTGAAAGTGCTCCAGTGTCTGAACCACGGGTGGAAGAATCAACCAAGGTTGTTGAAGTGGTAGAAACAACTACTATTCAAACTACCGAACCCGAGGTCGTGAAAGAACCTGAAGTTCTTGAAGTACTTGAACCAACAAAAGAACCTGAAAGTGCTCCAGTGTCTGAGCCACGGGTGGAAGAATCAACCAAGGTTGTTGAAGTGGTAGAAACAACTTCTATTCAAACTACCGAACCCGAGGTCGTGAAAGAACCTGAAATTCTTGAAGTACTTGAACCAACAAAAGAACCTGAAAGTGCTCCAGTGTCTGAACCACGGGTGGAAGAATCAACCAAGGTTGTTGAAGTGGTAGAAACTACAACAGTTCAAGCTACCGAACCCGAGATCGTGAAAGAACCTGAAGTTGTTGAAGTACTTGAACCAACTACAGAACCTAAACTTTCTCAAAAGTCTGAAGGAAGCGCGGAGGAATCAACTGAGGTTGTTGAAGTGGTAGAAACTACAACTGTAAAAACTACGGAACGTGATATTATAAAGAATTTCATCGCAACAGAAATATCTGCGCAGGTTAGAGATCAACAATTAAAGGTTGTTGAACCTGAAATTCCTGAAGAAGTGGTTGTAAACGTGAAAGAAACTGAATTAAGGAAGGAACCTGAAATATTAGAACAGTTTAGTGTAGTTGAAGAACAAGCAAGTACATCTTTATCAGATCAAGTTCACGACTTTATTGAAGGTGAGCGTGTAGCTGAAGTGCCTCAAATCGAGCAAAGTCCAAAGATTAGTGAAGAGATAGTTACCGATGTGGAACAAGTCGTAGATGAATATGTAGTTATCGAACCCAGTGACCTCTCTGTAATAAATAGTGAGATTTTGAGGGAGAATTTGCGTTTAGATAGCAGTACATTATTGCGTCCAAATTATGAAGAGTTTGAATCAAAATTACGTGTAATCTTAGACAAAGAAACAACGAAAACTGAAGTGCAAACTGTAGAAAAGGTAATAGAGTCGCCTCAGTCTGTCGAACTTGTAGAACAACCAACTAATACTGCGCCATTGGCTGACAACCTCTTGCTTAACCTTAGTAGAGACACCCTTATAAGACAGGTGAATAGCTATGCTTATCTGACACAATGCGAACGTTGGTGGACACTATACGTAGAGTCCAATACTCGAACCGAACTTGTACAAAAGACTGAAACTATAACGGAAGCACCAGTAGTGGTTGAAGCCGTTGTAGAACCAATTGATGAACATAATACACAAAAGACTGAAACACCAGCTTTAACAGAGCAAATCATTCCCACTGAGCTACCACAAACAACTGCTACGGATCTCGACACGCTCCGCAGAAATTTGTACATGGATGTGTGGCAACACGACACTACCGCCGAACTGGTAGTGACGAGAAACGAACCGGCAGTTGAAAGTGTGAACTCGGCAAACGAAGACAAAGACAAACACACTGAAACGGTAACTTTAGTAGACGAATTGATTGTAGAAGAACATAAGAAACAGACGGAAGACGTTAAAGTGGACAAAGACAAAGATGAAGTAGTAGAAGAAGACGAAGAAGAAGACGAGGAAAAAGAAGATGAAGTGGACGAAAGCAAAACAGATCGTGACTTTGATGAGCATAAACGTGACGACCGTGACGACCCTGGTAGTGGTAGTAGTGGTAATGTTACGCCCACACCCGAACCCGACACCAATGCGTACAATCCAAATCAAAGCTGTTCCTCCGAATACATGTCAACCGATTTGCCAGGTGGTGTAGGTCATTGGCATGATCAAAGCACATATCTTGCTTTGGATGTTACAACGGGTGCTGAACCCGAATTAACAACCTCCGTAACAAAGACCGAAACAGAATTTGTACCCTCAGAAGCGCCGCTTGAGTTACTAACCGAAACTAAAACGCAAGTAGAAGTACTAACCCCAACTGCTGACACAGAAATAGCAACTGCAACGCCGCAAGTGTCCAATAGTATTGTAAGTGTTATTGAAACAACTCAAACACAACCCATCCAAATCCCAACCCCATCCCAAACAACAACTCCAATCCCAACAACAACACCAACACCATCAGCAATCATTATCCAAACCAATGAAAATGTACCCACTACTACTACTGTTGTCGAAAGCGACGACACAACAAGTAAGCTAACACAATTGGCGAGCGCCATTATTAACACCGTTAATGTGGCAACAAATGCAACAACAACAGCGGCGGTAACGGTAACAAAGGAAGCAGCAACAGCTGGGCTCGCACCCATCGTGGCGGCGGCAATCGGCAGTAATGTGGCAACAACACCGACAACAACAACAGCAGAAGATGTAGTGCTAACAACAACAGCAGGAACAACAACAAATGAAGCGCCTTTGGAAGAAGATAAAGTAGAGTTAGCTACGACAACAGTTGCAGCGCCCAACGTTGTTGTTGAAGAAACTCGTGAAACAGTGACTCGAACAAGCACTGAGTTGCCGTTGCAAACGCAAACAATCGCGGCAACAACAACAACGGCTACTGAAACCGATACCAACAACGTTGTTGGCGTGCAACAGCCGGTGATGGCACCAATTGCAACACCGTTAGCACCGTTGGCACCGCTGGCAACAACGCAAACAACAACAACAACGACAACCGTCACCGATGAGCTGTATCGCCCCGAATTTGTTGTTAGTACCGAGTCGAGCGTGATTAAGCGCACGACGACAACAACCACCATAACGACAACAACAAATGGCAGCGGTACAACAACAACAACAACAGCAAGCGATGCAAGCCTATTGCGACAACAACAGCAGCAGGTGATGATCACATTGAGGCTACGTACATTTATATTATTTATGTTTGCAGCTTTTCTGTGTGGTTTTGGTATATGTTTATGGCTTTTAAATGGCTATGATTGCCTGTGAGATTAATTAAAACCATCATTATAACCCAGAATTGACAACTAAAACAAAACCAACAACAACTTACAGTTAACAATTTCCTTCTTCCTCATAATCATACACACACACACACACTTACTCATCGGCGACATTAAGCACTGTTGAACAGTTGAAAAAAAAAATATAAACATTTTTTAAAAATACGAAATCATTGTATGCACATCAAATAATATGTAACAAACGATAAACAACCAACAACAATAATATATTCAAATGCATTTATTATTCTTATAAATATTTAAATATGGAACATCAAAACTAAACTAAAATACTTAAACAACCGAAAACAAAAAATATATTTGCAAAAGCAAAAACAACCAACTTTTGTACATACATACATTTATTAATATGTTATTGAATGCCGTTAATAATTATTTTTTTATATAAATATGTTAACTATGTATTGTATGTATTGCGTTTGCATTGCTGTGGCATGTCAGTGTTTTTTTTAATATTAATTACATAATTAATTAATTCTTTATTCATGCATATTCCAGTAATATAAAGTATATATATGTATTTAACTATGCCATTAGCTGTTAGTTAGTATATGTACTTGAGTCATATAAGTTGCACTCAAGCTTATATTACAAAAAAAGACATTTATATTATATACATAACTACAGAAATACTTAAAAAATATTTAAAAAATATTTGAAAAATATTTGAAAAATACTTAAAAAATATTTCAAAAGTATTTGAAAAATATTTTAAAAATATTAAAAAAAATGTTTAAAAAATATTTGAAAAATATTTGAAAAATACTTAAAAAATATTTCAAAAATATTTTAAAAATATTTTAAAAATATTTGAAAAATATTTAAAAAATATTTTAAAAATATTTAAAGAATACTTAAAAAGTATTTAAAAAATATTCAAAAATTATTATAAATATTACAAATTATATTTCATTTTAATTCTCATTTATGTAATTTTACGTTTTAATTATGATTTTGCATTATATAATTTCGTATAACTACTTGCCACTTTAAATGTAGTTTTAGTTTTTTATATACAAATTTAGTATTTCTCTTCAACTCAACTTAGTATTTGTTGTTGTAGCACTAAGCACATTTCCATAATTACTTATGAAATGTATTTGTATTTAGTCTTGTATTTTATAGTAATTTTTATTATTTCTCGCTTTAATGTTATTGTACGACTAGTACTTATTAAAAAATAATAATAAAACAAAACAAAAACTAACATAAATCTACGCATGCTTTCTTTTATTTTTTATTTATTTTATTTTTTTTTTTAATTTAAATTTATTTGATTTTTCCTTTATATTTCATGCATTAATATCCAGTATATTTGGTACTAAATTTCATTTAAATTTTTTGAACATACCACACACATAATGCATAAATTAGCACTTAGCACTTGCATTTATATATTTTTTAGTAAAAATTATAAATATTTTTTTGGCGTGGAAAAAATTAGAAAATTTTTTAATATTTAGTTTTGATATTTTTAATATTATAACAAGTGGAATCGTGAAGATATAGGAAGGCTATGAAATATCAGCTTTGATATACAGAATTTTTAGTGCGATAGTAGGAAATTTATTTTTAATTAAAAATAATATTAAAAAAAATCATTTAAATAAAATATTTCAAAAAATATTAATTTTTTAATTAAAAAATGAAAACAATTTTATCCCTATTATTTTGAAATATTTTGATTAAAATTTGGTTACATAAAAAATTGTTTATCTTAAAAAAATTAATTTTTTAATTATTAAAAAAAAATAAAAAGAAATTTAATTGTAAAAAAATAATAATAAAATTTTAATCTCAATTCTTGATAAAAATTTGGTAAATCTTTTTAACTTAAAAATTTTTTTTTAATTTTTATAAATAAAATAAATTAAATATAAAAAAATTAATAAAAACTTCAAACTAATTCTTTTTTTAATATTTTGGTTAAAATTTACTTCAAAAGATTTTTTTTTTAATTTGTAAATTGTTTTTTACTTAAATTAGACAAAAAAAATAATATTTTTAACTTAAACAAAAAAATAATTTTTTTTATTAAAAAATAATAATTTTTATTTTATAAAAAAAATATAAAAAGTTTTAATCTAAATTTTTTTGAAATTTCCTGGTTAAAATTTAGCTCAAAAATTTTTTCTTTAAATTTAAAAATTTTTTTTTAAATTAATTTGCATAAAAAAATTATATATAATTTTATTTTTTTAAACTCAATTCTCATGAGGTAAAATAAATTTTTAAATTAAAAAATAATAATTTTTTTATTAAAAAAAAAAAAAAAATATAAAAAATTTTAATCTAAATTTTTTTGAAATTTCTTGGTTAAAATTTAGCTCAGAAATTTCTTCTTAAAATTTAAAATTTTTTTAAAATTAATTTGCATAAAAATTCATATATAATTTAATTTTTTTTAAACTCAAATCTCATGAAGTAATTCTGTTTCAAATTTGTCTTAGAATTGTTTTTTTTTAATTTAAAATATTTTTTTATATTAAATTTATTAAAAAAATCAAAAAAATCATTTTTTATCAAAATCAATTATTTAAAACAAATTTCTTAACTCCATGATCGCTCATTTAGTCACTGCAAATTTCCGCAGAAATTGCTGCTATAAAAATCCGAAATTAGTTGCACCATTCATCAGAACTATTAGTTGTTGAATGGCAAATTGTAAATTCCACTGACCCTTAAAATAACAAAGCGCTTGGAGCGCAAATACAATAATAATGCACAATTTTATTGCTCATAAATACAGTTATACTCTTTGCCACTTCCGTTAAATTACTTAAATCAAATCAGCCACTTAATTAGGCACAATGCCGCAGTGAGTACGAAATGCAGTAATGCAATCCACAAATGCAGGCGGAGGCGTCGTCAAATTGAAAAGAAAATCAAATAAAACGAAAAAAATACAAAAAAAAAACACAAAAACAACAACAAAAAAGAAATAAAATGCGCTGACATGTTTCTTAGACACTCATGAGTTACTACTCAAGTATGTGTGTGTCTATTATAAGTATACTTATAAACATTCAGTCAGTAGTAAATCACCTAATCTCATGAATAACAGGGAAGTAGTACATATGGGCGATACTCCTAACCCAGTAAATAGCCTCTTCTGCTCTCTAACTGCACTTGTAACTGTATAATAACACAAAAGACTTTCTCGCCTCTCAGTAATGCTACTAACTGTCAGCCAGTTTCTGGTTCAAAATGGACTACTTGTAACTCGAAAGCCCTGTGAAATCGTATACTATCTGCTATAAATGTGTATGCGTCACAGTGATATCTCTTTATATTTTATTTAATTTCTTTTTTTTTTTTTTTGCAAAACACATTCTTGTAAATTTGCATTCAAATACACAGCTGCGGTTCGCCGCTGCTACACCGCACCCAACCGGCGAGTGCATGTATGAAATGCGAACGCGCGCTGCCTTGCCGGCCGGCGTGGCTGCGTTTAATTTGCTCATCGCAGCGGCGCATCGAAAATAGATTTGCGCTTGGAATGCGCTCGCCAGTTTCGCAGTAACACTCGGCCAGCGTTGTACGCGTACGCCACTAAGCGGCTTCATTTATATTGCGCCTAAGTACCCTACAAAGGTGTAGTCAAGTGGAAAGGAATTTCAAAAAAGATTTTGAAACAAAAAACCTGAAAATAGTTACAAAAAGTGCTTCGATTTGCATTAGCTGAAAAAAATGTGCGTGCCTCTGCGTATTTAATGCAGCAGTAATTGAAAATCAATTGTGAAAACTTGCAAAAGACCGATTTCAAATGCCTTTGGAGGCAAGTGTGATTTACGGAAATAGCATCTGGAGTATTTGAGTGCATACAATTTTGTGGCTAACTATTTTTATGTGTTTCCCTGTGCAGTTTTCGTGTTTTTTTTTTGTAATTTTCGGTATAAAATAGTGCAATTTTGCAGTTGCAGTGCTCTTTAGACCTTCAAGAGAAGTTTATTTCTGTTGGAAAAAAGGTGATTTATGAACAAGCAGTTGTTAAGGAATCTTTATTTAATGATATCATAAATAGTTTTTATGGAAATAGATACAATTTCGGGTATAAAATTTTTGCAGAAAATTTGATATTAAAATTGTTAAATATATAAAATATGTCTGTAGCCTTTTAATATAAAAAAAAAAAAATTAAAAAAAAAAATTAAAAAAAAATATATATAATTATATAAAAAAATTTGTGTTTAATAAAAAAAAAAAATTAAAATTAAAAATTAAAAAAAAAAAATTAAAATTAAAAGTTTAAAAAAATTTAAAAAATTTAAATTAATATTAAAATTTTTTTTTTTTTAATTAATAACAAAATTTTAAAAATAAATTCACATATTCTTCCTTTAAAAAAAAAATTTATAATTATTAAAAAAATTAAAAAAAAAATGTTTGATTAAAAAAATAAATATATGTATGTATATTTAATATTTTAAATATATTTTATAGTATATATCAGAGCTGAAAAATTTCAAAAATTACTAATATTTACATATCTGATTTGTAAGCGAACTTAGTCCGATTCAGATTGCCTTACAAGTTTTTTTCCACATATCATTGTGCTATTTTTAAATTGTGAAAAGTGCAATTGGAATTTGTATTTATCGAGCAAAAAGTACTTGGAGAATATTACTTTAATAATTTTCAATTTCGAATACTCTTTAAGTATTAGCTTTTGATTTTATTTAGTACAGCTTTTGATTTAGTATCAATATTTATTATAAAATTTTATTATTATACTTAAAAATATTAATTATTCAGCTAAAAAAAATTAAAAAAAAAAAAATTGTTAAATAAAAAAAAAATTGTTTGATTTAATACCAATATTATAAAAATAAAATCACATATTCTTCATTTAAAAAAAAATTAAAAATTATTTAAATAAATAAAAAAAAAATTATAAAAATAAAATAACTTATTTTTCCTTTAAAAAATTTTTTAAATTATTAAAAAAAAAATAAAAAAAAAAATATTTTTATTAAAAAAAAATTTTAAATTAAAAAAAAGCTTTTTGATTTAATATCAAAATTATAAAAATAAAATCACATAATCTTCATTTAAAAAAATTTAAAATTATTTCAATAAATAAAAATAAAATAACTTATTTTTCCTTTATAAAATTTTTTAAATTATTTAAAAAAAAAATAAAAAAATAAAATATTTTTATTAAAAAAAAATTTTAAATTAAAAAAAAAGCTTTTTGATTTAATATCAAAATTATAAAAATAAAATCACATAATCTTCATTTAAAAAAATTTAAAATTATTTCAATAAATAAAAAAAAAATTATAAAAATAAAATAACTTATTTTTCCTTTATAAAATTTTTTAAATTATTTAAAAAAAAAATAAAAAAAAAAATATTTTTATTAAAAAAAAAATTTTAAATTAAAAAAAAAGCTTTTTGATTTAATATCAAAATTATAAAAATAAAATCACATATTCTTCCTTTAAAAAATTTTAAAATTTTTTTAAATTTATAAAATAATATAAAATTTTTCATTTTGCTGATCATAAATATTCTTCTTATATAAAAAAAAAAATTTTAATTATTATTTTTCACATTTTAAAACAACAAATGAAATTTTGGAAAAAGAAAATGCCCAAATTTTCTTTCAACAAACCATTCCGAATTTTTGCAAAATTATTATTTAAAATATTTTTTTATTTAATTTTCCTGAGTATTTTTCAATGATATCTAAACAATAATCGATATTACAATAATTAATTTATTTTTTTTAATTTTTTTTTAAATATTTATTTTTTTAATCTTCAAATTTCCGAGTAGTTTCAACTGGTGTTTGACATTTTTTTTAATATACTCAAATATTTCTAAGCTTAGCAGTCGTACTAGGAACCAAATAAAAATAAAATATATTTTTCGTGGATAAAAACTATATTTTAAATGTTGTCATCGGCATCTTAAAGGGCTCAAAGAACTGAAAAAAGTACGAAAAAGTAAAAAAAAAAATATTTAAAAATAATAAATTCAAAATATTGAAATTTTTTATTAGTACAAAAATTAGTATAATTATTATTTCATTTAGTTTATAATTAGCTGCTTGACAAATTAAATATAATTTATTATATGTTAATACCTATAAAATAACAAACCACTAACTTAACTGTTTATTAATTAAACTGCATACTTATTCTATTTGTGTTGCATGTTTTCATCGCTGTAAATACATATAAATGTTTCAACTCATCGCTAACAGCTGGATACACTAATTCACAATTTAATGAAATTTTAAATCCACATAAATTGTGCTTTGGTGTAAACGGCTGTAAATCATGCATGCTAAAATGTATTTCTCATAAAAAAAAAACAAGAGAAAATTTTAAGAAAAAAATGCTTGCTACAAAATATCTGTCTCTGCCTCAAATTTTCTAACATCAAATCATACCGAACTTTTACAAAATCCATACTTTGTATTTATGTATATATTCCACCATCAAAGTATCAAACTTTTGTATATATTTAAATACCATTTACTTACTCATACATTTAGGTCTCTAGCATCTACTGAATTCATAGCATAACTTAACTTTTCATGTTAGGAAAAAAAAAAAAAAAAATCAAAAAATACCAAAATGCTTGCTTTTTCCTACTTTTTGATTGAATTGAAGCAAAAAACCTTTCACATTTGTTTGCTGTGAAATTTTCTGCGCTCAACTGTTACTCTGTTCTGTTTCATAACTATTTACTTTACTTTAAGCACAAAAAAAAGCAAATGCTATACCCTCTTGCCTCATTTTATTGTTCTATACTCGCTGTTTATGCATTGTTTTCATTTTCCTGTTTATATTTTTACTTTCTTTGGTTTATGTTTTTTATACTGCAATTTCAAATTTTTGAAACTTAATTGTATTAATTCACGAAATGAAAAAATTTTGACTCACACAATTAATACGAATGTTATAGGAATTAACGCACGATATCGAAGATTTACTGCAATCCCTATCGACGGTCGAAGATGGCATTGGTAATTTGCCGAGCGCTAGTTTGGATGGCATGCTGCAAGGATTGAAGGTATGTGTGTGTGTGTATGTATAGAGCGAAATGCAAAGAGAAATCACTTGAAATATTAATACATATATACTCGTACATATGTATATATATGTATGTATATGTGTGTATTTTCAACTGTAAGTAAAAGTTGCGTATACGCCATGTACGCGCATTGCTTTGCATTTTCTATTATGTATTTGTATATATATATATATTCTAAGTTATGTTTATTGACACTTACTGCATACAAGCCCAACCACCACTATATATTCAAGCGCAATATACTAAATTTAACATGAGTTACAGATATTTATAACTTTTATTATTAGAAAGCAGTTACTTTTGTACACCCACAAGTTATGTAGCTAACAAATACTTACATACAACTATGTCATAGCTCTAAGTGTGAACCAATATCCGATTTGATGAATGCTGGCGTGTGTCGCAGAAAATCAGTAACACAACCGCATCATTCATATATCGCACATTCGTTTTTTTATTATTTTTTTTAATTTTATTTTTATTTTTTTAATATTTTTTTTTATGAAATTAAAAATTATTCCACTTCAGATCACTAGAATTCTAGGGTAATGAAAAAGGTATAATGATCATACTAAACTAATTTAGTATAGACTATAGCAAATGTATTAGGATTATACTAACTTCATTTCAATTCTTTAAAATTAGTAATCAGAGCTATTTTAGTAGAGCCTTGTGTTCTAGGGTACTTTTTAAATTGTTGTAAATATTTTTTCTATAAATAGTAGAGTAAGTTTTTTCCAACAGATTTTTCTTTTAAATTTGTAATTAAAAATATTACAGTATTACTTTAGTTCCATTACAATAAGGCGATCGCGAGTCAATAAAAAATCGGTCGTCCATAGATTTTTCTTAACCACTGTACATAGCTAGAAATAATACTAATGAAATGTACTCGAACATATTAGATCTTCACAGCGCTATTATATATATAAATATAAATATTTTCTTTTCGATTTCTTAGTAGTCAAGCTTTGTAGTAAACCATTCTTTTCTGGAATACATTTAAAGTAGAAAACGTAGATGGCTTACAAGACACGAGTACACAGTTGTTAAATTCTCAACAAACAATAAATTTAAATATTTTATATACTCTTTTATATTATATATAAATATTATAGTAAATCATAAATTTTTCTACGGCTCAGACACCCAAATTGGCTTTACAAATCAAATTTAAAATATGTTTAATACAAATTCTACTTTTCAAGCTTACTATACTCATTTACAACTGTTTCTATGGTGGATTATATACAAATTATATATCTATCTGACACTGAACTCCACTATAATAACACTACACATTTCCATGTAGCTAATCCAAGAGAATCTGGAATACCAAGAGAAGGAAGCAACACGCCTACAAGAAATCGGACAAACACTACCAACGGATCCTGGCACTGAGCGCATACTCAACGAGATCAAAGATCGCATTGATTTGTTATTGCGACGCACACAGCAAGGCATTACAATGATAGCGGTAAATTTGATATAATTTTTTAATAAAAAAAAAAAAAAAACAAATTTGAACATATTTTTTCTACTCTCTAAAACTCCAACAGAACGCCATGCATGGTCAGAAGAAGCGCGAGGAGGAGCTCAACGAATACCAAATGCATTTGATTGCCTTGCAGGAATGGATTATGGAGGTATCACAACAACTGAAAGACCTCGAACCGACACCTGAAGTCGCCGAGGATGAGGAACAGCTGAAATCGCAAGCCGAACGCAGTCAACAATTGCTGCGCACACTCAAGGATAAACAGCAATCACTGGAAGAGTTGGTCGAGAAGACGCGTCTACTGCAGCAACATGAAGATGTTGCGCCAATGGCCTGTGATCTGATGGATCAGCTGGAGCATATTATCACGCTGCTGCGCGAACAGATAACTGTGGCCACCACGCGCATTTACACCATTGAGAAGACTATTGTGCAACTGCGTAAAACGAGACAGGAAGAGGAGCATCGCAAACTTGTAGCCGCGGAAGCTTTGATACAGCCGCCAGTTAGCGCACCAGCATCCATTGAATCGAGCGCTAGCACTATTGATTCGGCGCCGATGCCGGAGGAAGAAGTTAAGCCGGTTGAAACACAAGTGCTCGCAGTGGAAACACAAACGTCCGAGAGCCTAGCCGCACCACAGCCGCAAACTGTTGTGGAGACACACACAGTTGAGGCTCAAACTAGTTTGGTGGAACCTGTTGTGCCATTAGCGCCTTTCGTTGAGACGACAGAGACTGCTATGCAGACACAGAAAGAGCGTAAGCCCACTGAGAATATTTTAGTGACCTCAACCATACAAGCTGGACAGGAAACAATACAGATTGACACCATACCGAATAAGGAGATACCTGAAGTGCCCGAAGATGTTGAAATCGAAGCACGTTATCATCAACAACCGCAAGGCGATGTGGATCGTGCCACCGAATTGGTATTGAAGAATGTGCCACAGGCATTCGAAACAACTTTTGTCGAACCCGACCAAACAACAACCGAAGTTGTGGTGGATGCCGATGGCACGAAGCACATTATTGTGAAGAAGGTGACACGCACACGCCAACAGGTGGTGCAACATCAGCAGATCAGCTCTATTGCAACGGTCACAGATGCCGATGGCAATATACAGATACAATCTACCGGACAACTGAATCTGGAAAATGTACAAACAGCCGATACCAGTGGTGATGATCAACGTGGCTATCAGACCGTGATAACACAGCAGACACGTGGTACCGTTGTGGATGGTTCCGATCCGAATGCGGTGGTCGTGAAAGAGTTCGAGACTGAGCCAACAATCGAACGGTTTGAGCAACTGCAAACACCTGAGGGTCAAACCGAAATGATTACCGTCGTAAGTGAGGGTCCCACGACCACTGCCACTTCGCAGAGCAGCATACGCGCGGTGGTGCAACAAGTGACGCGCAAGATCATACGTAAGACACGTAAGATTATTAAGCGCATTGTTGTAATCGATGGTGTGGAACATGTCACCGAAGAGGTGGTTGAAGAGCCAGAAGAAATCGAAGTTAGTGAGGAAGAATTGCCGCCACAGGTGAATGTGAACATCATACGCACAGTCAATGGTAAGGTGGTGACCGAGGAAGAGTTCGAACGGCTGACTAAAGAACCAGGCGTGGTAATTGAAGAGGTTTCGACTGATTTGTTGGAACCGCAGTTGCCACAGACAAGCGCACCTGTAGACGAGCCTGTCCCATTGGTGGCAGACTCGACGCAGCCGCAACAGGTATTTGAAATTGAATCCTCTACTATTACTACTACAACAACACAAACACAACCAACAACAACAACCAGTATTATAACAACAAGTACTACAGAAAGAACAACAACAACATCAACAGACCAAGCACCAGTAGAATTTGTTGATTTGCCCGCACCAAAAGTAGTTGAACAAAGCCTAATTGAAACCGTAGAAACTACTAGTACTAGCCCTGTTAATATTCCAGCGGACTTAAGTACAACAACCCAAGAACAAACAATAGTAGTTGAAGAAGCTATTTCACCAAGCGTACAAATTACCGAACCCTCAAAACCTATAGAAAATATTCAGGAGATTTGGCCACAAGAACATCATCTGGTGCCAACTGATATCGATTTCTCACACCATACCGATGACACAGTCAAACCATTGGTTGAGGCGTCTGAAGCTATAGCTGTGACTGAGCCCAAACCAGTGGATACAGTTTGGCCCATTGATGCAGATACAGGTTATCCGGTTTCACTGGAAGAATACAAATTCGAAAAAATTGTAGAACCCAAGGAGAAACCTAGTGTTAGCGTACCACAGCAAAAGGCGGAAGTAGTGACAACAACTACTACGACTGTTACTACTGAACAAATAACACCCGAGAAAATTGTCGAAACCACTGAAAAGTCAGTACCCGCCGTACCTGAATTATATACGGCGCCATTGGCTCCATTTAAAGAACCGGAAACTTTCATCTCCGAGGAAATAACCTCTGTAGTATTACCATCTGAAGTCACTGAGCCAGAGCCACAAGTTTCTGAACCTCAAGTATTAACAGCTGTAATTGAACCTGAAGTTTTGTCAATTGAGCAACAGGAACCACCACCTATAGCGTCTGAACCAACAGTATTAGCACCAATGCTACCAACCACACAAGTAACCACCGTCGAAGGAATATCTGAAGAGAGACCAATACAGCCTGAAGAAAAATTAGTCACAGAAGTTACTACGATAACCAAAGAGTCCGTAACAACACGGACAGACGCACAAGAACCAGAAGCCGTTATTGCAGAACAGCCTATTAGTGAGCATGTTTCTATTACATCTACCGAAACAGATATTACAACGCCACCGGAGGACAAGTTCTTGCCAACATTACCTACCGAGAAATCTCAAATCGATATTCGTGCTGCCACACAGCTCTTCATTTCTGGTGAAGTATTGGCCACTGATAGTGATTCTCCACGTAAATCATTCACTGTGACTGCGCCCTCTATCGAGCAAACTGGTAGCGGTGTTCTTAAAGTTGTACTGACACCTGAGGAAGATATTGATCCCAAACAATTGCCACCTAAAGTGAGCATGACGATTGTTGAAACCTCAACGGTGACAGAAACAGAGCGCGAAGATACCACATCTCGTGGCGATGAATTGAATCTCACACCCGCCGATGCCAAGCGAAGTCGTAAGAAAAAGAAAAGAAAGGAAGATGTCGAACCTGAATTAGAACAAAGTGAAGAAGAACCTAAGGTTGAGAAACCTGAGGTGCCAGTGTCTAGAGTTTCAGTGTCCGAAATCGATATTGAATCTCCACGTGAAACTGGCTATGAAGCTGATGACAAAACGCTTGATGATGACGAGACCGATGATGGTAAGAAGAAGCGACGTAAGAAGAAGAAACAAAAAGTGAAGACACGTGAAGATGAAGAATCCCATATACCGTCTTCAGACGCAACACCACGTGATGTCGAATCACCCAGTTTGGAATCCGAAGGTAAAGTTAAGCATGAAGCTATTGCTGAGATTAGCCCAGAAAGTGAAGCAACCAGCATTGAAATAGATACTTCAGTGAAGGTTGTGGAAGAGGCTATTGTATCGCCAGATTCTGATTCACCACGTGCGCCTCTTACTGAGCTAGTGATTCCTACCGAGGTAGTCGAAATTTCCTATGTGGAGGATGAACAGCAACAAACGACACCACGAGAGGAACCGTCTGTACCGATCTTTGAAGAACCTACGAAGGAGATTAAATCATCACAGACATCTCCTGAACACAAGCCCAAACAAGAAGAGATTTCCTTACAGACCAGCATTGATGTTGTACCAGAAAGCCAAGAGACCGAGGTGCAGACAATCACGGTTGAAATAACGGAGACTGAAATGCAGACTACACCGCGTTCTGAAGAACCGGTTGCACAAATAACACTTGAGCCAAAACAAACTGAAGAAGAAGAAGTACAAACCGAGGTACCTTATACAGAGCCCCTGCCGCAAGTTGAAGTACCGGCTAAACCAGAAACCACAGAAATATCAAGCCAAACAATTGTGGTTACCACAATTGAAAAGGAACTCCAAACCACACCTAAGGAGTCACCACGTACACCTGAGCCCAGTAGCACCGACGTCGTGAAACCTTTCGTGCAAGAGCTTGTCAAGGATTTGACTATTGATTTACCCGCTGAAAAAGTCGAAACATCAGATCAAGCCATCGGAACTGATCATACTGTCACGCAAGAGATTTACGTTCAAACACTTACCCCGGAACCAGTGGAACATGTGCAACCTGCAAGCACACCCGAACCGGTAATTGAAGAATTCATCGAACCGGTGCAAGTGGTTAAAGCACCTGCTGAGCAACGTGATCAGCACACAACCACCTTCGAGTTAACACAACTTGTAGACTCCACATCTCAGACCACACCACGTCACGAACCTCAACCAGTCGAACAACCTGTTTCTCTGGAACCAGTTACGCTAACGGAAGATATCTCATCTACATTGACTTCCTTATCTGAGCCTTACAATATAGAAATCCAAACTTCAGTGGCAATCCCACCAGACACGGACAACTCAGAGATTGAACCTATCGTTTACGAGCATACACAAACAATTGAACTGCCTAAACGTGATAAAAAGAAGAAGGATAAGAAGAATAAAAAGCATGCGCCTGAAGAAAAACCAGATGAAGATGAGTCCGTAGCTGAGCAATTGCCAGAGGTCAATGTGAATATCGAAATAGCAAAGGACATTGTACCTGAAGCTGGTGTGGTTGTAACTACCACCCAACAAGTGTCGGAAGATACTAGTTCACCAAATGTGGAAAGGAAACCACAATTGGTGCAGTTGCAAATCACTAAGACTACGGTCTATGAAGAATTCCCTGATTTGCCGGTACAGGTTAGCGAGCAGAGTAAGGTGAATCTTACCAGTCAACAAGGCAGCAAACCACGTTCCAGACCAACTTCATCCGTCATGATTGAGGAGGTTAGTTCGCCAACCGAAGAGATTGTTGTTCCTTTAACACCAGGTCCAGATAAAGAAATACCGGAAGGGGCAACTGAAAACATTTGGTTAGCAGCAACAACGGCTGTTGGTATTGACAAGACACCGAAAGATGCCTCACAGGCGTTTATTATGTCTGAAAGTCTACAACACTATCCCGGAACACAAGTGCCACCAAAGACAGTGGATGTCTGGGCTGAAACGAAGCAAGTAATCGGTGGACGAATTAGATCTTTGAAAGAGACAACACCGGAGCATACACCACTCAGCAATGTCTTGCATTTGGCAACGTTATCCGACAAGATAAAGGATGTGCCTGTGGAGGTGCGTGCGCAGGAGGTCAATCAAGGTTTGCACGATTTGGAGGAAGCTGTGAGACATGGTGATCGCACAATAATAGAAACAACTGTCATAACCGTAATTGAAAAAGTCTCCACATGGTTGGAAACCATTGAATATCGCGTGTACTTAATCAGACAAAACTCTGATGAAGGTCCTTCGGAAGAGAAGTTGGATGACTACAATCAGTTGAACGATGAGCTCGGCACTATCAAGTCGAATGTCAACACGCTCGAAACCCAATTGGAGAAAGCGGATCACTTGACTGGTCCTGAGGTCCAACAGTGTGTTGATGCGCTCAAGGAGCATGTCAATGCAGTGGAAGAAGTGACCAAAGATAATCAGGCACAAGATTCCAAGGAGTTGAATAAATGGAACAATTTTGTCGTATTGATACATCGCACAACCACCATTCTGGAGGAGCTGCAAGAACGTTATGACACCATTGTGAGTCAAGACCTAACACTCAACGATAAATTGCGCAGTCTCGATGAATTGGAGGCACAAAACGCCAATGTACAAGCCAGTATTGCGGAGCTCACGCAGAGTGCGCGCGCATTCCAACGTAACTTCCCCGGCAAAAAGGTGCCACAAGACATCTACAATTCCTATGAAGTCTGCAAGAACATTGAGAACAACATACTGGCCGAACGCGACCGCTTACTACAGTTGCAGTCATTAGCCGAAGAGTATGAACAGACACTCAAGGAATTCACCAACATCACAGTGCTGGCCGACAAGATGGTTGATAGTCCAATTATATCCAGCTCATTGGAACAGCTGAACAATGAAGTGCAGAAACATCGCAAATTCTTTGTGAACCTAAGCCATTGCCGTGCTATGCTCGAGTCATTGGAAGAGAATATCGATACCGAGACGCGAGAGAAGCACGCCGAGTTGCATAAAGAACTCTACAATCGCGCAACTGTGCTTTTGGAGAAGGCTTCGGAGCGCTCTTCGAAATTAGTGCAAGCTGCTTCACGCTGGACCGTATTGGAGAAGGGCATGAAGGATGAATTGCAGTGGTTGCATGTGGCACAGCAACGTGTACCCGATTTGTCCGCTGTCACTTCTGCCGACTACGACCAATACACCACACTTTATCAGTCCATCAGTAGCGACATCTCAAATCACTACTTGAAAATGACACAACTTTCAAATATTGCCAATAAATTGCAAGATCTCGTACAAGCGCCAAATTTGGTCGAAGATACCAACGATGCGCTCATTGTACTGCTGAAGTTGCGTGAAGAAGTCTCGCTATACCTACACCGTCTGCTCGTCTTCAAGGAGATTTGGGCACAGTATGAAAATCAAACCGATAAAATGGAGAGTTTCGTACGTGAAGCCGAGAAAGAACTCCGTAACATACATATACCCGAAGATCCACTAGAGCAGCCAATTGAACATATGCGTCAATTCTGGGAGATGAAGGCACACTTTGAAATGCACAACAACATACGAAATCTCGCGGGTCATAGTTTCGAGAAGGCACTACAAGTCATACCGCTCGCCGACGAGATGCTACAGCGACAATTCCATGCACAACTCGAGGATCGTTGGCAAAACATCGCCGCCTCCATTGAGCGTATACAGAATAACATTGTCAACAGCCTTGCCTCACAAGATGTGCCCGCTGAAGAGAAATTGAAGTTGGTCGAACGTGAGTTGCAAGAAATCTATCTCACAATGACCAGCATTAAGGGCGTCATCAAGAACGAGGAAGAGCTGTGCCTTTACATTGAGCGCATACAAGTGCTACGTACACGTGTTGGCTTCATTGGCAACGAACTGGGACGCATCGGTCTACAAGATCCACCCGTTGAACCGGAAAAGGTCGGCGAACTGTTCCAGCTCTCGCACAAGATCAACACACAAATTGCCGAAGAACTCGAAGGCGCATCTGTGCTGCGCGAACAATTGCGCGCCATACAAGAGGGCATACAAAATCTACGCAAACATCAAACAAAGCTCTCCGTCATATTGGACGAATGCGAAAGCGCCGAGAAGCTGAGCAGCGAAGCCATTGAAAAGGCGGTAATCGATTGTCAAGCGGTGGGTGAAGATCTCATCGGCAATTGGCAAGAAATCATGCGTATACGACAAATGTTGCATACGCTGCCGATGCGCCTGAAGATGTCGGTGTCGCCGGTGAAACTGGAGCGTGACATCTCGCAACTCCAAGACGATCATGCCTTCCTGGAGAGCAAATGCACGAACATACTAGCCATATTGAGAAATCGTTTGGCGCTCTGGTTGCGCTACGAACGTCAACTAGAGTTGGTGCACGATTCCGTGCAGGAGACTGACTTCATGATGGAATTGCTCAAGGTGCACGGACAGGTGGACTACGAACGGCTGCGCAAGGCCACGGAGCGGCTAGAGGTAAGTGATTTGGTAACAGCTTATAAAATAGTCACCGAAAGTGAGTTGGCGTGCGTCGTAGACTTGATTAAGCAGTCGTCTTTCGCTGCTTATAAGTTCTCCAAAATATTTTCCAAACTAAGTTCAAAAAATTTTCGGTTTACTTACTTTCTAATTGATTTTGAGCTTACTACATCTGAAACCTATTTTGACAAACGCTCTCCAAGCACTTTTAAAACGTTTAATTGCAAGTGCCTCGCGTCTTTAGCGCTGACTTCAGCAAATTACAAGCATATCGGCGCTGTTTCACAATACTTCCGTTAAAGAAACCACAAAATGACGTATAAATAAGTAGAAGAAGTCACCACTTTACATACCAATTCGATTGGCTTGCGTTATTTTTAAGGCACTCAAGACACTGAAGACAATTGTGAATATAATTAGCCATGTCCAAAATGGTAAATGAAGTGCAAATGATTTGCTTTAACTGCTTGAAAGCTGGCGGCGCGTCCATTATACACACGCGGGCTCTATAAAGTGTAGCAGTGCGCCACACTGGGGCCCACATGTACTTGTATGTATGTCTGCGCACATGTGTCTTTGCACGTACTAATATGTGTGTGCCAAGAATTTGGGTCTAGCATTAGAAGCGCTTTAGAGAGTGAAGTTTGTGGGGACCGATGGCCTAAGCAAAGTGGCAGCCACTAGGCGCATGGGTTTTTTGTGTTTTCAGTTGTTTTTATACTTCTTTACTCTTCAATACTGCTGTTTGCCGATTGCTTTTGTTTTTGTAGTTCTTTTCGGTGACTCTTTTGTGTTGATTACTTTGTTAGTACGTGTAAAGCTCTTGACGCGAACGGGTGCTCAAACGACGGCATTGGCGGCTGGCAGAACGCTCTATCGCTACTAGTTGGAATTGTAAATGTGTTTTTTGTTATTGCAAAGCGCATGAATTTCAATTCTCAACCGGCGGAAATATTTCGTGTGGCATAGTTTTTATAATCTAGAGTGCTAAAATATCATACTAGAAATTAAAATTCTAAAGAAATATTTATGAGAAAGTGAGCAAATGTTTTCGCGCGCCAACTCACTAAGTAAGAGTTCACAAAATAAATAAAATATATATTCATACAATAATAAAATAAAAAAATAAAAAATTTAAAAGATATATATATATATATATATTCATATATAATTTATCACTTGTGTTTACCAGTGCCTTAACCTCCATTGTTTTTTTTCCTGTTTTTTTATCTGCCTGCTGTCGCTTTTGTAAACAAACAGGGTCTTGCTGGTGATTTGCAAAATCGTGAAACACTCTTGGATGACTTAAAGACTTCGGCTAAGCCTCTTATCGAAACATGCGATGTACAAATTGTCGAACAGATCGAATCGGCCGTACAGGATGCGGTTGTAGCATGGAATGATACCTCGGATAATCTGCAACAATTGTGTACACGCTATCAGCGTGCTGTCGAGCTTTGGGAGAAATATCGCAACGCCTCGGCGGCCATACGCAATTACGTTGAACAGCAAATGGATACGGTGAAGCATTTGGAGCAGCCAGTGGAGACATTGCAAAATGCTAAGGTAATTATTGACATTTAAAAATTTGATTTTTTTGGTTAGGAGTGTGTCATAAAAATGCATAAAAAGTGAAAAAAAGAAAACAAAGCTTTCAAATAGAACGCATTTTGTGGAAATGAAAGTTTATTAAGTGATTTGATAATTAGTGTGAGTCTCAAAGATACCGTTATATTATTTTCAGATACCGTTATAAACAAGTTTTAGTGATGGTAGATAAGGTCTGAAATATTTTGAAGCAAAAATATTGAATTTCGAAATTCGAAAATGATAAAAAGCTTAAGTCGACTTAAATTCATACGGATCTTTTATGCCAGTTTAACGAATTAATTTCAGATTCGACTCTATATTTAAGCAGAAACAATATCTCCGGTCCAAAAGCTTCAAATTATTATAAAATAACGATAAAAATATATACAGAATGTTACTAGAAGTTAGAAAATATAACTTGGCTTAAATCGAGTTAAGCTCTTTTAAACATAAATAATTCAAAAAATATTTATTTTTATACAAAAAGTGTTGGAATGCTTTGAATGTAAAAATTCCATTTTAAAAGCCCTTCTAATTGCTTCAAAATGCTCAATGAGGATTAAATTATTATCAATTACATAATTGAACTACATAAAAATCTAAAAATTACAACAGAAAATTTATCAAATTTTTTAAGTGTAACTCGCATTAGAACTAAGCTGCTTGGCGGCAAGATGTGTCGCCTTGTTTAAAAAAAATTTAATTTTAAATTGAGTCAGTTTATAAAATTACACAGTGTGCCCAATTTGGCCACAATTAATATATACGCTATATTAATTAGGCATTTGTTTTCGAGCGCCAAAGGGCATAATTGATTGCTAAGAACTCGAGTAACTTAATTACAGCGCGCTTATACTACGCTTATGTAAATTAGTTAGCCAATTAGATAATACTACTCGGGAAGTGACCTGAATTTATTGCGATTGCTCAAATTTATTTTGTAACATAATGGACGCTTTGGAAGTGATTGTGGGCGTACATTTTTTTTAGTGCGTATTACTACAAATCATTTATGGTATAAAGTTCAACGGTTCAAGTTTATTTGATTATGCGAGATGAGTTAATTAGAAAATTTCTTGAAGGTTATAAGACACGCAGGTTTAGTAGTATGCTTATAGATAGAGCGGCGATAGTAAGAGGAGTCGCTTTACTATATATGTATGTATATTTGTATGTAGACTGCCACAAAATTCAGAAAAAATAAAATTTTCTCACGTTTTAAACTATCACTATGACATAATTAATAATTGAATAAAAATTTAGAGTTTTAAGTTTCAGAGGTGTGTTCAAAAAATAACGGGAATTTTTAAAATTTTGCAGAGAGCGTTCAATTATCAAATTTTTTAAATTAAATTAAAATAAAGTTTCAGAGGTGTGTTCAAAAAATAACGGGAATTTTTAAAATTTTGCAGAGAGCGTTCAATTATCAAATTTTTTAAATTAAATTAAAATTAGGTTTTAGAGTTGTGTTCAAAAAATAACGGGAATTTTAAAATTTCGCAGACAGAGTCCAATTGTCAATTTTTTTAATTAAATTAAAATAAAGTTTTAGAAGTGTGTTAAAAAAATAACGGGAATTTTTCAAATTTTGCAATTAAATTAAAATCAAGTTTCAGAGGTGTGTTCAAAAAATAACGGGAATTTTTCAAATTTCGCAGAGAGCGTTCAATTATCAAATTTTTGTAATTAAATTTAAAAATGGTTTAGAAGTGTGTTCAAAAAATAACGGGATTTTTGAAATTCCGCAGAAAGAGTCCAATTGTCAATTTTTTAAATTAAATTAAAATAATGTTTTAGAAGTGTGTTCAAAAAATAACGGGAATTTTTAAAATTTCGCAGAGAGTTCAATTCTCAAATTTTTTTAATTAAATTAAAATTAGGTTTTAGACTTGTGTTCAAAAAATAACGGGAATTTTAAAATTTCGCAGACAGAGTCCAATTGTCAATTTTTTTAATTAAATTAAAATAAAGTTTTAGAAGTGTGTTCAAAAAATAACGGGAATTTTCGCAGAGAGTTCAATTCTCAAATTTTTTTAATTAAATTAAAATAAAGTTTTAGATGTGTGTTCAAAAAATAACGGGAATTTTAAAATTTCGCAGATATGGTCAATTGTCAATTTTTTAAATTAAAATTAAGTTTTGGAGTTGTGTTCAAAAAATAACGGGAATTTTGAAATTACGTTGACATCAATTCTCAATTTTTTTCACTTTTTATTAGTTTGATACGCATATTTATGTATGTAGGTATGTCACAAAATTTGTTAAAAATATTTGCCAACTTTTTTGGCGCGAAAATGAAAGTGAGCACAAATTTTGTCGCTTTTTCTTTGAGGCCACTTTGCATTGTTTGCATTTTTTTATTGCTTACAAGTATGGTAATCGAGTGAAATGCTCTGATTAATTCTTCAGTGTTGACAGAGAAAAAAGAGAAATATTATGTTTGCATATTTCAAGCTTATCAGCGATTATTAAAATGAACTGCAAGTGGACTTGTGTGTATGGAAAATAATGAAGAATACATAAAAAAATATATACAAAGTAACACATAAAAAAAATTAAATATATACAGTGTTACACATACATATTTAAGCTCTTATTATACTGCGGTAGTAAGGCAAGAATTAATAATAAAACCACATTGAGCTTATCGCACATTTAATATTAATGTTTTATTTTATTTTTTATAAAAAGTAAAAGCGCTGCCTGGCAATATTTGCTAAACCAAGAAAAAAATGTGCTTTAGAGCAAAAAAAAATAAAAAAAATATATTTATATTAGGAAATGAGTAAGCCACAGCATAGCGTACTGCTGCCTGTTTGCAGTCATTTAATATACACTCTGATATGTTTCATTATCACCAAAACTTTTTCTGAAATTATGCTGCGGGCCACATACATTTATGTGCGTTCGTATATATGTCTGTATGGAATTCGCTGACAAATTAGCTGTAAACTGCCGCTTGACAATGTTGGAATGCTACAAATCCCTACTCAATGTCGCAGAGATAAGCTGGCTGATTGATATACATATGTACATGTATGTATATAGAAATTTATTTATGTTTGCTTGCACAAATTCATGCTGGAGCATATTCAAAATTGTTTGAGGTGACAATATTCTACTCAAGTAGATCTTTATTGTATCATATTGCACAAAAATGTAAACAGTATGATATCATAATAACAAAAATTTCAAAAATATCAAAAAAAAAAAAAAAAAAAATGGAAAAACCAAAAAATAATTTAACACTGAATTTCTAGCTTTTTTTTATAAAAAACTGAGCGCTTTATTTGCTATAAAAATATTGTTGAAGCAATATTTTTACATTGCCAGGTAGATAGTGGAATAATGAAGTCATATTTGTATATACATGAGACACTCTTAAGTTGTTATGCTGACATAAGTAGCATTCAGCTGGCAGAGGTAGCTCGTATATGTGTGTATATCCAATACAATATGTCACCAAATATATGTTATTTGACTAATAATTTTCAAATATAGCATTTTTGTGTATTTCAAGCGTTTTTGAGTTACATACATATATTTGGTATAACATTTGTTGTTGTATATTCAAACCACCACATGCCATATTTGCCATGTTGTTTGGAGAAAATCATTTCACTGGTCAGTATGTGCTCGGCATTCATGTGCACTGGACTTAACAATATAAATCAATAATCTAAATAAATAGTTATTAGTAAAATGTAATTAAAAGCGCAAGAGACTAAAGTTAGCCAAACACATGTGTTGTTGTACCCACATACATACACATATACACATATATATTTTAGACATATATGTACCGCTATATATTTAAGAAACACATGCATTTTAATACATACAAACTATAGTGTCACGCAATCAATAATGTGTCCTTTTTACTATCGATTATCTGTGTGCTGTGTTAGCGACCACACACAGGTCACTCATACGCACTGGTGTACATTTTGAGCAGTTGTTAAGTGAGATGTTTGTTGCATTTCCGCTATATGTTGTTGCATAAAGTGAAATATTTAGTGACACATTTATTTACTGCACATATTTACACATATACTAGTCACTTGCAACAACAACAACAAAGCTTGCATATAATATTTACTTATATATAGCGAATAGTGAGTGAATATTTGCTTGTGATAGTGTACGGTAAATGTCAACGTACGCGCAAAGTAGCCATTAGTGGCACGTAGTAAATGCAAGACGACAGTAGTGGCACAAATTTAGAAGTTGGCAGCATAAATTGTAAGAAGAAGTGAACGGCATAAGAGAGCGTACACAGACATATGTATTATATATAAGAGCAAATACAATAAGCATATATAAAATTAGTTGTGGCAGTGTGAGGAGATTGTAGATTTTGAGAAAATAGTATGTTAAGAAAATAGCAAAAGGCACTGCATGCTTAGAAGCATTATAAATGTGCGGTGACGTGTGAGCTAAATAGTTTTCTAAGAAAATCATGAACAGTAATATTTCCAAGTAGGCTTATAGCTATGTATTTTAACCATTTTATATATATTATGCTTCCAATAATGTATATTTTTATATTTATTATATTTTAAACTCTTCCCCCACAGATCTGCCATGATAATTTGAATGTACAAACGGATCGTTTGTCTGAGTTGCGCGATATCGTTACGAAAATAGCCGCCGATATTGGTTTGGATGCCTCCGGCCTCATGCAAGGCGAATTGGATGCTTTAGGCCAACGTTTGCAAGACTGCAAGGAGGCCATTACCACATTGGCCAATGTGGCCGAAGCCAAGGATAAAGAACGCAAGGCCATCGATGAGAATGTACAACAAACGAAGTCGTACTTGAACAATGTACAGAAGGTGAGTTAGCAATGACTTTAACAACACAAACAAAAATACTTTGAACTCACATATATGTATATACAAAAATTACACTTGTATATAAGGTACTTATGTACAACACAACAGTAAACAATACATAATTTGTTTGTAATTGCCAATTACGCAGGCACACCAGCGCAATTTGTCAGTTCCCATGCCACAGCGCGTTTATCAAAGTGTGGCGCCACACATGCGTGTGTATGCTAAAGCTTTGTATGCCACAACGTCGCATTCAAGTTCATTAATTCCTTAATAGAATTAAATAGTTTAGATTGCGCTTGAAGATATCATAAATCTCCTGTGTTTCTGCCGCTTCCCATGCTTCTTCTTTTTGTGTGGCACATTGATTTCATTAATTTATTAGCAGGTTTCCTCGCCTCACGATATGGCGCACCCACACATATCGTGTATAGGTAATATAAACATATATATATATATGAAGAAGCTAATATGTATGAATTGAAAGGTGTGCGTTTGTGCTTTTGATTGCTGAGTTTTCGCGAAAATGTAAAAAAATTAAAAAAAAAATTAGGTCGGCACGTTTTCGAGAATAGAAGTTTATGGGTTCTTTTTGCAGGCAGCCTTACATAATTACTTAAATAAGTTATTGGTAATATTGGAGAAATGTGGCATGCCCTAAGGATATGTGTTGTCAATATAATTTCATATATTTTTATTTATATTGTGACTAAAAAATATTTTTAGTACAAAAAATTAGTTGTACTAAAATTATTTGAAAAATATTTCTTATAAAAAAATGATTGAATAAAAAATATTAATAAATAATAATATAAATAATAATAAAAATTAATAATATTTTTAGTACAAAATTATTTGAAAAAATATTTACAATAAAAAAATAATAAAAAATAAATAAAAAATAATTTAAAAATTAGTACTAAAAATATGTGATACGTACTAAATTTTTTTCAATAATTTTTTGATAATTTAAAAAATTTTTAATTGAACAAAAATTATTTAAAAGAAATTGTTCTAAAAAAATTAAATTAAAAATTAGTACTAAAAATTAGGTGTACTAATTTTTTTATGTTGATTATTTGAAATGTAAGTAACAATGTACCAACGATAATTAATTAAATAAATTTTTTTAATTTAGTACAAATTTAGCACAAATTTGAAAATTTAGTATTTATAGGATTTTAGTGAAAAATTCAAATTTATTGTTTGTATTAGTACACAAATTACTTTTTGGAAATCTTTCCAATTGTAATTTAGTTTTGAATTGAGTACTACAAATTTCACATAGAATTCTTTAGAATATTTTTAGTACAATTTTTCTTCATACATAAATTAAATTGTTTTTTTGTACCAAAATTTAAATATGTGTTTTATTTATTATTATAAATGTGTATTATTTATTAATATTTTTTTAAGTAAACATACGCCTTAAAAAAGAATATCAAAAATTTTGTACTAAAAAATTTTAGAACAATATTTTGAATAATTTTTAGGCAACGTTGTTTATTTTTCTTGCTCAGTTCTAAAAATGTGGTTATTATTAATATATATTTTCTATCTCTATTAACAAAAAATATTACAAAATGTTTAGTAAACAAAAAAAGAAGTGTACTAAAAATCCAGTTAGTACTAAAATGGGCTTGACTTTAGCCAGAAAAGATTATCATAACTTCATACCATACAATTTATCAATATAAGATTTGATTTAATTCCTCGGAATGTAGGCCTATCCTGATACTTTCCTTACCACTTCACTGTAGGTTCATTAAAAGCATTATATAGCCATAAAAAGGCGCGTGTCAGTGGGTACATAAGAGTATCAAAACACATATAAACTGCTCGCCAGGTGGGAGTGTATTTCACTGTTGTTCGTTTGGATTTATTTTGACTTTGAAGCGCCGCCACAAACACGTTCTGTTATGCGGTGAGGTCATTATCAAATTATAGGAAGTTAAACTTTTTTGCAATTACCTTAGAGGAATGTAAATTGGTGAAACGAAGAAAAACAATGTGAGGCAAGCGCTAATACATATGTATAGGGCAGCAAATAAGAGTATATAGCACGAATTTGCAAATAATTTGTTGATTGAGAGACACAACTTTGTGGGTGGGAGGCGCTGCTATTTGCATACAGTTCGAACTGCCGCAGACAGGCTTAATGTTCTCGTGTTTGTATTTGTAATTGTTGGCAATTGTTGTAATTGTAATGCTTGCAACTGGCAATTTAATAATGCAGGCTACTGCAATTACAACAAAATGTGGCACAAACAATGTGGCAATTTTACTAGCATTTAAACACTATTCGCATTCAGACGCCAACGTAGTTGAGCGCATTTTCCGAGTGCGCTCTCATACATTTATATAAAATTAGCATTTTTATTAATCCAAAAATTCGCGAAAATAAAACTAAAATGTCTTTGCCTCGTCATTTACAGGATGTCGATCGCCAAGCACAGGTCACCGCTGCCGGTGTGCCTAGCGAAGAGCAGCTGACGGCCTTGCGTACCCACTTACAGACATTGGCGCGCACGGAGGAAGAACTGAAGCAATTGCGTGAGCGCAATATTGAGAACATCGCAACGGAGCATGGCAATTTGGCTGACGATGACAACACCATCATTGAAGTGTTGGAGTTGTGGCAGAAGATATTCCAGGACACGTTCCAAGAGTATCATCGGCTCTCCACACGTTTGCTGCGCAGTCAGAACAGCGCTGAGGCATTGAAGTTGTGGCGTCAGTACTTGCAACATGTGCAACAATTCCTCGCTTGCAACATACCCGAAGACTACACCAGCCTCAAAGAGCAGCAACATCTGTGTGAGATTCACCAGAATCTACTAATCTCGCAGCAAAATGTGCTCGCCACACACACGGAGGCCGAGCAGCAACTCGAACCTGCGCTCGCTGAACAATTCAAGGTGTTGACCAACATGCATAACGAGACGCTGTCGCGTATTATGCAACGCAATAACGAGTTAGAGGCACGCATGACTGCTTGGAATAAATATCGCGCTGATTTGGCGGTCTTACTTGAGTGGTTGAAGGAGCGTGAGAAGGAGCGCACACGCTTGCAACTGCGCTACATACACCTGAAGCGCGTGCCACGCCTCAAGCAACGCTTGGACGAGCTGCTGCAACAGTTGCCAGCGGGCGAAGCAATGTTGGCGAAGTTGAAGGAGCAACAAACTGATTTACTGCGCTTCTGCGATGATGCGCTTGCCACCTCCATACGCATGGAGCAGTCCAGTGTAGCACAACGCATTAACAACTTGAAGGCGGCGCTCGAGACATGGAACAGCTTCTTGGTGAAAATTTCACAGCTGGCAAGCTCTTATGAACAGCGTGTGACTCAGTTGGATACCGAGTTCGATAAGGTCCAAGAATTAGTAACCAAAACGAATGCGCTGTTACCTACCAGCTCCAGCGACATACAGGATTGTCTGAGTAAACTACGCGCGCAACAGGTGCATCTCTCGACACTCACACAAGATCTCGAAGCACTCAATGTGACACAAGAGGAGCTCAAGGAATGTATTAGCCCACACGACATGAAGGCCATAAGACAGAAGATTTGGCTGCATTGGCAGCAACATGCCGATCTCGAATACCAACTCTCGACTTTGATCAACATTATTGAGGAACGTTTGTCATTGCATGCGCACTTCAACACGCGCTACGAGCGTTTGACGCATTGGTTGAACGGACTGGAGCACCGTGTTGAGCGTGACTCAGACATCTCAGCAATCGCGAATCCGGAAGACGCCGCACGCCAGCTGGATAAACAAATCACCGCTGAGCTGCAATTGCGCGAAAAGGATCGTGAATGGCTACTCTCTAGGGGACGTGAGCTCATCTCACTCTACACAGACAATTCGCGTAATGCCGAGGCCATTCGTCATGAGGTGCAAGAGAAATCCGATATGCTCATCGATCGTTGGGAACGACTGAAGTACCTGAGCAAGCAGCGCGCCAATAAGATTGGCGATTTGAAGATGACACTGCTGCGGCTGGAGGAACGCATTGCCTTAATACGTGCCTGGATGTTCGAAGTTGAGACCGAATTGGATAAACCGCTCACATTTGACTCGTACACGCCACCAGTTATCGAGGCGAAACTGAAGGAGCACGAGAAGATACAACGCTCCATTGAGAATCACAGTAGCAATGTTGGTGAAGTGTTGAATTTGGTTGAAATGTTGCTGAATGATGCGGATACCTGGCGCTCGCATGTGAACACCTCGAACCTAGGTGTATCGGCGCAGAATCTCGAGAAGCGCTGGAAGAACGTGTGTCAACAATCTGCAGAACGCAAACAACGCATACTTACCACATGGAATTTGTTGCAGCAATTGATCAAATTCACGACTGAGTACAAAACATGGCTGAGCAAACAGGAGTCGGACATTGCCGCCTTCGAACGCGACTTAACATCTTTGTCGAAGGAGGATGCAGTTGCACGTCAAAAGGCTGTCGAAACCAAGCTACGTGAGCTCGAGGCACAAGAGGCGCCACTCAACCAGCTGGCACAGACCTATGCCAAACTCATGATGAGCGCTGGCGTGGACCCTGAGAACATACAGAACCTCACCATGCCCACAAAGGTAATGTTGGCGAAGTGGCGTCAACTTGGTCCACGTTGCCATGCCGTTATCGATGTCATCGACAAAGATGTCAAACTGCGTCGTGATTTCGAGAAGGCGCAACAGGAGGCCGTACACGCACTGACCGGCATACAAAACGAACTCGAACGCTTGCAAAAGCAACAGCCAAACACACCCGCTGAGGCACAAGCTGCCTTGAAACGTGTCGAAAACCTTGAAGCCAAACTGAAACAAGCCGGCGAGAAGGTCGAAAGTGCCGACAAACTAGCGGGTGAAACCAAGAACAAGGCGAAACAAGACGAACTGACGCGCATCATAACGCTCATCACGCAATACACCACCATCTGGCGTGAGCTGCAAACGCGCATAGTCACAATCAAAACCGAATGGATCGCAAGAGCTGCTGCCGCCGCTACCGGTGTGGCCGGCGCTGTTGCCGAAGCCGCAATCACCGCGACACACGCGTCCGGTGCCGATGCTGGCGTGCAAGTGAACACTTTGTCACAGCGCAAACTGCGCAAGGCACAAATGCAACGCGAAACCTCTATCACCGCCAAGGATGCCTACATCATGGAGCTGGAGACAGCGATCAAGGAGTGTCAAACGAATCTCGACGATTTGCAGCGCACCATTTGCGACAAGACACGCAAACCGGGTCCGCAAAAGATGTCCAAACTGATTGGCAACGCACAATCGTCCACCGAGCTGGTGAAGCATTTGAGTCAGCTGTTGCTGAGCGAATGCCA
This sequence comes from Zeugodacus cucurbitae, assembly GCF_028554725.1. Taxonomy (NCBI): domain Eukaryota; kingdom Metazoa; phylum Arthropoda; class Insecta; order Diptera; family Tephritidae; genus Zeugodacus; species Zeugodacus cucurbitae. Next base: position 5,191,283 of record NC_071668.1, read on the forward strand.
AGCGAACGCCGATGAGGCGCAAACCGAGACCGTGGCAGAGCTGGCGCTGCGCTTCGAAACATTGCTGTCGCAATGGAAGACGCGCCAACAGCAAGATCAAAAAGCTAGGTAAGTGACGTCTCAGCAACTGTTTTGTGTTTCTTATATTTATGTGTAAATATTGGTGTTGGGTACTCATATATATTATTCTCTGTTCTCTTGTTTATTTACACACACTACACACAAACTATAACACTGAATTTTTGAAAATACAAATTAACACACGCCTTAAAACATGCTTCATGCTCTCACGCGCTCAAAACGCTATGTGTCAAATTCGCAAATGCATTTCCATATCAAAAAACAAAAAATGATTAACAGAAGTGCGCTTCCCGCTGCATACAAACTGACCTGTCCACAGTAAGTGCCATTACACTGTAATTATAATTGTACATACATACTTTAACATAACCATAAATTTAAGTAAACGATCATGACATTTCGGTGTTCCACATTTGTTAATAACTCATAGATTCCCTTCCTTTATAATACAAATCACTAATTCATCCATTTTCTCTCTCTCTCTTTCTCACGAAACAGTGAGGTCGGACGCCTGACGTGCCCGCTTTGCACACAACGCAATTGGCAGCAGATCGACAACGATCTGTGGCGCCTCGAGCAATGGCTGCAGTTCGCCGAAGGCACACAAAAGTCACAAACCACACCACCCTCCAATATTGAACTGCTCGAGGATGTGGTGCAAGATCATCGTGAGTTCCTGCTCGATCTCGAGAGTCACAAATCGATTGTGATGAGTTTGAATGTGGTCGGCGATCACTTGGCCACACACACATTGGACACTGATAAGGCGCGACAATTGCGCGATCGTCTCGAAGCCGACAATCAGCGTTGGAATGCAGTTTGCATGATCGCTGCCAAATGGCAGGGTCTCCTGCAAACGGCGCTCATGGGCAATAGCGAATTCCATCAGATCATCGATGAGCTGTGCGCTTGGTTGCAACAAACCGAACAGAATATCAAGTCATCGGAACCGGTCGATTTGACCGAGGATCGTAGCGTATTGGAAGCGAAATTCCGTAAATTCAAGGAGTTGCGCGCCGAACTGGAACGCTGTGAACCGCGTGTTGTGAGTTTACAAGATGCGGCCGACCAGTTGTTGAAGTCCGTGGACGAGACGAGCGCCGAGTCGACACACACCTATGCAAGGTAAGCGAGCGCATGCGCCAAGCCGCAGGGCGGAACGATCAAAGTCTAGGGGGTTTGTACAAAACAAAAGTTGTGTAAGAACTTACGATACGTTTGAAAGTGGGCAGAAAATCATATAGTTTGTGAACAAAAAAAAAAACAAAAACACACATAAAAAAAGAAAAAGAAAAGAGAAAATTCAAAGCTAAAAGAGTATAAAATTATTTGGGAAACGCGTATTAAGAAATCATAATAAAATTTGTTGCTAAGAATGGGCTGAGATGAATAGTAACAGTATTTAATGTAGTCGTAGCAGTAGTAGTATAGTTTTTGCTTTCTTTAACTTGCATTGTAGACTACTTGAACTGAATTGTAGTATTTTGGAAATTTATAATTTTTTAGTATTTTTAATATCAGTATTACACAATTTGTTTCTTAGTATTATATTACTTTTAAACCACATCCCTCACGTGTCATAGTGCTTTGTTTGAAATTCAAAAAAGTTTATGTGTTCGAAATTCGAAATTATATACTAACACTTACTTGTAGTTTTCGGCTTTATTTCTAACATGAATTTCGTTCAAGATTTTGCTTTAAAATATTATACCCGATAAAAACTATGTAAAGGGATTCTAAGAGTGGGCACATATATTAAATTAAAGCTTATTATTTCAATTTTTGAAGCTTTCATTTGTGAAAGCTGTTGTTAAGCTAATTAAAGCAATTCTAACATCTTTGGATCTTGAAGCTTTCATCTGTAGTAAGTGAAAGCTTCATTTATATAAAGCTTTATTTATATTAAGCTAATTAAATAAATTCTAACACATTTTGATCTAAAAGCTTTCATCTGTGAAATCAACTGTTATGTCGAAGCTTTCATCTGTGAAAGCTTCATTTAAGAACTTCGAAAGCTTTTAAGCTCTCAAAATCATATATTTAATATGTGTGCACCGTTGCTAAAACAGTTATTTTTTAATTGCACTTTTCGACAGCTTTCATAATTATTTCCATTGCACTTGGGGCTTTAAAAAGTAAAAAAAGTAAAATAAAAATCATCACGCAAATTATGGCGTCTTGTCCAGAGCTTGCTTTAAGGCAAATAGATTCATGTGTATTCCGTCAGTTTAAACTACTTCATACATCTCGTTTTCTATATATATTTTATAACAGTATATAACCCAATGTTATTTTATAGCTTTTACCATTCTACTTTAATACTTTACTTTATCGCCATATTACTCTTTGATTCTCTTTACCTTTTTATTGTAATACATAATATATATATGCGTACATAAACATATGTTATATATAATATAATTTTGTTGAACAAATCTATATATTTTTTGCTTAACAAAAACACAAAAAAAAACAAATTTCCGAAAACAAAATTGGAATGAACGCTTTCTTATTGTTCTTGTTGGCGTTCTTTTGGTTGCGTATTTGGTTTGATGCACTTATTTTTGTTTAAACTCGAAACTTTTCGTCCGCCCATTCTAACACTTCATCCAAATGATTATCTCCTAAGTTCACTAACATTCGCATTAAATCGAAGAACCCTTTCCAGATTGACTGATCTGCGCTTGCGTCTACAATCGTTGCGACGCCTATCCGGCATTTACATCGTGAAGTTGGGCGCTGTGCTCGGCTATGATGGTGATAATATGGGCGTATCGCTGCATATGTTGTCGAATGAGGTAAGTTAAAGGGGTGAGGAGTGGATAGAAAATTAAAAAATAAAATAAAAATTGTTGAACCTCAATCTTACTTACTAATGTAATGTGTCAGAAAATTTAATTACTTTTGATTTTTAAATAATAAAAAATAGTTTTTCTTAAGCACCAAACCGAATTGGATACGAAATTAAAAATTAAATGAATTGAAATGAAAAAAATATAAAAAAAATTAAGAAATAAAAAAATAAAAAAAAAATAAAAAATAAAAAAAAATAAAAAATTAAAAAAAAATAAAAAATTAAAAAATTAGAAAAAAATATTAAAAAAAAATAAAATAAATTTTAAAATAAAACTAAAAAAAAAAATATTATATATTACTTATTAGCTGCAGAAATGCTTAAATAAATAGTTGTTAGTGTTCTTATTATTATTATTTTTCATTGTATACGTTTATTATTAATTTATTTGTGATTTATACTTTATTTATTTTTTTCTTTTTATTATTTTTTTTGCAATACAGCTTTTGGATCAAACTACATTACCCTCTACATCTTCTTCCATGCAGGCAGCCGCACCATACACTGATAATGCAAAGTAAATATTATTAGATTGTAAACTAGTTTTTATAAGTTTCGAAATGCAGTCTTCTTCGTTTTGTTTTCAAATATTTATTTTTCAGAATTTTTTATTTCAAATTATAGTAGTTTAAGATTTCCAATAAACTAGAAAAACTTAATTGCATGCCTTAGTGTTGTTGCTATAAAGTAGAAAGTATTTGAAGCGATGTCTACTGGCAATATTTTAATTTTCTATTTTCATTAAATATGTATTTTATGATTTTAAGATTTGATTTTACGATTTCTACACGCACAATTGCACTATGTTTAGTAAAATTCGCTTACATGCCAGTGGACTTGGAAGTGGGTCAGAAAAATGCTTGATTTCGTTATGAGAGAGGGAGAAAATCTGATTCTGGACTAAATTCAAGTTAGAAATTTCAAAAATCTCAATTTTGAGTCAAAATCTTAAAAAAATCGTTTCAAAAATATAACCCTGATTCGAAATATTCGTAATTAAACTGTTAAAATAACGGTATTATAGTTTCGTTACAATTAATTTTCGTATTAAACCTCGAATATCAATTTTACTCCTCTCACGAGTGTCTACATTTCTAAAACGACTAGAGTTAACCTCAAAATTTTCGAAATTGGCTGATCTAGTTATGTGAGTTAACCTCAAAATGTTCGAAATTAAATTATCTATTTATGTGAGTTAACCTCAAAATGTTCGAAATTGAAGAATCTAGTTAAATGAATTAACCTCAAAATTTTGGAACTTGTTTTTCGAAATTCCTGATCTCACAATAATGAGATATGAACTCCACTCTCCTTATGAGTATCTACATTTCAAAAATTACTAGAGTTAACCTCAAAATTGTCGAAATTTAATGGTCTAGTTATGTGAGTTATCCTCAAAATTTTCGAAATTAATTTATCTATTTATGTGAGTTAACCTCAAAATTTTCGAAATTGAATGATCTAGTTATGTGAGTTAACTTCAAAATTTTGGAACTTGTTTTAGAAAATTTCTGACCTTACAATGATGAGATTGAACTCTACTCTCTTTATGAGTATCTACATTTCAAAAGTTACTAGAGTTAACCTGAAAATTGTCGAAATTTAATGATTTAGTTATATAAGTTAACCTCAAAATTTTCGAAATTGAAGAATATAGTTATATGATTTAACCTCAAAATTTTCGAAATTAAAGAGTCTACTTAAATTTTCGAAATTGTTTTTGAAATTTTTCAAATCTTAAAATGAACGACTTGTATGCAAGGATGCTTCGTTCAAGTTGCGATAATCGCCATAAGTAGTACGCAATCAAGCTTTTTTCTCGTCCAACCCCAAAAATTTTGCTTCGAATCGACATTATTTACTTTATAGTATAAAAAAATTGTAATTTTAGATTTTTTGTAAATTTTTATTTAATATTTTTACATAATTACTTTTATTATTTTTTTTAATTCCTCATCAATTAATTACAATCTCTTTCACAATCTAGCGGCACCACCGGCACCGATGCCGATGCTGTCGATGGCGATGCCATCAACACCACCGTACTTGCGCGCGGTGCACGCTTCCTCGGACGGGTTGCACGTGCCTCGCTGCCCATACAAGCGCTCATGTTGCTGTTGTTGGGTGTTGCCACACTTGTGCCCCACGGTGAAGACTACACCTGCATGTTCTCCAACTCGTTTGCGCGCAGTCTAGAGCCGATGTTGTCATACCCAAATGGACCGCCACCGACGTAGTAGTTGGTACACACACAGCAAAAAGAAAACAAAAACAACAATAAAAGAGTAAAGTAAAAACACAACTAAACGAACAAACAACAATAGAATGTAAGCATAAAAACAAAACGAATATATAAATAATAGTAATTTAAGTAAATCATTTGTAAATGTCAAAAGGAAATGAAAAAAATTGTACAGTGTCTCAAGACGTTGCAGTTGGATAGGGGTATATTTTGTACGCTTGCGTGAAATTGCACAAAAGTACAGAAAAAATGATGTTAGAGAGAAGTATGTAAGAAGAGAAGTAGAAGAAACAGAAGAATTAAGCAAAAAGTCTTGTATTAAAATCGCAGTTCTGTGTATCTCGCCTTGCTTGTAATTGTATGTACAATAATTTGTAAACAATATTACCGATTTCTATAAATTTGTACAGCACTTAGTGCTTAACCTAAGAAGAATTCAAAATACTTGCCGAACGGATTTTCTCACTGGTAGTTTGTACATTTGATAGGCATTAGATAGCGCTTTGGTATAATTGAGAAAATGAAAAACGAAAAAAATTAAGAAGAAGAAGAAGAAGAAGCTTAGGAAAACAGTAAGTTAATAAAAAATGACGGCGAATGAATATAGTGTAATTCGAAAGAATTGAAAAAAGAGAGCCGTTAGCTGCTTGTGAAAAAAAAAAAAAATAAAAAAATAATAATCTGCAAGTTAAGCGTAGAAGAAGAAGCAGAAGAAAAAATGTGAAAATTTAGTGTTTAAGCTGGTCAATAAAAAGAAGCAGAATGAGATGAAGAAGAGAAAAAACAAAAAAAAAAATACGATACGCACATAGTACACGAAAAATTATAGTAAAACAAATTTTTGATATTTTCCGTACACGAAAAAAGGAATACAACAACTGCCCAACACAACAACAAACACTCTTGTGACTTGCTTTACACGCAGCGAATTTCGTGGAACATTTTTGCTACGCGTGTATTGCAAGGCCTGAAAATACAAATTAAAACACGGACGAAAATGCCAAACAACAACAATGCGCACTTGTAGAAAACCGAAATCCTTAAAGCATACAAAAAACAAAAAACTCTCCAAAAATTTTCAAATTTTCTCAAAAGCCACATTAAGAAAATTACAACAACAACTTACAAACATGACCCACAAAATAAAAAATAAAATTTTTGAAAATTGTTAAACGCGCACTTTTTAACACGACCACATCTCCCAAATACAGCGGTTGTGTTGAAAATTCGCGCAATTGCATTTTCGAAAATTTATTTTTGAAAAAAAAAGTCAGTGTTACGCCCAGCCCTTCGGCGCTTAGACACGCATGCGCACAAAACTCTCTCCAATCGTGCGCAGGTTGTTTTGCGCGCCGAATGGCCGACCGTAACGCTGATGCAACTGAAGTACTGAAACACGATTAATTTCGGACAAATCGAAGACATTCCCAAACAGGCATTACCATAGTTAGTTTTTGCTAAACGTTAAACATTTCATTTATTTTCCAAAACTCGTATAGTAATTATTGTAGTAGCGTACAGCATTGTTGTTGATGTCATTTAAGCGGTGGTGTCTTGATTTGTGTTGTGTTGGCAAATGAAATGCAGCAAGTATACTAAATTGGTGCTAAACAAAATTTCATGCGTTTGAATTCCTGGAAAAACAGAAAAAAAAGAAATTATAAATAACGACCGAAGTGAAATATTATTAATTTTTTGTTTTATCAAATTGAGTTAAATTAAGCGAAGGCAAAATAAAGTGAGTTGATAAATAAAATAAAAATAAAAATTATAAATAATAAATGAAAAAAAAAAATTGTTAAGCATAAAACATCGCTATTTAGTTTTTGCCAGAATCCATCCATACATATTTACAATTCGTAAAATGTATAAAAAATATATTTTTTAATTTTTTTTAAATTAATTTTGGTTAAAAATTTACGCTTTAACTATGCTTTTCCTATGTGTACCTAAAACGCATTATGCAAATTTAAATAAAAATATTTATTCATTTCGCTATGAATTTAAAAAACATAACATACATACATACTTTCATATATGTAGTATGTCTATGTATGCTTAAAAGATTACGATATTATTAATAATTGTTTAAATGCTTATTGCTTTGTTAACTTTTCCGTATTTTTAAACAACACTACACATATAAAAAAAAAAAATTATTGTAAAAAAGAAAACGATTTTTTTTTTAACTTTAAGTAACCGAAATGACCGCAACGCGACAAAAACAGCAAAAAAAACATTTACAGAAATACAAAAAAAAATCTACAAAAGAGTAAAACTTTTGAAAAAACGCAGTTTTGAATTGTCAATTTTAAGACAAAATTGAAATTATGTACTATACTTACATATTATTTTTGCATTAAGCAGCAAATGTTTATAAAACTTGTTTAGATTAACTTATTTAAGTAATATTTGTTTTCACTTACTCGTACATTTAATGTATCTACATATATATACCTACATACTTACGTATACTACACGTTTATTATTATTATTATTATATTATTATTATTATTATGTTATGCATAAATCACCTTTGCAAAAGTATAAAAATAAAATTAAAATAAAAAAATAAAAAAAAAAATGTCTACTTTAATAATAGTATTCCTAAGCAAGCGGTTCGTTCAGGCGGTCACCGATTTATTACGGCCAAGGAGTGCAAATGTTTATACCATTGACCTTCCATAACTCGATGATCTCCATAACTCGAACTTTTGAATTTGCAATAGAAGTAAAATTTTATACAAATAACTTTCGGTAACTCGGAAGACTCTCTAGTCGAAGTTTTTTATGGATTATGGAGGTTGGAGTTAGGAAAGTTCCACTGTATATGTTTTCTGCCGCTACAACAACAACATAAATGCTTTGTGTGAAATATGTGTTGCCCGATAAAATCGATAATGTCATGTAGCGAGGGCCTATCCATCAGTAATCAGGTCTATGTAAATGATCCCGAGTTTATAAAACGCTCTTTCAGTGAATATGCTTCTCACTCGCACTTTTCTATACCGAACTCATTAGGTTGAACACTGAAAAATTTAAAAAGTAGCAGATCTGGACTAATTTTGCAAGCTACTTGTTCGATTGGCTACTCTGCGAAGCTTGGCGAATTTAGGACCCACATATTCCTTCCTAAAGTTTCTAATTTATATAAAAAACCAAGTGGTCGGAAAGTCGATAAGACATGCTTTTCGGGCCAATGTAAACAGAATGAATTGCATTTATATCATAAAATTTAAAAATTTTCTTTTTTTTCTATTCTATAAAGACTTAAAAAAAAATATTTTTTTTAAGTTAAAATCTTTAAAATTGTCTAATCAAATAATGAAATAATTTTTCTCAGTGTATTTGCTATTCCACAACAGATGGCGCTGTACACTTCCTTAACATTTCGTTACTATGGTTTCGAGCTGCTTTCAAAAATAATGACAACAAAACAAATTGGAAGGAAATAAGAAATATTCTTGCTTTAAAGAAAATATAAAACTATTAATTAAACTAAATAAATAAAATACAATGTTTCGTCGTGGTAAATTGCATTTTCTCAGCAGCAAAGATGATCGCATCAAAATAATGAACGAGCGCATAAATTTGACGGAGAAACATTTGTTGGAGATCTGTGCTTCCTTTGCAGCTTGCACCAGGAAAATAGCGAAGTAATTAACACATCGGACTGCTTTTATAAAATTTTAAACAATTTAGACTTTTACAATAATAATAAATAATTATAAATTAAAAATGTTTCTAGATGCCGCAATGCTTTCGATGATTTGGGGCACAAGGTTAAGAATTTCGCAGAAGAGGAGAAGATCAATTATAGCTTGAGTGATGGCCTAAACTCCATTACGACTTCTTTAACTGTGCAAGCGGATTATATGGATTTGTTGGTGCATCGCATGGAAGTGAAGGTTTCAAGATTTATACTTTTTTTTGAAAATAGCGAGAGGAAATGTGTTTTCCAACCATTTCCAATTAGTTCCTTACATTAAATGAGCTCCATACCAAATATTTGCAGATTGTCAATGAGCTGAGTCAATTCGAGAATCTTTGTAAAACCACAAGAGACAATTTGCGCGCAGCAACAATTGCACGTGATAAAGAGGTCTTGAAACAACAACAATTAATTGAAATCAAATCAAAGTTTACAGCAAATAACGTGAGAGGGTTTTATTTTTGAATAATATTTTTATATGTATGGTTTTTTAGAACAATATTTAATTTCACCTTTCTAGACAGCTGCTGATTCGGAATTGCTGAAAGCCAAATTGGAGGTGAATCGCTCAAACAAGGAAATAGATGAAATTATCAATAGTTTTGAAAAGCGTAAACTCTCAGAGATCAGATCGCTACTAACCGATTTCATACTAATCAGTCTCAAATATCACACCAAAACGCTGGAGGTGCTTTCGGCCAGTTATTATGACGTGTCAAATATAGATGAAACTGGTGATTTTAATGAATTTCAAAAATTAATGAAAACTAAAACGGAGCCCACTGGAAGAAAGCAGGCACTGAAGAAGGGCATGCGTTCACAATCGATGGATAGTTTAGATCACGATACGCTTTTGAGTCCCTTGAAACATACGAAAAAACTTTCGCGCAGCAATAAAAGTTTAACTGGCAAAACAGAAGATGAGCACGACAACGAGCGAGACGACGATGATGAGGAAGAGGATGAAGATGATGATGACGAAGAGGTATACAAGTTATTTTTTAATAAATGCGTACATTTATTTACTTTTATACATATTTTATCAAGCAGGATTTAGAGGCATCTGCTGATAACACAAATGACGAAGAGGAACACTCTGGCACCGCTTCAGATGATGATGAGCGCACAGAAAGCATCTCGGAGGCCAAACCGACAACGCATGCTAATAAAGCGGATGAGAAGAAAGCAAAGGAACAAACAAAACAGCCTTTCCGTGCTACGTCCGCCGCGCACGTAAGAACGCAACGACAATTGCATGGAAAATCAAAATAGTTTTAAACTCTATTGGAATACAGCACAACTTTTGTTGTTGTAATTGGAAAAATTTCGATTGGTTATTAGTAGTAGCAATATGCATGCGTGTAGTAAATAGCGCAGTTCCAGTTATTTACCACAATTGGTTAACATTTATATAAAACAACCATAAAATAATGAATTTTACCTTTTGCTCAGGTCAGCAAGTCACAAAGTCTACACAAGCCTTTCGCTGCTAAAAGTGGCGTTGGCATACCAACTTTGCAGAAGCGTGCTTCAGCACCACATTTCGGCGTCAGGGAACATCAGCTGAAAAGTAACCCTAGCAACGTAACAATGACACTGGATGGGCCAAGTAGTCGCTTAGTGACAATTGTTGAATCGAAGAAGTGAATATGCAAAAATATCTTAATACTGCTAATGAATCGTCGATATTGATTATACAAACAAGACATATTTGCATAAATTGTATATATCTAATGTATCAATAAACTCTTCCGCATATATGTAATTGAAATAAATAATTTAATTACTCGTATGTTTGAGACATTCAAAAATTCATCATTTCTTTGGTTTAAAATTAATGTGTTTATTATTTCAAGTTTTTCAAAAACCAATAATTATTATTTTTTAAATAATGAAGTTGAATTCAATTACATAGGGAGAATTAAATAAATACTAACTTGTTACAGCCCATTTCTGTTAACCGCTCAATAATTGTTTTTTCATTTTAATTATAACAAAAGTTTAAAAATCTTATCTGTTATGTATTTTTTTTATTCACTTATTTAAGTTAATGTACTTAATTAAATGTTTTGTGTTTGATTCAAGCCAATTCTTATCAGCAATGTATGTTGCTTTTTCGTGCGCATTTGTGGAGATCGACTTTTATGCCTGTGTGTATGTATGTATGTGCAATAATACATGGTTTGCTTTGGGATTACATAGAAATATTTGTAATCCATTACGATTTGTTAATTAATGAGCAATGTCTATATGTACGCTTCATGGCAATATCTATGCTATAATCCTGATTCATTGGTTGATAAGATTTACTTTTCGGGGCCCTCAACGCCAGCTTGATTCATCAGATCTGCGATGCTTTTCTCCAAATCATCTATTCTGTTGCCCATATCATCGATGCGTGTGATAATTTGATCCGACATTGTTTGGAATTTGTCTTGCACATTTTGTAGCAGGTTTTGTACCTAAAATTGAAGAAGTCGTTTAAATATTGAATTATTTATATAAATAAATGTTAAATTTGTAATTCAATATCCTTAGATATCAAAATATTGGAATATATTATTCTAAGCTGCATATATATGCATTTCGCAACGCCCTTTAGTTCTAAGGCATTCGCGTTGTTGCTAGGAGCTTTGTGTACATTAGCAAAAACTGGGAGTGGCGGGTATGCATAAACAGCTGCAGTAATGCAATTATTGTATTCGTACCAAAAACAATCATTATCACAATACAATAGTAGCGCTAACAAAATTCGTTCACGGTATGCTAGTTTACACTAACAAAAAGTAAATTATTGTACAATTACTCACATATATTGTCAATTCCTGCATATTTTTCGGATCCGCATTACTGCTCAACGAGTAATTCTGGTCCAAATCGCTATCAACATCATTCTTAAGATCTGCCATCGTTTGCTGTTTACGCTAATTTAGTTAGCTATTTATTGTGTTTGTTAACTTTTTATAAAAGTATAAAAATAATTTAGTATTTTGCAATCTTCCGCTTTAGGAAACCAGACACAACAAAATTTTAACTGAAAATGACAGGTAAGCAGCTGACAGCCAGCTAATGTTCTTTGTTGTTATTGTGGTTGCCAGGGTTTTTGGCACAGGGTGGTTGCTGTGATGTGGAATGTTGATACAGTGTTGTATGTAAGAAACAAACTGTTTTTAATTAAACAAACTAGTATTTTTATTTAAATATTTCTATTAATAAAATATTTATTTATAAGTAAAGTAATGAATTTATTATGTTTACATTTCTTATTTTTGTTTAAAGCAACAACTTCATAGAATTGTATCAAAGTTGTTTCGCAACATGTTTAAACTTATTCTTTGTGCTGTTGATGTAATGTATACATGTTGCTGGTAATACATATATGTTGCCAATGTGATTTATATACATATGTTGCCGGAAATTATTATTTTGACATTTAGCATAGTTGTTTTTCTTAGTTACTTAGCAACATGTTTAGACTTAATGTGTAGTTGTACGTTTGATTGAAATGTAAATGTACATGTTGGTGGGAATGTATATATGTTGCCAAGGTGATTTATGTACATATGTTGCCGGAAACATTAGTGAAATGATTATTAAAATGTTGCTTGCTATTTAGTAAGACGTTATTCTGACCAAGCTATTTCTATAAATATCGAAATATGTATATCATGCATATAAAATCAATCTTTATAGAAAAAGAAATCGGAAAATTTCCATCGTATTATCGTTCGCTTTAACAACGTCAAATAGATAGCCTAATTAAGCATCATAAATCCAATATGAACAAATGTACGTTTATTTGACTGGTACTCCTGAATTATTCGCACACTAATACGACTCAAACTATCAACGCTCGTGATACAGCGCTGCCGAAAAACCAATAGCCTTTATCATAACAACCAAACTGATTTATGATTCCCTAATACCCAGACACTTGACAAAAAGGTTTGACACCTTTGAGTGTGCACGTGGCATTCTTTGCCTGTGTGTAATTCGAGCCTTCTCAATGCTCGGGCATGTGTAACTCACATACATATGTATGACTCCATACAATACATACAAACAACACTTAACCATCCCATTTTTTCAACTTAATCCGATGTTATTTATAACAACAACATAGTTATAACGCTGTGTATGCGCTCACTTCTATATACAAAAATATATTTATATACCTATAACCAGGTGTGTAATCCGTTCCACGAAAGCATAGCAACTCTCGCTCTCAGTTGAAAATGTTAGTTGTTTGTTTGGTTGTCAGACTAGTTGTCTATCTTATGTATATTGTTCTAAGTCAGCTTACAACTAGTTAGTTCCACTGCCGGGTTGATATACCTGTATGCTTGTTCATGTTGGCTCTCAGGTCAAAGGTGTTCAGACAAGTAGTTGTAAATTCGCACTTACGACGACGCAAAACACATCACGCCCTTTAACTTAAATATCAGATTAGTGTTGTCTCATTACAAATGAATGCCATTTTACCGTTATTTATTGGATTTGGAATAGAAGGTATGCGAATACAAATATGTATATATTTATGTCTGAGGATTAGTGAAAAGTAATATGTTGGAATGGGCATTAATGAATAGAGCGGATTATGTGTTTGTTTGCTAGATAGGCTTCTTATTGGAGAAATTAAAGAAAGACTAATCCTTGAGCTAAATGTGTATGAGAGGCCCACAAAATTAATTTTATGTTAGTGTTTACAAAGTGGACCAGCTTGCAAGAGAGGGTACTCTAGCAACATTGACTTTGCAATGGAAGTGGGTGAGTAGTCCGTGGTTCATTTGTGTTCGAGCGTTGGATACACTGACTTCGACTGAGCTCGCCAAACGCTGGACAACAATGAGTATCTACGGCGAGGTCTTTTTGACGCAGTAGGCTGAAAACGGTCCTTCCCGCTGTCATGGGTGAGCTTACTGGTCACTGATCAATAGGCACACATGCGGTGAGATTAGCTGTTGGGAGAAAGATGAAGAGGAATCATCTATGCACTTCCTTCTTTAATGTCCAGTTGCATTCGCCAGACTTAGGTCCAACACCTCGCTAGGCACACCTTTGGCGAAACCAACGAAGTGACTTGAATCGGCATTAACCGACTTAAGAACTTTGTAATAGAATCCAAGCAGGGTCTTGGCGATCCGTCAAGAGTGTCGAAGCTGTCTAAGTGAAACTCACTGTAGTTGCGGAGATCTTGCCCTTGACTTCAATTCTTGACTTGAATTCAAGAATTTTCGGAAGACCTATTTATAATAGATCCGATCTAATTTCATTTGGTTGAGAGCGACTACTAAAATATGCTTTATTCAATTTAATACCTAAAAGTTCATTAGGATCATAATCAAAGCTTTAAAGAACCTATTTTGAATTTAAAGAGCTTACCCACAAGTCAGTAGAAATATATTGACTATTTTTAAAGTAATCTGCACAAAATAATTTCGCTATATACATTTAACCTCAAAATATTTTTATTCTTTTTATCTAAAAATTTCTAACAAATATTTTCACTTCGCAGCCATTAACCCGCAACTATCTATACTTTACTTTATATTCACCCGAAAGTGTTGACACACAAAGTACACACATTACTATGCATACACCCACACAAAGTGTCGTTACGCTGGAAAATTGCAATTTTATTACGCCAAAAATACGCTGCATTTAATTTTAATTGGAAGTTAGTCACCGCAGGAAAAGTTATGCCCGAACAGAATGTGAATATTGCACGGTTAGTCAATTGCAAAATCCTATTATTACACATAATTTAACGGAGGGGTGAATAGAATGGCAAGCAAGACTGAAGTGACCAAAAACCAAAAACAACAATAACAAAAAAGACAGTTACGCAATGTGAATGAATATTCGTGGTGGCGTTGCTTCGCAGGCAGACACGTACCAAAGCACCAACAAGCAATATACAGTTGATTTGAATGCGACTGCGACGAGCGGTAGAAGATGGGCGCACCGCTATTGTAGTTCCTATTATAGTTGTTGTTGTTGTTGTTATTACTGTTATGCAGAAGCCGCTACCTTAGATGAGTGAATAAAAGCTCACCTGAAATTAAATTGACAGGAATGACAAGGCATGACAGCGCAGCGTGACAGTGGTGGTGGTATAAGGGGAGGAGAGAGAGATAGAGGGTGAAGCGCTGTAAGTCTTCGCACAGCGCTGTGGCCGTTATGCAGAGTATCTGCAGCGTTTAGGGCGTGGGTGTGAGTGACGAAAGTGCTGCTCTTGTTTTCGGCTGTTTGGTTTGGTTGCTAGTCTTTTAAGTGGATTCTTAAGCAAAGTGCCGGCAAATGACTCGACCAACACGAACAGCTGTGTTGGAAGCGCACGAAATATACTAATATATTTATTATTGTTGTTGTAGTTGGTGTGCACACTTATTCAACGGTACTTTTGTTTGAGTTGCAACCGAAATTCTTGCGTTGAGGCATGTCCAAGTATAATTTGTTCACTCTTCAAATTTAGTGTCTCTCTCTTGACGGAGGATTATGCTTAATGTGCAAGTAATTACTTTGATTAGTTGTTGTAATTTGCTTAACCACACTTTCGGTTGTCAACATTTGGATCAAAACCGAAAAAGTTTTTGTTTTACTTTGTATATAAGGATATATGTCTGTAGGCGGAAATGCGGTTTTGAGCACGTGGCGGTGCTTGAGCGTGTAATTTAGCGTTATAAATATTAAGTACGCCTACATATAAATATAGTTTAACATATGAAGGCATGCTGAAGTAAAATCGACGCCTAAAAGTTGACTAAGTTTAAGTTCAATAAAGAGAGGGTGAGAGAAAGAGAGAGCTATATATCACATGCTTATTCATAATATCATTTTCTACTCATAGTTTACCTGTCACCACACTGTCCTTAAGAAATTCTCAAGCAAAGTTAAGCTTCATCAAACAAATTAAACTGAATTAGACGAAGTAGTACCAACAAAGCTTGAAAACCCACCAAAGCCCCGAGGAATACAACTTGTGTGTGTGTGTGTGTGTTACTTAATCAAATAAGGCACGCTTAATTGTCTAATTCTATTATGTAATCACGGTAAATACCTAAATATTTACTTTACAAGAAGAATTACAAAATCATTTAATAAACCAGAGAGACGACACTGCGTATGAGTAACAAAAACAATACACACAGGCAATTCGCTTTGCAAAGATTCAATGTAAAATTACCCCGAGGGAATTATGCTGTGCCACATTAAAATCAAATTAATGACGAAGAAGATGCTACACTCGAAGTAGAAGAAAGTGCGGGAGTTAAAGAGAAAAGAAAAAGAAAAAAAAAAACAAAATAAAGCATTTCTTCATATGTGGTTATGAAACTTTGCTTGTAATCCTTGGAATGCTTTGCTTTACATATGCACATTATCTTGTGAGTTTGTGTAAAAGAAAAATAAAAAGAAAAACGATAAATATGTAAGGAATGACAAATCTTTTGCGTAGACAGCAGTCGGCAGGCCGCCACGAGCGCTCCAATAAAGCAGGAAACAATTATGTGCCTACAATCAAATTATGTTTTTATGAATTGCCGTAGGAATTGCGTAGGCAACACAAAAGCGAAAGCGAAAGCGAAATATACGCGCACAATAAATCAGTTGCATAATGAATGTGTGAAAAAATCGCATTTTAATTAAACATGCGGAATGTTGTGGCATTAAACATATGTTTTGGATGTGAGTGTAGAAGAAGAAGAAAATAATAAGGAGCAAAGAAATGATATTAATGAGAGCGAGTTTGTACTTAGATCTAGATTGAACATATATTTATTTGATATATGCATGTTTATATAACAAGGAATGTTGTCAGGGTAAGCTAAAATGTATGAATATATACATATGAGTGGTGTTCAAAAAATAACGGGAATTTTAAAATTTTTAATTATCAAATTTTTTTTAGTATTTTTTTATTATATTGATATAGATACCACTGAATTACGAAAAATTTGAATACAATTTATTTTTTTCAAAAAACAAAAATTCCCGTTATTTTTTGAACATACCGCGTATATATTAAATAATCAAACTTTCTTTTTGGTTAGAAATAAAACTGCTACTAAGTGCTAGTTATACCCTGAACAGGGTATATTAAGTTTGTCACGAAGTTTGTAACACCCAGAAGGAAGCGTCGGAGGCCCTATAAAGTATATATATAAATGATCAGTTTGTTGAACTGAGTCGAATTAGCCATGTCCGCCTGTCTGTATATATACGAACTAATTGTTCAGTTTTTAAGATATCGTTTTGAAATTTTGCAGATGCTATTTTCTTTTCAAAAAGCTGCTCATTTGTCGGAACTGCCGATATCAGACCACTATAGCATATAGCTGCCATACAAACTGAACGATCGGAATCAAGGGCTTGTATGGAAAACTTCCGCATTTTACTACATATCTTCACGAAATTTGGTGTGAGTTATTGTTCATAGAAATAATTTAATCTCAGAGAAAATTGTTCAGATCGGTTTACTATAGCATATAGCTGCCATACAAACTGAACGATCGGAATCAAGGGCTTGTATGGAAAACCTCCCCATTTTACTACATATCTTCACGAAATTTGGTGTGAGTTATTGTTCATAGAAATAATTTAATCTCCGAGAAAATTGTTCAGATCGGTTCACTATAGCATATAGCTGCCATACAAACCGAACGATCGGAATCAATGGCTTGTATGGAAAATTTTCGCATTTGACGTGGTATCTTCACGAAATTTGACATGGATTACTGCTGAAGGTAATAATATAATATCCGAAGAAATTGTTCACATCGGTTAACTATATAACCTTAATGTTTCTAGCAAACAACCCGGTTAAAAAGAATTAGTAAAATGTTTTCTTTTTTTTTACATACTTTTTCTTACGTCTTTAGATTTGCTTAAACACATAGTTACTAAAAGAAATTCACCTGTGAAGGGTATATTAGCTTCGGTACAGCCGAAGTTAAAGATTTTTCTTGTTTTATTTAATTTTAGTCCAAATTCCAGAAATCAGCTATAAGCTGTTTAACCGAATTGGGTTCATCCAAATCATATTGAGCCGTTTGAGCAACATAAAAACTTTTGAGCAATATAAAAACAGCAACAACTGCATTCGGCCCTCATTAAGTCCATATCAAATATCCGGACGTTCTTCTGACAAGAAATGAAAATTTTTCAAAAAAATCAGCACTTCGAAGATGACTTGACTAGCATCAGCCAAAAGTGATTCATGCACCACTTGCTACACTTAAACTCAAATAATCTGGTGTGCATTAAAGCCCAGTGTCTTTGCTGAGAGTTGATCAAAATGCTATTATACGCTTCACAAGCATTTGGCTATTTCATACATTCATGTGATAAGCGCAACACTGCCGTGTGCAATAATGCAATTTTCCAGCATTAATTCGATTGTGAAAACCCGAGAAAATGTTGTTGTAAAAGCCAGTAGTTTGCGACTGCATGTCTATGTATGTGTGTGTGTGTGTGTGTGGTGAGTTCACCTGTATATAACCGAAATTGCGCTTTTATGCTGCCTCATCGCCCATAATGGGGCCGACGCAGTGGCGGTGGAGTTGCGGAAGCAGTTTAAAAAAAATGTGATAATACCTGTGCAAACAAAGCTAATTCGTTGTGTACTCCATTTCGCATTCGCAATCTCATTCCCATTCGAATTCCCGTTCACAATCACATTCGCATACAGCAATACGCCATTTCATTGTGCAACAACCACAACTACAACAGAGCGGAGCCGGAGCGTTTATCGCTGTTATTGCCAACTATTCTTGCTTTTTGTTTTCCTTCCAGCGCTTTCAGCGCGATGAATTTACAATTCCCAGTTGTGCAATTGTGTAGCGCTCAGTAAATGCTGGAGAAATCGCCACACACACAGACAATCGCTAATGCCCCCGCGCCATCGATGAATAATACAATTTCGCTTGGCAGTGGGTACATTGAAGAGCTGGTGTTGGTTGGTTGCTTGGCTTTCGGTGGGTGGCGTTAAAGCAATTGATAGACAGCCGGAAAAAAATAACAGACAATAAATCAATTGAGCTGAACAAACGAAAAGAAAGAGACAGCTTGCCCGAAAATATAATCCCATAATATGACAGCTCAGTTAGCATAATCCGTTCGCAAATGCGCCCGCGTTGCCTGCCGCCACCTCTCCTATCAACTGTTCAACAGTTCGACTGCGCTATTTGCTCAGCACATTCGACAGCTGAATCGACTGATTGCCAGCACACAAATTTGCTGTTCAGCGGTGTGTAGACACTTAAATGATGCGCCGTTGGTTGCCCAGCGTAATTGAGCTATCGAGAGATTTTTCACAATTTTTTATTGCCATTTCGAAAGTACCGCTAAATTCGTTTTTTTAGCACTTTGTAAGCCATGAATGCAGTTAGCCATAATAACGTGGAATGAAAGGTAAATATGCCATGAATTGGCTGATGGTTGTCGGTATGAATTTGCACTTTGAAAGCTTTCAGCATTTCTTGTAGATTGCATCAATAAAGGCAAAATATAATTTGAAAGCAAGCAAATAATTGTAATAATATTGAAGAACTGTAAAAAGTAAACGTTACTAAAGAAAAAAATGTTTGTGAGTAGTTTTTGTGGTTTCTGCTGAAATTAGTGTTACTATGAAGTGTGTTCAAAAAATAACGGGAATTTTCGTTTTTTGAAAAAAAAAATATTATTCGTTCGTCTACCTTAATGTTGTCGCCTTCCAAATAGTTCCCATTCGATACCCCCTCATATATATCAACGCTTCTTCCAAAAAAAAAATCCATGAGGTCATTCTGAGAGACTCGTGTACGTTTGCAAAACGACGCCACTTTAAGGTTCCCTTTATTTCTGGAAATAGAAAAAAGTTTCAGTGAATCATGTCTGGCGAATATGGAGGCTGTGGCATGGTTACATTATTCTTTTTTTGATCAAGAAGTCACCAGCAAGCAACGATGGAGAGCCAAATATTATTTTAAACCTCTTTTTAACCTCAGATTGTGTTGGAAAACTGCTGAGTTGTCAGTCTTTGGCGGTATAAAAATCAAGGTTCGTTGCGGTTATGTTGAACCGAGTGTCTTTGGAATATTGTCATCTCATCGACAGTTGTCGTAGTTCACGTTCTAGAACTCATAACTAAAGACTTATAAAGTAATCTCTTCACACGCCAAAATACATTCAATCAGCTTCTTGATGGTGAGTCTTATTCTTTAACGCAATATGCTCTAAAGAGCCTTAGGTACTATATTGTGTGTATGCGCTTGGCGTTGCAACCGTTTAGCCGGTTATAGCCGAATCAACGATAGTGCGCCACTTCTCTCTTTCCTTCGCAGTTCGGCGCCAGTTGAAGATCCCATATTTAACCAGGTCGCTCTCCACTAGGTCCGGAGTGGAGGCCTTCCCCTTCCTCGGCTTCCTCCGGCGGGTACTGCATCGAACACTTTCAGAGCTGGAGTTTTTTCGTCCGTTCGGACAACATGACCTAGCCACGTAGTCGCGTCTTTTTATTCACAGAACTATCTCAATGTCGTCGTATAACTCGTACAGCCAATCGTTCCATCGTCTGCGGTAATCGCCGTTGCCTACGTTCTGAGGATCATAAATCTTGCGCAAAGTTTTCCTCTCGAAAAGGCCTAGTGTCGTCTCATCTGATGTTGACATCGTCCACGCTTCGGCACGATCAAGTAGGCCGGGAATGATGAGGGTCTTTTAGAGTTTGGTTTTTGTTCGTCGAGAGAGGACTTTATGACAGTCTGTTATACATAAACGGAACGGACCCGGATTTTTATTCCGTCAAAGACTGTCAAATTGCACCACTCTGGTGAACAATAGTTTGGGTCTTTAATTTTAAAGCAAATGTATAAAATTATGAAAATTTTCGTAATTTGAATAAAAATTGTGCCTGCCAGAATTAAAAGCTCTTCGAAGGCTCATTTAAAACATAAAAACGCATCTTAAAAAATTTTAATTGTCTTTACATCTCATCGCCTAATAATATAATTATTGCTATATAAGCCACTTTGGGTATTGAAGTGTCTGGTATCATGGTACTGAACCCAAAACTTTCTCCGTACTTACCAATGATAAGAAGTGAACTATTACTCTTGGATATTTAATAACTATTTCGAATATGTATTAGGCCAATTCTTCAATGGGAAAGGAAAGATATAAAATAACTGTAATGAAGAGAAAGATGTACTCCTTATACGATTTTATTTTAATGCCAACCCCTCAGTTCCATTTTCAAATTGTCTTTGTGTCTAAAGAAACTCTGAGGCAAGCCTCTATTGGTTTCAAATTGTGATGAGAAGCCCTTAAATAAGTTAAAAAAGAACATTTAAGATATTTAGGAAAGTTTTTTTGAACTGATAGTATTCAAGTAGTAGAAGAACTAAATATTATATTTATTTTTCGAAATATCTTACCCGCGTGCATATGTTAGCCTAAATGCCTCAGTAACTAATGGAAACAAAAAAATTGAAAAAAATACAGCTTTTTTCTACAACCTCCGGGATTGTCTTGCATATAAGACACTAGAGCAAATGCACAAAAACCCCTAAACTAGTGTCCCTCCGCCCGCGCCACAACCACAAATTCCGAAATTCCCACGACACATTCATTCTATAGCCTTAAGTAGTCGCACAACTACCCAAAAAAGCGCTGTGACAAACGATAAGGTCGCGTTGCCTTTTCGCATGTTACCGATAAATGTGAGTATTTCCGCATTGAGGAGGAAGTGAGGAAGCGAAGAGCATGTGCAGCAGAGCTCAGTGCGTCCCAGTTGTGTGACGTTGGTACAGTGAGAGTAGAAGTGAGTGTGTTTATGCGACGCTAAAGCGCTGGTGTTGTGTGTGTCTGTGTGTGTCTGTGTGTTTGTAAATCCAGCGTTTTGTTTGCTTTTGTATTTTTGTGCTTACGCTTATTGACGTATGCGCCGATCGACAGCCAGAACATGCACATGCTGCCACTGGCAGTGTCACAAACATACACACTTTCTCATATCAATTTGTATTTACAGGCAAATATACCAGAACCCAGTGAAGAAAAGTGTAGGAAATTGTGCAGTAGACAAGGCATTGAGTTTCGCTGAGTTCAATATTTTTGGTTTGCTGTGTTTTAGAAAAAGTATAGTAACTGTGCTTGTGCGCCTTCACACACACATTTGCAGCATCACACAAATATTTTTGTTTGATAGTTCAACTGAATTGAACCATTAAGCTGATTTATATCCCTTATGGTCTTATTTTTGCTGCCACTGCTTGGAGCTCGGAGCAAGAGCGCAAAAAACAAGCAAGTAGAAAAAAAAAGTTGCTGAAAAAGTAATGAAACGAAAAACATTGTAATTTAATTTTTTTCTATGCTTTGCTTTACATTTGCTTCTTATTTTAGAACTTTTCACTTTACTGTACCTATTATATTGCTTTTTTCATTTTTTTATTTTTTCTTTCCTTTATTGGTATTTTTTGCTTTTTTTGCGCTTTTGACAAATCGAAGCGCAATCTCGAACATGCAAAAGCAAGCTTTGTCAGGTCATCGTAGTTGCCTTACTACTTTGGCGAGGTGTCACATGAGTGCTGGTGATGGTAGGTAGGGGAGGGAAGATCAGAAAGTTTAACTGCAAAATTTACCGCAAGCACCAATATCGAGGTTTTCGGATTTCTTTTATATGTGTAAATATATAATCGTTGGCTGGAATTAATGGGTAAATTCGTGGTAAATGTTGGAAAAGTGGCGGGTTATCATTTGGGTTGTGTTTTAGGAATTATTTTGTAAGCAAATATTGAAATAACGGTACTTTCGAATAACTTTTACGAGGTTATGCTTCATTTAAAATTTTTTGCGCAAAAAATTACTCATTCGCACTGTACTATCAACATTTTGCGCTCAATATTTGATTTTCGAAGGTTAACAATTAACATTTTTCCAAAATTTCGTGTTTAATCAGTCTTAAACTTTACGTTTTTCATTCAAGATTCTTTATTTCATAATCTGAATAATGTATTTTCAAGCTTTGAACCATCACAATGATTTTGCGCCATTGTGCCTGCCAACTAAATCTCCACACCATTACGAAGATATTGCAGTTACTTTGCAAAGCTTTACGTCTGTTACCGAATATCTCAACTACCCGCCCTCCTCCTCTACCCTAAACAGCAGCAAGTATGAGCACAAATAAGTTTCTGCCTTCCGCGCTACTCTCCACCTCTTTAAGGCGTCAATATGCTTCTCCTACCTATACACCAACAGCATTCGATATTTTGTTTCGACAGGTAAATGGAAAAAACTGCAAAGCTAAAGCACAGAAGAAACTAAAAAGGAAAAATAGCAACAAGAAACTTTGTTGCAAACGAGAGAAAAAATCCAGTTTTGCTGTAATTTAAAATAAATTAGATTTGCTTAAAGGCAGCACAAGCGCAACGAACACGAGCGTGTGGGGAGCGTGTGCGCTTCCGTTGAACACGTGAAAACTTGAAGACACTTAAAGGACATGTGCATTAAGTTTTGAATGAATATTTAAGCAAGCAAAGCGCTCAATAACTGACAGTTTGTGGCAACGGGAAAAAAACAGTATTTCAGCAAAAAGTACGCTGGAGACGTATATTTGGCGCGTTAAATTAAGTTTCGGTGGAAAGGTGAGGAGTAGAATGCTGTTGAAGTTTTTCTAGTCAGAAGTTAAAAGTCACAGCAATATGGCATGTAACTGAATTATGATAACAGCTTTTCCATAGAAAATTTCAACATTCTGAGAGCACTCACATTGATTTCGGTAATGTGATTAAAGTCTACCTATGTTTTAGTTGGCATTTGCAAAGTTTTTTCTAGGAAGTGACTGAAGATTTGAAAGATTGAAATTCAAAATCAATTTTTTCATTAGTTGGCTGTGAATTGAAGGCGTTTCTTTGGAAATTTGATTAGATTTGATTAGATTTGATTAGACTTCATTAGGTAAGATATCATGCGCGTAATGGAAAATGCTGACTGAAATTGAGTATAATATTCCATATGAAAGTTGCCTCTGAATCATTGTACAACCATACATTTTTTTGTGAGCTAACGAAACGCATTCTAGAAGAGAGACTTCTAGAGGAGACTTCTCTTAAGAAAATTACAGATTTATTAGTATTACTTTATGCATAATCTGATTGATCCAGCGTTTGCCTTGCTTGTTAAATTTGCATCTGTGAACCGTTAAGTATATAGGAATTAGATCTTCAAATCATAGATCCCGAAATCGTCTCTCTCAAGGTGAGCGTCAGCACTCGGTGTCTGGTTCTTTAGGAATTATAGAAAAACATAAAACCATTGAAATCGTGCGGAAAAGTATGCATAGTACTTTAATACCGGAAAAAAGCTCTTTGGCCGGAAAGCTTGCTGCCCGAAAAGCTTTTGTAAGCTTTGATTCTTAGAACCACAATCGATAATTGTATCTATATGTTATCGATAAGTAACCTCCCAGTGTATATATATCATGAAACAAACTCTCCGAAAATTAGATTCTATGAGAAAAGCTTTCTGTACATTATAACCTTCGAAGACCATTATTGTAAATATATTCCGGACAGCTTCAAATCATCGCATAATTCGCGCGCTAACACAAATTCTTTCTGAGGTAACTAATTTTTGAATCAGAAGATATAATAGAACATATATTCGGGTCTATCGTTAGATTCTGGATAGATAGCCACCACAGCTCCACGACAGTCGGATCTATAACAACGAAATGGACTCCGTCTAACGACTATTACTAGGTAGAATTTCTCAAAATTATTTTCAGAATTTATTCTGCCATTACAACAACAATAAAAATATAATAAACCACCCTCTATACCCACTCTTCTGTTGTCTACATATTAAAAGCTTAAAAGGCTACAATAACCTTTCAAAAATATTGGATATCATCAGCTCAGCTTTAAATATTTAAATTTTGTATAAAAGATTCAACTTATTGACATTGTTCTATTTAAATTCTAACCTTATTTCCGCACTCTGCAATATGACAGCGTACTAGACTTTTCCCGCCGTGTGTAAAAAGAGCAGCTAACGGTGAGGAAGAGGAAGATCACGAAAAACGAAAATTGCGGAAAAGTAGAAACTTTTGATGTGTAACTTTTTCCAACATGGACATGCCAATTATTCTACGCCACTTTCTTCAGCTCTCTGCCTTTTTTGTGTGTGCACGAAACTTATTTTCTGCTTGTTTTGGCGCGAATGACAGTTTGATTAAAAAATGCACGATGCACAAAGCAAAAGTTTCAATAACTTATTTTCGCTCTCTCTCTCTAAGTTAGCTGGTCCGAGCAGGTGGCGGTGATTGCTGGTGTTCAACTGTCAAAAATAGAAATTTTTAAAAGAATTTAAGGGAAAATCACAATTTTTTTTCTAAAATTTTCAATTTACTTTTTCAGGCTAAGAACTTATTTGCTCTTCCATTCAAAACTAGTAATCCTAGATTCCCTTCATATCTTGATTGACGGGAAAAACTTACTCTCCATTGCTGAAAAGTGTAGAATGAAAATATTTCAACCGACATACTAACCAACAATAAATTAAAATAATTAATTGCAACCGCATGTGAATTACACACATACAACGAACACCGAACACAAAACACAAATCACAAAGTGCAATTCCCACTTCCGCAGTCAATCATTTAGAAACTGGCTCGAGGCGCAAGCTGCTTCTTGGCATTGACGTTGAGTTGAGTTGAGTGCAAACAGTCATTGCGGCAGACCGCAACTTGGATATGCATAAATACTCAGCAATTAAGTGTCAAGCTGTTTGAAGAGCCTTGCATCACCAGCACCACTAACCAACACCAAGCAGCACCACCACCAACACCGTCGACAACCATTAAAGCAACATGCAACAAATATCCGTCATCCTTCCTTCTCCACATTCTGCTTGGCATTCGTTTTTTTGGGCAATACCCTTAATTGTTGAATAATGTGGTGTGAATAGTGTAAGAGTATTGTGCATATGAAAAGGGTAATAGTTGCGTTCCGAGACTTTGAGAAAGTGAGTAATGTTGTTTGTTGTTGCTGGTCGGTTGACGACTATGCAAGAAGTGGCTGTCGCAAGGCATCGCTTGCTCGAGTGTGAGAGCATCTGGCGCTTCCTTCTTTACTCGGCGCTTTGCTGCGTTCGCCAGCCCGCGCTAACTGTGACGGATGTAGCAACTAACCACAGCCATCAGTCGCTAGACCGCAGCCGCAAATGTAACTGTAAGGGCAACAATAACAGCAACGGCAACACGAGTGTTGTAGCAAGCGTGTTAAAAACGTCAGCGTTTTCAACAGCTACACAAATCGCTGTCAACCAAAAACTATGCTGAAGTCTGAAGGAGGTGTGGTTCACACAAATGTGAGTAATGCGAGTGGGAACTCTTTACAAAATGCACTGTGGGATTAACGCTAAAAAAACTAACAGAATACATCTTTTTTTAATGTTCCCTGATTTTAAGTGATCTTCTGAGGTGAGGAGATAAATTGAACCGATAAGGAGAAGGAATCAGAGTTAGGGACTCATTTTCTACGATTTTCGTAGTTCTCATCTCGTATGCACCCTGAATAGCCTTCCATCTCGTTCGGCATTGTAGGCTAGTTTGAAGACTGACCGGGATTGAGAATCTGCAGTTCATGTACCGTAGCAACGTCTTCTTATATTTGATTTGGAAGACCAGAAGCACTTTTAATATGGACGACAGTTTAAATGAGCTAAATCAGATGAGGTGAGATAAATAGGAGTATGGTAAGAGACAAATTTTGATGTGGTGAGTTCAGATGAGTTTTGAGTTTCACAGTTCAGTGAAGTTAGGTGTGGTATGTTATGTTAAGTAAAGTAAATAATAGTTTTTGGTAGGAATTTTTATTACCGAAAAACATTATGAAATCGTGAGGAACGAGGCAAGCCCGTGTTTCAAACCTTTTATGTATGGTTTGAAAATTATGTTCTTGGTTAACTTAATTGTTCTACAGTAATTTAAATTGTAAACCACCATTTCCGACAAACGTTTCTGGTAACTTGTCAAATTTAGTCCAAGTTAAACCAAAAATAATTTCACAAATTTTCGAATTTTCTTTGACAAGAAAGCACCGAACCGTAATTCTCGACAACGGAATCTGAGACCACTGGATTTGTACAGTTGTTGTGGAAAATAAGCTACAATGAAATGCAAAGAGGGATTCAAAGAAGTAGACAAAATGGACAATATGTGTTCACCAAAAGTACCCACAAGGGAAAGCTACAAATCAAAAACATGGGAATTCGAAGATACTAACTAATTCGAAGACAGATAGATAGAAGATACTAATTGTACAGATGAATGCTGTTTAAACTTATTTGACTTTAAAAAAGTCAATTTCTGATTCCAAGTCTCGATTAGCAATATACTATTTTTTCCTAACAAGGATTGCACCTCTAGATCAGTAGTGGTGATAAAATAACCTATTTTTTGTTTGGAGTCTGGAGGCTGAAAACTTTTAGTTCTGCCAGTACCAACTTCAAATTTTCGAACATCGAACTTCGAACAAGCATTTAGCAGAGCAATAAGTGCCAGTCATATAAAAATCCATACAGAATATTTGTCGGAGGAGCTTGACTTAGGATTAAACCAAGTATTTTTGAAATGACTTCGCATTGTAACTTCGAATAGACGGCAAGCCCAGTTTATTTCCCTACTGGGCTACGTCACATTTATCACACACAGCGTAGCGAATTTCCATGTGCGGGTGCATTTGCCATTGGTTAAAAGCATTTCGAGCAAAATAACTAAGTGGCCATGGTGAGCAGTGACGACAGCAGGGGGGGGAGACGGCAGCAAGCGGAAAGCGAAACGGAATGGAAAGTGTTATTGCAAACTCAATAAATGCTGATACCGAAGTTTCCGCTGATCCATTGCGTGGCAGTAGTGGCGCTAAACTAAACTAGCTAGCTATACACTCAGCAAAATTGCAAATGGAAAATTTGTAGTTAAGTGAAAGCATGCAGCGACACACGAGCGCGCATTTGTTGGCACCGGCGCTGGCACAGGCACTGCCAAGTACAACTACAAATGGAAACGCATGATTTGCGAAAATGGCAAAATTGTTGTGTTGAATGCACGACCGCCCGCCAGTCCTCTCGCAGGGAATATGTTTATGTTGTTGGTATTTATTGCATGCATTTTGTTTATCTATATGCACTTTGCATTTGCATATATGTTGGCACTACTGTGCGTGGAGAGCACTGAAGCGTGCTCATCACACACACACAACCACTCATGCAACAT
The DNA here is from genome assembly GCF_028554725.1 of Zeugodacus cucurbitae. Lineage (NCBI taxonomy): Eukaryota > Metazoa > Arthropoda > Insecta > Diptera > Tephritidae > Zeugodacus > Zeugodacus cucurbitae. The sequence goes on from NC_071668.1 coordinate 5,219,427, forward strand.
GCAAATTCAACGAAAGTTCGATGGCAATTGAAGTGTGTGCAAATAGCTGTGTGTGTATATATCTTTAAATCGTGTAAATGGCGCAAATAAATTTGTGGTCAACGTAGCGTTTTGCGAAAATAAATGAATGCATGCAAAGCTGATTGGTTGAGTTTGCAATTTCGTTTTCGTTCGCTGTTGATGGACGTTTGAAGCATCGCTGGTCGCACGGTTAGCTGCATGGTTGGCTGAGATTTGCTTTATTTGGCCACTCAATACGCTAATATGCACGGACACACAAATATGAAGTGTGTTCAAAAAATAACGGGAATTTAAAAAAAAATTAATTTTTAAAACATTCAATTATAATTTTTTTATTATGTTGATAAACACGACCCTGAAGTACGATATTTATGAGCTTGACGATTTTCGTTCGTTGAAAACTCAAACTTCGTTGCTTGTACGTGTATTCTTGGCCAAAAATATTACTGTAACGTTGTCTCAGTCTCCATATTCGACATCCTCGTAAACCGTGCGACTTTTTCCGACTTCCAGAAATAAAGAGGACCTTAAAGGGCCGCAATTTTACAGGCATACAAGAAATCGCTGAATGAGCCAAAGGTCCAAAAGTTGAGTTTGAGAAGTGTTTCGACGAAGTATATTTTTAAAGGGTATCGAATGGGGACTAGTTTGAAGGCGATAACATTAGTGTAGACGGAAGAATAAATAATTTTTTCAAAAAACAAAAATTCCCGTTATTTTTTGAACACACTTTGTATTTGATGTGGTTGCTGTGTGCATTTCTGAGTGTTAGCGGTAGTTGGTTTATTAATTTCTTGTTGTTTTTTTCAGTTTTTGTTGCTTTATTTCGGTTACGTGTCGACATCCTCGTCATTTGTTTTCGGAAATTTTATGCCAAATTGAATTCACTTAATTGCTGAAAAGCGAATAATGGCAGCACAGTGGTTAGGAATGTCTAAATTTGCTTGCTTTCTTTCTATGTTTGCAGCTCGTAATGACGTTAACACTAACGACAATTGCAACGTTATAAAATGTGCTAAATTGCAATGAACTGTTTATTTAATTGCATTAAAGTATTTTTGACACAATTTAAGTGTTTTTAAGTGGACTTTGCATGATGTTCTTTAACATTCACTCACACACAGATACAAATATTCATGCCACACACACACACCGATACAAATGTGAGTTTTGTCACTTTATATGTACGCGTATTGATTTGCGTATGCCTCCACGGCATAACTGTAAACAGCTGTACAATGCTAAAATTGCAGCTGTTCAAGTGTTGAATGAAACTTTTAATTGATTCGAATTTAATTGAATTGAGTTTGTGGTGTAAAAAGTTTGTCCTAACATAATTTGCACTCTATTACGCACGAGCATGCTCACGCTCATGCTCACGCTTCTCACATATGCGCACACTGCCATTGCCACTGAATTGCTTTTGCAGTGAAATAAATAGAGAGTAGGGAAATTTTGTGGAAAAAGCAAGGAAATGTGTGATTACAGTTGAATTAATATCGAACTAGTGGCCCTCTAATATCATTTAGTATAATTAATATCTGATAAAACTTAAATTTATTATCGAATTCTATCTCAGAATATCCCTTAATGTTTTTGAGGCATTTTAGAGCTGCAGAACCATATATTGATCGCAATAAAATTGGAAGTAAGTTATAGAAAGGTGAAGAAATATGTCCACAAAAACCCAAGTAAAGGTTATAAATATATATAAAATACTTTAATTAATAAAGTAGCAAATAATTACCGAAATGATTTTTAAATTGCCTTTAACAAGGTTTCTAGGGTTTATAGAACGTTTTCTTCAATACTTATAATCCATTTTTGTACAAACTAGTACGTTGATTGGTCCTAAAACAACTGGTATTTGTATCACAATCTCAAACTGTCGCATTAAATCGATCGAAAAGTGCAGTTAATACGTTTTAATAACAACAACAACAATAATAAAGCAACTAATTGAAAAGTTATTTAAAGTTTAATTGCGAGTCAAATATGTGGAAACATGAGAATTGTAAATGAATTTAGGTTAACTGTGCAATGAGACAGTTATTATACCAAAGTGTAAAAAATTTTAGATAAACAACTTTCATTACAGCAGGGCAAGTATTTTTGAAATTTCTTGTGGCTTTAAATTGGATATTCGTAATAAGTTATAAAAAATTAATATTTTCCTAGTATTTTAGAGGTTTTGAGTATGACCTTAGTTATTGTTGATTGCTTTTTGGAAAAAAAAATAATTTCAAATATAAATTAATCTATACTAATATTATAAAGCTGAAGACTTTGTTTGTTTGTTTGTTTGAACGCGCTAATCTCCGAAACTACTGCTTCGAATTGAATACTTCTTTTTGTGTTGAATAGTCCATTTATCGAGGAAGGCTATAGGCTATATAGCATCACGACCAATAGGAGCGACGAAACAGTGGTAAATGTGTAAAAAACGGGATTTTGGCAACAATTCGATCTCAAAATGGCATTACGTTGGCTCTCGCATCTACTGGAATTGCAGCAACGCTACTTGAAGTTGGAAGAACGGTACATACGACACTGTAGCTTCAGTTAAACATGCAAATCTATGAAACATATATGAGATGAGCGCAATTTTCTAGAAGCACTTGACAGAACAATGAACGATCTGTGGAATAATAATCATCGCTTTGGTGGCGTAATGATACTGTTATTGACAAACACATTCTGTTATTTCGAAATCGACAGCGGCGAAGGAATTGAACGCATGTCTCAAGCCATCGTACTTGTGGCGGCACGCGAAAACCATATGATTGACCATGAACATGCGTGTGTTCCTGCAACAGGATAGCACCGCAGAAGATCAAATTTATGGTAACTACGATTGGACGCAGATTTTTAAATGCCAAAAATACCGATGTCGATTATTTAATCTATACGACTTAAAGTCAACTTCCGGGATATTTGTGTTCATACACATCGATCGATCATGTTGAAAATGAAGACGAAGCTGTGAATTATCCAGTGAAATTTCTAAATTCTTTGTCATTATAATGCTTTGTCATTTATTATGCTTCGCAATCTTCAAGCAGCTATCGAATAATGTAATAGTTGCAAGAATTTTTTAAAGGGACTTACAAGGGGCAGAATGATTGATTCCACGAATTTCTTTGAGTTCCAACGATTTGCCATTTCAGTTCAAACGTATTCAGTTTCCAATGAGACTTGCATTTGGGATGACAATCAACAGGTCTCAAAGACAGTCGCTGGAGGTGTGTGGCATAAATTTCATTCACGAGTTGAAAAATCATCTTCTCTGTACATTTACGCACCGGAACAGAAAACAAAAAATGTTGTTTATTAAGCTGAGTAACATTGAAAAAAAAAATTAGAAAAATCGCAAATAAATGTTTTCCAACACTATACAAATTCAACTTTGTTTTCAAAACAAATAATTTCACGCAGTGCAACGACTGCGGAGTCAGCTAGTTATTTATAAACTTAAAAAAAAAAAAAAAATGTAACCTCAAACTCTGAAATGCAGTATTATTCGGTATTTTTTTCGAAGATCTAACTTTGACTATCGAAATTTCATATTTTGAATTTTTATTAACTATTTCCTGCAATTAGTAATAATTATTAAAAAAACCATTATTAGAACTTCGAAACCAAATATTTTGATTTTGGAGGCTAAATTCGAAAATCTAGAAATACATTTTTTTTACTCAAATCTCAATTACCCGAAAAAAATTAATTTTGGTCCAATACTTTGTTGTAAAGCGTTTTAAGACAGCCAAATTAATTGATCAATTAACATTTTTATTGAGAAACCCTCTTTTGCATTTTATACTGCCGGCTACTCGATAACCGATCAGCTGTTGTACATTTTTGTTTTTGCTTTTCATAAGATGTTGGTAAGTTTCATCAGCTGATTAATATTTTTAGCAGCGCCATCTACCGTAGCTTTTTTTATCAAAAAATGCAGCCAATCGCAGACAAAGAACGTAGATCGTACGTCTATGTCGCAGATTTGCATTTGATTTTCAAGTCGATTAAAATATATCGACTTTTTTTTAATTAAAAAATAAATGTAGTAAATGTTTGTATCTTAATAAGCGTTTTAATCGAGCAGAGGCCGGTTAATTGATCAATTAACTCCTGTCTAATAAGGTCATAAATCAATTAACATTGATTGCTATTAATAGCCTTTTCGCACAGCCAATTACAATTTTAATTGAGAAACCAGTTTTTGCCCTTCGCACTGCCGGCTACTCGATAAACGATCAGCTGTTATAAATTTTTGTTGTTATGTTTCAACAACTGCTTGCTATTTTCTCAATAACTGCAGCCATTATTTTCAGCAGCGACATCTACTGTTTCGCAGAGTTGCATTTAATTTTCAACTCAATTGAAATTCGATTAAAAATTAATGTAAAAAAATAAGATTTCTATTTTATTTTGTAAATGTTTAAAGGCCGTTTAATTGATCAATTAGCTTCTGTGTGAAAAGGCTGTTAGACCAACTTCGAAAATTCTTAAAAAAATATTGCTCATTACAAACCACACGTCTAAAAAAACACGTTTTAAGTAATCTATTTTTATAATTCCAATTTAAGAACCTAACCATTGATCGACACCCACAATTCATAATAGCAGGTTAGAATGGGAAGCTCTTGGAGAACATGTCTTCCACGCTTGGTTGAGATACTTTATTGATAATTATTTTCTTATATAAAATAAAAGTATTTTTCTTAATTCTCTTAAAGCAAGTGTAAATCTTTCCAACATGTTGCAGGTGTATAAAAATCTTTATACTGTATATTCACTCTATTATCCTTGCCATTGTCGTTTAAAGCCTTCCAATGGGAGTTGAAGAAAGCGTTATAACATTTTTCACTTTCGCACTTCGCGGACATAAGTTTTTATCTCCATAAGACATTATTGTGCATATATATGTGAGTGTGAGTGGAAAAGTAAATATATATGTAAAATAAGAGAAAGTACAAAAAACAAAAGGGGAAACGCAAAAACCGGAAGGCAGCGCGAAGTGCATAATTTTCAATTTTTCCGCTTTTAATATTTTCTTACCGTGTTTTCCTTTAATTAACGCAATTTCAACGCGCTCAACCACTACCGGCCGCTCACCGTTTTACAGCATTTAATGGCGACCATCGCCGCCAGTCGTCCGTTGCAAGTGCAAATGGCAAGAAGATAAGTTTATTTTATTGCGTCGCCATAAAACACAATTCAAGCAGATAGTAAGTGAAAAAACGCATGGCCCTCGGTGGAGTGGAGTGGGGTTGGCGCAGCGTGGAAAATTAAAACTTTAACTGCGCGAAAAATAAATAGCAAAAAAACACAAAAAAACGATTGCAGTTAGAAACAATAAGAGTAATGTGCATGCACTTAGTTTAAGTGAATTACGAGTTAAATCAGTTAAGAGACGGTAAATAAAAAGTATGGTAAATAGAAAAAATTAAGAAAAAAATGAGTTGAAAAGCAAATAATTACGCTATCTCACACTATTAAGGGCTGTGGCTTTGTTTTTTGCTCTATTTGCAGGCATTTAAGTGCAGGCGTTAAAGTGGATGGCTTGTGGTTCTAGCATAAAAGCCCTTTTTTAGGTGCGTGGGGTTATGAACGTGGTATGTGGCAAATTTGGCGATAGAAATGTTGGATAATGAATTTTAATTTATATAAAAAATAAATAATTTAATCAGGTGGCAACTGCATATGAAACTAGTTTTGATATGAATCATGAATAAAATATTTTTTTCCTGTTTAAAAGCCTTAATCATCCGAAAGTCAACATTTTACGCCTGAAAAATTTTAGTAGAGATTCTCAAGTAATTGATTTATATCCAAAGCCATATGTAATGCTTAATTCAAATATTCAAAATTAAATAAGACACATCCGACTGAACTTTAGTGGCAGCGCTGCGAAGTTTTCTTGTAAATAAAGGTACCCTGTAGGAAAAAAAAAACATTTATGCTGGAGATTCAGCTGCGGAAGTCTCAAATGTCATAAATTATTCACGTTCAAGGGTTTTTCTTATGTTCGAGGTGTGTTCAAAAAATAACGGGAATTTTCGTTTTTGAAAAAAATATATATTCAGGCAGGTTCTGCAAGCCGAGTGAAAGTGAAAATTAAAAAAAAATGTGGAATTTGAAAAATAAAATCGAAATTTAGTACACCAAATGTACCAAATATCGGATTGAAAGTGAATTTGCTTGAATTTCACTCGGAAGTGAATTACAGAGAACCTGCATGATTCATTAGTCTACATTAATGTTGTCGCCTTCAAAATATTAGGTCTACAACTTTGCTTCCGCCGTTTTCCAATAGATGTCTCTAGGTTCAAGCAATGGTCGATTAAATCGATTAAATCGTTTTATATCGATCTTAGACATTTGTGTCAACATAAACCCAACAAAATATTTGTAGAGATCTGTTTGCATCCCAAACTTATTCTCAACTGAAAATGTCACTTTTTGATCCGAATTCTCGACATTTGCGGGAAATTTTGCTTTCCTTTTTTAATTCCAAGAAAAGTGCGGCTGAGGCTCATCGACATTTGTAACAGTTTTCATACAAAAAAAACTTAAATTTACAAAAAAAAAAAACGGCGGAAGTAAATTTGTAGACCTATAGTTCAATCGATATTATGCAGTAATGCTTTCTAACTATATTTCCTTTACTTGTAAAACGATTTCAAATTTAAATTTCATTATTTTTGGAAATAAAACAAAGGCACACGGAGTCAAGTCTACGAAGATTAAGGCAAATATTTGACAATTGGATTTTGGAAACATAAAAATTCCCGTTACTTTTTGAACACACCTCGTATGTGTATAGAGTATACTAGATGCATTGTCGAGCTTCTCTTATTATTTCTGTACATTTTATTTATTTATTTTATATTGTAGAATACGATTTTCAATAGCAGAAAAGCACCCTGAGGTTTCTCATTCTATGCAATAGGGCATCAACCTCGCCTAGACAACTCGTATCCATTTATATCCATATCCAGACAATCCATATTTCCAGACAACTTAACACTTTAATTCCTCACATAAGAGAATAGAAAATTTCTTCTGCTATCAGAAGTCAAATGACACCCTAGCCAAATCACTTCTACAACTCCAAAAAAGTTCGAAACTCACATTTCCCAGCATGCCATCAATACGTACTCGTATATGTAAGTAGATCAACGTAAAACGGGTATGTAAACTTAATTATGCAGATTTTGCAAACACAGCATGTCAAAGTTCAAGGTTGCGACCATGAAATCGCTACAAGACACACACAAACTTGTTAAGAGTTTAACTCAATTTCTGTTCGACGGTCACCCATTAGACTATGAGTAAGTCTGAGTTGGCGTAGGCACAAGGCTGATTAAAGCAAATGAATGAATGGGTGAAGGAATGTAGCTAAGATAAAAGTAAAATGGCGTAATTTTACGCAACAAATGCGTCAAGGATAAGACTCCTTTAAAGAGGGAGTAGGTGTGATTGTATGCAAGGCAGGTGACCTTTAAGTGAAATTAAGGGTTCTTAATATATAAATTTGTGTAATTTTTATCTGATCTTTCGTGGGGTTTAACTTGGATGAAAATTTAGAGATAAAGCGAGCAATTACTAAAAATTAAATAAATAATCTTAATTTAAAAAAAAAAAAATAAAAAATAATTAAATAGATAAGAGATACATTTAAAATAACATTTTTAGGAACTGCCCTTAGCTTTGCAATTTTTTGTTTAATTTCATTTTCGTGTGTAAAAATGTTATGAGAATTCTTATCTCAGCACTTACATTAGTGAAAATATAAGTATTCTAGATTTCTTCAACTGCTTCTTAGAAAGTCTAAATTTATTCCACTACCCCCGCTATTTAAGCAATTAAAGCCATGCATTTGCTTGCCTCTTATTATGTAGTTTACGCCATTGCCTGCTTGTAATTGACACTTCTTGTGTAATATTAGCTGTAATGTTAAGCATATACCCACAATATCTGTATGTAAATGTGCTTGATAAACATTTAACGGTAGAATGCTTAATTATAGGCAGCGCATGTGCGCCCATACAAAGTCATACAGTTCGTATGTAGAACTCGCGTGTGTGTGGGAGCCACGTAGAGTTCTATTGAAAATTTGTTACGTATACGCCATGTACGGCACAGTCAGCTATAATGGTTTTTTGTTTTCGCTCTTTCTTTTTGAGCACACACGCATATTATTACATAATCTACTGGAATTGTGAGGAGCACGACAATTTGTGCGCGGATGACAGATAATTAGGAACGGATTCAAAAGCGCACACACATACATAGAAAGCAGCAGCAGCTAAATAAATAAAAGTTGCACGTATATGTGCATTTTTTTGTGTGTGTACATATTGAGATCTATGCTTATGCATTGCGCTCGAATTCTCATTTTACCACAACTGCCTTTGAACACACAGTGATTTTTTCTGCTCATTTTCGCTCAGCAAACATTTTCATTCACGGTTATGTCTAAATATGCGGTTATATGTGGTTGAATAGGGTGGTTCTGAAGGTTTTCTTGTAATAATATATTAGGTTGGCAAATATCCTTCTGCTTGTTTGCTCGTTATTCAATGCTTTATTAAAAGTGTTATAGTGATCGGATTTAGTTCAAATATGCGCCGTTTTGTTCGATAAACTGTTTCCATCTAGACGGCAACTTCGTAATACTCCCGCGTAGAAGCCACCTCCTTATTAGCGAAGAACTCGGACAGCCACTCTTCACAAGCCTATTTTGAGTTCAGCTTTACAACACCAAGGGAGTTCTCCATGTACAGGAACAGTTGCTAATCACTTGGCGCTATGTCCGGGCTATATGGTGGATGTAGTAAAATCTTCCATCCGAGTTCCCGTAGCTTCTGACGAGTCATCAACGAAGTGTGTGGTCTGGTGTTGTCCCTAGACCCTTCCTGTTGGCCAATTCTGGAACGTTCTGGTCGATCGTCTACTTCAAGCGGTCCAGTTGTTCGCAATAGATGGTAGAATTAAGCGTCTGGCCATATAGGAGCAGCTCATAGTGGATGATTCCCTTCCAATCCCACCAAACACAAAGCAAAACCTTCCTGGCCGTCAATCCCGGCTTGGCCACTGTTTGGGACGATTAACCGGCCTTCGACCACGACCGCTCGTTTGATATTGTCGTATGTGATCCATTTTTCGTCGCCAGTCACCATCCTCTTCAAAAATGGGTCGAGTTCGTTCCGTTTCAGCAGCATATCGCAGGCGTTGATTCGGCCCTAAAGGTTTGTTTGCGTCAAATTATGTGACACCCAAACATCAAGCCTTTTTGTGTATATATATATATATATATATATTTGGCGTGGGAACTGCTTTAAGCGATTATAGCCGAATCCACCAGAGCGCGCCACTCATACCTCCTTTTTGCTTTTTGGCGCCAACTGGAAACACCAAGTGAAGCCAGGTCATTTTGCACTTGGTCTTTCCACCGGAGTGGAGGTCGTCCTCTTCCGCGGCTTGCTCCAGCGGGTACTGCATCGAATACTTTCAGAGCTGGAGTGTTTTCTTCCATCCGTACAACATGACCTAGCCAGCGTAGCCGCTGTCTTTTTATTCGCTGAACTATGTCAATGTCGTCGTATAAATCGTACAGCTCATCGTTCCATCGTCTGCGGTATTCGTCGTTGCCAATGTTTAGAGGACCATAAATCTTGCGCAAAACCTTTCTCTCGAAAACCCCAAGAGTCGTCTCATCGGATGTTGTCATTGTCCACGCTTCAGCGCCATACATCAGGACGGGAATAATGAGCGACTTATAGAGTTTGATTTTGGTTCGTCGAGAGAGGACTTTACTTTTCAATTGCCTACTCAGTCCAAAGTAGCACCTGTTGGCAAGAGTGATTCTGCGTTGGATTTCAAGGCTGACATTGTTGGTGTTGTTAATGCTGGTTCCCAGATAAACGAAATTATCTACAACTTCAAAGTTATGACTGTCAACAGTGACGTGGGAGCCAAGACGCGAGTGCGCCGACTGTTTGTTTGATGACATGAGATATTTCGTCTTGTCCTCATTCACCACCAGACCCATACGCTTCGCTTCTTTATCTAGTCTGGAAAACGCAGGACAAACGGCGCGGTTGTTGCTTCCGATGATATCAATATCATCGGCATACGCCAGGAGCTGTACACTCTTGTAGAAGATTGTACCCTCTCTATTTAGTTCTGCAGTTCGTATTATTTTTTCCAGCAATAGATTGAAGAAGTCGCACGATAGTGAGTCACCCTGTCTGAAGCCTCGTTTGGTATCGAACGGCTCGGAGAGGTCCTTCCCGATCCTGACGGAGCTTTTGATATTGCTCAACGTCAGCTTACATAGCCGTATTAGTTTTGCAGGGATACCAAATTCAGACATCGCGGCATAAAGGCAGCTCCTTTTCGTGCTATCGAAGGCAGCTTTAAAATCGATAAACAGATGGTGAGTATCGATTCTTCTCTCTCGGGTCTTTTCCAAGATTTGGCGCATTGTGAATATCTGGTCCATTGTAGATTTTCCAGCTCTAAAGCCACACTGATAAGGTCCAATCAGTTCGTTGACAGTGGGCTTTAGTCTTTCACACAATGCGCTTGACAAAACCTTATATGCGATATTGAGGAGACTTATACCACGGTTATTGGCGCAGATTGTGGGATCTCCCTTTTTGTGGATTGGACAGAGCACACTAAGATTCCAATCGTCAGGCATGCTTTCTTCCGACCCTATTATACAAAGAAGCTGATGCATGCACCTTATCAGTTCTTCGCCGCCGTATTTGAATAGCTCGGCCGGTAATCCATCGGCCCCCGCCGCTTTGTTGTTCTTCAAGCGGGTAATTGCTATTCGAATTTCTTCATGGTCGGGTAATGGAACATCTGTTCCATCGTCATCGATTGGGGAATCGGGTTCGCCATCTCCTGGTGTTGTACTTTCGCTGCCATTGAGCAGGTCGGAGAAGTGTTCCCTCCATAATCCCAGTATGCTCTAGACATCCGTTACCAGACTACCTCCTCGGTCCCTACATGATAATGCTCCGGTCTTGAAACCTTCTGTAAATCGCCTCATCTTTTCATAACATTTTCGAGCATTACCCATGTCGGCCAGCTTTTCAAGCTTTTCATACTCACGCATTTCGGCCTCTTTCTTTTTACGTCTGCAAATGCGTCTCGCTTCCCTCTTCAGTTCTCGATATTTATCCCAGCCTTCTGCAGATAGTTCAAAATGGTTTGGTGACTAACTCCCATCTCCTGGCAGATGCCGGTCTAACTCGATGTTTTCCATGTTTTGATCGGTATTCGTCGTCACAGGTCTTCCGCCGGCTGGCTTATCCATAGTTTCGTTTTCACCCACTCTGAATCGTCGAAACCATTACTCCGCAGTTCGAAGTGATATAGTACCATCCCCCAAAACACCATTAGTCCCACGGAACGTTTCTCTAGCGGATTTGCCTTTAACGAAGGAAAACTTTAAAATAGCGGGAATTTCGGCGTTAGTGAACTCCATGTTTACACGTCTATAACTGTTGAACGCAATATCCAAACTAATCATTCTTAGCGTTGTTTTGTAGTTTAACAGATGTATAGTATTGCCAGATACGAGATCTCTAGCGCTTTATACATAGCCGCGTAATTCAAAGGGAAAGGCGGAAGGGAGATATTTGACAACCTAATATATATTGTTTGATTTTTTTTCATATTAAATATCTTGTTTTAGGGCAAATTTCAATAATTTTTTTTCTTTAGTTCAATGTTTTCCGCTATAAAGTCTTTATTGAACCACCCTGTATATAATTTTTTTTAAAGAACTCTCTTTATATGTATACATGCATATTTAGGTTGAAAGACTGACTGAAGCTAAGTAAAAACGGCATGTATTTTAATTGCTTATTTTCCACACAGTCAGAGCGCGCGAAGCAAAAACAAAAACAACAACAAAAAATGCGGCGACTTCATTAAAAATGTGCAGTGACTAAAAAGCGGAGCATTAAAGAGTTGTCGTGGTGAGTGTGAGACGAAGTGAGCTGCTGCGAATATGCCAATGGCAGCGCAGCAAAGAAAATACAGCCCTTACTCCACTGCCAAACAAGCGTTGCAAGCAAAGCGACAAACGACGCTGAATAAAGATAACATAAATGCACACATAGAAATGACTTACATATGCGCGCATATGTGTGTGTGTGTGTCTCACGTGTACGTGCTAGTGAAATAAAATTGACGTTGCGAGTAGGACAAGTGCGTGCGTGCAAAAGCAAAGTTGAAACCATGACAGTGTTGTATAGCAAATACACACCGGCCTTAGCAATATTTTTTCTTCTTCTTTATATGAACATGTAAATGTATATGTTTGTGTGTGTGTGTGCGGTTGTCGGCGAGTTTTAAAGTACTTACAGTTTAGCGCATATGCCTCTAGCCTGTCAACTGCTTGGTTGGCAGACGACGCGTCTACAGCTTCACTGCCTGCGTGATAAGCCTACATTTGTGATGTCTTTCTCCAATTCGGTTCGGTTGGTAAGGCGCTCGCGGGAATTTCAAAGTTGCGCGCACGTACATATGTAGAGACACACACAGTTGACAAGTGAGTTTTTCATTCAGTTGGCTTACTTTTGTATGTCGCATGAAGTCTAACTAGCATATTTAGTTTGTATGCGCTAGTTGTTATGTAATAATTTTGTATGGCGTTTTATGTAAATTATGTCATGCAGTTTGACGTTAGAAAGTAGTTGACAATGCTAATTTAGTTGGAAATTATTTTTATTTCATTTAATAAAATATTACTCATACGACCTGTCACACCGAAATTTTTTTTCTTTCATTTAAAAAATTATATGTAATTGAATTAGCGTAAATAGAAACAAATGTGCATAATTGAAAGGCAAATTTTATGCTACACAGTCTCTTGAGTGCCAACTTTCGAACCTTTTTCTTTATTTATGGTTTAATAAAGGAAAAAGTAATTAAATTAAATTGAATTGAAATTGTAACAAATCGCTTGCAATTAAATGTTGTTACGAGCATTACAACCTCATATACTCGCTCCAACTTCAAAAACTTGGCTTTCATTTTGATTCTTGGTTAGTTCGTAGTCATTTGAGTGCAAAGCATAAACGTTCGAGTACTTAATTTTATGGCGTTGGCAAAACAGCAAAAGGCATATAAGCTGGCGTGGCGGCGCATAAAAGTTGAACATGCACATTTAAAGTGCTATGAAACCGAAAGGACCACACAAGAAATGCTGAAAACAAAAAAAAAAGCAAAAGCTTTAAAGCAACTGTGGAAAAAGCTTTGTGGCATTAAACGTGTGCGCATAAAAAGTGCACAAAGTAGAAGCAGTAAAAAAATAATAAAAAAAGTACAAAGTATTAATTGCGCCAACAACATCAAACGGCATCATAAAAAGCCTTATGTTTGACCATTTTCGATTGTTTGACAACTTTGCTGCCTGCAACAAATTTGAACGGTCCGCGTTTGAGTGAGAGTCGGCGGCCATGTTTTCACACAACAATACAACTGTTTGCAATATTGTTATTATTATTATTGTTATTATGTGTTTTTGTTCAAACTTTCACGGGCTGGAAACAGAACTCAAATATAAGTTCAGCAAATGAAGCGTATGAACATATGAAATGCCTGCGGCAGCAAAGAAACTGCGGGAGCTCACTGAACAGGTCATTAACACATCAGTACCTTAGTATAGAGTATATGGAAGGAGCGCAAATAAATGAGCAGTGCTGGCTATGAAGGTCCTCGGCGGCGCATAAAGTTAATAATCCGCTTAGAGCAATAAGAAAAAAAATTTAGCTATATTTGAGAAGTAGATTTTAAAAGCATACAACTTTGGAGTGAAAAAAAAAATTAAAATTTTAAAATTTAAAATTAAATTTTTTTTTTGAAATAAAAAAGTAAAAAAAAAATCAAGAAATAAAAAATAAAACGAAAAAATAAACACTGAAGCAATAAAATCGAATGTGCTGTGGGTGTACAGATGAAGTGAAGCATTGTGTAAACTCATTTCAAATAAAAACAAACAGCTTAAGTGAGCAGAAATAAAAAAAAAATTAAAAAAAACAACACTAGCAAAACACTTGACCAGCGCAAATCGCATGAAACGAGGCGTCGACTGTGTTGCTTAGGCCATTACGTTGGCTGAGACATCATACTCACATCAAACCCACACACTTATACCTCTTACTTCTACAGCTGCTGTTTTCTTTCCGCTCGCTACATCTATGTATATCCATCTCCATCCAGCAAGTGTGTATGTTCGCTATCACTTTCACTCGCCAAAGTTGCCGCACGTGTTTCCATATACAAATCGAATAAGCTGTCCATCGAACGAAGCTGCTAATCGCTTTGTATTTTTGTAGAATTCTTTTTTTTGCAAAGCTGAGCAATTTTATTTTCAATTCTAATTGAAGTTGGCGATTCACTTTGTGAATCATTGATTGTGTGATTTGCATATTCGTGGATATATGTATATAATAATAAGAATTTTAGAGATTTGTTGGCACTTAGAAGCTTACAATACGATAAACAACACAGCAGAGATGTGGCAATTATATATAATATGTACTGAGGAAGCTGATAGCCACTTATGACTGACTATTATGTTGAATTTGAGAAAAAAATAATACCCAAGCTACCAAATTAATGTTTCTACAATCATAATTCATTATTTTAATTCATATCCTAACAAAATATTTCCATATAAGAGATATGTGTAAAAATATTCAGCATTTTATATCTCATTTACTTATCTTAACATTTTATATTTTAAAACTAGCTCAGCTCCAGCGCTAGCTGCTCATATTTATTCAGCAAGCATAAGCATACATACTACTTATATAAATACAGCAGCATAACAAACAATTCACCAACGTTGAACAAATAAATTTTGGTCACATATGCATTTAATTTCACCTGCTACTACAATTCTTATGAATTCTTATGAATTATACGGCTAACATGTAGCATTTCGCAAATAATTATATAGCGAAGACTAAAATGTACAATATATGTATGTGCTTATGCTACACGTGTTTCTTTGCCAAGTTAGATAAGAACATTTTTAGTGCCAATTAGATTATGTCAGTGTAGAAAAATTTGCATGAAAAACCAGCAACATATGCATAATTGCTACACGTAGTACAAGCTGGAGCAATGGCTTTGCATGCAAATATGTTACGCATACGCCATGTACGTCAAATGCCGTTCTATATACATTCCATATACATATGTATAAATATATATGTGTGTGTGTACACAAAGCGTATTCAAAGTGTATTCAAAGCTTTGTGAGGCAGGTGCTGTGTGCAAATGTTATTAGTTGATTGTGTCTTATTTAAAGCATTGCGTAAAGCTTGGCATTGGCGCTTAAGTAGAAATTTATATGCATTAAAAAGTATATGACGCCAAAGAGCTCAGGTTGCTTGTTTGTGCTGAGAAGAATTTTGAACAGTAATTTTGAGTCTGTTTTAATAAATTACGCATTAGCAAATGACAAGTTGTAGAAATAGTATTTTATTTAATTTTCTAAATATTTGGTGAGATTGTGATATTGCATAGCATAAATATTACTCATACGACCTGTCAAACTATATTTATTTTATTATTAAATTATAGATATTATTTTATATTATTAAATTAGAGAAAATGCATAATATTTACATGCAAATATTGCTTTAAAATGCTAGTACGTCATGTGAAAATTTATAAAAAAAAATTAATTAAATTATTAAAAATTAAGGCGAAAAACTGTTTATGCCTCACTGATATCAATAATACTTCTTTAGCTGCGCAGCAAATGGAATTTTAGATTTAATAAGCGTTAATTCTCTCGTCAGTAGTGCGTACAAATCATTTGCGGATAATCTACCGAATTTCTGATTTAAATATTATACGCTTTTGTCAGCTTTACACATCAATTAGGAAATTACTCTCTTTGGCTCTATTATGAATATTTGTATTAATATATTTATTTATTTAATAAAGTTAAGTATTTATATATAATTATAGCTCGAATTAAATAGTCGTTGTTATGACTTTGCGGCGAACTTTAATAAAATATGTAGTACCTATGCTGTATAGAAATATAACTCATACGCCATGGCCAATATTAGGTTCAAAGTCATAATTAAGTTGAAAAACAGCTTTAAGTTTTTGAAGACCTTTTATTAAAATTAAAATTAAAATTAAAATTAAAATTAAAATTAAAATTAAAATTAAAATTAAAATTAAAATTAAAATTAAAATTAAAATTAAAATTAAAATTAAAATTAAAATTAAAATTAAAATTAAAATTAAAATTAAAATTAAAATTAAAATTAAAATTAAAATTAAAATTAAAATTAAAATTAAAATTAAAATTAAAATTAAAATTAAAATTAAAATTAAAATTAAAATTAAAATTAAAATTAAAATTAAAATTAAAATTAAAATTAAAATTAAAATTAAAATTAAAATTAAAATTAAAATTAAAATTAAAATTAAAATTAAAATTAAAATTAAAATTAAAATTAAAATTAAAATTAAAATTAAAATTAAAATTAAAATTAAAATTAAAATTAAAATTAAAATTAAAATTAAAATTAAAATTAAAATTAAAATTAAAATTAAAATTAAAATTAAAATTAAAATTAAAATTAAAATTAAAATTAAAATTAAAATTAAAATTAAAATTAAAATTAAAATTAAAATTAAAATTAAAATTAAAATTAAAATTAAAATTAAAATTAAAATTAAAATTAAAATTAAAATTAAAATTAAAATTAAAATTAAAATTAAAATTAAAATTAAAATATAAATGGTATCAAAAGAACTCACAAAGCAGCTAAACATAACAAATTTCTATAATGAAATAACTAAAGTGCTTAAATAAAACTTCATAAATATGTCTCACCACCACTATTAAAATACTTCTATGTGAATGCAGGTAAAGTTCAAAAGTTATTTGAATGTCCACAGCAACTGGCGCTATGCAACAAAAACATATTTACTAACCCATCAAAATGAATGAAGAGCTGCTTGTGCAGTATATAAAAGTGAAATATTAGCAAAGCATAAAATAAAAGAGTGTAAGAAAAAAGACAAATTGAGGAAGTAATTTTTAAATATATTAAAAAATAATTTCTTAAAAAAATCCACAATGTCTAGGCTGATTTTATTAAAATATTTATATGTGCCCTTGAAGTAGCGCTTTTTATAGACTTCTCATCGTCATAAGCAACAAATATTAATTTGGAGTTTATTTCAACGCTCTAAGAATGACAAGTATTTATTGTTGAACCTTACTTTGGAACCTCAATTGGTTACAGAGAAGTAGTTCTGAATGTGCTTTCTAAGGAACAAAGATATCTATATACGAATAAATCAAGAAAAGAACAAGCAATATATTCACAAATTTTAGAATAATATTGCCACCTGTTAAAATATTAATAACAAGCAAAAAGATTAAAAAAAAATTCTCCCTGAAAGTATGCTTTTCGTTTACAATTTAGACATGAAAGTTTACAGACCATTAATTGACAAAGTTCCTTAAATAATATAATCGCTTTAAAATCCGTAATTACTGCTTTGACGCATACAGCTTTTATTGCATTTGAAAACATGAACAAAAACTTTTTACTTTTTACTATTGCGGAAAACTATAAAATACTTGCGTTTTCAAATGATATATTATACTCCAACGAAAAGCGCAATGAAAATAAAATAATAAACCGCCAGTACTCGCTGTATTATTGCAAGCTATGCGGATGATATCATCGAAGTGAGACGGCATAATAAATTTGCCAATGCTGTACGGTTTATAACTGCTGCTGGCGACAGCACACAAGGTTGGTAGACAAGCAGAGAGCTCCACTCTAATCTACTCTCGAGCAATTGCAGAAATTCCCAGTATTCCAAAAAAGCTTTGCGGAAGCTGGAGAGAGCGTCGCAATGTTTATGTTTTGATTTTAGCAGGCGCTCACAGCTTTTTGTGTTTTTGTATTGCGCGCTCTCTGCTTTGGCATTTTAGCTGAAATAAAAGTAAGAACATTCGCACATACTCGCACCATACAATTTTATACACATTTGTGCGATTGCCAAATACGCGACCTGCATTCATGCTTGTTTGGGTGTTGCCATTTACTCGTATAATAATATTTGTGTGCCGGTGTGTGTGTGTGTATGTGGTTGGCTGAGTGCTTCCTGACGGCGCACTTTAATTGTGCCAACGGAAATTTTTATGCGTTCATTTACAATTTTTATGCTATTTCCAGTGAAATTTCGCAATATAATTTAGCGGAAATAATAGTAGTTGGGCTTGCGTAAATATTTACACATTTACGAGCCAACACTATGCTTTGTTTGGCGTGTATATGTGCGTTGGTAAAGCGACAGCGATATAAATAATGCCACGTTTGAGTTGGAAAGTACACCTTTATGAAGCAATTGAAGTGAGGCTCAGCTTAATGATTAATCAAATGAAAGTAAAATACCGGATAGTGGCAGGATTAGTTGATGCCATTATATGTATAACTATACAAATACTCCTCCGAGTTCTATAGCAATGTTTATATCAAAGCAGCTGCTCTATTTCAAGAGCTTTAATTATAATCTTAATATATATTTATCCTTCCACTAATTTAGCTGCATTGCATGCCATCAGCACAATTCTAAATCACCAAGCTTTTTACAGCTTTTTCACGAACACATTTGGTAGAATTTCGCTTTGTTCATATTTGAAAATTATCATGACTGTTATTATTAAAATGTCCGTAAACTGTTAATTGTGCGAGATAGACCACAGGCTATAAACTGGCACATTTACTTAATTTGCATTTAAATGAAAGCCACCGAGTTTTATGAGATCAATTTGCAAAAGATTCGCCGTGTGCTGATAAAGCAATGCTCAATTATGATAAATATTAATTTTATAATTTAATTTTTGAGTTGAAAAATATGAAAAATAAGTAAAGCTAATTGTTGGAGTAATTTTCGATACAAAAAATATTATATTTTGACTAAAAGTTCTAAAAATTTAACAATAACAGGATGACGTCAACTACTTAGAACTTCGTAACTTATAAGTAGACTCACTAAAACAACTTACTCCAACTCAACAAAGATATTTCAATTATATCAAATCCTTCATTAAGCCACCTTTCAACCATTTATAACCTAAAAATCCCTACTTAGTCTTCTCCAATATTCTTCTCACAAATAAAATTATATCGAAAATCAAATTTACTTTCTTTTTTTTGCAGAATTCGAAGAAAATATCTTCACCCATTTGTCTAATCAAATTCAGTTGCTGTTGGTCAGGCGCACCGTTTTAATGGCTAATCTCCAAGCAACAAAAGGACAACGAGATAGATATTGATGTATTTTGAGCTATCAATTTTTCGCTCATTTGTTGCTGCCAACAACGTTTGGCCGAAATGTTTAAAATGACAACACATTACTCAAGGTTCAACACACATATGTTTGGGATATTCGCATTAGGGAAGTGCTTATTTTAATCGAATAAACTTAAGCTATACTAATTGACTACACTTTTAGCTTACTTTTCTGCAAAATACAGAAGAAGATCTCACAATAGACGAAATAGAAAAAAAATATAGAATTTTAATGCAATTAAGTTGATTATATTGCTTTCTAAACCAACATCATTTGATTATACCAGTTTATTTGATTTATACCAGTTGTTCGTTTGATACACTACTCTCTAAACTTTGGCGAACCAAATACAATTTATATTTCTGCTACATATCTACACTATAGAGAGATCTTTAAAGAGAGAGACTACTTAAGAAAAGGCTCAAACCAAAATGTATCAAATTTTATACCAGTTATCATTTGAGAAGTCAGCAAGATTTGGCCAAAATGATTCAACACATATGGCTGGTATATTTATAGTAAGGAGATACTTTCTCAAGGAGTAATTTAAAGTGAAAGATACGAAAAATAGTGGACAGAATAATAAAATATATAATAAGAACAACCATAATATATATAATATATACCGAACATGCTGTAGTTTAAGCTCTTAAATTTTCCTCGAATTCTACACACCTTCACTTAAACATATACACATATAAATATGCCATGAAAACCTTCAACTACAGCCTCGGATTGATTGTAAAGAAACCCATAAACAAACTAATAAACGAAAAATTGTCGTGCGGCAGTAATATCTTTAGGGGTTGCTTACCATAGCCAAGTGTCTACGGTAATTTCCGCTTACAACCTAAATTTGACCTAATATCTCCGTGAGGATTTGCCAACGCACACACACACACACAAAACTAAATGCTGTCGGTAAATAAATAAATAAATAAATAAACAAAGAAAGTGTGTATCCACAGCAAAATGGGAAAAGTACCAAATATTTTCAAAGCAAAAAATGAAAAGAAGGCAAATAAAATGAACAGCGTGGAGAATCAAACCAAGTGAGAATGATTGCAAAGCTGAACAGCTGCCAATTGTATACGAAATTTTCTGATGCAACGGAGCGAAACAAGAGTGGACACAGCGCCAAATGAGTGTTGCTGTGCCAACAGCAGTGACGTAACGTTGGCCGTAAATAAGCTTGTGTAATGTGGCAACGTAAATTAAAGATACATGTGTTTTATGTAGCTAAGAGAGCGAGGTCAATTTTTTATTTTTTTAGTTTAAAGACAGAAATCTGAAATGAGTATGGTAGTAGTGGGAGTTTGGCATGCGGTATGTCTTTTTGTCTTTTGAGAACTGAAAAACTGTCCTATTTTTTGTAATTGAGCAATTTACAATTTCCCACATACGCAGTTACATTAAAAGCACAGCACTTTCTGTTTTAATAATGAACGGATTTACTTGGATTTATTATGGCTTAAATATTCACAGAAAAAAATTATTTGTCCAATGTTATGAAAGAAAAATAAATATGAATTCACAAATTATAGTAATCGAACTGCACTAAAACAATCAAATATAAAATGGTTGCCGTCATATAGCTGGCGCCAGTGCGAAAATTCCACTCCACTAAGCCGCAGAAGCGAAAGCGTACAGTTTCGCCGGCCATGAATATGCTTAGCATTTCGAACTGTAAATAAATAATGGCATAACAATATTTTTCAATTTCATTTATAGTTTGCTAAATGTTTTTTTTTTTATTATTTTTCTTATTTATTTTCGTGAAGGCTTAAAACGAATTCACATTTTTAAATAAATTTTCATATTAAAAATGTATGAGAGATTACAATTCGGATGAGAATAAAATAATAAGAATGTGAAACAGGAAAAATGAAATTCAGAATTAACAGTTTCTGTGCAATTTATTTCATAAATATTCTACTAAAAGTAATATTTTCGCATTTATTTATTATAAGTGTTCATCAAAAATATGTAAAGAATTTCGTTATTATTTTCATACTGAAATAAAGTCTAAACCTGCAGCCTATAGATTTCTTCGATGAAAACAGCGCGGCAAAATCGGCGGGGCGCCTTATGGCATAGAACCTTAGGCTCAGTGAGGTGTTTGCAATTGGAAAAGCCGCTGAGCTATACTTAAGCGCACCAACAGGATACTCTAAAGTAAACATATACGTAGACAATCAGGCGGCAATCAAGGCAATATATTCCTTCAGCATATCGGTCAAAAGTGTCTTAAGTGGTAGGACAGCAGTGGATGATGACGCCAGAAATAGACGACTTCAATTATACTGGGAGCCAGGCCAAACGAGGCGTAAAACTGTCATCCGAAAACATGATGAACGTAGATAGACCTATGCACTGTCTATATGATGATCTAGACAGAAACTTGGTAAAAAAGTTCAAAGCGCGCTGGAAGAATATACCGGGAATGCAAAACCGCAAAAGTTATGTGCAAGGTGGTAGATAAGAAGTACATGAAATTTCTATTGGCGCTCGATAGAAGCAAATGTAGGAATATGGTCGGCATACTCACTGGTCACTGTCTTGTGGCGGCGCACGCCTACAAGATGGGGCTGATAGATCGTGAAGACTACAGGAAATGTCAAGAGCAAGGCACCAGAGAAACAATGGAGCACCTCTTCTGTGAATGTCCTGCTTTGTCAAGACAACGGCTTCAGCATTTTGGGGCTACACATTACGTTAATCTGGAAAAGATTTCGTTGGTGAATCCACAAAACCTTTTGAAATTCGCAACAAGCGCTGGCATCCTAAAGGATGATTACTCTTCATTACCTATGTGACGCAAATATGGTATCGCAAAAGACCAAAACTGGTCTATGTGTGGCGTTTTAGCCTACCAGAGTAACCTAACCTAACCTAAAGTCTGAACACGTTTAAGAAATTTAACAATTATTGGTATTTGAAGCTGTCATCTGTCAGCTGTCAACTGTCACATACGACGAAACAAAGAACTACGAGCTTAGAAATAAAACCTTTCAACCATGAAGAAATTGCATAAGTGAATTCAAGTCAAAAGTAAGGTTATCTTATTAAAAAGCAAACGTTTTTTAGTAAAATGCTCATTTCCATTCAATATTCAATCAGTAAATACATATTTGGTTTTCACTCACCTCATGTTGAAGCGCAGGTGGTAAGCTCTTCAACTGAGACAACTTTTTCAGCAAGAAGCCCGTCTCTTTGGACGACGCCATAGAACGCTCACATATAACCATAAAGAATCCCAAATCCAAAGTGTTGATAAAGTAGATCTGCAGGAACAACGTGGGTGAGAAGAGTTCTTGAGGCAATACATTGCCACCGAGGTAAACGAGAAAGTAGAACGTCGACATGACATTGCCAAACAAAATAATAGCGAGGAAGAGCAACACTTGCCACTCGTAATGCTTGCAAACGCGCTTGGCCAAAGCGCAAATCCGCACATATTGACGACACAAATCGGTGATGGCACTCTCGTCGAAATTTCTACGACCATACCGCCGCTTAGCGCTGTGAGACTGAGCCCCCGCATCAAATGCAATATCAGTCACATGCTCAAATGGCATATCGAACGCGTTTGGTGCACGCTCGCCCCACAGCCGCACCACCTCTTGAAAATTCCAATTAACCTGCTGCAATTGCCGATAGATATTGAGTAGCGCG
This sequence comes from Zeugodacus cucurbitae, assembly GCF_028554725.1. Classification (NCBI taxonomy): domain Eukaryota; kingdom Metazoa; phylum Arthropoda; class Insecta; order Diptera; family Tephritidae; genus Zeugodacus; species Zeugodacus cucurbitae. The sequence goes on from NC_071668.1 coordinate 5,242,500, forward strand.
AAATGGAAATTGGTCACCGTCAAGTAGGTGACGTTCTTCATGGCGAACATGAAAACGACATATAAGACATACTTTAATGACGGATGCGGATTAATGCCCATCTTGCCGCTTATGCTCGACACCTCCTGCAGCAGTGTCATTACGCTCTTGGCTATGATGCAGTTGTAATAGAATGCTTCGATCTGATTATTTGATTTCACAGTCCATCTTCGTTGCCAGCGCTGTTGACGCCGCTGCATTTGCACCAGCTCATTGTGCAGTCTGAAGAGCTCCTTCCGGCGGCACCAATTCGTAATGACGATCACGTAGAGTGTGCAAAAGCCGAGTATGTAATGAATGTGCGCGAGTAATTTATTTAACGGCTTATCGCTGATGAAATGTATTTCGTTCATTTTTGATTTTAGAAAATATATGTACAGAGTCATCAGCGCAATTGCAATATTTATCAGTGGCCAATAGTAGTTCAGCCATCGTGCGATTGTCAAACGTCGTGTGCCCGTGTTGTATTTGTAGGGGAAGAGGCCGAGCGCGGTGGAGAACAGGAACTGCGTTGAAATGCATGTGTCCGCCACTAATTTGCGCATTTGCCGCAGCACAGTCTTCGTTGTCTCTGAACACATGTCTGAAGGGTTACTGCCTGAGGCTTTGTAGCTTAGGTGTTGCTTCAGAAAGCACTTAATATTATTATTTGTTTAATATTTATTTAATATTTGGATAATGTCAGTCAGTGTTAAGCATTTTCTTAATCAGGAGGTATATTTAGCTGATAGCCTCTGTGTTGTGTTGTAGTTGTCATCGTGGACAACGAGTAGTATTACAGCGAGTATATGAGTCAGTATTTTTCCGAAATATTTACTAAGTTTGTACCGATAAATATTATAAACCCCTTTTTCTATATGCATAACTTGATACTTTTTATTTTTATTTCAAAGCATGAATGAACCTTTCTCTTCTTTAAAAAAAAGTACCATTACACTCGCGAAGATTTATGTTGTCATAAATTATTTATGACCGGAAATGAAACAATATTTCATTTATGCAACACTTAAACTACTTGCACAGATGCATTATTACTTATGAATGTAAATATGAGGATATATACGTATGTATTTTATAGATGAACATACTATATCTATATCATCTATATCATCTATATCATCTATATCACAACTCCGCTACAGTAGGAAGTCAGCTGAACAATAGCTATGGAGTTGAAGAGCTTGTCTTTCTATTATTGTGCTCTATTGTCATTGTTAATCAGTGAACTGATGCACCGTTAACAGTTATAACACGACAACCGACGTTAACAATACGGCTGAAAAGCATTGTGAGAACGCGCGAATAGGAAAATGAAGAGAAAGTTTAAACTAACTGGATATACCTTAAGCTTTCTTTTCTTTAAAATACACAATAAAAAAATCTAACTAGGCTAAATAGAACAAAACTACTCGCAAGTAGGTCGTAAACATACATAAAGCAAGCAGTCTGTTGGAAGACGGTGAATTTTAATGAAACTAGGATATAATAACAAAGTCGTCTTCGATTCGACACTACGCTGCTCACTATATTTGTCGTCTGCTCTCTTGACAAGCAATTTATCTGATATAGGAGGTGCAATATTCTTTTTATACTGCTTTGCACTCAATCTCTATTAAATGATGCCAGTTTATTTAATTTATACCAGTTCTTTGTTCGATTCACTACTCTCTAAGCTCTATCAACACCAGCTTAGGCTACCTGACCACTGTAGTGTCTTCCAAGCAAAGTAGCAGTGGACACACTGCTCCGTATGGTGACCTTTTAGAGAGGTTTGTATTCACTCCGACAGCAGAGCGGCAATACTGGCATTGGAATCGATGACAGTACGCTCCGGGCTAGTTAAGGAGTGTCTTAGATCCTTATCAATAGCATCCATCTATTTTGCTAGCCGACTAGTGTGGTACCCGGTCACCGCGGGATCGTTGGTAACTGTTTAGCGGACAAGCTTGCAAGAGAGGGTATCCTAGCTACATTGACGTCGGAATGGGAGCGCGTTGGTAGTGCATGGTCCACCTACGCAAGAGCGCTCGACATGCAGACTACGCATGAGCTCGTCAAACGCTGGTCAACTACCAGTACTTGTGCAGTGGCAAAGTCCTTTTGGCCCTCTGTGGAGCGTAGGCGGTTCAACTGCTTTCTCTGGACAAGGTCCATCTCAGCGCGATCATTGGTGTACTTACTGGACATCGTCCTGGGTACCCAATGCGTTGAGACTTGGGATCGTGGCAGATGCAAGTTGGCAAAGCTGTATGGAGGAAGGCGAGGTGGAATCATCTAAGCATTTCCTTCTTCATTGTCCAGACTGAGGTTAAAACATCTCGGAAGGCCCTTTTTCGGCGATCCTAGCGAATTAGCTAGACTCGACATTAGCCGTCTTAAGTAATTAGTAACGGATTCCAAGCGTTTTGCTGAATCTTAAAGGTCTTTGATCCATAGGGATCACAATGTACATCGCCAGACTGTCTAAGTGAGATTTTCTGTTTTTGCAGAGATCTGCCTACAAACCTAACCTAACCTAAGCCTTGGAGAATCAAAGAGAATTTATATTTCTGCCAAATATCTAAGCTGCAGAGAGACCTTGAAACTGTAAGACTACTTAAAAAGTCTTTATTTTTATACCAGTTTGTGGTCTAAACTATACATAACCTTAAAACAGAAAACAAATGTACAAACTCTGAGATTATTTTCGACATTTGAGGTTATGTTTTGTGTAATAAATTAAAACTCTTCGGACCGAAAATATTAAAAATTTCACAAAAATCTCGACAGTGATCCTTCATTCAATATATTGGACTAAATGTGGCATAAATATATACTACTACATATAACAACCAGTTTTCATTGTTAGGGCCAACATTAAGTTGCAGACTTTTGAGACTATGCCAATTCATTCCATTGACTCACCCTAATGTTGTGTAAACTCAAGCTGACTACTGCTTGTTTAGCTAAGCGTTGCATTAGAGTATAGTGCAGTGGTAAAGACTGAAGCCACAAACATGCGACCATGCACTCATACACTCGCCGTACACATTCGCCACTCGCCACTGCGCTTAGGTGTAATCAAGTAGGTCACCGGATTCTTACCCATCGCACTCCACTTTGGTTGCTTTGGCTTGGTCGGTCGGTTGTTGGCTTGTATTCGGGGTACTGTAAAGCGCTTCACTGGCTTACTCGCCACTACCAACAGCTTGTTGACGCTGCTACAAGCCGCACACACAACCACATAGCGCAACGAAATGCTGCTTAGCCGGGTCGTGTATGTACGAGTATGGATGGGTTGGAAATCATAAAGCATTATACTAGTATACTGCAGCTGCTTTAGGGATTATATTCATTTCGTTGTAACGCTGTGGCGCTACAACAACAGCAATGCCATTTCCCAATAGCAAAATGGGTGAGCACAATGACAGCGTGAACACTTCGATGCCACAAATTTCGGAAGGAAAGGAAATGCAGCGAGTGAAGCGCAAACAATATGCTACGCTCCGAGCACTTATTCATATATGTATGTGTTTATATATTTATATATTCATATATTTGTACTTAAAATGCAAACACACACACACAAACACATAGAATGTATGCGAGTTACTAACTTGTTATGCAAGTTCGCCATACAAAGCGTATTCTCTTGCCAGCTATTTGGTGATTTTACTTTGTTCTGGCTAAGCGGTAGCTGCACTCGTACATAGTTGTGTCTTACAGTCTTTGAGCAGAGCAATGTTGCACCAAAAACACCCCCCACCAGCAAAGTAAGCAGCAGTAAGCAAGCGGGGGAAGTATGCATTTGTGTACTTGTTAAGAATATTAGTAAAAATTGTATCCACTGCGGGGCTTAAATAGCACAAGCGATATTTGTACGTAATCCATTTGACTATGTAAGCGTATCCACACAGTGGAGACGGAGTAAATATTGGGTTAGTAAGAATTGAATTGCTTGCGAAATAAAATATAAGCAAATATCATTGCTTTTGTGATAAAGCTTTGTGTGTGGATTAAGTGCGTTTATGTATGTGTTTTTGTATGATTATTTGAGCTTAGCGATTTGCTTGGGGAAACATGTGCGGAAATATCTATTTGGTGATTGCAGTACTTCATGATTAATGTCATTAAAAAAACATATTACATTACCAAGAGAAAAAAGCTTTCTGACTTTTAAGATTCAACTTTTAAGTAGCCGGTTCGATGCGGAATTAATAGATCGTTTCATAAATCGAGAACTCTGAAGAAACAGTTACTCTAAATTAAAAGTGTGTATAACTGAAGTGGACTTAGAATTATTTATAAGCATTCTTGGCTCCCCAGAAGATTTCTCGAACTTTGGCACCTGTATTATATAATATATAGCTTTGCTTTTTTTTAAGCGAGAAGCAACAGAACAACACTCATTACATAATAAAAGATCTGTAAAACAAATTTGTAATACAAATCTCTAATTTTTTTATAACTTTGATAAGGATGGATAAAAATTTAAATACATTGCTTAATATTAGGTTGTCAAATATCTCCTTTCCGCCTTTTTTGTCTTTTGAACTTCGCGGCTATGTATAAAGCGCTGCAGAGCACGAATCTGGCAATACTACACATCTTTGAAAGGTCTGGACATAACCTACAAAAGGACGCTATACATGATTAGTTTGGATTATATGTGTAAACCTGGAGTTCACTAACGCCGAAATTCGCGCTATTTTAAAGTTTTCCTTCGTTAAAGGCAAATCCGCTAGAGAAACGTTCCGTGAGATTAATGGTGTTTTGGGCGATGGTAGTATATCACTTCGAACTGCGGAGGAATGGTTTCGACGATTGAGAGCGGATGAAAACGACACCATGGATAAGCCAGCCGGCGGAAGACCTGTACCGATCAAATTATGGAAAACATCGAGTTAGACCGGTATGTGACATCTCGTGACATTGCCCAGGAGATGGGAGTTGGTCACCAAACCATCTGCAGAAGACTAGATACATAGTGGATTGGTTGCCGCATGATTTAACGCAAAAAAACCTGGTGGACCGAATCAACGCCCACGATATGCTGCTGAAACGGAACGAACTCGATCCATTTTTGAAGCGGATGGTGACTGGCGACAAAAAATTGAACACATACGGCAACATCCAGCGAAAACGGTCGTGGTCGAAGCCCAGTGAATCGTCCCAAACAGTGGCCAAGTCGGGATTGACGGCCAAAAAGGATTTGCTGTGTGTTTGGTGGGATTGGAAGGCAATCATCCACTATGAGCTGTTCCCATATGGCCAGACGCTTAATTCTGCCATCCACTGCGCACAACTGGACCACCTTTGACCTCGCTTTACAAAATTATTTTTCTGCATGAACTTTTTAAAGTAACTCTCGCGTCATTGTATAGTTTTGGTAAATTGATATGTTTCCATCAAGTCAAAGTGATATAAATTTTATTTTAATTTATAATAGATGGCAACATTTGCTTTATAAAAATTCCTACATAACTACTTCATACTAAAAAAAATTAATAAACTAATTTTTTGAATAAAAAAAATTAAAAAAAAAAATTTTAAAAATTGGCAACTCTCTTTTTTTGATTTTGTTTGTTTTTTTAAATCTTATTTTTAGTATATTAATATGTTTCCATCAAGTCAAAAATAAATTAATTTTAGTTTTATTTATAATATGTGGCAACCCTTTCTTTAAAATTTTTTTCTGGCTACTGTCTCCTTAAAATTAGTTCAATAATTTCATTATGTTAATAGAAAATAATTTGAAAGTTAATTTAAAATTGAAAAAAGTTGGCAACTCTCTTTTATTGATAATTTTTTTTTTGCGTTTTATTTTTCTCAATTTAAGTAAATTAATATGTTTCCATCAAGTCAAAAACATTTTAGTTTTATTTTTAAGTTATAATACGTGGCAACCCTTTCTTTAAAAATTTTTACTGGCCATTTTTTTACTGCCTCCTTAAAAAATGTTTTAATAATTTAATTCTGTTAATTAAAAATAATTTGAAAATTAATTTGTAATTGAAAAAAGTTGGCAACCCTTCTGCTTAGTATTATATAAGTGTTTTAAGTTAAATATAAATAAACCAATATAATAATTTTACTGAATTATCAGCATTATCATATATTTCACGAAGAAATATTCATTAAACTATCAAAGCGTGTGAATTCTGAAGCGCTAGCTGTGTTAAGTTAAGTAAGTTCAGTGAAAAAGTCTGAAAGCATCTGCGTATGAATCACTTTTAATGTATGTGTGTGCGTCTTTCAACTCCATTTTCCTTCCCGAACACTATTTTTCGCCTTTAAAATTTATATTTCATACAAACTTTTAACCAAGCTACTCATGCTGACAGCCATACTGCCACTAAAGCGAGACTGCCATGCTGCCAATGGACTACCAGAGCACACGAGCAAACCCATAAGGTATATATTGATGTATATAATTTATATTTTATATATATGTGTGTGTGAGTATGGCTTCGATCACGAGCGAGCGAAGTACGCCTTAACGCCGTGAAATACTTATGACTATAATGAACTTTTTATGCAGATGGCTGACAGTTTGGACTAAAAGAAAACTGCAAAAAAAGAAAAGGAAAATTAAACATATAAAAGTGAGTGGAAAAATATGAAAGCATATAACTTGGGGTTCACATGTTTCTACGAATGCACATATATATATAAATATATGTGTGGCGTGTTTGCTGCAATAGCTGATATATGCGAGTTTGCTTTACTTATGATATTCGCGATATACTTGCAACTGCTATACGCGCTCCACACACGTTCTTAAACAGCGACAATTCGAAAATAAGTATCCATAAGTATACATACGAGTATATTCGCTGACATCACAACTTCTTGCTGTCATTCATAGTTAACTTGGCGGCTGCCAACAACGTTCTCACTGGCAAACTTACCACTACCGCAGACGGTGCAGGCAATGGCAACTGTGACGTTAACTATGACTTGGACTGTCGGCGGCATTGCCAGCAGCAATTGTGGCAGCTAGCATATAGCGGCGCATTGAAAGCGGTGACATTTTCGCCAGCAACAGCACAATCGCACAATCGGTAAGATATGTTTCTGGTGCTGGCTTTGCCAATGCTGTTTGTGTCGTCGCTTTCTTTGTAGACTCTTACAAAAATAACAACAATTTTTATTTTTTTTTTATTTTCTTATTTATATATGCAGTAAGCATGGTGGCATTCGCTAGCATTTATGGTATTTTTTTTTCTGAAGCGAGAATCTTTGGTTTATTGCAAACCGCGCTCACATATTGCCACACAACTCTTTTCCATTTGGCAATGTAATGTGTAGACTCTGCTTATACTACGCCGCATAATGCTGATTATTACAGTAATATAATTCGCCAGTCAAAGTACGTATTAAAAATTATGTAAAGTCATCAAAGGCTTGACTTCTTAAATGCCTGAAGAAAATATTTAATATTTCAGCGCGTCTTCTGCCACTTTGTAGCGTGAGTGTGTGTAGCGCGGATAAGCAATCATAATAAAAAACATGCAGATTCGCGTAACTAGCTTGAAGCTGCTGACAAATTCACTTCCTGCGCACACTTCGCTGGGGGTTGCTTATTTCATTTTATGGCCATACAACGCACTTTTTTTGTTGAATATATATACTTATATCTATGAGTGTACTCCTAACCATATATTTGCGTTAGCTGTGGTGCCACATATGTACATATATACCTCTCCACTTATATTATATTATATAATATTATAACTTCAGACACCACTCTACCAGCTGCTGTGCAGGATCTTCAGCACCTGAGCTTCTACGCATTTGCGGCCTCATAAGCCTTGTTATTGCACATCTATTTATGTTTTTAGCCACATTTGCTTCAACACCTCTAAATTATGCGGCAATTGCGTAGATACTTGTAAACAGGTAGATATATTAAGAAATATACACAGTAGAAAAATTGAGAAGTTAGTCAATGAGGATAGAAGTGGTCCGTATTGTACTCAATGTGGTGTAGTTGAGTATAAACTTATCGCAACTGGTCCAGTATGCGTATTATTGGAGGTCCAAAGGGTCTCCTTACTACTCTTACTGGTACAGTCCGATGAAAATATCGATAAAAAACATTCTGAAAACATCCAATAATTCCTTAAAAAATATAAAATTATTGTACTACATTTTGTTCAATTTAATGAAGTGTTATTTTCGTCTTTGACTCCTTTAGTGCATTTTAATATTTATTTATTAAATGAGGTAATAAGTGTGACGCGTAAACTTTGCTTTACGAAAATAAGTTTATTTTGTTGATGGGTGAAAGCTCTTATTTTTGTAAAAAGAAATTAATAATTTGTAGACTAGTTTAGGAGAGCAATGATTGTTACTTTGAAGACAGTAGTGTCCCAGTTAATAAGGGAAAACTGATAAAATTTCATTGAAGACCAAAATCTCGACCATATCGAGAAAACAGTTAAAAACAAGAAAAACGTTAACTTCGGCTGTACCGAAGCTAATATACCCTTGATAGGTGCATTTCTATTAGTAACTACATATGTGTTTAAGCAAATCTAAAGACGTAAGAAAAAGTAAGTAAAAAAAAGGAAAACATTTTATTAATTATTTTTAGCCGGGTTGTTTGCTAGAAACATTAAGATTATATAGTTAACCGATCTGAACAATTTCTTCGGAGATTATATTATTGCCTTAAGCTGTAATCCATGTCAAATTTCGTGAAGATATCACGTCAAATGCGAAAATTTTCCATACAAGCCATTGATTCCGATCGTTCGGTTTGTATGGCAGCTATATGCTATAGTGAACCGATCTGAACAATTTTTTCGGAGATTAAATTATTTCTATGAACAATAACTCACACCAAATTTCGTGAAGATATGTAGTAAAATGCGGAAGTTTTCCATACAACCCCTTGATTCCGATCGTTCAGTTTGTATGGCAGCTATATGATACAGTGGTCCGATATTGGCAGTTCCGATAAATGAGCAGCTTCTTGAAGAGAAAATAACATCTGCAAAATTTCAAAACGATATCTTAAAAACTGAAGGACATGTTCGTATATATACAGACAGACAGACAGACAGACATGGCTAAATCGACTCAGTTCAACATACTGATCATTTATATATATACTTTATAGGGCCTCCGACGCTTCCTTCTGGGTGTTACAAACTTCGTGACAATATACCCTGTTCAAGGTATAAAAAACTATAAAGATAATCAGATAGGTGAATATCAATACTGTCAACTAACTTGGGATCCATATTTAAGTTTTGGTCCCACTTATTTTTACGATTGTTCTCACAGTTTGGATTTGGATTTTGATTTGTTTGAAAGACAAATATTTTTTATTGGTTTTGTAAAAACAACAGCAGTTGAGTGAAAAAACAATGCTCTCTTTGTACGCAGAGTAAATATTAGTAGATGACGAAGAAAAAGCCAGATTATTTATATTTACCAAGTCTCTAGATTGATCAGTTCATTGACAGTCATCAAACAAGCAACCACCAATAAGCCTGGCACAGTCTAATTGCGGCTAGCAAGGACTAACTAAGTGTCATATATCGCGCTTCCACACAACATTGAAATGTGCGCGCGATATCGCATACATTTTACCGACTTTATTTTGAAAGCCACTGTTTCCGCCGCTAACTTCCTAGGCATACTGCCATTTCGCTACAACAAAATTAAGCGCCGTGTGGAGTCTTCGAAATTCTTGATTAACTATACTATCGGCATCAATGTGATCACGGTCATTTTGCTCATACTCTCCTGGCCGACACAAGATCATCTAAATGTGGACATTTTGCAGCGCAAACCGATTGTGGCGCTCGTGAATAGCGTAAATTTATATAGTACGATGTACACGATAGTGCTAATTATTTGGGCGAACTGGCGTGATCACAGGCGTCTCTTGGACTTCTTCAATGCCTGTTGGTTTATGGAATGTGAGTGCTTTCGCATTTTCAACGAATACCAGCAGGAATGTGTGCAATTCGATAAGTACATCATATGGAAGGGTGTTCTAACGGTGTTGCAAAATATCTCATTCGTCAATACGGTTTATGATTTCGAGAACTATAGCTTGTTTTTTCGTGTGTTGCTAATAATTTTCGTATATTTCTTGCTGAATGTAATGCTGATTACCATACAGCTCTTCAATATCTGTGTGCTCTATCAATATCGCGGCTTTTGGGTGCTCAATCGTCGGCTGGAGCATATCAGCGAGCTGGAATTGCGGCAATGGAATGTGGTGCATATCGAAGAGGAAATTAGTAGACTCTCTGGCATTTACTTGCGTTTGCTGCGCATTTGCCGAAGATCTACGATTATGTACGAGCAGCAAACATTGCTGATGATCGCCGTGCTGTCGGGTGCGAATATTTTGGGCCTGTTTTTTGCAAAGATCATTTGGACCGGAAAGGTGCTGGAAATGAGCGCCTGGAGTATCTTCTTTAATCTACAAATGATTCTAATTAATCTTATCGATTTTTGGTTAACGATAACCATCTGTGAATTGACGGTGAATACTTCAAAAAGAACGTCGGATTTGCTACGAAAATTTAATGATTATCGACATTTAGGCAAAGGCCTGGCGCGAAATGTGAGTTTAATGTGACAATTTTTTTATTAATTCTAATTCTCTATTCTTCTATTTATTTATTCTCTAATTATCAATTTTAGATGGAGCAATTTGCATTTATTTGTTGTGATAATCAACTGAGTTTCCGTGTATGTGGCTTGTTTGACCTTAATCACGTGACCGGCTGTCATGTTCTCTTCACAATGATTTTATATTTTATATATTTCGTTCAATTTGATTATAATGATTTATGAAATAAAAGACAACGAATCACGGGAAAACTTAAGACCATCAATATGTTGCCGAAAAGTTGGAGTACTAAAGATTTCCAAGCGATTTCCAAATATTTCTCCTTCACTATTCAAGATCCTGGTGCTATTAAACCACATTACAGCTCAGCTGTAAGATGTCTGGGTCTCAAAAACGTAATGCACCTGTGGAATTCTTTACCACCTTTTCTCGTACATATCTGAGAAACTAGAAGTATATTTTGAAATCACAATATCTCAAGGAATGCTTGTCGTAATGAAACAATTTTAAATGCAGACCTGGCGGCCATCGATTTCTACAGCTCGTTCATCCATAATACACTCCACATATCACACAAGTCAAATGACAGCCTGCAATTATACAAACCACACTGAGTTGAATGTGTTTACTCAATTAATTAAGACTGCTTATCTGATGGCTTTAGACACATAACTTAGCGCTTTCAATAATCACTTTACATTGAAAGTGTTTTCGGCATTCATAACTGTACATTTTTACTTCCCGTTCAGTTACAATTTGCACTTCACAAACGCATAATGGGTCAACGTCTTCGCAAACGCATTTCAAGTGTCTTACTCAAAGTAACAGTTGTGTCTTCCATCTGCTTTGGGCTACTACCGTTTTACTACAACAAACAGCAACAACGTTTCGTCACTTCAAAATTGCTAAATATTTATAATATTTGTATAAATGTGCTATTTGTTGTGATCATGGCGTTTCTGTTGCCGATATTTTCCGATTTCGATGACGCTTTTCAATCGGGCGATCCACTTGCTGAGCTGTTGAATCGCCTAACTATATACATCAGTTTTTGCGGCATACTCACCACATGGTGGATTAATTGGACCGGACGTCAACGATTGCAGCGGCTCTTCAACGAGTTTCTTAATATCGAAATCGATTATTTCCATCGTTATAAACACTTGAGCGATGAATGTGCGACTTTCGATTACTGTGTGATGTGGAAGGTTTTCGCGACATTTTTACAAAACATGTCATTCTTCTATAGCACCGCGCTGGCTGATAATCCCGCCGCCTTATTCATTACGTTCATGTGCTTAACGGTATTGCTGACGAATGTAATTTTCCTCGTACAGTCGCACTTCTTTCTGGCGGTATTATTTACTTATCGTTTTATTTGGGTATTGAATCGGCGTTTGGAGTGTATAATCGACAACGAAGTGACGCCACGTCAGCATCGAGGACTGAGCATAGAAATCGATAACATTGCAGACATCTACACACGCTTGATAAGTCTCTGCGAGCGCTACACACGCATACATCAATACCAGCTGTTGCTGGTGATCGGCGCGATGACCATGTGCAATATTGAGGTGCTCTTCTATGTGCGTCTGCTTTGGAGCGGCAAAGTGAGCGAGCTGAATGCGCTCAATGTGTTGGCGACATTGCAGATATTTGTTGTAAATGTACTGGACTTTTGGTTGACCATAACAATTTGTGAGCTGGCGTTGGTGACGTCGCGTAGCACGCAGGAGTTATTACGTAACTTCAATGGGAAACACGAATTGTCGACTCAGTTGGAGCGGAGCGTGAGTGACATGGTTGTAGTTCATTAAAGCATATAAATATTTAAGATTCTCTGTTTCTAGTTGGAATGCTTTGCCATCATCTGCAGCAGCAAGAAGTTGCGATTTCATATGTGCGGGCTATTTGACATTAATCACTCGAGCGGCCTAAAGGTTCTGCTGACAATGATACTATATCTTATATATTTAGTACAATATTATCATAAGAATCTGTAGAAATAGAAAATGGAGTAAATGAAGATATTTTTTCCAAATTTGTATTTATTGTTTTACAAGTATAAAAGCAGAGACCGATTTATGAACTCGGAGGATGGAGTCATATGTAGAAGTTCATGTAAGTGATGTACATAAGTTCCTGACTATCATTCACTTGGGAGTGGCCCGGAACGATTCTTTTGCATGTGGCGCAAGCAGCTCACGACTTCCGGTCTTAGACCAAGTATCCTCTGGGTAGCCAACAGGCATCCGTTTGGAGGCGAGCTAAAGTGAGAAGGCGAAGCCCGCTGCGGTTCTATGTAGGGTTTAGGACCCACCACATAAAAAAATCCCCCAATGAAAACAAAACAACAGCCTCTGCTGAGACACCCCAATTTTGTTGACAACCACTGCACACGTATTAAGAACTACGATCTAAGGGCATGCACCTGGAATGGCCGGACCCTTAATTGGGAATGTGTCTCTGCCCAGCTGGTTGATGACCTCGTAAGAGTAAAGACCTAGCCACAGTCCGCATCAAAGCGAGGTTCTTCAATATATCGCTTATTTGCGCCCAGGCCCCGACGGAAGAGAATGACGATGTCATCAAAGATACCTTCTATGAGCGCCTAGAACGTACCTATGAGCGCTGCCAACACTTTTATAAAGAGTAACCAATATAACGAACATCATTAAAATATGGAACACATGCATATATATACATATATGGTATAACTTTGAGTAATCGTATTTACCGATAGGCCAGACAGACATTCAATATTAATTTAAGTAATTAGTTTGCTCATTTTGATTTACACATTATGCAGAGTATGTGTGAGTATTTCAACAGCTATTTCATTTAAGCATATTTAATTGGCTATTAGCTGAAGAAAGCAAGAAAGCTATCGGCGACATTCTGTGCAACATGTGGCGCTTGGACACCGCAGCAAATTATCGGGCAATCATTACATATATTAATTAATTAAGCGAATTCCCAAACCTATTATTATAATTACACACAGGATGATTAAACAAAAATTTCCACTCACATAAACGAGTGCGATATGCGCAGACAGTAGTCGGTGGTGAAAATGCAGACAGCACAGAGCGCACGTGGGAAGTTCGCACACTTCGTACATCGCTTTATTTTCAAGACCTCAATGTTTCTAGGTCTGTTGCCGTTCAAGTATAACAGAGAAAAGAACACTTTTCGCTTATCTCGATTCGCGCTTAGCTACAGCATCGTGATGAATTCGCTGATATTCTTTTGGGTCGTCAAAAATTGGCCGGACATGTCGAACTATGAGCTCTTCATTGAGAAGCCGCTGCATTATATTGTGGAGATCGCGATCACTTATGTGAATAGCGTCGGTATGGTTTTACTCTTCTGCACCACCTGGACTGGTAGAAAGCGTCTGCTGGCGCTATTCAATGAAATCGTCGCTGTGAAACAGTTATGTGATGCAAAAGACTTTCTGCGCAATTATGATGCCAGCAAGCAGGAGAAACGCATTATTGTGAAATTTTGTTCTATGCTCTTGCAAAATCTCGTTTTCGTCATGGCAATGTTCTTTGTGAGCTCCATACAGGACTGGAGCTTCATCTTGGTGCTAATCTTGGCTATGATAATGCTGAATGAAATGTATTTGATATCGAATCAATTCTATCACAATGCGCTCTTCATCAATCACTCCATACTGGCTGTAAATCATCGGCTCCGTTGTTTGAGCACCAAAAGGCAGCCAGCAAGCGCTGGTGAGATTAACGACATCTTCGGCGTATATATGCGTTTGATACGCTTAATAGCGCAGATAATGAAGGCCTACGAACAACAGTTGCTCGTCATAATTTCAGTGCGTTTGAGCGTTGTCGTGCAGTGTCTCTTCTACACATGCATGCTCTTCGGCGGCAAGGAGTTAAACGTGCAAATGTTGGATTTGCTATATTACTTGGAAATTATATTGTTAACCTCCTTGGACTATTGGCTGATAATGGGCATATGCGAATCGGTGTGGCGTGCGCAACAACAGACGGAGGTGGAGCTGCAAAATTTCAGTAATTTTCATATTTTGCAAACTAGGGTGGCGAGAGATGTGCGTATACTCTTATGTCTAACTATAAGTATCAAGTATAACATACCAACTTTTTTCTAGATCAATACCTTTTCGATATTCTGCACTATACACAAATTTCGTTTTCCGTTATGTGGCATGTTCGACATCAATTTTGCAACGGCGCGCAATTTGTGTACTTCAGTGATGACTGCGTTGCTCTGGTTGGTGCAATATGATTTCTCTTTAAATATGTGAGAGCCGTCAAGCAATTTTACATTTATAAAATTAAGTTATCGTATGTGTGTTTTTATACGTGGGTTACTAATTGTGTTTCTCAACTAACAGTGTTAAAATAAAGTTGGTCAGCTGAAAGCAGTTTTATTGTTCATTAAAGTTTTTGGATTGAATATCAATCCACCTTTCTCAGAGTGAAAATATTAACAAACGGCCGACGGTTTCCGGCATGCCCAAATTCAAGAATTCAAAAAGCAACCCTGGTATAAAATTTGGTGGAATAATTTTAAATCTTAGTAAGGAAGCAATACGAGAGACTTGTACAAATTATCACTTTTTAAAAATATTTATTTTTATCAATAATAAATAGTACATTTTTTCAAGACCCCTTCTTTTTGTTGGAAAAGAGAAGAAACCCTCAACAATGTCAAAATTTTGTAAAACAGTAGCTTCAATATGGATTATGTACAGCCAAAAGACATTGAATGACGATACCAACAAATTTCTGGCTCACCAAGTCTGTTTACTTATTCGATCCTCATATTTCAATTGTTCCAGAATATTGCTTTTAAAATTTGCACATGAATCTTAAGCTGTATTTTCTATACTCATCTAAATTGTATAATAAATAGCAATATGATGATTTTTATTTCGACTCACTGTACTGAAATACTCAACACACTTTATCAGATGGGATATCAAACGAGTTTGAGGAATACACATGTCACGCTCAAATCAACCACCAGTTATCGAGTTATCACAGCCATCTCGATTCGTTTAATACCATTATGGACATTACTTGGCAGTTGGTGGAGGTGGGTATTGTGGAACGCATTCAAAATACTTAACGAAAGAAGTTCAGTATAAGCACAGACTACCCTGCTAAGCGTTAGCATTCCGCGATGAGCTCGCGTTGGCGTATCGGTCTCGCGCGTTTCTTTTACAACTCGACAATTTGGTTCTCCATCGCTTTTGGCATATTGCCATTCCGTTATAATACAAAATTACGCCGAATCTCAACGTCAAAATGCAGCTTGGTCTATAGCGTTTGTATTGATGCGCTGATTGTGATAATTTCCTTATTTTCTTGGCAAACCGAAGATTTCCTAGAAGAGAATATGTTGCGACACAATAAACTAATGGAACTACTGACCAAGGCAATAATATTATCGAATATATATACGTTAATTGCGATTGTGGTGATAAATTGGCGCGAATACAAATCGGTGTTGTACATCTTCAATGAATTCGCCGCGATCGAACGGCATTACTTCAGCAAGCATAGAGTTTTGGCACGCAATTGCAGAAGCTTCTATGACTATATCATTTGGAAAGGTGTGGCAACGCTGTTGCAAAACTTGTCCTTCATATTCATAATATGCGCGCATGCAGCTGAGATAAACCAGCGTGCAGTGATTGTACTTACCTTGGCGTTAACGCTCGGCAATGTAATTTTCCTTGTCGTGCTGCACTTTTACAATTTCGTCATAACCACTTACCGTTGCCTGTGGATACTGCACCAGCGCCTGCAATATCTCGCTAACCGTAGCCAGTTCCGCCGTCCTCTCCATTACGTTACGTACGAGGTCTATGAAATAACGGGCATCTACTTGCGTCTGATAAAGATATGCAGACGCTTTGCCAGTGTTTACGGCCAACAATTGCTGTTCAGCATTTTTGCAATAATGTGCGCCAACATACAGTCCATATATTATTTGCGTGTCATTTGGAGTGACAAAGTTTACGAATTGTCCGCCTTTGATATATTCTATACAGGGCAAGCCGTTCTCATAAATATTTTCGACTTTTGGCTAACCATTTCGGCATGCGAATTGGCGCTGGGTATGGCAAGGGATATAGCACAGCTGCTGCGTAGCTTCAATGATGTCGCGAGATCGGATGTGGAGCTCGAACAAAGTGTTAGTTTTGCATTACCTTATTGTGAGTTCAAGCTGAATAATTTAAATTTTTGTTCACAGTTGGAGATTCTGGTTGCCGTCTGCAGAAACAACCCACCGGAGTTTCGATTGTGCGGCTTAATTGAATTGAATCACTTGACCGGCTTAAAAGCTTTGTTCACTATGATTTTGTATTTAATTTATTTAGTGCAATTTAGCTATAATGACTTTTGAAAGAGCTAAGATAGGCGCTCGAGTTAAGAATTTTGATTTAGTAAAGAAGCCCAGAGATATCCATGTTTAATATTTGGTTCATTTTCCATATAACTTTGTCATTCGTTTATCATCTCAAATAAATAGGTTAACTGATAGTAATTATTATGAATTTAATCATTAGATCTCGGTAGTTATGAAGCATCCTTCCAACCTTCATAACTAACGAGATCAAAGTGTATGTCGAACGACTCACCTAGACCTCAGGAGGCCCATTGTGAAGTCATGGGGACTGGACTCTACTCACACTGATAAATCCTCTATGAACCACCAAAATAAAGTTGTTAAATTGAAAAAGTCGAGGATTGTTTCTACCGAGACTAAGTCATACCAATAACATATTTGAAGATTAAGTGTCTACAAGTTGAAAGGTGCATTTGATTTCCCTCTTTGTCGTAATTTATTTGTAAAGTGGGGCCTACTTCTATTACTCTGGCTAGTTCATTTGATTCACAGACTACTGGAATGTCACTGAACTCCTGGAACACATTACTGGTTTATCATGAAATATATATACTTTTAGCTCAAAGCATTATTTGACGATCTTCGATGAGCCTCAAAGATATTTTAGTGATTTAAAAGCCGTTTGGATCTCCGTAAATATAAATATATCACTTGTTGTAAGCAACCTCTTTATTAAAACGAGAATACTTTCTTTGATTGCAGTAATCTCCGCTTGGAAGACATTGAAATGATCCGGTAGTCGGAAAGCAATTCTGATATAAATTTTTTTCTGAAAATACACCACGTCTCACTCGTGTATCTAGTTTGAATGCGATAGTATCTTTAGACGTAACTTTATTGGTATAATGAGGTTCTTGATTAACATGGTATGAAGTCTCTAGCTCTCTTAAGAGTACTGCGGTGGGTACTAAATCTTAGTAGTAAACCAGATCGAGGCTTTTAAAGGAAGAATAATACAAATTCAGAGTTTTTTTCTCTCTTTAATAACAAGTCAAGCATAATTCTGTAGCGGAAATTCCTGTTAAAAATATAAGAAACTGTCCAAAAAATAATAGTCAAAGCTTTGAACGCTAGGAATTCAATTCAATGACTTTACAATGTAAGCTATAAAAATGGGCAATCAAATGATATGAAAAATAGTAAAAAATAAATATTTTCACACACTCTCCTGATGAAAAAATTCCTACAAAAATCATAGAAAATAAAATGCGAAAAAAATCGAGCAAAAGTGTTAAGACGTGTCGCATACAAGCGATAACGCGAAAGTATCAACTCTTTTGGCAACCGTTACGTTGAATTAAAGTCAAGCGCATTAAAAGCTAAGAGAAAATACGGCCGCTCAATAAGTATAAATATTATACACTGTTAATTTTACAATATGCTATTTGGTGCCAGTGGCAGGTAAATTTGCCATTGCCATTGCGCTCAACGCCATTCCTTCCGCGGCAGTGCACGCTTTTATTAGCCATTATTGTGTCGACCATTCTCTCGCCAATTCGCTTACCTTTTGGTATACTGCCAGCTTGCCATCGGAAGGCAACATAAACATTCACACGCCGTCGATAGCCGCAAGGAAGTTGCCGGCGAACAGCAGCAAAAAAGCCGCCTACGAAAACACACCTCGCACAGCGCGACGCAAATGGAGAGTAGCACTCTCACCTTGTAATGAAAATTCCTGTTCGCTTCAATTGGCAACGACAATAAATTCGGAAATTTTACATTTTACAACGTCGGACGGACGACAAAGGAACCAAAGGTTGTACATGGCGGATGGTATAAAAAACATTGTCGAATGTTGTAGATGGCAAGGCGGAGAAGTAGAGGAAGGAAGGAAAGGAAGTGAAGTGAAAAAGAAACAGGCAACGTAAATAACAGTAGATCATATAATAATTGAAAAGAATAACTGTATAATGAAATTTGTGTATAAGTACACTGCGGTAGGGTGAAAGGAGTGCACTTATTTAACCTCATTTAGGAACAGAGATATACGTATATTGTTTGTATATTGACACTGTAATTTTTAATCGAATCACTAGTGCTCTCTCAGCACGATAGGAAGAGAGATAGAGATAGAGATAGAGATAGAGAGATAGAGATAGAGATAGAGATAGAGAGATAGAGAGATAGAGATAGAGATAGAGATATAGATAGAGATAGAGATATAGATATAGATATAGATAGAGATAGAGATAGAGATAGAGATAGAGATAGAGATAGAGATAGAGATAGAGATAGAGATAGAGATAGAGATAGAGATAGAGATAGAGATAGAGATAGAGATAGAGATAGAGATAGAGATAGAGATAGAGATAGAGATAGAGATAGAGATAGAGATAGAGATAGAGATAGAGATAGAGATAGAGTTAGAGATAGAGATAGAGATAGAGATCGAGATAGAGATCGAGATAGAGATCGAGATAGAGATAGAGATAGAGATAGAGATAGAGATAGAGATAGAGATAGTGATAGAGATAGAGATAGAGATAGAGATAGAGATAGAGATAGAGATAGAGATAGAGATAGAGATAGAGATAGAGATAGAGATAGAGATAGAGATAGAGATAGAGATAGAGATAGAGATAGAGATAGAGATAGAGATAGAGATAGAGATAGAGATAGAGATAGAGATAGAGATAGAGATAGAGATAGAGATAGAGATAGAGATAGAGATAGAGATAGAGATAGAGATAGAGGTAGGGATAGAGATAGACATAGAGATAGAGATAACGATAGAGATAGAGATAGAGATAGAGATAGAGATAGAGATAGAGATAGAGATAGAGATAGAGATAGAGATAGAGATAGAGATAGAGATAGAGATAGAGATAGAGATAGAGATAGAGATAGAGATAGAGATAGAGATAGAGATAGAGATAGAGGTAGGGATAGAGATAGACATAGAGATAGAGATAACGATAGAGATAGAGATAGAGATATAGATATATACACATTATTGAGAGTTGATAATTTTGCGTATAGATCAGAGTTAAAACAATCGAATAACTTGGAAAAGGCTTAAAGTGTGCAGGTCTCAGATATTGTTACAAGAAGTATATACTCATATACAGTACGCCCGCTTCTTTTCTTCTATATTTAATCTAAGAAATATAACATTCTACACACAATGATGTTTACAGGATTCAATTTGTTTCGGCGCTGTTATTTAGTTGTGCTCCATCAAGTCACTTTGTATGCTGGCGGCATGCAGAATATAATATAAGTAACAAAAGTCAACCCTGTGAGACTGATAAGAACTAATGGAGAATATTTTTTGATTTCCAAAAAATATGGAAAAAGACATAAAATACGGATGACCTTAGAAAAGTCTACATACTCTACTCCGTTTGAAATTCGACTAAACTTCGACGTGAACTACCCACCAGTTGATAAAAGATAAATAAAGCTACTCTTATAATATAAAACTATGTTCTCGAAATCAATTTAAGGTTGTTGAGGTTTTAACAGAATATTCTATTCAAAAAATCTCATTTCTTTCCTTAGTACAAAGAATAAATTCAATTCCTATGCGGTCTCAAAAAGTAATATACTCTTACCTCGGCTAATATAATAGATATGCGTGCGTTTCATTGAAATTCGAAGTTTTATTTGTAGACTTTTGTGCGAAAAGAGTTCACTTTCTGGGGTAATGTGCATTTTGTGCCAAAATTGTAGCCGCCAGCTGTTTAAGTATGCGTTGTCACGTACACTGCCTTATTCTTTTATCATATCCTTTCTGTTTGTTGCCAATTTTCGCTCACAATACACACACATACACCGTTGACGTCAACTACCCAAGGTAAGGGCGTCGGTAAATCGGCGAAAATTGGGCGTAGATAATGTGGAGTACACTAACGAATTTTCGATATATACTACTACTACTACTACAGCTACTACTGATATTTACAAACAGGACTTATTTTTTTCATTTTATTTGGTACTCTTTCAACTCATGCTCATTACAAATTGTTTTTCTGTCTTTTGTTCTTTCATCAATTTATGTTCTTTCATCAACTCGTAATATATAGACGAGTGCAATAAAAGAACAAAAAAAGCCTACAAATTGTAGGCTGAATAATACAGTATAGCTATCTCTCCAATGACTGGTATATTAGTATAACGGTTAATTGTACACAACGGATTAAGAAAGGCCTTTAATTATGCTAATGCCATTTAGTGCACGTCCATGAGCAACTGCATACCAGTGCCAGTGATTATACTCGTTAAAAGCGATTCTGAAGAAAATTAATAAGAAGAAGAAGAAGAGAAGAAGCAAAGTTGATGAAATAATCTATGATTATGCCGAATAATACAATGACTAAAGCATTTCGTCTACTAAAATACTTCTCTGATGGATAAAGATACTAATGTAGAGTCATACCAAAACCTATACATTTACATTTCCGAGCTCATAAATTTTATAGTGACACGTGTGTTAGATGAAGATGAGAAGAATTGCGGAGTAATACTAATAACAAATCGACAGTGTGTATTTGTATGAAAGTATGAGGTATGAACTAGTCGTATGCATATTTCTGAGAGAAATCCTTAATGCACAATTGATGAATTTCCATATGCAACCACAATTCCATTTGAATTTGTTGCATTGAACATTTCAATCTGCAGTGACATATCTTCAGAAATGATTTTGTTTTTGAAATTTATTGATTTTCGTAAATGCAAATAAGTGTATACCTCACCTGTACTATAAAATTTCATATATTCAGTGTGAGTTGTTATATTTTGTTGTTGCTGTGGATATTATTTATAACGGGTGTCTGTTGTTTCGATACGTGTAGTTTTCAATGAGACCAAAATTTTTTAGGAGTTCCACTTTTTGACAGCTGTTACTCATATCGGAAAAACGTTTACTGCTGACATACGGCTCCAATTGCTACAAAACGTGGTCGAAAATTGGACCTCTCGGCTGGAATTTATTCGATCCAGTCGGTCACATGCCCGAAATAATTTTTAAAACATAATGACAAACCCTTATCTCTATAATAAAGCTAAGTTCTAGGCCAAAGCATTAACTTATATGCGCTTCATTTATTCTTGAAAATCACACAACTAAAAAACACCCTTTATATACCTACACTTGCATTCGTTGGGATTTTTATATGCAGATATTGAAAACAAAGAAAATTCAATCACAGTTGCCTTATTTAGATTATTGAATATAACCTGCTTTTCTAGATAAATTTACATACACAAATACACAGAAAGGCTTGTAGTTCCCCCGAACGCATAGAAAATGGATACATCTTACTGCAACTTGGGAGATATCTGTGTATGTAAATATATAAAGTGCATACTGCATATTTAAGATTTCAATTTTATTTTTGAATTTTCTGTTTAGCTGGAAAATAGTATTTTATATTTAGTATTCATAAAAATAAAATTAACAGATGAGGTAGTTAGGGAGGCAAAATTTACTCTTGTCCAGCAGTCTTTGTAAAAATTTCTTTAATATGGTATATATGGATCTACTTTGTCTATTAAGCTGTATTTGGTTTACGTAATTTGAAGAATTGTGAATAGAATAGCCAACTGGTATAAATTGTTATAATCTCATAAATATGGTGTAGCAAATTAATGAAGTGTCGACATACTCTCTTTCGCTGAATTTCGTTTTTCAACATTGTTATATATGTAGCTTTGACTAATTTGAGTGTAGTTTCCAAACGAGACCGGAGGAGTGGCGAATAGAATATGAGAGTATTACCAAATTACATAGAAAATAATAAATTCAATTTGCTTGTGGTATAATAAATCTAATATAATCATTATTTATAGATAAGAGAACTTTTTCAATGAATTCATGTGTCAATTTCCTTCATATTTTTTATACTTAAAATCGTTAGGAAAAAAGCAACGGGTTTCCTTATAAATATAAAGAGATAAGATATTATACTAATACATATACATTTATTAAACATATTTTTATAGCTTCCAAATGTGTGTTTAACCAGTTTATACCATTCAAGGCTAAGCGCTGAAATATTTCCTCAATGCTGTAGAACAATCCAATGTATGTACTTTGTATTCTTGAACTGTTTTTGCTTCCATTTAATTTTATACCAGTTTATACCAGTCAAGACTAAGCGCTGAAATAGTTTCATAATGGTGTAGAACAATCGATTGCAAGTACTTTACATTCTTGAACTTTTTAAGCTTCCATTTAATTTTATACCAGTTTATACCAGTCAAAGTTTAGTAAAGCAATACTTTCCGAACAATCAAATCGTTTACAAAAATCGTTTTTTTTTATCAAAAGTCGAAAATCAAGCTCACCGAATCGGTTATATCTGAAACCGACGTTTATTCGTGCCATTTCTATTTTAATATGGAATATTCTATTTTCACAGCACTCATGTTATGAACACCAAACACGAATTGCGGCACCTCCCTTAACCAGGCAACACCCATTGCTGCAACTTTGTTGATGCTCGCGTGCAAACAGACAACAGACTGTCATTACCATTACAATTTCCACTGCAATTATCAAAGCGGCGACTTCGCCTCCAACCTTTTAACTGCTTGAATTGCAGTGCATTGTATTCATCACTTGATTTTCTTTCAATTACATTCTTACACACTTCTCATTTAAATGCAAAGCAGAGACAGTTGCTGGGTGGTTGTTTGCTGGCCACCCTGCTGCGGACATGGCATGATGAGCAATGAAGATGTTGCTTTTTCTACCAGTTTGTCAGTTTGAAATTGAGCTGCACTTCGTCTATTTTTGTTGTTTTTTTTCGGTTTGCGTTTTTTGTGCGCTCACTTACCATGTCTGCCGCGACTAACTGAGTGACCACGAACGCTTTCAAGATTTCGCTTCTCTGATTTAGCACATTCAGCGGCAGCAGCAGCAGCCGGAGTTTGGCGGACCGCGTGTTGGTGTTGGCAAGTAATCGAGTTTCCGTGGCGAAAATTTTGCAGAAAAACTGCGAAGAAAAATCGCAATTGACGGAAATGAAAATCTTTAACGTTTTGATATTATTTCAAGCGTAGCTTTTCTTAGTCGCTACTATGTTGCACCGTCTCTTCTCTTCTCATTTTCGTACTTTCTGCATGCTGGTGGTTCCAATGCATTTGCTGCAGGAAATGTAGCGTTTGCTTTACAAGTTCTCCGCTGTTTTTTGTGTGGAAGTTTTTGCGAAAATTTGCTTCTCTTGAGCTTTAGTTGCCTATCAACGTAGCCCGCTTTAAGTTTCCTCTTCAAACGGCGTATAGTCGTCTTGCGACTTAATTATTTTAATAAATTCATTTCAAATGACAAGTTGATGCAATATAAGCTGGCATTGTAACATGATAGTTGCAACGTGTAAGTCATAATTATCAAAGGAGCATGAGAAATGCTAGGCGAGCTAAGTGTGAGAAAGACGCTTGAGTGAGCGCTCAACTATGTAAAATATGCAGACAATCTTTTAGAGTGTGCAATGGCATATATAAATAAGAGGGCTAAGAATTTAAAGAAATTAAAAGCACTTGAACTTGAAGTGCTCATTGTCGAAACGAAACTATTTGCTGAAACAATGAAAGAATCAGAGACTAGATAACATTTATTTAAGAGATTATAACTGGTACTGTTTATATCTACGAGCTGTGTTCAAAAACTGTGTTCATTGCCTACTACGTCTGTAGCAGCCGCTAAGGTTTTTGGTCGATTTTTGGCCCAAAGCAATACTGTAAATATCCTTCAGTCTCCATATTTGCCAGACATGACTCCGTGTGATTTTTTCCTCCTTCAAAAAATTATGATAATCTTAAAGGGCCGACGTTTTCGAAGCGCTCAAACAATCGCAGAAAAAGCCAAAGGCTTCTCCAACAAATCGAGTTTTAGAAGTGTTCCAACGTTTAGAAGAAGCCAAAGTGTATAATATAGAATTGGGATTATTTTTAATGTAGACGAATGAATAAATATTGTTTTCAAAAAACCAAAAATTCCCGTTATTTTTTGAACACACTCATTATAGTTCGATTCAACTCTATTTAGTCTATGTGTTACATATCAAGGAAACGGCCTTGCAATAAAGAGATATTTGTCAACGAAATTCGAACTAAAATCATCCGTTAAGGCCTTTTGATTTGGTTCCCTATAGCTTTGTTCAATTTCCAAAATTCGAATATCAGTTTCTGGACAGATTTGGAGCCATTGAGGGACAAAACCGAAAACTAACAGAATCTATTAAATATCAATTTATATAAGGGGTTAGGGGTAGTCATAGACACGAAAAAATGAAAATTTTCAGTAATTTTTTTTGCTATTAAATCATGTTATTTATCCAAGGTTTTGACTTGAAGTCACGAAAAAATTAAAAAAATAATTTATAATTTCCAAAGTTAAAGCTGTCTGTGTTGACCCAGTTTAAAAAAAAAGGTCCTTGCGTGACAATCAAGGACTTAGGACATTCATCTAAAATCAATCGAATAAAAAAAATTAGTTTTATAAATAGATAATCCTGGGTCTGATCGAAGCTTTTTTTTTCAAAAATTAACAAAATGGCGGCCTTTGGAAATTTTTTCTAGATTTTCAGCAAAATATCAACAGTTAATTGGTCTTAAAAAATCGAAATTTTTGAAAAAAAAAAATCCTTCGATCAGGCCTGATGATTATTATGTATTCTAAAAGCTGTATGAATTTCATTATAATCTACTGATCGGTTATCGTGTTACAGTTGCCACCAATTTAAAAAACATAGTTTTGAGAAAAACACATTTAAAGTTTCACACGAGCGTTTTGGAGCGCCCGAGCAATCTTTGTTATTTGTCGAATAACTCGAAAAGTTATTATCGGAACAACTTCAAATTTTCAGAGATTGATTTTTTGAAAATCCTGACTACCCCTAACCCCATAAGATCTATAATACGTGAAGGTAACCATTAGAAAACCCTTAAAATTTATTTAACCCTGGAAGGTCATCGCTATTTTTAAAAAGTAGAAGTCATCCCTCGTCGATTCGACGACGGCATTACTCAAAGTCCTTAATGTATTATCCTACCTATCAAAACCTACTAAAATCAATATATTCACATTACCTGGTTTATATATCTTCTAAATAAAACAATATAAAACAGTTTTTCTTAAATCTTTTATTAAATAAATAAAATTTTACAGCCCTGATTCATTCGGCTTTTGTACAAAATAAACACTCGCATCGTCGAAACGACGAGGCATGACTTTCCAGGGTTAAAAAAGCTTCTATGATATATTATTTCAGGAACGATAAACAGAATATCAGTTTCGAAGAGTCTTGAGATCAAAAACAGAAACCATGACAGCAATCGAATTAGACTAAGGCCTATAAAAAGTAAATGAAAAATAGGGTAACATTATTAGAAACGAAAACAAAACAATTATGAGTAAAATTTTAGAAGTTAAATTTTCCAAAAACAATAATAAAGTCGTGGTTTTCATAAAATCAAATTTGTAAGATTACACTTCAGCTGAAATTTCAACTTACAACAATTGTGATTAACTGCGTAAATGCAGCGCTGTCATTTCTAAATGTAAATTGTTGCATTTTAGTTTCGGTTTTCGTTACGAAATAACGATGTGTCGCATAAAATCTGCTGCGCGACTGCAAAACTTTCATAATTTAACTTTCGCAACTTTTGCGCGTGCAATTACTCAAGTACGAAACACGTCGCTTTATTTATGAATAAGCAAATTCCCGTTATATACGGACAACTACATGTTTGAGGATGAGGAGATAGTACAGAAGTGTAGCTACAGGATATTTTGCCGGCGAATGTTGAAATGTTTTGTTTGCAAATTTCAGTGTCAAAAATGATAAGTTATTTCGGTAAAATATGTATATCTCTGTCTTCATACAATTTAAACTCGCTGCATTATACTGTAAGTAAGGTTATGTACGCAATTTAGGCGAGTCAAGGAACGCGCTGGACCAACAGCGCCACCACAAAGCCAATGACAATAACTTCAACAATTTGGCTGTTTGGTCCAACTTTGACGTAGTGAAAGCGTTGCACGAGCATTACAACAAAAAAGAAAATGTGAAAAGGTGTACAACAATGCGTACAACAATAAACTCTAACTAACTAACATAATGACTGTGCGACGCAAAAGTTCAAGTATTAACACGATATGCGCATGATGAACATGGTGCTAGAGCTGATAAAATGTTGGCGCAAACTTTATAGATTTATTTTATTATAAAAGATATTATTTGTGATAGCAGACGAAATTCTGAAGCAAAATTTTGTGAGCATAATTTATTTTATGAACTTTTTTAATCGTTATGTGGTCTCAATTAACTTCAATGATATTATTATGTTGAAATATTAACTGAGGCAGAGTGGGCTATTTGTCGTTTTCATAACTTGAGCTATTTTAGGCTGATTTTGGTACCAAATACCGTTTAGATAAAAGTGACGATTTTTTTAATAAATATAAAGATATAGGAGGTAATACATATACATATCTTTTAAGTATTTTTGAAAATTTCAGAGCTTTCATTTAATTTTAGTGTGGGCTTGGCTTGAAAATATTTTCCCAATAATGTTGAATAATCGAAAATACGTACTGAATATTTATGATTGTTTTTAAGCTTCCACTTAATTGTATACCAGTTTATACCAGTCAGGGTTTAGCGAAGAAATATTTCCGCAATGCTGTAGAACAATCGAATGTTTGAGAAGTATATTTTCAGACTTTTTAAAACTATTATTTAATTGTATACCAGTTTATACCAGGGTGAGCTTAGCTTGAATATATTTTCCCAATAATGTAGAACAATCAAAAATGCGTACTGAATATTTATGAACCTTTTTAAGCTTCCAATTAATTTTATACCAGTTTATACCAGTGAGTGCTTAGCTTGAAAATATTACTGTAGAATAATCGAAAATATGTACTGAGCATTTATGAGTCAAGGCTAAGCACGGAAAATGTATCCCCAATGCAGTTGAGCCGTTGAACGTGAATGTTATATATTTTCAGACTTTTTACAACCACTATTTAGTTTTATACCGGTTTATACCAGTGTGGGCTTAGCTTCAAAACATTTTCCGCAATGCTGTTGAACAGTCAAACGTATGTACTATATATTTTCAGACTTTTTACAACTACCATTTAGTTTTATACCAGTCAAGGCTAAGCACGGAAAATTTTTCCGTAATGCTGTTGAACCGATGAACGTATGTCGAATATATTTTCAAAACTTTTAAAACTACAATTTAATTTTATACCAGTCTCAGCTTAGCCAAGACATATTTCCAAACCAAATAGTATGGATCAAACGAAAAAATCCAAAATCGGTTTTTTCCACCAAAAATCGAAATTCAAGCTCACTGTATTGAATATATCTGAAACCGAAGATTACTTGTAGCATTTCCATTACAATATATAATATGCTGTGATATGGAATTTTAATTTTGAGTTTGAATAGTTTTTATTACGTTTTTCGCTACTCTAATCGAAATTCTTTCACCTACACATGAAAATCATTTGAAATTTTTATTATCAACTATTTTCCAACACTTTACAAACATTCTTCACTTCACTTACAACATTACACAATTCTGGATACAGTTAGCTGCCGTCAATTGTCAATAATTTTCACAGAAACATATTCGTGCGCACGAATTATAGTCAGTTCGGTAAAGGCAGCATTAAAAGGCATACATATCAGATATTGTATAGAGATGATTTCCGATAATTCTCCGCTCAGCAGTGAACACTCCGAGGAAGATTCATTGCCATCCAATTACCATTGGCTACGTTTCAAATGGATGTTTTGGAAAAATTGCTGCATGCATTGGAATACGCGTTGGGAATTTCTATTCGCCGTACTTATGCCCAGCATCTGCAGTCTTATCGCGGTCATATTGCGCATTAACATACCCGCCCAGCAGCTCACAACGCAGACGTATATAGATACGAATATTCAGGCAGCGTGGAAGCACATACTTGAAGAAGTTAGAGATCGTAATGCTATTCTTAAAGAAAATTATGACAGGTAAGTGGCGTAAAACACAGAACAATTTAACGAAAACTTTTGCTGTAAATCGCTTAAGAAAATTTCTTGGATATTTATGCGTTTTTTTTATAATAAATGTAATCTTATAATTTTATAAATATAATTTGGTTTTTTTTTTGTTTTATATAATAATTATATAAAAATTGTATATACATTTTGAATAACTTCCTCTCCAGTTCACCACATAGTCCATATGTACCACAAGTTGTCATGGCCTATGCGCCCAATTTGCAAGCAATTAACAATATTATGGACCTCACATTTCACAATTTCGAGTTAAATGATGAATTTATCACTTTTGAAACATGCGCTGAACTCCGCGAAAAAATGAAGACGGAACACTACTTTGCTGGCGTTTGTTTCAATGAGGCTGTCTTTAATGTGGAATCTGAATCCATATACAAAATCGGTATATATCCGAATCGTTTGGATTATAGCATTATCTTCCCCAGCGAATTGCGTTTATATGAAGAATATATTGGCGAAACTTGGGACACCAGATATTTATTTCCGAATTTAGGACAACAGGAACGTAAAGGTGCACCCATTCATTATATATCCGAAGGCTTCATCATGATACAAAAGACTATCTCTGAGGCGTATATAAATTTAACTTGTAACGACTCACTGAAAGACGCGATTGTATTACGTCGATTTCCCAGTGCCGAACGTTATTATGATCCACTATCGGAGATGTTGGAGATGCGTTACTCGTTATTGGTGTCTATGGCGTATATAACCACCATATTGTATCTGCTAAGAGTGAGTAATTTTCAATTATGTAACTACACATGTAGTTCAATATGTTCTATAATATTTCAGATTTTGGTAATTGAGCAAGATATCGGTTTAAATGATTTGCTCGCCACTCTGGATGTGACTTATTTCCTGCAGTTCTACAGCTGGTTTACATTCTCACTGATTTCATTATCCATTGGTTCCGTGATCATGATACTCATATTAAAGGTAAGAGCAGCAGCGAACGAACGCATTACAAATACACTTTGTTTATTATTTCGTTTCAGATTCCTTGGAACAGCGGCTTCGGTGTATTCAACAGATCTTCTACCACATGCTTATTCGCACTCTTCACCGCCTACAATATAAATACGCTGAGCTACTGCTATATGATATCGAGAGTAATACACAATCGTGATATGGCCATTTGCGCAGCGCCCATTTTCTGGATCGTCCTGTATTTACCATTCTCCATCGGAATCGATTTATTCCCACATTATCATTCGTATGTTTGTTTGTTCGGAAATACGGCACTTGCGCTGGCATTACAGCATATATTTCAACTGCAATACCATGAAGGCCTGAGTTGGAGTAATTTCTTTAGATCACATTGGTCCAATCCGCACTATAGTGTCGGCAGCTATGGTCTACTAATTTGCGCCACAAGCATAATCCAATCATTGATTGGTATATGTGCACCGGTTATTGGGCGCACGTTCCTCAAATTGACGGCAGAACTTAATCCGCGTAAGAAGGAGCGCGTTCGTATTAGTTCGGAAAATAATCGTTATTCGAAAACCATAATTTTAGAGGTTCGTGCGAATTTCAAACCACCAGCTGTCGAAGTATTGGGTCTAACTGTGCAGACGGGTGGTAAATTTGTGCTGGATGAAGTTTCGTTTCGGTTGTATGAGGACGAAATCACGATGTTGATGGGTCATAACGGTAGCGGCAAAACGACATTACTTAAAGTTATGGCCGGCCTTAAGCGGCCCACTTCGGGTAAAATAGTCATTAAAGAAGGCACTTTGACTGGAGATATTGGAAACGCGCGCGATTTTGTTGGTGTCTGCTTCACCGATACGCTGCTCTTTCGTAATTTGTATGTTGTACATCAACTCTTGTTATTTGGCCGTTTGAAGGGTCTCAATTCGAACGATGTCAAAAAAGAGACAAATAAATATTTAGACGCATTAGAGCTTGATAAACATCGCTACACGCTCACCGAACGTCTAACGTGTGGCCAAAGAACAAAGTTGGCGGTTGCGTGTGCGCTCATCGGTGGCAGTAAGTTCGTGCTGCTGGACGACATTGTGCTCAAATTGGATGTGCGCGATTATAAACTTATTTGGAAGTTATTGGAACGTGAGAAGTTCGGACGCGTCGTAGTCGTATCGACGAACTTGAGTCGTGAACCGGAACTGCATGCCGATAATATTATTATGATCGCACAAGGACGCTTGAAATGTGCCGGCACTGCGCAGTTTCTGAAGTCCATGTATTGCTTTGGCTGTCATTTGGTAAGATACTCTTTTGAGTGTAGATTCTAATAATAATTTGAACTATGAAATCTACGACCTAGCGACCCTTACAATACCTACATTGTACTATACCGATTTCTTTATGCTTTAACGCCCAACTTTTGACTATACCAAACTGATAAACAACAGCTAATATGCTCCTCTTATGATAGTCGAGACCGCGTAATCGACACATACGCTGATTTTTAGAAAACCGAGAGGACTTCTAACTCGTTAGCAATTCTCCTTAGTATTTGAGGACTCTTTTTTTAAAACTATAACGACAACTACTATAATTATATTGAAAATAACCACAATTCACTTTTGCATCAATTCACTTAAGCTATTCTAACACCTCTTTCTTTATTGTGTATAGCTCATATCGAAATCGGAGACCTGTAAGTCTGAAGCTATAACAGAGCTACTAAGCAATTTCATACCAGATATTATAGTAGCCTGTGATCTGATATTGGAATTGTCGTATCACATTGAATCCACCAATGTGGAAATACTCGAGTCCATACTCAATGCACTGGAAATGGATAAAGATAAGCTGGGCATTATAAATATAACGATAATTGAAGCGCGTATTGAAGAACTCTTTTGTAAATTAGGCGCTGAGCGACCCGCCTATAATGATCGCAAACGTTACTTGAGAATCTTCAATGGTCTGAGTATAACTGATGATACAAGCGACGACATCTTATTTATGAATACGCAAATGGGTCACAATCTGGGTACAGTGCAACGTTTCATTAATCACTGGAAAGCAATGTTCTATAAGTTTACGCTTGTACAAAAGGCATATATAAAGTACTTACCGATGTTCTTGATTATGCCATTGTTTAGCATCATACTGTGTATAATTGGTATAGTGCCGGTCGTGGAGCTTCTGCCAGCTAGAGGTTCTGATATTACCGATTACAAAGATGTCATAACAGTAATTAACTATCCACATAAATCCAATGAGGAGATGGTTGCATTTGCCGACACATTCTACAAGTATATGTATTGGCGGAATAGTAATGTTAAAGTCATATACCTCAAAAATCAACTCATAACCGAATATATATTGGCGAAACAGCGACAACAAACCTATAATTATTTGGATGAAAAGCTAATACTCGGATTGTCTATACCACGTCAAGTGGTGGGCTGGTTCAATGGCTATTTGCCGGGTGTGCCACCGCTCGTTTTGAACCTGATACACAATGCTTTTCTCTGGTAACCAGCAGCAATACGCTCTAGCACAAGTCCAAGCGTTCAGTGCATTGTATTTGTGCTTCTTCTTTTGCAGGCGTCTACTGAATACGACTAATGCCAAGATCAACGTTACGCTCGAGTTGTTACCCATAGAGAATGACATTGATATTCGAGAAATATCCAATATGACATTCAATATGGGCAGCATAATGGCTTTGCAGTTATCGTTTATCATATGCTATCTGTTGGCCGCAAGCATAATTCATTTGGTCTCGGAACGCACAAGTGGTTTTGAGGCGCTGCTGCGTTTGGCCGGATTGAATGGTTTCAATTTTTGGATGAGCCTGTTCTTCTTTGACTTATTCAAATCATTTATGGTTATAGCAGGCTTCACTATCTTGACGTGGTTGATATTAACCTCGGATTATATAACGCCGGATGTCTTACGTAAGCATTTCTGGGTTTATCTCGTGTAAATAATTGTCAAAAATACTTTACAGGCTCGGCCTTTTACTTACTACTATCGACGAGCGCTGCCTTAACTACGACTAACTATTTACTCAGCTCTTTCTTCTTCAAGAGTAGCTATGGCGCATACTTGAAAGTTTCGGCATTTCAAGCACTCGGCGCAATCTTCTATGTATTATTTTCCAGAAGTTTCAAAAACTATATCCACACTATAATGTTCATACCACGCCTATTTCCATTGTATTCATTCTGCAGAGGCATTGAGGATCTATACGATTATAATCTTCAGATACAATTGTGCAAAGATGAGGATATCAAATTTGTATCCATGTCTTTCGAGCATTGTCAACTGGCACCTAATTGCTGTGGTGAGTAAATTGTGGTATACTAACTGTATTGTAATGCGTGACTTCTTCAAATGTAGTATTACCTATACTTTCGGTCAAGGAGGATATGCTATACTTATGGGCAATTATCGGTGTGGGTGCGCTCGGCATAGTAATTTACGAATACCGCGATTTCTTTAAACATGTCATACCATTTGACAATTAGTAAGTACTTTATAGTTTATTAATAAGGAATTACAAATACAACACGTTGGTTTGTTGTTGCAATTAAAATTACAAAAAATATGCACTCTTTGAAGCGATCGTGCGTTGGAGGAATACAAACGACGACACGCTACTGACTCTCACGAGGTGGACAGTGTCACAGCCGAAGATATACAAGTGCAGTCATTGAAACCGCGTATGCGTCACTATTATACCGTAATTTGTGAAAATCTAGGTTTATTTCGGAAGGCAGAAATTTTGGTGGATCGTCTATCTTTCACTATAAAACCGTGAGTGGGATTATAATGGTATTGAATGAAACAAAATAATTCAATCTCTTTCTCACATACACTCTCAGCGGCGAAAAGTTTGGCATCATCGGCACCAACTGTAATTATACGAATGCATTGTTAAGACTCATCGCTGGTCAGGATACGCCCAGTTTTGGACGTGTCTGCATCAATAGCGTACAAATGACGGAAGAACGCAAGAAAGCACTCGCTAATATCGGTTATGTGCCCACCATTAGTTGCGTACAGCCGCAGATGACTTGCCGTCAGGTTTTGAGAATGTTTTGTTTGCTATACGGTTATCCACGGCACCAAATCAATGCTATCGTCGATGATTTCTCCAATCATTTCGGTCTGGGCTCACACTTTCATACACGTCTGTCCAAATGTAGCTCGGGTATAAAGGAGCGAATCTCCTATTCCATAGCAATCTTAAAGAAACCCTCGCTCATGTGTATCGGTAATTTTAGTTGGAGCGTCGATCCGCATGGCAGACGTCAGTTGTATCGATTGATCGATGGCTTGCGTAAACGTGGCACCGCTATAGCCATTACATCCGTTATGAACTCATATACCGAGATACTTTGTACGAAGATAGCGGTCATGCATGAGGGACGCTTTCTACATATTGGCCAACCAGAAAAAATAGCAACGGATTTAGCTGCCGGTTACTCCATTTCGATGCGTATGAAGAAAACTATACAAACACCGCAGGGCGTTACATCGAAGGTGTACTTCCGCTTAACGGCTTTTATGGAGAAAACATTTCCCACCTCCAAATTGATGTACGTGCCGAAGACATATTTATGTTCATCTTATTTATGTATAAAAAATATTAATTTGCATAATTTCAGTCAAGAAGGCACGATTATGAAGTTCTATATACCCTATCAGAGCACCAAATTGGGCACTTTATTTAAGACTTTGCGAGTCAACTCATTTCAGCTGAATATCGATTGTCTTACAGTCACCAGAATCAATATGAATTATATATTCGAAATAATTGAGGAGGAATCGCGAAAATCTAAGAGCGCATAATCCTAAAATTGTTGCTACATATATTAGCTATACATTGCATTTAATATTTGTGACTTGTTTTTCTCGCTTTACTTTTATTCTAATGAATTGTGCTTCAATGAACTTTTTATGCAATGAATAGCAAATATAATTTCCGTTTTCAGTTTAAAAAGTGTTTTCTTGGCATTAGAGATCGCTTTTGGGCGAGTTTTTAGTTCACAGTTTCTGAAAAAGGGTTCTTAGGCATGGAACATTTACTCGTGAATTTTCGAAAGAGTCTGCTCGTTTTTGTACTTTTAACGAAGAGTGTCTAAAAGAGCTTAAACTGTAAGACTATTTTTTTGGCTGTAGAGTTCACAAATCTCTTAGATTACTCTCCTATGATCTTGTGGAGGAAAACAGGCTTCGTTTTCCGTAACGGTATGTCGATCGTCTTGAACACCATGTATTCGGAGTTCCAGTATCCCTCATATTTTAATAATGTCGATTAGTCGAGGGAAACGATTTGAGCTATCATTATGAGACTAATCTCTTACCATAATCCAAACCAAAGTTTCTCACAACATTAGTTGACTATGCATGGGTTCATGTCGTGCCGCAAACGATGAAATATGAAACTACATAACGTCATGCATATAAGCACCATAAAAAACTGTTTTCCACCACTGTGCACACTTGTGACTTGTGTCATTTGTGAAAGTAAAAAAAAAAATTATTCTTTAAAGTTTCTTCTGTCATTTGAAAAAAAAAATTTAATTTAATTTCTTTCATTTCACTTTCTGTAGCGAAATCATTTTCTAATTCGTACGAATTATGCAGGTGAAAAGAATTCCATCGGAAACTTCGGCGCTGAGCACCGGACGCTCCGAAGAGGACTTGCAGCCGACGAACTACAATTGGTTACGTTTCAAATGGCTGTTCTGGAAGGATTGTTTTATGCATTGGAATACACGTTGGGAATTTCTTTTTGCGCTGTTTATGCCGAGTTTGTGTGCGCTCATCGTGATCATACTACGTTTTAATATCTCAGCTGAGCATATAACCGCTATGCCGTTTAAGATCGAAAATCTGGAGCAAAATTGGGGACGTCTCTTGGACATCATTGCGGGACGTCAAAGTGCAGTTGAGAAATTTTTGGGCACGTAAGTGAATACCTTCCTATCAGGCAGGTTCTGTAATTCACTTCCGAGTGAAATTCAAGCATTATACATTTTTGTATTTTCTTTCAAGTCCTTCATATAATGTGTACGCACCACGTATTATGATCGCTTATGCGCCAGATTTTGAGGCAATCGTGAATATTATGGCGTTGACTACCGACCTTTCCTTAAACCCTGATCAATATATTCGTTTCAAAACGTGTGCAGAACTGCGTGAGAAGATGACAACTGAATACTATTTGGCCGGGATTTGCTTTCGTGAAGATGTCTTTAATATTGAATCGGAATCCATATATAAAATTGGTCTATATCCGAATAGATTGGAATATCAAATAATTTTCCCCAGCGAATTGCGTTTATATAAGGGATATATCGGCGAAACTTGGGACACCAGATATTTATTTCCGAATGTGAAGAAGCACGAGCGTCACATGGGTTTTGTGCCGTATATAGGAGAAGGCTTTATTATGTTGCAGAAAACTATCTCCGAAGCTTATATAAATTTAACTTGCAACAAATCACTTACGGAGGAATTATTTTTGCGACGTTTTCCAATAGCCGAACATTATTACGATCCACTTTCCGAGGGTTTGGAGCAACGCTTATCGTTGGTGTTGGCTGTGGCGTATATTTGTACAATGCTGTATTTGCTGAGGGTAATAGTACTAAGAATCGCTGACTGAAATATGTGCTGAGGTTAATGGTTAATACAAATTTTAGATTCTAATCAATGAACGTGAGGCGCAATTGCATTCGCTGTTGGCCATTTTCGATGTGACATACTTCATACAATTCTACAGCTGGTTCGTCTTCTCACTCATTTCGATTTCCATTGGCACCATTTTGTTGCTGATCATATTGAAGGTATGCGCATATATATATTTATCATTATAAGTACGAAGAAGCTTAACAATTAACAAATTTTCTTATTACACTTTTTGCAGATTCCTTGGAACCATGGCTTCGGTGTCTTCCATAGATCTTCATTTACTTGCTTATTTGCGCTATTCACCGCCTTTAATATAAATACACTGAGTTACTGCTATATGATATTTAAAGTGTTCCGCAACTCGGATATGGCAATTTGTGCCGCGCCCATTATCTGGATCATGTTGTATGCACCCTTTGCCATTGGTAATCAAACCTCACCCTTGAGTGAAATGTTACATCCTTACATCTCCTTACTTGGCAATACCGCGTTCGCATTGGCATTGCAACACTTATTTCGTCTACAATCGGACGATGGTTTGAATTGGTCCAATTTCTTTCGCACCGGTTGGCAATCGGAGCATTATAGCATTGGATCGTATGCTTTGATAATGTGTGGCACCAGCATAATTCAAGCTTTAGTTGGCATATTCGCACCGATTATTGGACGCACGTTCACTAAGCTAACCAAACCATTTAGCCGGAAAACGGAACGTGTTCGTCTTAGCACGGACAGCAATCGTTTTTCGAAAACCATTATTTTTGAGGTTAGAGCAAATTACAAAGCACCCGCGATTGATGTGGTGGCACTCACAGTGCAAATCGGCTATTCAATTGTTTTGGAGGACCTTTCATTCAGTTTGTATGAGGATGAAATCACTATGTTGATGGGTCATAACGGTAGTGGCAAAACTACTTTACTCGAAGTTATAGCCGGTTTTAAGCGACCGACATCGGGCAAAATTGACTTTAAGGGCGATACGCTGAGTAAAGAATATGGCAGTCCACGCGATTTTATTGGCATCTGTTTTAGCGATTCACTGCTCTTTTGTAATCTGTACGTGAAACATCAACTGATGCTATTCGGCCGATTGAAGGGTATAAATCCAATTGATCTGAACAAAGAAGTAAATAAGTACTTGAGTGCGCTAGAGCTTGAAGACGAACAGTATACACTCACCGAACAGCTAACATGTGGTCAAAGAACCAGACTGGCTGTCGCGTGTGCGCTCATCGGTGGTAGTAGGGTCGTGCTGCTGGACGATGTTGTGCTGAAATTGGATGTGCGTGATTATAAACTTATTTGGAAATTATTGGAACGTGAGAAGTTCGGACGCGTCATAATGGTCTCGACGAACTTGAGTCGGGAGCCGGAAGTGCATGCTGACAATATCATTATGTTGTCTCAAGGACGTTTGAGTTGTGCCGGAACAGCGCAGTTTCTGAAGACCATGTATTGCTTTGGCTGTCATTTGGTGAGTTTGGTGCCTAAGCATGAACGGTTTATTGGTGCTCCAAACTTTGGTAGTCTCTTTAGCTGCTTTTTTTTGTATGAAGTGAATCTTTTTTCGTAGCTGAGAAATAACTTTCTGGACGCCTTTATTTGGTTTGATTATG
Organism: Zeugodacus cucurbitae; assembly: GCF_028554725.1. NCBI lineage: Eukaryota > Metazoa > Arthropoda > Insecta > Diptera > Tephritidae > Zeugodacus > Zeugodacus cucurbitae. Next base: position 5,280,794 of record NC_071668.1, read on the forward strand.
GCAGAAGCTTTCTCCGGTTAAGCATACCCTCTAGGTTGGGCAAAACCCTATGGCTTGGCGGAACAGCTTGTGTTGTTAGCTGTTATTGAGCTTCTCCTTTTTAAATGTAGTGAATATTATTTCTTATTCGACAAATATGAGCCCTCATAAGTTTTTGGATATCTTTATTCAGTTGGATTCTTGGAGAGTATAAGCTTGCCATACGCTTTATAAAACAACTATCTGTGCAATTAATTTTCAGTTGTTAGTTTTCTGAGTCTTCTTTAAATATCCACTAATATTATTCTTTTTCATATTAACTATAGCTTATATCCAAGTCTGAGGAATGTAAGTCAGAAAAAGTTACACAACTTTTGAGCAAATACATACCAGATATTGTCGCATCCTGTGATCTAGTGCTGGAATTATCATATCACATTGAATCCTCCAACGTTGAGGTGCTCGAAACGGTTATCAAGGCTTTGGAAAACGCTAAAGAGGAGTTGGCGATTGTAAATATAACAATAATTGAGACACCAGTTGAAGAGCTATTTTGTAAGCTGGGCGCCGAACTGCCCGCTTACGATGATCGCCGACGTTACTATAGAATTTTCAATGGTCAGAGCATTGTTGCCATTGACTTTGATGACGATGCACTTTTCATGTCCGCCAAGATAAAATATAATGCGAATGTCGTGGAGCGTTTATTCAATCAGTGGAGTGCAGTGTTTTACAAACTGCTCATTATTCAAAGTACATATTTCGTATTGGCCGTCATAGTTTTACCATTATTTGGCTTGTTCTTTTGTGGCATCATTATGATTCCTCATTTGCGAGTGGTGCCGAAAATGGATAACGATATTAATGACTACAAAGACAGTATAACGCTGCTGAGTGTTCCCGAGCAGCCCGAGAGTGGCATGCAATCGTTTGTTGAGACCTACAATCGATATATGTATTGGCGCAATAGTAATATCAAGATAAAGAATATTAAACATGAATTCATCAATGATTATATTTTGAAGCTCGAACGCGAAAAGCAAGAGACTCATTTGAATGTGCATACGATTCTTGGTTTGTCAGTGCGCAATCATGTGGTCGGTTGGTTTAATGGTTACATACCGAGTGTCGCACCGATTCTGCTAGACATTCTACACAATGTGTACCTTTGGTAAGCCAAGGTTTAGCTAATGTTTTCAATATTTTTTTTTTTTTTCAATTGAAAAGTTTTTCGTAATATTTCAATCACATTTTTCAGGGATGTGCTAAACACGACCAATGCTAAAATAAATGTTTCATTAGATTTGCTGCCAACCGAAGGTAATGTGAACCTGCGTGAGATAACTCAAATGCATTTCAATATGGGCAGCCGTGTGGCTTTACATTTGGCGCTTCTGATATGTTACTTGTTAGCCGTAAGATCCATTAATTTGGTATCGGAACGCGAGTCTGGATTTGAAAGCTTGCAGCGTTTGGCTGGTTTGAGTGGCATTAATTATTGGATATCTATATTTATATTTGATGTCATCAGATTCGCCATTCTTTTTTCAATTTTCACCTTCATGTCATGGGCTATATTGCCGACAGCAAATGCGCCACCTATAGTTTTTCGTAAGTGTTACGACATATTTCATAAAAAACCATACCATATTCATTGAATATATATAATTTTCGAGAAGAAATCTACAGTATGCCATATTCCATTGTCCTATTAATTTCAAATCATATTAAGGGCACCATGGAAAGACTTCTAAAAATTATAGAAACAGTGTTTAGGACAGTTTCGTCGTCGTTATGACTGACTGACTGACTGGCTGTATTTGACAGGCGACTATTTTAGTTAGTGACGTCACGAACGCTCGCTTCCTATTAGAATGGAGATTTGACAGTTCGTTTCTTTTATGACGTAACAAACCTCAGCATAGTCCATTTCATATTTGAGAATAACTTAAAGTCGTTTAGGGCAGACTTTTCGAATAGCAAGTTCTTTTTATAGAATTGAAGACGAATTCGAGTTACTATTGATTTAAGAAAAGCTAAATCAATAGTCTATTCGAATATTATAGTATCTCTTTAATTTAAATATTGCTTTTGTAATATATCAAATCATAATTTTCGAATACTTTACAGGCTGGTGCTTCGGCATGACATTTTTGGCGAGTATTGCTGTGGTTATGACAAACTATCTGCTCAGCGCACTCTTCTTCAAAAACAGTTTCGGCGCATATTTGAAAATGACATCACTACATGCTATCGGCATCGTTTTCTTCATCGTTTTTTCCAGAGATTTTAAACCTTATGCGGATAAACTGTACCCGCTACCACGTATATTTCCGTTGTACTCATTTTGCCGAGCTATTGAGAACTTATACGAATACAATATACTACATCAAGTATGCAATATAGACAACATAAAAACGGCTTCTGTGGTTTTGGGACATTGCCAAAGGATTCCTGACTGTTGTGGTACGTTATGGCAACATAGTCGTAGAGTTTCATTAATATGTAATCTAATACAATATCTGTCACTGCAGAACCACCAAAAATATCGGTGAATGATGATTTGTTTTACTTATGGGTGATTATTGCTGTCTGTTGGTTCGGTTTATTTATTTACGAGTATCGAAGTTGTTTCCAGGTCAACATACCATTTGACAATTAGTGAGTGACTCAAGTGTTGAAATTCTCTAAAGCTCAAAATGTTATCGTTTTCTAGTGAACGTGCGTTGGATGAATACAAACGACGACACGCTAGTGACGCTGAAGAGGCGGACAACGTTACAGCCGAAGCCATACATGTGCAGACATTGCGTCCACGTTTGCGCTATTATTATACTGTTATATGTGAGAATTTGGGTTATTTTTGGAAGGGGAAAATTTTAGTGGACCGACTCTCTTTCACTATCAAACCGTGAGTATGGATTATAATACTATTAGATAAAACGAAATAATTAAATCTCTTACACACCTACTCTCGCAGCGGTGAAAAGTTCGGCATCGTCGGCACTAACTGTAATTATACGAATTCATTGCTAAGGCTCATCGCTGGTCAGTATAAGCCAAGCTTTGGACGTGTCTGCATCAATAGCGTACAAATGACGGAAGAACGCAAGAAAGCACTCGCAAATATCGGTTATGTGCCCACGGTTGCTTTCGTACAACCGCAGATGACTTGCTATCAGGTTTTGAAAATATTTTGTATATTATATGGCTATCCGCGACACGAAATCAATGATATACTTGAAGATTTCACCAAACATTTCGGTTTGCACTCACATTATCACATGCGTTTGACCGAGTGCAGTTCGGGTATAAGAGAGCGAATTTCCTATGCCTTAGCGATCTTAAAGAAACCCGCACTCTTGTGTATCGGTAATTTTAGTTGGAGCGTGGATCCGCATGGCCGACGTCAACTTTATCGGCTGATAGATGGTTTGCGTAAACGCGGCACAGCTATAGCGATTACATCCGTTATGAATTCGTATACCGAGATACTTTGCACGAAGATAGGGGTCATGCACGAGGGACGGCTGTTGCATATCGGCGCGCCTGAGCAAATCGCCAATGAGATAGTCGGTTGTTATTCGGTTTCGATGCGTATGAAGAAACAGGTGCATACACCGCACGGCGTTACGCTGAAGGTGTACTTTCGCTTGACGGCTTTTATGGAGAAAACATTCCCCTATTCGAGGCTGGTGTAAGTTGTGCGGAACAGCCTGACTTGAATGTATTTTTTCCATTAATATCTTATTGTTTTTCAGGCAAGAGGGTACAGTTATGCAATATGTCATCCCTCATCAGAGCACCACATTGGCTATTATATTTAGGACGTTGCGCTTGAATTCATTCCAGTTGAATATCGAGAGTCTCTCGATTACTACCCTTAATATGAATTATATCTTCGAGCAAATAACGGAGGAGGCTATTAAAGCATCGAAGAAGTATTAAAGGCATCTTTCGTAGTTGTGTTACATGCTTGTGTGTTTAATCACACTTCCGTGTTAATTATTTAGTTCTCTTTGAATTCTCTGTTTGTTCTATTAATCTATGAAGTTCTGATAACATATATGTATGTAATTGTTTGTTACTTTAAATATAGCCTTGTTGTGTTCATTAACTGTCAATTTCTTTTAAGTGTAACACTATTTATGAAAGATGAGATAAGAATCCATAAAATTCACTGTATAAAAGAATTTATTTTGCTCGCTCTAATTCTGAGTATTGCACAGTCTTTCGTTTTCTAAAACCAAGAAATCAAGTCTATGAGAACACCTATGTCAAAAGCGGGAATGTAATCGAAAGATATATGGTAGTTCTTGATCCTTTTCTCTTTTATGAAGCTCGTAAGTCACACTAATAAGGGCCAAGGTTATCTTGAAATATATTGCAGAAGTATGGCTCTCTATCAGCATATCTCGCTCTTCACACTCCCGTTTTTCGATAATTTTTTAATCTAGAAAATGTTTTATATTTGCATTACGCCCTTCACATATATCTCTCCTTTGACTACCAAGTCATATAGCCATGTGTCGATTAATGTCCATTCACGATGAAAACCCATACTAAACACTCTCATTTATCTCTGTAACGCACATAAATTGAGTTTCTATGCAGCAGCGCCACACTGTCAACACGGTTGCTTTTGCCGCAGCTAACGAAAGTGCGAAAAGCTCTTAAATTATGCAAGACACATTAGCGTGGATTATTGCACAGCAACACCAGCAAATACTCCCACACTCTCTCTCTGTTATAAAAGCGAAGAAGAACCGTTGAAAGCTACATTTTTGCGTTATTGTGTTTCAACGCTTACCCCCGCCTCGTGTTTCTTGCCTCTTGCAACGTAATGCTTAATGCACTTTAAGGTGGGCGGGGTTTAGTGTTTTTAGTGTGCGTTGAAACTATTTTTGGACAGCGTTGCAGCGTGGCAAGCTAGTAAGTGCAAACTACTAAAGTGAACGGAGTAATAACGAGCACTTTTAAAGTGTGTTGAATGTATATTTGGAGAAAGGGTACTGGTCCATTTTTATGGACATAGCGTCTAGATAAGTCTCTAACATTGATAATATTCGACAACTTTATTACAGTCGCACTGTCTTTCCTATTCAACCCACTGTACGCATACTTTGCAAGTACTTATATCTGTATTTTTCCCGTAGAATTCTTCCAGGTTGTGGTTTTGGCAACAACATTTGATTTTCTAGCCTCTCATACTTAAAAAGTTAATAATAAACATACTTTGTGGAGTTCGCTTGCTTAAACCTGTTGAAGTCATTTTTTCTTCTCTTGTTTCTCTATATTGCAGCAAAAGTTTTGGTTGTGTAGAAAGTTAGATGTTTACAGCAGCTTCCTCTAATTTTAGCCTCCACCATGTGATTGGTGTCTTATTTGCTAAAGGCATTAGTTTGCAAGCACAATGTTCAACACGTATTATGTGAAGGTGGAATACATATATGTAAATGCAGCCTTCATCCCTTCACCTACAGACAATAAATTTAACGGAAATGAAGTAAGAACTAGTGCTGGTAATTGTAATTGTAATGGTATTGATATTGGTATTGGTATTGATATATTGGTACTGGTATTGGCATTGGTACTGATTCTGGTATTGCTATTAGTACTGATATTGGTAATGGTATTGATATTGGAATTGGTATTGATATTGGTAATGGTATTGGAATTGGTATTGGTATTGGTATTGGTACTGGTATTGGTATTGGTATTGGTATTGTTATTGGTATTGGTATTGGTACTGGTATTGATATTCGTATTGGAATTGGTATTGGTAATGGTTTTCGAATTGGTATTGGTATTGGTATTGGTATTGGTATTGGTATTGGTATTGGTACTGGTATTGATATTGATATCGGTATTGGTATTGGTATTGGTATTGGTATTGGTATTGGTGTTGGTATTGTTATTGGTATTGATATTGGTATTGGTATTGGTATTGGTATTGGTATTGGTATTGGTATTGGTATTGGTATTGGTATTGGTATTAGTATTCTTAATAGTATTGGGATTTCTAATGTTAATGTTTTAAATAATTAATTAGTATCGGTATTGATCAAATCCAGCTCTAGATCCTAGTATACGCTTTGATCCTAATTTTATGAAAACGTCATATAAAAAGTTATCCCCACTGCTAAAAATCCCAATATTTTAGCCATAAAATGATGGCATTTATCAAAATGAGTTGACTACTTATACACTTGAGATTAATGTAGGAAATTACTCACATTTTACGAGCAAGACAAAAGCATACATTTAGTGCACAGATGTTGCCCACAAAACAGTAAAATACACACAAAGAAACAAATCAAAAATACTAAATGCAACATTTTTTGGACGAAGACAGAGTAAAGTAGAAGCATGAAGAGTATTACTAAGTGAAATTTCTACGCAAAGAAGAAGCACAACAACGGTATATTACGTTACGTCAAACAAAAACAAAGTATGCAACATGACATGCAACTAAAAGGTAATAGCAATAAAGTAGATTGAGGGTAATGGCAAGTCCAACACCACACACATAAACACACACAGAGACAGAAATATATGTATATATGTAAGGTTTAATGACAAGAGAACACAGTTGCAAAACACTGAAAAAAAAATCGAAAAGCTGAAGTTTTAACACAACCAAATTGTAAGAGACAGTGAACACGGAAAGTAAAAAATGGCAACACAGAAACATAATAAACTATGCAGTTCGAAGTGGGAAGCGGGAAGCGAGCGCACAAATATCTTCCATGCTATTAAACACAAAAGCCACGCCCTAAGCTGTAAATGCATGTGTTGCCGGCAAAGGTGGGTTAGACAAGTGGCGGAGCATATTTGCAGATGCCGCCAGCGCGCGCTGCATAATTTCTAGCTCGCTAGAAAATGCTAGAAATGCGAAGGATAAACAACAACAAAAGGAGTACACGCAGCAAAGAAATTGTTGCAGAAAATAGCACTAAAAAAAGGCAGCAAATAACTAAAAACTGTGGCAAGTTTGCTAGCAAGGCTACAAGCGCAATTGCAACGCTGAACTCATGCCACACACACACACACAGGCATACACATAGACTCGAAGTTGATTTGGTTTGCAGTTTGTTGAGCGTTTTTACGCTGTTGCAGTCGGAGCGTTGAAATTTCCCGAAAGTACTTTTTGTCATTCATAACTCACTCAGCTGTGCTGCTGCTGCTGCAGCTGCTTAAGCGACATGCCACAAACACACTTGCACTTGCAACTTGGTGAGTTTGGTTGTATTATCTGCGCACTTACATATCGGCTCACCTTTGGCAGCAGGTGCAAAAGTTTAAGTTCCCTACTTGTACGAGTATTTGGCGAAAAGTTGCACAAGTTATGAGTAGTGGCAAGCGAAAGAAATGCGTTTATTTACTTACAGTTGCTGCACCACTGCGGCAAGTATACATTTGTGCCACATATATATATCTAAGTATGTATGTGTGCTTGTAATTATGCTTTTGTGTGTGTGTGTGTGCGTGTAGTTTTGTTTTAGCTGCTGTCAATGTGGCACTGCATCAGTGGCACTTACTTTTTCATTATTTCTTTGCAGTTTAATAACTTTGCCCTCATGTTGCATGCAACTGTTGCAGCAAGTGTGCACACATTTCATTGTGGTTTGCTGTTTGGCACAAAAACTACCGTTTTTCATATTAATCATAATAATGCTTAAAGTTATATTATTTACAAAGTGTGCAAAGTGCAACACAAGCGTTTGACAAACGTTTATGTTTAATCCGTATTTTCTTTGGCGGATAGGAAAAGTTTGCTTCGCTTAAGAAAAATCTTGAGATCTGAAAGGAAATAATAAATTATGTGTCTTAACGTTATTCTTTGCTTGTTTTCATATTCATGCAACATGTTGCAAGTAGGGTACAGTAGTGTTGTTCACATAACGCTTGTTGGAAATAGAGTTATATAAATTTACATATACCTGATGGCACTACTCGACTGATTTCAACGAAATTTGGTACATAATATTTTTTCAGTGTGACTATTAAAGTTCAAATCCGGTTTAAATTCAAGTCTGTCCGTCCGTGCAAGCTGTAACTTGAGTAAAAATTGAGATATCTTAATGAAACTTGGGACACATGTTCCATAAGCATGGCACCATAAGAAGGTTAAGTTCGAAGATGGGCGGAATGAGGCCACTGCCACGCCCACAAAATGGCAAGAACCGAAAATACATAAAGAGCTATAACTAAGCCATAAATGAAGCTATGGAAATAAAATTTGGTATGAAGGATCGCACTATGAAGGGTCATTTTTGGATGTAATTTTTTTGTGGAAGTGGGCGTGGCCCCTCCCCCTACTAAGTTTTCTGTACATATCTCGTAAACTATTAAAGCTATATCAACGAAACTCTCAGAAGTCGTGTTTTTCAGGCATTTTCTTATACAGTCCAAAATGGAGGAAATCGGATTATAACTACACCCACCTCCCATATAAAAATTATGTTGAAAACTACTAAAAATGCTTTAATTCAGAAAACCAATAGAAACCTTAAATTTCATAATACAGATGGTATAGAAGAGCTGCACTCAAAATGGTATACAAAATTTTAGATGGACGTGGTTCCGCCTACTTAAGGGTCAACAACCATATATCCGAAACTACTCGACCAATTTCAATGAAATTCGGTTTGCAATATTTTCCTTGCATTAAAATAATATGTTGTGAAAATAGTTAAAATCGGTTCACAGCCACGCCTACTTCCCATATACCGGAACTTTGAAGTCGAACCATTTACTTTACAACATATAAAGTAAGCACTAGTGAAGATATCGGAACAGAACTTTGCACAATGCTACATTTATAGTGTGACATCACCCTTCTAAAAATCGTCGAAATCGTACCATACATTTTCAAGGCCCCATATATCGAATATGAGGACCTCAGAGCTTTTAATTTTTTTTTTACCGAAAATATAGGTAAGTCTCTCAGATATTTTGAAGAAATTCGGAGGGAATATCTTTCTTTTAATAATATGTCTCCGTGCCTAAAATACGTGAAATCGGGTCGTAACTTCACCTAAATCCCATATACCCAATATTAGAGTTTCCAACATTCAATGGACTTTATACCATGTACCACAAATGGGTAAAATGGGGTCATAACTAGTTAGCTCTCATATACCCAATACATCCATTGAGCTTCACACCGTGTAAATCGGGGAATATGTAAAATTTTTCAGTAAAGTTAAGTGAGCATCAACTCTTAAGAAATCGCTAAATATGCTTGCATCCGATACATTTATGCAACAACAACAAGCACAAATAACAAGCGAAACGTAAATTGAATATCTACTCATAGAGCAACACACTCAGAAATACATACATTCAAGTATATATTACACCGGCGAACATCTGCTGCCGTTGCGCTGTTACAACGCTTACGCCAATGGCGTATCCGCATGCTAATTTACATAGTACTTATGCCGTGCCTTATTAAAATCAGCTGCCGCATGTATGCTTCATTAACTAATTAAAGCGCAGATTGCAGCTTTACCGCCACGTATGTGTATGTATCCGTAGCTATTTATATGCACGCAGCCTGTCAGACGATTGTATCTATAACTGTTTCTATTACATGAATTTGTAGCAAAGGAGCGCCGTTAAGACTGCAGCTTCCACAGCAAGATTAAAACGTGCTAATTGTTAATTATAGACACACAACTGCCGTTAATGTCGCCAGCTAGTGCATAGATATGCTTATAAATATAATATATGTGAATGCAAGTACTTAAGTGTGCACCGTTAGGCATAATACAAGTAAATACTTGTAACACTTTGGCTCTGCGCTAATATTTAATTAGTGCACATTTGGCATTACAGGCGCTTTTTGAGTAAGTGAGCGCCATAAATTGTGTATATTGTGAAAAATCGTACATTTAAGGTGCTGGCTGCTGTGGTAAGGGGAGACAAAATGAAAGGGTTCGAAAGCAGAATATTCAGGCAGGTTCTGTAATTCACTTCCGAGTGAAATTCAAGCAAATTCACTTTCAATCCGATATTTGGTGTACTGAATTTCGATTTTACTTTTCAAATTTCACATTTTTTTTTTTTAATTTTCACATTCACTCGGATTGCAGAACCTGCCTGATTGGCGAAATTATGTTTGAATGAACTTCCAGAAAAAGATTTTTACTTTCGAAAAGTTGTCTTTACTACTATTTGATGAATTTTAGTCGTCATATATGACTTTGTGTCACGGACATTAACTGCTGAGAGGCAGGTAATATGTGATTTTTTTTCCTAAAAGCTTTTCTACTGCTCAGATGTAATATTATATATTATTTCAAAAAAAAAATTTAAAAAATTTTAAAGCAAATTTTTGTTTTTTCTTCAAAATGTCCACACAATTCAGCATAAATTCAACTTATTAAAAATAAATATTTTTATAATCACCGTTATATTTGCCAATTGCTATAAATTTATATCAAGTAAAAGAGCTTAAAAAGTGTAAACGCTTAAAAGCTTAATTAAATATCACACGCATATATAGAACTCAACCTAACAGACATACACTGCGTATGAGTAATATTAGCTGGTATTAAATGTGAATTTCATGCGCTTTCTCTAAACAGTAAGTAGCCGTAGCATTAAAAATGGCTTATGAATAATTACCTTATTTATTTGTTAATATTATGTTTACTGCATGTTTGCATACAACAACAAATGGATTATGTATCTAAGCAAAGTTGAGATTTACGTTGCCACAGCTGAGGCCATTTAACGCTGCTCAGACAGTTATTAACAAAATATGTTTTCAACATCGATATCATTGGGTATGTAAGTAGCTATTATCAAGCTTTACAAGTTTGTTGTTTCATAATCAACTTTGACTTTTCTGACAGATTTAAATGTAAACATAATTCTCGGTACGAAATGTTTTGTTGGATTTATTTGTGTACCAGTTAGTATAGGTTCCATATGAGCACTTGTTATAGACATTAATTGGTGTATTATATTATTTGTTTGTGTAATTTGGTTGTACTCACAATATCATAAAATTATTCTGGTTAACTGCCAAATAAATTTTCTCTTTAAATAAATTAAAATACATATATTGTTCTAGATATATGAATCGGCGTCAAAAAGTATAAAAAAGATAAAGATAAAAATTTCAGAAAAATTTAGCTACTCCCTATATCATTTATTATTATTGTTGGTCTACAACTTTGCTTCCACCGTTTTTTTTTGTAAATTTAAGGCTTTATTGTATAAAAACGGTTACAACAAGTAAGTAAGGGCTAAGTTCGTGTGTAACCGAACATTTTATACTCTCGCAATTTATTTATTTAACTTTATTTATATTATATAATACACAATTTGACCCACATATTCGTCATATATATAGTATAAAGGCCATTGAAAGTTGGAAACTCTAATATTAGGTTAGAAGCACCGAGGTCCTCGTGTTCGATATATGGGGGCCTTAAAAACCTATGGTCCGATTTCGGCGATTTTTAGAATGGGGCTGCTACACTATAAATATAGTATTTGTGCAAAGTTCTGCACCGATATCTTCACTAGTGCTTACTTTATATATTGTAAAGTACACGATTCAGATCGACTTTAGAGTTCTGGTATATGGGAAGCAGGCGTGGTTGTGATCCGATTTGTACTATTTTCACAACATATCATTGGTATGTAAGGAAACTATTACAAACCAAGTTTCATTGAAATCGGTCGAGTAGTTCCTGAGATATGGTTTTTGACCCATAAGTGGGCGACGCCACGCCCATTTTCCATTTTGTGAAAAAATCTGAGTGAAGCTTCCATCTGCCTTTCTTATGTGAAATTTAGTGTTTCTGACGTTTTTCGTTAGTGAGTTAACCCACTTTTAGTAATTTTCAACCTAACTTTTGTATAGGAGGTGGGCGTGGTTATGATCCGATTTCTTTCATTTTTGGACTGTATTAGTAAATGGCTAAAAAAAAAACGACTGCAGAAAGTTTGGTTTATATAGCTCTATTGGTTTGCGAGATATGTACAAAAAACTTAGTAGGGGGCGGGGCCACGCCCATTTCCCCCAAAAAATTACATCCAAATATGCCCCTTCATAGTGCGATCCTTCATATTAAATTTTATTTCCATAGCTTTATTTATGGCTTAGTTATGGCACTTTATGTATTTTCGGTTTTCGCAATTTTGTGGGCGTGGCAGTGGTCCGATTTTGCTCATTTTCGCAACCTTCCTATGGTGCCAAGAAATCAGTGTGCCAAGTTTCATCAAGATATCTTCATTTTTACTCAAGTTACAGCTTGCACAGGCGGACGGACGGACGGACGGACGGACAGACAGACAGACATTCGGATTTGAACTCCACTCTTCACCCTGATCACTTTGGTATATATAACCCTATATCTAACTCGTTTAGTTTTGGGTGTTACAAACAACCGTTATGTGAACAAAACTATAATAATCTCTTTAGCAACATTTGTTGCGAGAGTATAAAAATGTTCAAAATATTGGCCGTCGCTAGCTACTACTTTCAACCATCTTTCTGACAGCATTCTTATTCCGTACCGAACGAACTCATTATCTTTCGAGTCGATCGCAGTATCAATCCAATTTTTGACTTCCAAGAACTGAAGTGTGATGGGGTAAGATCTCCCATTTCAGCGTTTCCAAATATTTTTTGCCCACCTTTGCGACGTGAGGCGAGCATTGTTATGCTGCTTTATCGTGTCTTTCCTCGTACTGTGGCCGTTTTTCTTTTAGTGCTCGGCTCAAACGCATTAATTGCGTGCGGTATCGATTTCCTGTGTTGGTTTCACTTAGCTTTAGCAGCTCATAAAATATCGCCCCCAGCTGGTCCCACCAAATGAAGAGCCATGACCTTGGCGCCGTGAATGTTCGATTTTGCCATCGACGTGGAGGCATGACCAGGGTTTCCCCATTATTATCTTCGCTTAGGATTATCGTAGTGGACCCATTTTTCGTCGCCAGTTACAATGCGATGTAAAAATTGCTTTCTGTTGTGCCTTTGAAGCAGCTGTTCATATGTAAAGAAGCGCTGTTCGACATCTCTTGGTTTCAAGTCGCAAGGAACCCAGTTTTCTTGCTTCTGAATCATCCCCATGGCTTTGAGCCGTTTTGATACGGCTTGCTGTTTCACTTGCAACGATTCGGCCAATTCCTCTTAAGTTTGAAACGCATCTTGGTCGAGTAATGCTTCCAATTTAGCATCTTCGAAAATCTTCTCCCTTCCACCAACATGCCGGTCTTCGACTTCATAATCACCATTCTTAAAACGTTGAAACCATTCGTGACATGGTCTTTCACTTAGAACAGCCTCACCGTACGTATCCTAAAGCATTCGATGAGCCTCAGCTGCATTTTTCTTGAAATCAAAAAAGAAAAGCAAAATTTCCCGCAAATGTCGATAATTCGACTCAAAAAGTGGTATTTTCAGTTGAGAATAAGTTTGGGATGCAAACAGATCTCTACAAATATTTTGTTGGGTTTATGTTGACAAAAATGTCCAAGATCGATATAAAACGATTGAATCGATTTAATCGACCAGTGCTTGACCCTAGAGACATCTATTGGAAAATGGTCGAAGCAAAGTTGCACTGAATGGTGACAATAAACCATTATCAAATCCACCTGAAGACACATAAAAAATTTCATTCAAATCGGTCCAGCCGTTTAGGAGGAGTTCAGTGACATACACACGTACATAAGAATTTTGTATATAAAGATATATGAATTTATAATATTAGACCACCGCAAGCTTCGAAAACTCATTTACAAAAGAGAAAAAACTAATTTAAGATTTCAATCACAGAGTGTACCTAGAAGCTCACTATTTCGATGTAGCCAAAAACCCTTAATTATATGCTTGAGGTGCTCATTACTTGGCCTTACTTGTACAACACTTTCAAAAAATACATATAGACTTACCAACACTGAAGTTGAGCATATTAAGGTGGGAAATTGTATAAAACACGACATTATGACATAATACGAAATACCGCAGGGTTACCTTAAGGCAGGTATACATAAAATCTCACTGCAGCTTAAACTAAATGAGTGTAGTGCGCGCTTGTTCGTTCATGGAATGTCAAGGTCCAACAATTTCAGTGGCCTTGTAAACATGTTCTTTCACTTTCACCAGCACCTACATACTTAAAATCGTGTTTACTGTGCATTGGGTTTAACGCTGTGCGGTCACCACTGCGTATACGTAACCACTTGAGTGCACAGCACAAGGCACAACACTCGCAACTTTCGCTTTCATTCAACAACAACAGCGCTCATATTACATAACAATAGAAATGTTGTTGTTGCGTAGTTCATATTTTATTATTTTTGCAGGCGTTACGTACTTAAATTATTATTATACGCGTACTAAATGCTACTTAGTATGAATTATGACGCGATTATTTGAAATTATTAACGCACATTTCGGTTTCAGCTGTGTGGCTGTGGCTATGGTTGTGGCTTGCAACTTTCAACTGTGCAGTTATTGCTGTTGAGGGTTTATATTTCTAATGGCATGAGTTCATATTCTACAATACTCGTGATTTGGGGCTATGTGTGGTTGAGGCTTCGTGTGTTAGTTGCTTGTTTAATATTAAAATTTACTAAAATATATATTTTTGCTAAACTATAAACTTTATACTGAGAATATGTGGGAATGAAGTAGAAACTCTAAACGTTCGAAAATTATACACTTCTAGGAGCCATAAGATAATACAACAAATACATTATTATTAATCCAAGAGCTTAAAATTGTAAGCTGCCTTTTAGAAGGTGCTTATTTCGAACTTACATCACTTACTGAAGATGAAAGCATACAAAAAGCTTAATCTCTGAGTGTATGTATACTAATTTCCTAAGCCACTTTCTCTCCTCTAAATTTTTGGAACGAATTCCACACCTCTTTACTTTGTGATGGTATTCTTAACCCCACCCATTGTTGTAACTACAGTTGTGTAAAAGTTTTTAACACAATATTTTTCTTTCGTTCTTAGTTTTATGTAATCCTTCGCACTTGCTTCCCAAGTATTTGCTATTTTCATAACTTAGCAACCAAGCGAGCAAATGGCCATTAAAGAACAAAGAGAATTTATTTCTCAGACCCCTGAAGGAAATTTTGTTAGTGAAATTGCGCTGATTTAACAGTGAGTTTGTCAGCGGTACTAAGACTAATAGCAACTCAAGAAATGTTCTCAGTTATAGGTATTGAATATAAATTTAACGATGGAGATAATGACCTTTGAACTCTACGCATTTTATAAGTGAGGCTAACATTACAGTAATGACTTTTTTTACTTAGAACCAATTTTCACTAGATTTCTACGAGGTACGATAGTATCAAATTATTATAAATATAATAAATTATTAAAATAATATTACAGGTTAAGGCAGTAGACTGCTTTAGAAACCGAAAAAAAACGTTTTTTTAATCATTTTTTTTTTTTTTCAAGGGAAGGAAATGATTGCTGTAAACGGAATTTTAAGACGATAGTGTACTATATTTAAGGCTTAAAAAACAATATTTATTATTAACAAATATTGAAATTTTTTCAAAGTTGTAAAAATTTTTCTGTGGCGTCTGGAGTCTGCACTTGTAAATCGGTGCCGGTGATGGAAGTCGTGCGATGCATCTGAAACAGTCGAACCAATTTTTTTATAATTTTTATAAGTTTCCTTTCTTTATGGACTAAAAAAATACCGAAGAAGTTATAAAATTCCAAATTTTTTCGAAGTTTGAAAAAAAAAATTCACTTTTTTAAGAAAAAAAAAAAAATTACGTTAAGTTGCAAAACAAGTAGTTTAAATAATACTTTTGTTCAACTTTTTTAGTTCAAATAGAAGATAATTTAATACTGAAGCTAGAACACTTTGGTTTTTTTCGATCGGACATATATTCTTTTTGCCGGCACCGTTTTCTAACACTTGTGAAAATGAAAACTCGAGAAAACGCGCTTTAAAGTCTGCCTGAGCATTCGCACCTGCTCGACGCTCGGCCACTAAAACTGCTTTAGCTTCGAAAATATGTCGAATTGGCCTCTGGAATTTTAAAGACATATTCTTTGATAGTTTTGGAAGATATTTAACACAAAACAAAAAATCGATTTTTTGAAGCCTGTAAAGCAGACTATTGTCTTAAGGTATTTTATTGCAAATGTTAGCAAAAAGTTCCCCCTTGGGTATCATTGTAGATACTGCAACTAAACTGCCCTCAAGATTGTATGTATGTACTGCTGTATGCAGTTAAATTTAAGTACTTGTTAGAAG
Source organism: Zeugodacus cucurbitae (assembly GCF_028554725.1). Classification (NCBI taxonomy): domain Eukaryota; kingdom Metazoa; phylum Arthropoda; class Insecta; order Diptera; family Tephritidae; genus Zeugodacus; species Zeugodacus cucurbitae. The sequence goes on from NC_071668.1 coordinate 5,297,036, forward strand.
AAAGAGTGCAGCCAAACAAGCGGAAAAGCGAGATATTTAAATTTTTACCACCTAACAGTGTACATACAACATATATACAAGTATAACAAAATTTAAATATATTTATGAATATGAAATAAGCAAAACAATTGTAACAATAACTGCCCAACAGCGCCACAAAACTTCCAGAGGCCATAGAAACAAAACGGCCACACACAGCAACCAGCTGCACTTAGTTCAAGTGCAAGCGCACTTTGCACTTTTCACAGTGGTGGGCAAAATATATAAATATATACAAATATATTCAAGTATATACATATACAACGGCTGGGAAGCCAAGTAGTAAGAGTAAACGCAGCCATTCAGTCGCGCTGATATCAAGTTTTCCACTTCAATTTGTGTAGAAATTCACTTATAAGTGAGAACAATGGTATTCTTGTGTAAACTTCGAAGCAAAGTGAAAAACAATTTTAACAAAATAAAGCGTAGAGCGAGAGTGGCAACAAGAAATAAAACAAAAAATAAAATAAAAATGGAAAAAATAAATAAATATAAATGTAAATATTTTGGTATAGAGCTGAGAAAATAATAACAAAAAAATTCGCAAACATTTACGCTTTCAAGCTTGCAGCGTTATTTACGCTTTCCAGTGTCAAAGATAAGCAAATTTTTCGGTTGAAAAACTGACAAGATTATTATTAAAGGGTCGCTACAGAAGTTAGGTTAGTTTAGATAACACTAGATTGTTTTTTTTTAAGACAGAGAGGAGCGAAAGAAAGTTGAAGCTTGAGATGTCAAGATAGTTTGGGTCATTCAATAAAGAATAACAATAAAAACTGAAAAATAAAGAAGGTTATGTAATAGAAACACAATCACAAGAAGCTGAGAAGTATATTTTATAGCCTTTTCACACAGAACCTAATTGATCAATTAACCGGCCTCTGTTCGATTAAAACCCTGATCAAGATCGATTTATCGTACAAAATAAAAATCTACATTTCTTATTACTTTAATTTTCACCGACTTGAAAATTAAATGCAACTCTGCGACAGGGACCGTATTTGTAATTATATATACGTTCTCTGTATGTGACTTGTTGTTCACGCTATACGACGGTAGATGTCGCTGCTAAAAATAGCAATCAGCTGATGAAACTTACCAGCTTCGTATGAAAAGCAAAAACAAAAATGTATAACAGCTGATCGGTATCGAGTTGCCGGCAGTGTAAAGGGCAAAAACTGGTTTCTCAGTCAAAATTTTAATTGATCAATTAATTTGGCTGTGTGAAAAGGCTATAGGTGTTCTGCATGATATGTGTTCAAAAAGTAATGGGAATTTTAAAATTTCGCGATCCCCTTAAGACGCATAAATTTTGAAGTATACATTTAGGATGTTAGCGAAAATATCTCTAGTCATAAATAGTTTACTTGAATTCGTACAACTCATAATAGAACCTCATTCTACTTTCTTTTTATTTCAGATCTGAGCTTAAAAAATTTAAAACCAAAGTTAATTACACTTTTTAAAACCCCCTCCTTTAATCCTCTTTAAATTTTAAACCAGCAAATTTTCATGTACTATTTTTTTGCAATTCATACGATTTCTTCAAGTATTTAGCACGAGTATCTCTCTCGTGTAATGGAGTACCACAATTTATTTCGCAAACATGACTTCCAGCTTTTTCTTGCTTTCCGCTTGCTGACTTTTCGTGTTGAACCTTTTTTCCTCAACAACACCACTTCTTAAATCATTAATATTATTCGTGTAATGCTTGCTGAACATCGTTAACTCTTTGCTTTTGCTTTGCACTTTGCGCTTCAATGCCAATAGCAGTTTTTTCCAACGCCAGCTGAGTTTGTGCCGCCTCATCTGTTTGATAGCTACTACACTTTATTGTTGTTGTTTTTTTTTTTGTTCAGAGCAAAATGTGTAGTGTGGCGACACCCGCCACCAAACCATTTTCCACCTGTGAAAGCAGCTGATGGCAGCAAATGTCAGTCAGTCAGTCATTCAGCTAAAACTTCATTTAATGCTGGCGAAAAGATTAATGACGACAATAACAGCAACAACGAGAGTTAAGGATCGGTTATACATAGATATATATATGTATACACAGGTATTAGAATCGGCTTCAATGCTCGCTTGTAAGTATGTAAGGAAACTTGCAACATTTTTCTTTTGGTTTCAGTTAATACACTGTTTGTTGTTGTTGTTGTTATTGTGGTAGTTCATTTTTTGTTACTCAGCGAGACAAGCGGTGTTAAGTATTAAACACACCTACATGTCTGCGATGGTGTCGTGGCAGTAAGAAAAATTTGGATTCAGGCCGTTGCCTTAGAAATGTCGTAGTTGTTGTTATTGCAGTTTCCTTTGACCACACTTTGTAGCGTTTGTGTGAAGTACATAACTGCTGTATTGTTTACCTGCTGTTGCTCAGGATTTTGTTGCATGTTTCTGGACAGTTTGCGCACATACACGCTCACGTATGTCACTCAAGCTGACGCTACAGAGGTACCCAGTAGGAAAAATATTTTTTTTAAAAGGCAAAATGGATGACAGAAGGTAAGACTTTCGTGAGTGAAGGTGAATTAGTCGCACAATCTCATGAGCAATCGCCTTATACGAAACCATTTTTTGAAGTTGAGTTGGGCTTTTCCAGTTCTAAGGTTGCCTGCAACTACTTTACTTGACCACAGGGTTGCCACAAATATTCAACATATAAATAGCTCCCCCTGTAAGTCTGTCTTGCTGTCATGTGACATGAAATCCGTTTGGCAGCAACATGCAATGCTTTCACTTTCACTTTTCTTAGGTTTTTTTCGCCAACTTTGTACAAATGTGTTGGCTTAAGTTGCATGAAAAACTACAAAATGTTGAAACTTTGGACTTATTTTGCAATTGACAAATGATGTGAAGCATGTGGGGCTTGTGTAAACAACAGTTTGTTGTGGCTTAAGCGGATTAGTTGGTGTTCTTTTTTTGTTTCAGCGAGACTAAACACACCATTTTTTAACTATAAATAGAACAAATATTTTTATTAAGCTTTATACACTGATTTCGAAACGAATTTCTGTACTTTTTATTAATATTTAATATTATAAATATACACTCACTAAAGCTGTTATTATCCTATTATTTAGTATTCAAATTAATATTTTATGCACAGATCATCGCTTTTTTGTTATATTAATAATATCAGCTTAATTCGGTCAATGATTAAATTTCGCTCTTTTTTGTTGTTGTATTTTGTACCAATTCTTCTCGTTTTTGTTGTTGTTGTATTTGCGTGGCAATTTCGAAAAGTTTTCTCATTATATCGTCTATCAATCATGTATGCAATTCATGATGAATTTGCGTTGTTTGCGTTGATAATGGTGATGAATTGTAATGTGAAAGCTGCTCGAAAAGCCGAAATATATAAATCATATTATAATGCAAGCAAATAACGATGATGAGTTAATATAAAAACTAATACAAGTGGACTCTTAAAAAAATTTGGTTTAATAAAAAACAAAAATATATATTCTTATAAATCGGCTGTTTAAAAAACAACGAATCAACCATAGTGGTATCCTTCGCAATATCTCACTGCGTAATAGTATTTTCTCACAGGAGTTAATTGATTAATTAAACGGCATTTGCTTAATTAAAGCGTTGATTTTGATCGATTTACTATACAAAAGAATCATATTATTTTACAACATTAATCTTTAATCGAATTCAAATCGAGTTGAAACAGGAATGTAACTCTGCGGGATGTTGTCTACGAGTTAATTTGGTTGTGGTAATTGATAAAATATTGAACTAAAATCGAGTAGCAGACAAGCTGATTTTTCCATTATAATCTTAATGTACGAGGGCTGCTATATATATTTCTGGCCTAGGCAACACTAAGTGTTGCCAGGTGCAATCTGGCATTTCCATTGGAAAGTTTGACATTTTTTAGCATAACATCACTCAGAACGTTTTGTCATTTAATCGTGAGTTGTTTTATTTACAGGGAATTAAAAAATTCATCTCGGCCAAAAAATGGAATTAATTCGTGGACATTTTCGTGCGATAATTTTTCACAACTTTCGACGTGGATTATCACGACAAGAGTGCATCGATGAACTAAAATCTTTGTATGGTTATGAAGCACCATCCTATAGCACTGTGAAAAACTGGTACAACGAATTCAATCGTGGCTGACGCTCGCTCAAAGCCGAATTCCGTGAAGGTCGTCCAAAAACAGCCGTTGTGCCAGAAAACTGATAATGCAAGATCGTCATGTAACATACCTTCAGATAGAGGCATGCCTATGCATTTCTCCCACCAGCATATATTCGATATTGCATGAACACCTGGCCGTAAAAAAGGTTCGTTCTCGTTAGATCCCGCACAATTTGGAATATTTTCATATGGTACTGATGACAAGTTGCTGAATAAGATAACGGAAGAATAGCACTAAGTAAATCCAAATGATAGATCCAATATAGACTTCAGCTAGAGCACGGGCTTGCATTCTGAGTACTTGAAAATATTCCTCAACAACACTTCTCTCAACAGTGTCAGTGAGAACTGTCAGTAAACATAAATCTATGTATATCTTGGTGTAATATAAGTCGGCGATTGTTAGAGCTACAGAATTTGATAAGGGGTCAACCAAGCCTAGACTAAATTGAAGGAAATAAAAGTTTATCAATCCAATTCTTCTCACATTTTCTAACTTTTCAACGAAAAGTTCCAGCGTATTTTTAATATGAACTCATTTAATATTCAATCGCATCAGTGACACAATCAGTGAGCGTTCATAGAAATGTCGTTGATTTTAAACTTTTCCTTTTTTTTTTGAGTTTTAAACTTTTTTCACGCCAACTCACTTTGCGCTGTCGTAGACACTGTTGGCATGTCATGCAAAACAGTTCTTATCTACACACTGTTTTTGTTTTTGTTATGTTGTCACAATTTTATAAACAAGCGTATTTTATGAAAAAATAGAAAATAGCAACAAAACGTAATGCAGTGAAAATAACCGCAGTCATAATAACAACAAATGAAGAACAACAAAATGAAAGCATAAACGCATACATAATCATGAAAGCCCAAACAGATTTTTTGATTATCACAAGTGTTTGCCAAAATGCGTATTTTGTCGAAAATATTTTTTAAAAAATAACAAAAACAAATTGTTCATGGATGCGTGAGTGAGCTTTGAGGTTGCCATATTGGGACCTTCTTGGGATTGTTGGCAGTGTGAAATCGGGAAAATATTGCGCTCTAAGCTTTTTTAAAACTTCTTAACAATAGCAAGCAACAGTCTCCCTAAAAAGGTGAGTGACTCACAATCAGCGCCTGAAGAGGATCACGATCATGATGAACATTCCATTCCAGTACTAAAATTTATATATAAAGTATCCAACTCGAAAACTCTAAAACACGCCTTCGTATCATCACCAAAAATTGTCTATCTACCAATGATTATATAAACATCTGTCCACCTACTCATCCAAAAATGCCCGTCAATAATGAAAATATCAAATTTGAGTCCACCAAAACACACGCGCCCGAAATCTATTACACACCCAAAATAAATAACTAAATTATAGAGCGCTTACGTCTGCTCATGCATATGCATATATTCCGGCGCATAAGCAGAATTTTAAAACGCAAATAAACTGTGAAAGGGAGGCGCGTTAAATTTCCATAAATTTAGTAGGCAAAAAAAAAAAGTTTTTTTTAGCGACTTTTGCTTACCGCTAAATTTGTTTTAAGCAGCAGTACGTCTGCCGTTTTTTTTTTTTTTTATTGCGTTGCTCGTTTTATATTTTAATTTATTTCTTTGTTACTTTTATGTCAACCGCATTATGACGTTCGCTCCGCTTCCGTTACTTTATTTCGTGCACACGCTTCTTGTTTTGTTGCCTACTTTTGTGCGCCAGCAGCATGGCGCCACTGTTGAATTTTGCAGGCCATTGTTTTTCTTTCTCTGTGTGTTTCTGTGTCGTGTGTTTGCTGGTGGTGTGCTCCATGCGCTCCACCTCCGTGGGGTATGTTTATTATTAATCTTCCCTAAACTTGTGTCATCTGAGCTTTGCGCGCCGCGCCGCTCACATAGCACGTTGGCGCTTGAAGTTTTGTTTTTTTCTGCAGACAAGCATCTATTTATTTTTTGATATTTGAGTTGAGGAACTTTCGCGGACTTTTGTATCAGCACTCAAGCAAATAATTATATTTTAATTTTGATTTTTTTTAATGCAGAAGGGCACTTCGATTTTTTTTTTACATTTTTTATTTAAAAAGAGCAGTGAATTGAGAGCAGTTTTTTTAGTATTTTAAAGACAAAGTCATAATATTCACTTAGGGGATTAGGGGTAGTCAGGATTAAAAAAAAAAAACAAATTTTTTTGCATTTTCGTTAAATGTAATATCTTAAAAATATACTCTGAAAATTTGAAGTTTATCCGATAATTGCTTTTAGAGTTATTCGACAAATAACAACGACCGCTCGGGCACTTCAACACGCTCGGGTGAAACTTTAAATGTTTTTTTTCTCAAAACTATGTTTTTTGAACTGGTGACAACTGTAGCTCGATAACGGCTCAGTAGATTTTAATGAAATTTCTACAGCTTTTAGAATGCATAATAAACTCAGGTCTGATCAAAGGATTTTTTTTTCAAAAATTTCGTATTTTAAGACGAAATTGATTTTTTGCCGAAAATCTAAAAAAAAATTCCTGTGGCCGCCATTTTGTTAATTTTTGAGAAAAAAATCGATCAGGCCCAGGATTATCTATTTATGAAACTAATTTTTTTATCCGATTGATTTTAGATGAATCTCCAAGGACTTATGATTGTCACCGCAAGGACCTTTTTTGAAACTGGCTCAACACAGACAGCTATAACTTGGAAATTATAAATTTTTTTTTTTCAAATTTTCGTGATTTTAAGTCAAAACATTATATAATAATGTCATATTATTACTTTTGTAAAATAACATGATTTAATAGCAAAAAAAGATTAATGAAAATTCTCATTTTTTCGTGTCACTGACTACCCCTAACCCCTTAAAAATAAATGCTTGAAAATATGCTCTTCAGTACAAAAATTTATAATATTTCAGTGAAACGAGGCTTCGAAGCTTCAAAACTTTCATTAGATGCCATTAAACTTTTCAAAACTTCTTTAAAGTATTTTTCAAATAATTTAAAACTCTCTAGAGACCACTTTAAAACCTGTCTGAAATTATTTAAAATCACCAACAAGCTCTTAGTCTCCACTTTCATCAGCTAACACCATCAAACAGTATCTAAAGTAAATAATTTTCCCAGCATTCAACACGCCGACACCTCACAGCGCCTAAACCATTGTTGCCATGGCACTAGGTAGACCCAACAACAACAACTAGCTCAAATTAAAAGCATTCAATATTCACACTCATTGTTTGTCGCCACTTGTTAAGCTGCAGTTTGCGCTTTGATAGGTGTTACCTTAAGCGTTGAATTGGCGCATTTGTGCGCGTTGTACGCTTTCAAGTGCACACAAATTGTGATTTTCCAACTCACATGCGTTTGCCTTTCCTTTTTTACACTAGTAATTGTACGAGTATGGCGCGTGATTAGGTGTAGTAGTGTGTGTGTGCGACGTAAATCATGTGACAGAGCTTGCAACTAGTCAGCCGTAATTGCCCACAACAGCCACGCCGGCAGCCACTAGGACAGAGTGTGTGGTTGTGTGTGTTCTAAATGCGCTGTAGGAATATATAGTAGAACAAATTACACTTGGCAACAGATATTGGTGAGTATTTGAGATAATTTTCACAGCCTAACTTTCAATAGGGAGTGTGTAATCTTCGATGGTTCCCAGCTCTGTTCGATTTAGGTGATAATCTAACCATCGTTCATCATTTCACTCTACTTCCTCTAATATAAAGTCCTTTAATCAGTTCGCATTTCCCTATAGGGTCTGTATGCGGCTGGCCGACAAACCATCGGTTTCTAGGCTACAAATACACATGAAACTAGTCCTTCCTCTACCTCATATACATATATAACCCACGAGTAACAGCTGGCAATCAGCCGCACATCACACCGAGCGCTGCGTGTCAGATTGCAGCGGCAGTTATAATGCATATCAGCAGCGATTTATGTGTAGTGCAGCGCTGTGTGTGTGTGAGAATTCATAAATCGCAGATTTTCCGCTTTTTACAATTTCATTTTTAGTGGCACTCGCACTCACATATAGTTGATGGTATGTATGCCTGCAATTTTGCTAGCTGGAATTGAAAGTTTTTAACCCACTTTCTATGCGCCATGGCTCACTACACTCAATTCACACTCACACGCTCATTGCCACATATTCAATTAGTCGAAACACGCGCGTGAATGTGTGTGTGTGTGTGTGTTGGTGTTGCTTTAAGTGTGCTTTTGTGTTTTTTCTATTCATTTAATCCTCTCGCGTTGTTGGTTTTGATTTTTCATTTCAACTCAATTTTCAGTCAGCGTATGTGGGAAATTTAAGAGCACTTGCTTGCAGTTATATAAGAATGTATAAAAATAAGCAAAAGGAATTATAAAATAGCAAATGAAATAATTAATGTATGAGTGCTGACAAATTTTTGCGAGAATTCACATTTGAATGGCTAATAAATATGCAAGAGTAGCGTCATGTAGTGCCACATGGCGTATGAGTAACCAATATTGCAACAAGCTTTTCGACTTTTTTTGGAAAAAAAATAATTATGTTCACTTAAACGTTACTTGCAGCCACAAATCTGTGACAGCTTTGAAACAAATAGGCTAATTTAGACCAATTAATAAATAAATATGGGGATCCAAATGGGGGAGTGAAGTGAATATATAACCTCTCCTCTCCAACTGACAACCTCACCCACTGTCCGAAAGACTTGGTGATCCCTGCTGCCGCTAACGAGGCTCGGTCGACCGAGCACACAGGCGGTATACCCTTCAACCCGCACGGATTAAATTCTGTTGCCCACATGCTGTCCTGGAGGCTCGCTGGCAGACCCAGCACCAGGATCGGATGTGATGACGCAATCAGCCATCCATCTTAAAATCACATGATTATAGAAACCACAAGAAGAAACAATAATACTGGCCGGATATAATCTCCAATGAAACGCTATGGAGACGCATGCCACAAACCGCACTGCCTTTCGAAATGCTCAACCGTAAGTGGGCGTGGATCGGGCACACTTTGCGCAAACCTGCAAACGATATAGCAAGAAATGCTATTGCTTGGAATCCGCCTGAACAGAGGCGAGTTGACAGGCCAGCTCATACGTGGAGAAGACAGTTGGATGCTGACTTCAGACCTACAGGAAAAAGTTGAGGCGAAATAAAGCGTATGGCATGTGACAGAAATGGTTGGAATGCATTTACTGTGGCCCTATGCTAATTGCAGGAGTAACAGGAACTAATATATAATATATATATATTAAATAAAATGATAACATTAAATATATTTAATTCTATCAACTGAACAAAATATTTGATTTTTTTAACTAAAAAGCGAAAATTATATTAGATTTGATTCTCATTTGAAAAAAAATTTTAAATTTTTTATTAATTAATAAATTTGTAACGCGAAAAATATAAATAAATTATTTTTACAATGCATTTAGTATAAGTTTGAGCCTATAAAAACTGAAATGTCACATGAAAATAAAGTAGAACAAAATTTAATATCAACTCCCTTTTTTTCATAAAAACACACTCAACTCATTTGCAACCATAAACAATTGTTTGGGAAATTAATTAAATTGTATACATACTCGCACATAACCGCAATATGATTTATAGACACATATTATTTTGGTTAAGATTAATGGCAAAATTGATAAATAATAGCGAATGCATGAAATCGTATGAAAATCAACTTGTTGATACAGCACATAACACAAAAAAAGAGGATTTATTTCGTTGAGAAGATTTATGATTTCAATTAAACTTTATTGACAGCAAAATGATACAGGGCGAAGCAAAATTTTTTGAAATTATGAGAAAATATAGCAACAAAATTGGAATAATAAATTGTATCTTATAGAATTTAGAAGATCTGTTGAAGAGATACAACATACATACAGTTGAACTTCCATAACTCCAACTTCTATAGCTCAAAGTTCTCCGTAACTCGAACTCTTGAATTGACTATAGAAGTCAAGTAGAGAAGTCCTTAACTCGGTAGTCTCTCTAACTCAAAATTTTCTTGTGGATTATGGTGAATCGAGTAAGAGAAGTTCAACTGTATTTCCTTTGATAATTTTTTTCGAAGGGATTCAGAATTTGTAGCATACTTTTGTGAGCTCAGCTTATAAAACAAGTTTATAGATTTAACCAGAGGGTCAAAAGCTTCCTAAAGCAATAAAACTGTATGCAAAGATTGAATAAAACCTTTTCCAAATTTATTTGTTAATATATTCGATTAAGAAATAAACTAAAATATTCCATTCAGAGCTTAAAAAATATTTTTTGAAGCTTTTTTCAACTAAAGCCTACTGGGCTGAGCTTTCCTTGGTATCCTTTAATACATTACTAATTCCCAGCATTATAGCATAGCATACTTTTGTGAGTTCCTTTTATTTTTTTAAGTTCTAAGTACCTAATAAGATTGTCTTTAAAATACTAAAAAAACTGCTCTCAATTCACTGCTCTATTTAAATAAAAAATGTAAAAAAAAACCGAAGTGCCCTTCTGCATTAAAAAAAATCAAAATTAAAATATAATTATTTGCTTGAGTGCTGATACAAACGTCCTCGAAAGTTCCACAACTCAAATATCAAAAAATAAATAAATTCAAAACTTTGCAAATAATCATAAAGGAAATATAATAATAAGAGTTGAAACAGATTTTTAACAAAATTTGTTCAAATAGTCATAAAAACTTAAAATAAAATTTTTTCAATTTTTTTATTATTTTTATTATTGAGTTTAGTATCTCTTACTTTACTCTAATAACAATTTACTTGCAACATTTGCAGCAACAGCCATCACGTTCCACAACGTAAAATCTGCGAATTGTTTCTACAGATTTCCACGCGTCTCTCAACTAGACGACTGCCTGACAGCCAATTTGAATGCGCTTATTTGCGCTGGCACTGCGCGAAAGCACGACAAACTGTGAAAATTAATGAAGCCGCACGGTCGTCACTGTGTGTAACGCAACGTTAAACGGTCACACTGCGTTTACGATAACTACTTTCAAACATTTGAGCATTCGAGAGAGTGCGCCAACAAATGCAAATATAACAAATAAGAACTGTAAAGGCACACAAAATAACGAACTTATCGTGAAAATTGTAGAGAGTCGCAAATATTGTGTTTAACAAAGCTTTTATGGCTATATTTGCTGTAGGCAATCCAATATTGGAGACATGTTGGCAATATTTGTACTTGTAACAGCGCACATTATCACAAATATTTAAAAAAAAAATATTGAAGAGCCGTTTTAATATTGCTGACCTTGAGCCCAATGAATGTTGTTAGGCGCCAGCTGACATGCCATTTTTATTGTGAACATTTTCATGTGTTTATTTTACACAATTTTCGGGAGCAAAAGCAAGACAAGTTCGCGAAAAACATAAGGTGAACAGGCATCCTACTCTTGTTTTTCTAAAAACTGAATCTCTGAATTGTCCAGTAGACACTTTTTGATTTTATACCACATACATACATATATCACATATATGTATTTTCGGTTCTTCATCAGATATAATCACTTTACAACGAAAACCGTTTTCCATTAGATATCTATAGGGTCAAGCACTGGTCGATTAAATCGATTAAATCGTTTTATATCGATATTGGACATTCGTGTCCACATTAACCCAACAAAATATTTGTAGAGATCAGTTTGCATCCCAAACTTATTCTCAACTGAAAATGTCACTTTTTGAGCCGAATTTTCGACATTTGCGGGAATGTCTCCAAGGTCAAGCACTGGTCGAAGAAATCGATTAAATCGTTTTATATCGATTTTGGACATTTGTGTCAACATTAACTCAACAAAATATTTGTAGAGATCCCAAAACTTATCCCAAACTTATTCTGAACTGAAAATGTCACTTTTTGAGCCTCGATACTCGACATTTGCGGGAAATTTTGATTTTCTTTTTTAATTCCAAGAAAAGTGCGGCTGAGGCTCATCGAATGCTATCGAATACGTACGTTGAGGCTGTGCTAAGTGAAGAAAAGCCTTAAATTTACAAGAAAAAAACGGCGGAAGCAAATCTGTAGACCAATAAAATTAAGTCCGAATTCAAAATTTTCCAACCATGTCATGGAACATGCTTAATTTCCTTTAACCATTTGTACTTTCCAACTGTTAAGTGCCGACAAATTTGCTACTCTCACATCCTTTTCTTTTTCTCATGCAAGATTTGTATTTTCTGCATCATTGTATTTATATTCCGCTTTTGTCTAGCGCTCAGTCAACAGTAGCAAGCTGCAAACAGCTATTACATAAAAGTTACTACGCCGTAGTTGTAGTTCAAATGACCGAAACGGAACGATTGTCAGTTGGAAGTTGGGCAACTTTTCGCCTTTTGTTGTCGCTCATGCATAACTTAAGACGCCGCTTTACAGTATGCTCACTCTCTCTTTCACTCACTCACTCGAGCGATGTGTAATTGTTGTAATTGTCTGCTGCATTTAGTTGTGTTTTCTTGCGAATGTGAATGCTTATCTTTTTGGAATCTTAAATAAACTGAGTTGAATTAAATTTTATTTCGGTTTAAAGACAGTTGGGTTTTAAAGGTTCAGCAGCAAATTGACTTTGTTTATATAGGTTTAAGATAATTTTCGGGTCGAATTTTTTAGTGATTTTCCTCACTGAGTTAATCAACTAATGTCTCAAATTTATAAAAGCAACTGAAAAGCGTTGGAAGAGATTTCAAATAGAAAAAAATCCTCTTAGAGACTTCAGTTGAAATGATAAACAACCGTTTTTAAGAAAACTAAAATTCTCACAGCTACATAACCCGCCAGAGTATACAAATACTAAGTCTGCAAATGTCTTTCTTATCTTGCTATACATTTGTAAAGTTCATTTGCCCCCCAAGAGCAACCCAAATTAATTAAAATATTCTGCTGCTATTCTACTACAAACGTGGATATCTGCGTCTGCTAACCCTTACAACTGCCCTTTTCACCTTTCACTGTTTTTTGTTACGCCACCGAATGTCGAAGTGTCAAACAAACTGACACTTTTTGGCGCTGATAAAATACTTTGCAACAGACGCGCTTTTAACTGCGCGCACCAATGGGACTTAGCGACTTTGTTATCTACAAACAAAAAAATATAAAAAACAGCAACAGAAACAGCAACAGAAACAGCAACAGAAATAGCAATAGAAAACAATCTAGAGCTAATCTAGTTAAAGAAGAATCGTTTGCGACAGCTGTTTTGCTAAAATTTCATTTACGTTTCTGCCAAAGTCTCCATTAAAAATTTAATACGGACTTGTATCTCGCATTTGTGTAGGTTTATCCACGCGAATTGCTTGCTACCTAATTTTGTTAAAGCAACGTCTTTATTTAGCAGCAAGCAAAGCGGTAGGGGAAACCTTCAATAAAAGTCACTCGAATGAGGCAACACAAAAATCCCTTTCGTCTGTGCAAAGTAAAGACGCGCGAAGAGCAAATAGCATCTAATGTGTATTGAGTAGTCGAAGTGAATTACTTAAAATGTATTTCTTTCAATTTTTTTGGAGTGTATATGTAAGTATGTGTGTGTGTGTTCATTTTTTCACATTATTCGCTATTCGATTAGGTTTCGCAATATGTCTGCGCTATGTGCTGTGTGGTATACCGTTTACGTCTATGCCGGTAAGTGAATTGAAAAATTTCATTTCGGCTGCAGGTGTGACTTTTTAATAAAAATCCACAGGGTGGCATCGTAAAAAGTTGCCAGAATTACCAATAGAGCAAGCGGAGGGCACTCAACGCGAATATGCTTGCTTATATGTGTCCCTATGTACCTTACTGTTACCCAGTGGAAAATGATTGTAGAAGTATTTAATAATTTTTCATTACATATATATAGTTTTTCTCTTAAATAATATCAAACGATAACATTTAAAATAATAAAAAAAATTTATTTCTAATGAAACCTATGAAAGTTTCCAAGATGAAAGCTTCCAAGAGGTAAGCTTCAAAAATGAAAGCTTCCAAGAGGAAAGCTTCCAAGATGAAAGCTTCCAAGAGGTAAGCTTCAAAAATGAAAGCTTCCAAGATGAAAGCTTCAAAAATGAAAGCTTCCAAAGTTCTAATAAGTTTAAAGTTGTGGTTTCCAAGATGAAAGCTCTTTTGATGAAAATTTCCAAAAATATAGCTATGTATAACCACACTAAAGTCTAAATAAAGCAACTTTTAAAGTATGGTAGCGCTCGTAGAAAGCTGGAAGGAAAAGCCAACCCCAAAGCATATTTTAAAGAACATAGAAATGTGTGTGTTTGTATAGATTCATTCAAACATTCAATACATTCTTCCTCGGCAGACATTCAAATATGTTGGTAGTATTCTTTTGAAATGCGGAAATTTTCATAAAAAATGTTCTAAAATATATTAATACCTATTGACATAAAAGCTTTTCTTTACATACAGTTTATGGGCCTTATGAATATTATGGAATGTTAATAAAAGAGCAGGTTAAATCAAAAATAAAAAAACGGCAGCATAACCCAATCATTGTCGGAAGCTTTAAACCTTAATATGATTTCAAAGCCTACTTTATGTTGACGAAGCTTTCTGCTTGCTGGGTATTTTCAACCAGCTCATCTAAAATAAATGTTTTTTCAACATATCTTGTCTGCATCTAAAACGTATTATATATTGAAACCCCAGAAAAATATGATAAAAAATAAAAATAGTCAAATAAAAAATTTTTTTACACATCAAGGTCTTCTCTCAAGCACTCTTCATTTCTTGGAACAAAAATAATTTATAAACCGAACTATATGTAGTTAAATTCTGTACTCTATGAATAAATAAACTTACTTTGTCACATAAAATTTTCCCTTAAGCAACTGCCGACAGTTAAACATTTCATCGGCGGCAGAATATTACGACTTTTGCGCACAATTAAAACAAAGTTTAAAGTTGTGTTTTCTAATATGCATATCAAGGCGCAGCAAAAGACATAGATAAATATATTTAGGCCTATGCTGATAGGTGCTAGGGACGGTAATACAGTTTCTGTTTTAGAAAAATTCGTGAGTTTGGCTTTTGGTTGATATATTTGGAATTCATTATAAATATTTATATAAATGAGTTATACAGTCATATGAAATATTTAACTTTGAAAATTTGTTTTGAAAAAAAAAAAAATGGTATTAGAAATGCTTGGTATACGATATTCATAACAAATTTAGCATCAGCCAAACTAGCAAAATCAGCTTAAAAAATCAAATAATTTTCAACGAATCTCTATTTTTTGAGTGTTAAACCAACAACACAAATAGCAACCCTAGTAAAAGCGAAAACTGTTTGATTTCCAGCCAGATATGCGCACAAAAGTTCCATCTTTGGTGAGTGCACACTTATACGCACACTCGTACCCCAACAAAATAGCAAGCAGCAGATTATTAGTAAATGGTGTGAAGCCAATAAATTCGTCAGTTAGACGTTGATGAGCTCATCAACTGTTGGATGTAGCTGTGTCGGCACCAGCATTTGACGATGATATGCGGTTTTATTGTTATTGCCATTATTGTCATCAACTTTATTTGGGTAACAAAGTGGAGAGAATTTTCAAAGGAGTGAAATGCTTTTTATGAGCAAATGAAATTCGCACAAATATAAATTTTGTATTGAGGAGATGGAAATAAGTGTGTTTGGTTGAAAGGCGCAATATATTTGACATAAATTCAGATTAATATTCAAATTTATATTAGTGCTGCGAGTTTTAATAGATGTTTAATAATTTTCTATAAATGTGAAATAACTAGAATTCTCAATACTAAATAAAATATGTGTTTTATCAGTAATACAACCAGCTTGCTAAATAAATATATTCAATGACAAATTATATCACAATCGTCACTATACTCTTATAAAAATCCCCTTCTCCTCCTTGTTAGTTTCATTTATTCTGCTATTTTTTTTTTTGTTTTTTTTTTTTGGACAAAACAAAATACATGTATATATACGTCAAGTAATTACCATTATGCCGTTACATCTCAGTTTTCGCTTTTGTTCCGACGAAATTGTTGTGCTTTTATTTAAGCCAATTTTATTGTTTCGCTTTTGTGTTTTTGTTTGTTTGGCGTTATTGGCCTCGTTAATTGACGCCCTTTTGACTTTTATGTGCAACGAATTCGTGTTTAGTTCGAAGTCATTGGATTCTCCACGACGCTTTTATTCTGCTTTATGGCCAGAATTATGCGCTCGCAGCATCAATGCGAAAAGTAGAATATTTATTTTCAACAAAAAATGGTAGTTATGTGACCACGCCTTTATTCCATAATGGCAATGCTTGCACAAACTGCTTGGAAATATGGCAATCATGTCATCCCTAATTCATATGTGGCATCTCTTTTCCGAAAAGTGAGAACCTGATTTGTAGCTTTCTATAGCCTCTTATATGAAATTTAATGATTTCCGACTCTCCACTAGGCATTATTATGGATTTCTTGAACGACCAGTGAAACTTAATTTATTTTAGAACCAAAACTTAATATACACGGGAATACTGCTAAATACCCTCAAAATAACACTATTAATTTCTTTAGCGACCTTTATCAACAGAATAAACTAATAGGTATATCGATATGGCCTTCCTTGGGAACTGAAGTGGGTTTTCGCACAAATCAAGCTGATCAAAAGCGGTTCAAGTAGGCTTATTCAAGTAGAAAGTTCTGTCTGTCAACGGTTGAGCAGCTGTGAAATCCCTACTATAACCTTGGAGATCAACTTAGGTTAGGTTGTAGGCAGATCTCTGCAAAAACAGAAAACTTAGACAGCCTGGCGCTGTCAAAGACCTTTAAGATTCAGCAAAACGCTTGGAATCCGTTACAATCCTTCCCAGTTGTTTCAAACTCAGTCTGGCAAAAGCTGGACAATGAAGAAGGAAATGCTTAGATGATTCCACCTCGGCATCCTTCATACAGCTTTGGCAACTTGCATCTGCCACGATCCCAAGTTTCTACGAATGGGTACCCATTGGACAATGTCCAGTAAGTACACCAATGATCGCGCAGAGATGGACATTGTCCTCGGAGAAAGCAGTTGAAAAGACCGCTTAAGCTCCACAGAGGGCCAAACGGACCTCGCCACTGCACAAGTACTGGTACTTGACCAGCGTTTGACGAACTCCTGCGTAGTCTGCATGTCCAGCGCTCTTGCGCAAGTGGACCATTGACTTGGAGATCAACTTACAAGAGAAATTATTATTTTTTTTTCAAATTACGTTATACAATTTCATAGTATGTAGTACTATATTTTTTCACACAAGATTATGAGTTAAATCAGCACCCACACACTCACTCACAATTACGCACTCAAATATCGACCGTTTGCTAAATAGCTATTGTTTATGCGTTCGCAAACGCCTTTGTCACGTTTCGTAGCAATTTTCTCAGCCCCAAGGGTATTTCTGGCCACCTACTTCCTCCACCCTCCACCCACTTTAAATGCAAAATTCGCTATTATGTGAAAATTAGAATCCAGATTTCCACTAAAAGCTCCACCCGCTGCTGCTGCTGTTGCTGACGGCTCGCACACAAAACACAAATAACTGTGTGAATAACGGTGCAGTGAAGTGAGTCGTCAATTAGTGCGCTGTCGATTGTTCACTTTAATTTCTTGTTGTTGTTTTTGTTGTTTATGTGTTCGTTTTGTTTTTTATTTCTTCGCAGACATTTGCTGCTGTTGTACGCTATTGTTTTGTTGTTGTTGTCTTAACGCTATTTGTGAAGGTTGCTATTGTTGTTGTCACTTAAATACGAACGCACCCACACACTCGACATTCGATAACGCGTTGTTATTCAACTTTCTTTTATTACTCGAGCATTTAACAGCAGTAAGCTTCTGCTGCAATCGTAAGTGCCGCTATTGCACCGTTATTTTATTGTATTTACATTGGTTCGTACTTACTTGTACTTACGCGTCGCTTTATCTTTATCTTTAAACAGTTAAGCGCAGATTTCAATTGCTGCGCATTTATCGCCATTTTATTGTTTCTCTCATTGTTCGAATTGCAAAGGAATCGCTCTCGCGCGAATAGCATAAAACGTACGCAATTAGTTTGAATGAAATGAATTCTTTAAACGCAATTAAATAGAAATCATATTGAGATGAAAAGGGAAGCCACTTGTTGTGCAGCGACGTGCACATAATGGCGCAGTCATGTGTATTTGGGGGACTGGTGCTCGAAATTCTCGGCGCAGAAAGGCTTTTTATAGTTGATTTAGTTCATAATCATTTTGTATTATAATAAAATTATATAATTTCGAATGACAAAGCTTACTTGAAGTGTAACATATTTTGAATATACTTTCTGATATACAGTACTTGATAAAAGTATGCGACTTAAAAAAAAAATGTATCATATACATACATTTATTATTGCTTCGTTGAATTTTTGTAACGAAATGAATGACGTGCGTCAGAAACTGTCGAATCGTCTGTCACAATTGGAAGAAGTCTACAAATTGCATAAACTGCTGACCGAATGGCTTGAAGATGTCAAACCCAGCGACGAGTTCCAGAACGATTTGAGTGAAATTCCATGCCATCCAACGTGTCATAAACGGACACAATGATATTGTTGAGAAGATTAACGCACGCTTGAACGAAGATAACAGTCTCGACCGTAAAGACTTCCGCAATGGCCTCACCCAATATGAGAACCTACAAGAGACCGTTGGCAAAATCATCGAGTCGCGCGGAAACCAAGTCAATAACCGTGACAAATACAACCAGGCATTCAATGAAATACAAGATTGGCTGCGCCGCACACGCTTCGAGATCGAACAGTGTGCCGACTGTCATGGTGAGCAAGTACAAGTGGAGGAACGTCTCAATAAATTGGGTGATATTGGTGGCAGCATGGTTGAGGATAAATCATTGTTGGACGCCTGCGAAGAATTGAGTCAAGCCGTGATTGCCACAAGTGGTAATGAAGGTCAAGACACCGTCTCCCAATAAATCAAGCAATTGATAGCCGAAAGGGTGGCCATACAGGCAATGGTGCGCGATGCACGCTCCAATTTGGATCCCTGTCTGTCGTTGTGGAACTCATTCTCGCAGAATTTCATTAAGTTCAATTAATGGATTGAAGATGTTAGCCGACTCATATGTGCAATAAATGGCTCCGAGTGACATTCCAAATTCCTATTTCCAAAAATAAAGCGAACTTTAAATGACCGTCGTTTTACAAGCATCCAAGAAATCGCTGAAAGAGCCAAAGGCTATCCTCAAAAATTGAGTTTGAGAAGTGTTTCAACGATTGGAAGAAGCGCTGGCATAAGTGCTTAATATCGAATGAGGACTATGTTGAAGGCAACAGCATTAATGTAGACGAATGAATAAATAATTTTTTTCCAAAAATGTTATATTTTGAACACACCTCGTATTTCACCTCGTATTATATAGGCTACAGCATATTCACAGTTGTATATATCATATGGGCAAATTATGCGTAACAACCTTTGCGTAACTGCACATACAAATTAGAACGTGCAAAATTTTGAAACTTAGACAATGCGAACGAGCATCAAAATATTTGCATGCAAACAAAAAGGTATGCATGCATATTAATAATCAAAATACCAATTACCTGATAACACATAATGAACCAAGAATCTATAGTTCAGTAACACAAGCAAGGCGTCGCACACATTTCGGTGCGAATAATGGTTCATGTGAGAATGCTATACGACATTGAATGATTCGATTTACTTTTGCGAATCATATTCGTGGAATAGTAGTATTTAATGTGTATACTAAAGAAGCCAGCACCACTGTAGAGTTGAGTGTATTCGAGAACTCGAAATTTGGAACAAAAACGCGATCTGCAACAGTCCCTAGTTGAAGCTGTCAGACCATCGTTTCTATGCATATGCAGTGAATGAACCGAAGATCTATTGGAACTAGACAATAAAATGCTAGTATCAAAAATGCTAGTAAGATTAATAATAAGTTTTCCCTAAAAAATTATTAAAAATTCCCCTAAAATCAACATTCAAATACATATTTCTCTTTCAAGGTTCCAGCACCTCAAAAGGTTAATGAGTAACATAGTCTAACTCAATCTCAATGTACCCCTCATTTCGAACTGCGTAGAAAATATTGACTTATCGTAAGTCACAGTATTCGCCTCTCTGCAATTATAATATTTGTGTACAGAGTGAAGCCAAAATAATGCACCTCCTCTGTTGTGCATACATTAAATGCAATTTTAGCCAACATTTGTTTGGACTGCGCAAATATTGCAGCAGGAGCTTTATTTACTGCAGTGCAAATATAATTTCAGGCGTCACAATTATAACAGTTTTAATAGCTTACTGTGCAGAAACCAATGCAAGCACCCAGGTACGGCTTGCAGCTAGAGTGATGCGATGCTTTCAACATTTAATATGGTAAATATTTGCAAATGCACAACAGCTGCAATAACAATGTATAGTTTTGTGGTTTTATATTTTAGCCTCAAATTAGCTAAATATGCATTAATTTATAATAATATGACACCTACTAAAAATAGCATAATGTGTATGTGTGAAATTTGTGTATATTTGCTTAAAAGTGTTCTTGGGTTAAGGAAATATTTTTTAAAATTATGTAAAACTATATTAATTGGTATTGCAGCTGCAAACAATAGATAGGAATTAATTTATATTGATTGGTGTTTTTAACAGAGTGAATTTTAATACTAATGACCTTCTATGCCGTCTAAAATACTCTTAAATTCTATATATAACATCTGGATATACATGGCGTATACGTAACACAACTGCAACTGAATTATGATTCTCACTTTTCAGACTTCAATATAATTGAACGCAATATTAAATGTTCAAATTTTATATGGAATGCATAGATTCGCTTACAATTTTATGCTGCTTAGGCATGAAAATGATATAACGTACTACATGGCGTATACGCAACACAGCTGTTGAAATTTCAGTTTGAAATGAATTATTATATTGTAGTTTCAATTTCGCGCTTCTTTCTATAAATTTTATTCTGTTTAGGTATGCCTAAAGTATAGCGCACTACATGACGTATACGTTACATAAACTTTAATGCTTCAGTATGAAAATGATTTAATTATTATAGATTAAATTTTGTGCTTCAATATTATTAATGACAATATGAAATGTTCCAGATGTACACAGCAACTTCAATCTGACTAGGTAGACCTGCAGTAAAGTGTACTGCATGGCGTATACGTAACATAAATTTTGAAGATTCAATACATACCAGTGTGACATTTTCAAAAATTTGTTTTTCTTTTATTTTTCGATAATTTTACAGTTTATACCTTCAAAAATATTCTGTGAAAGTGGTAAGTTCGTATCTTGTTATATATGTTGTAGAGTATATTAATGGCAGCATTCTAAAAGGCGACCGCCCGCTGGTATAAGCAGCTATAGTTGCAAATTTAAACGCGTTTTTCTCGAAACGATATTTCTCAAAATTGCTGACATCATAACTCAACGAGAAATTGAGTGATCAAATTTAAACTGAGTATTCTTGAATATATTTACTATACAATGACCTACGATCTTTTTGAATTATTGAAAATTGTAAATTTGGCATTAAAAAAAGACCATTTTCGTAACTAAAAAAGCAACAATTTTTTTTCAGAGCTACTCTTTTATTTTTATTTTTTTAAAAAATCGTAAGTCTTTTTATAGGAAATATCTTCAACTTTAATACCCTTTTTGACTTTTTTAGTTTCAGCTAGTCATTCGGTTATGACAGCAGTTGGGAAGCTTTTATTTTGCACCTCCCAAGACAATATTTTTATTTCAATATTTTTGTAAAAACAAATCTTAATATATAGCTATTATTTCTAAAAAAAACTTCGAAACAATCGATCGACTACTTCTTGAAAAAAAAAAAAAATCACGAAAATCGCCTAAATTTTCATGGGTCACACTGGCATAGCCCCTTACAATATATTACAATACTAACAATCTCAAACTCAATTATAAAATATGTAGCATACATTTAGGGGCAGTTTTCATTTAAGGTATTAACTTTATTCTTGCGAAATTTAAGCGTAATTTCTTCACAATATTAACAAATTACAAAAGGGAAAAGAAAAAGATTTATTTGCTAGTGTAGCATATAATCTCTATACAAAAAAATATACGGCTGGAGTCTGATATATGCACAACTAAATACACAGCTCGCATGAATAAATGTATTAATTTGTTTTTAATTATCAGATACATTGGTAGCACAATAATTGCTGTGGCACGAAATAACAAAAAAAAACACAATTAGCATGCAGAATGCGATGACTTCATTGCAAACGACATTACCATAGCTCGTCAAGGAAGAAAAACAAAAAATATGCCACTGGACACGAACTGGCCATTGCTGCAAGCATACAGCTCACTTTTTCTTTTTTTTTGTTTTTTTTTTTATTATTTCCAACGCAGTGCTGCTCTACATTATACGCCTTGTAGTTGCAACAGCATTTTTATTGATTTATTGCAATGTGCTGCTATTGTTGCCGCTGCTTGCATATTTATCGAGTTGTGAAAAGCGGGCGATTTCGCCAGTAAACGAGCATTGCGGAAATGGGAGGTCTGCGATAAATGTCTATAAACGAATTACTTTACACACTCGCATACCTACAGATAGATCTGCATATTATAAGGTATACCGTTAAGCGTATATGCGCGCAAGCCGCCTCTTTGCCAAAGTGAAGCTTCGCACATTTATGCCGTGTAGTTTGTAACGCGAACTTCCTCATCGATTTCCGCTTGAACGGTGATTCACTGAACAATAAAATTCTTAATAAAACTTTGATACAATAAACAACTGTGCGCCACTCAACGAGCGATATGCCGTGGGGTCGTTCGGCGTCTGCTCACACAAGCAACATGGAATGGCCGCGCGAGTGTGCTGTGGAGTGTGTGTATGGTACACGCAGTGAAGTATGCGCGCCACCAGCATTGCGAAGTAATCAACGCGTACAACAACAACAACATCACAGCTTGATATGAATAACAAACGAGCGCATGCACACACCAACACACACTCACACACGCGCTCATTCAGCCAAGCGCGCGCATTATGCGTATACTCGTAGAGTACAGTTATTTGTATGCTTAACGCCCACATTCATGGCCGGCATAATTATGTGGTGGGCATAATTTAAATTTTTATTGGTTAGTTTGTGCGCATAGCCGCAAAATAAATTAAGCTCACAATTTTTCCATTAACGTCGCATAACGGAAAATATTTGAAATTAATTAAAATCTGATTAATTATTATAAAATGACGATGAAGTGGTTGCGAATTACATAGAAAAAAATCTGACTTAATAAATAGTGCATATTTTCTCATTTGTGGCTATTCAAAGTGGTTTAACACGTGATGAGTTTTCAATACTTTTCTTGCGTTGAACTTAAGTTTAGTTAGAGTTCAGATATTTAATGAGGTGGTCAAACTAATCTCAAAGCCATGAAAATATATTTTGTATTTATATTTAAAATATTCTATCTCTTCACAACTCAAAAAAGCGTCTTTTCGATTTTCGTTTGTTCAAAGCTCACACTACGATGCGTGTTCGTGAATTTTTGGCCAAAAGCAATAGCGCAGCAAAAAGGATGGTTGGCGCAAGGGCACCGCAACTACACCCAACACCTTAAGTATCTATACGGATGGCTCTGAAATGGATGAGGGAGTAGTTGCAGGAGTATACTGTCCGGAATCAGGCATAAAACAACCGTTCAAACTGCCGAACCACTGCAGTATATTTCAAGCAGAGATCTTTGCTATTGGGAAGGCAGCAGAGCCAGTCTCCAACGCATAAGCCCAATACTCTCAAATTAACATCTACGTAGACAGCCAAACAGCAATCAAGGCAGTAACCTCGTGTCGAATATCGACCAAAAATGTCTTGGGCAGCGATGGAGAGGGTCGCCAGGAATATGACGCTACACTTCTACTGAGTGCCAGGCCATAAAGGCATCGAGGGCAACGAAATAGTAGACGGGATTGCCAAGAGTGATGTACAGCTGTCACCCGGAAACATGAGTAACATCGGTAAACCAGTGTACATTCTGTACGACGACATAGACAGGTGCATGGCAAGAAAACTCATAACTCGCTGGAAGGATCTACCGGGGTGTAAAACTGCAAAGTCATGTGCAAAGCGGTAGATCAAAAATATACAAGGTTCCTACTGGAGCTCGATAGAAAGGTTGGCATTCCTAACCGGTCACAGCCTAGTGGCGGCACATACCTATAAGATGGGGCTGTCAGATCGGCAGGAATGCAAAAATGTCAAGAGCAGGGCACCAAGGAAACAGTGGAGCATCTCTTGTGCGTTTGTCCTGCGTTAGCGAGACAGCCTTTTTGGTACTTAGAGGCCCCACAATACGATAAGTTAGAGTAGATATAGTTAGTGAAGCCTCATAAACTATAAAAATTCACGTCAGGCGCAGGCTTCCTGAACGATGACTACTACTCAGGGAACATGTAAAGGCACTCCATCCTGGTAACGCAAAGAACCATAACTGGTCTATGCGTGGCCTGCAGGCCTACCAGACAAACCTAATCTAACCTAACCTAATACAGCAGCAATGCCCAGTCTTCAAATTCGCCAGTCCTGACTCTATGTGACTTTGATCATATTTTCTAAAATAAAGAGAATCTTAAAGAGCCGTCGAAATCGCTGAAAGAGAAACAGACTATCTCAAAAATCGAGTTTGCGGATTGGAAGAAGCGCTGGCATAAATGCATAATATCGATTGGGGACTATTTTGAAGGCGATAATATCAAGGTGGATGAATTAACAATTTTTTGTTTCAAAAAACTAAAATTCCCGTTATTTTTTGAACACATCTCTTATGTAGGCACCATAAAAGTAAGGTGACGAAAGCGCTTAAACCAC
Source organism: Zeugodacus cucurbitae (assembly GCF_028554725.1). Lineage (NCBI taxonomy): Eukaryota > Metazoa > Arthropoda > Insecta > Diptera > Tephritidae > Zeugodacus > Zeugodacus cucurbitae. Next base: position 5,322,086 of record NC_071668.1, read on the forward strand.
ATCAAGTGAGTGCATGCATCACTGCAGTATCTTGTTTAGCACTCAACTACTTGGCAGAATCAATTTTCCGATGGCAATCTTTGCAGCACTGCAGTACAAGCACAGGACATAGAAGGTCTCTAAATACAAACATGTACACATACAACACAAACAGCATACCCCACATGCACTTCACTTGCCTGCTCGCCTTGGCGCTTCAAACTGCGAGAGAGCGTATCGAAAAACTTTGGCCATAATGATGTTCTTTGCTTGCACATTTCACGTCTTAGCCGAAAGTTTTGCAAAGTTTGGGACTTTTCCCAAATGATTTGCACTCGCCAGCACAGCGTCGCTGTATTTCGGCTGTTTGCGGCGACACTGCAGCGCTCAGTTGCTTGCCATTGCAGCTGTCAAAGACTGCGGCGCAATCATTCAAATGCTTGCCTACATATGTATGTAAGTGTGTGTGTGTGTGCGGTAGTGCTGCAGTTCACTTTGTCAAACACTCATTTGGCACTTAAGTGTCACGTCTGTCATTAATGAGGTCGTCGTCGTGTGCTTGTCCGAGTGACACGTACCAAATTCGAATGTGTCCATTAGAGGCGAATTATTTTCACGCCAGTGCGCATTTCTGCATGCAAACACTAACACACACACACACACACACGCACATACATAGATGCATGTGCGTGAAAAGAAATATTCGGAGATGGAAATCTCTTTAGCCAGTTGAAAGTCGTATGTGTGTGACTGCAGTGGCGTAGCAAGTGCTAACTCAAATGTCTCTAAGTGTATGTGTGTATGTGTGTATGCGCCTGCGTATGCACTTCATTCCATGCATGCATCAGTAGCTGTCGTAATTTCTGTTTGATGTCGACTTTTCAGCAGCCTTTTCAGCATTTGACCACTTGAACAGAACACAGAAATTCGAGTTTTGTGATTTTTCGTGGGAAAAAAACACAAACGAATGAATGCGAATGCTGCAAGCAAAGCGAGTGCAGTACAAAACAGGAGCAACAACAACAACAACAGCACAACCTCAGCAGCCACAAAGCAATTCAAAATTAGAAGCCTGTCCACTCTGAAGGCTCATATTCTCCGTCATATACAGTATATAACAGTCACATTTGAGTGGCGTTGGCCATTGGTTTCCGGGATTTTTGCGATCGTTAAAAGTTAATTTCCCCATGAAAATGTATGAGCCAACTGTCGGCGTTGGCAGTAGGTGGTTGGTAGGTGGTCTCGTTGGTAGTGACACTCGAATTTGCATGCAACATTTCATTTTCATTTTCATATATATGCCATACAAATTTGCACTAGCTGACTTGCTCACTCACACCTTTGCTACGGTCAACACAACACAATTGCGTTGGCGTTGGCGTTGGCTGTCATAAATCAAAACAGCGTTCGCCGGCGTGTGTGCTTTGCGATAAGTGGCACAACAAACGGCTTTGCATAAGCAGCCACCCAATCGGTATTTGCAATGCGGGTGTTAACTCACATAGCTACATACACGCACACACACATTGAAGCTGGTGTGCTTAACTAGGTGAGCGGTCAGCGGCATTCATTGCCCGGCCTGGCAGTTGACAAAGTTTTCCACACACTTTAGTATGCTTTGCATTTAAAGTGCTTCATTTAGTTGCTTTATGACGAAACAAGCACGCAAACAGCCTCGCACACAAATAATGAAGCAGTTATTTAGTAGCATCTATGCAGAGTGGCAGTTAAAGCTTTGAATTCTATGTTCTTCTTGGTGGTGACTTTATGACGATTATACAATTACTCTGCTCTACTTTGTGAAAAAAATAAAATATTTTTTTATACTTTGGTCTCACTACAACAGGTCGGTTAATAACTCCAAAATTTAATACAATAATATATAATAGTAGACTAAATTATTAAATTATATGGCAACTATTGATAGCACAAATGAAAGCCTAGTAAACTACTAAAGCTATATCAAGGAAACTTTCTACAGTCGTTTCTTTTAGGTACTAACTTATACAGTCCAAAAATGGAGGCAATCGGATTATAACCACGCCCACCTCCCATACAAAAGTTATGGTGAAAACTACTAAAAATGCTTTAATTAACTAGAACCCTTAAATTTCATTATAAAGATGGTACAGAAGAGCTGCACTCCAAAACGTATATAAAACAAGTAAGGAAAGGCTAAGTTCGGGTGTAACCGAACATTTTATGCTCTCGCAATTTATTGAAGAAATTTTATTAAGATAACGCACAAATTTACCCATAAATTCGGCATAAAGTTTAATAGAATAACGAAAATCGTACTATATAGTGTATGAGGGCTGAGGTAATTCCTGAATCGATTTCATTCTATTTCACCAGCAAGGTACACTATATCCAATACTATACGCTCACTTAATTTTGCTAAGATATATCACATATTAACCAATACATATATGCGTAATAAAGCCCAACGAATTTTTGAAAAACCTTTAATTAGGTATATGGGAGCTAGCGGATGATATTTTTGCGAAACCTATAATTATGTATATGGGAGCTAAGAGATGTTGTGACCCGATTTTAATAATTTTTGGAACAGAGACACACTATTGGAAGAAAACAATTTCCTCTTAATTACATTAAATTAGTTGAGAGATTTACCCATATTTTCGGTTAAAATTTAACCTTAGGCGCTGAGTTCAACATGTTCGATATCTGGGGCCTTGGGTCACGCCCACTTTTCCAAAAAAATTACATTCAAATATGCCCCTCGCTAATGCGATCCTATGTTCGAAATTTTATTTTCATAACTTTATTTATGGCTTAGGTATAGCTCTTTATGTGTTTTTGGTTATCGCCATTTTGTGGGCGTGGCAGTGGTCCGAATCCGCCCATTTTCGAACTTAACCTTCTTATGGTGCCAAGGTACACGTGTGCCAAGTTTCATTAAGATATCTCAATTTTTACTCAAGTTACAGCTTGCACGGACGGACAGACGGACAGACGGACAGACGGACGGACGGACAGACAGACATCCGGATTTGAACTTTACTCGTCACCCTGATCATTTTGGTATATATAACCCTATATCTAACTCGTTTAGTTTTAGGACTTACAAACAACCGTTAGGTGAACAAAACTATAATACTCTCTTTAGCAACTTTTGTTGCGAGAGTATAATTAATTGGCGTGGTTCCGCCCACTTATGGGTCAAAAACCATATCTCCGAAACTACTAGACCAATTTCAATGAAATTCGGTTCATAATATCTTCCTAGCTTCCCAATGATATGTTGTGAAAATAGTCCAAATCGGTTCACAATCACGCCTACTTCCATTACCAGAACTCTGAAGTCGGTCTGAAACGTTTACTTTACAATATATAAAGTAAACACTAGTGAAGATATCGGAACAGAACTTTGCAAAAATACTGCATTTAAAGAGTGGCATAGCCCTTCTAAAATCGGCGAAATCGGTCCACAAGTTTTCAAGACCCTATACATGTCCTCATACATCAGTGCTTCTAATAAATTTTCTACCAAAAATATAGTTAAGTTTCTCAGATATTTTGAAGAAATTCAGAGGGAATATGTTTCTTCTACTAATATGTCTCCGTACCAAAATTTAGTGAAATCGGGTCATAACTTCCCCTAGCTCCCATATACCTAATATTGCGGTTTTCAAACTTTCATCATAATAAAATTGAATAAATAAATTTCAAGAGTATAAAATGTTCGGTGACACCCGAACTTAACCCTTCTTTACTGGTTTTAATTAGAATCATCGGCTAACTCGTGAAATTCAAAATTTTATAATTGCCGTTATTTTTTTGAACACACCACATATGTCCTAATTGGTGTTATTTTACTGCGATTTAGAAAGAGAGATACTCCACTTCGTAAAATGAAGAAAAAAAATTAAATGCCGGTGTAAAGCTCTAAATATGAAGCAATAAAATAAAATAACCAAATAATATGTCAACTATCGGCAGCACTACTCCAATCATATAATCTAATTATATGAGACACTCTAATATTGGATTTGGCCAGTCCTTAAGTAGGTCAAAATCAAATCGGTTGTCCAATAAAAATATTATAAATTTATTAACATAAATTTACTGTTTGTATTATGTACTGTTACGAACCCCTCGCTCCACCAATAATTTACAGAAATTCCAAATTATCTCGCTTATAATTGAAACGAAAGTCTCATTAACTTTGGACGTTTACGGCAGCTAAAAGGAAAACTATAACATTTCGACAGTCATAATAATTATGAAAAAAGCTGCCAAAGGACCCAGCAACAATGGACTCTCTCGTACATACAAACATACAAACTTATATGCCCGCACATGAAATGCACAGCAATGTACCAAAGCAACAAAAAAAGCAAATGTGTGTGAATGAATGAAAGGATTTCTGTAGAGACAAGCCAAGCATTAAATATGTATAAAAGCGTAATTAGCATAATTTGTAAATATTACAAAAAATGACGAAAAAATGGGCGCAGCACGTCAGTGCGCAAATATAAAAACGGAAAACGTTACAAAGCGCGCGTACTCATATGAATATGTGCTCAAATGTGTATGGATATAGTCGTGCATATTTTACTTTTAATAACGCTTTGCATTTAATATACACATAAAGAAAATAAAAATATGAAATACTGAGAAAATATACATATTATCTGCAAAGGATGTACTCATGCAACCTTCCAAGGCAGACAATTTCGCGTGCAATATACGAGCATATCGCTCATACGCCCTGTGGTACAGCGCACGTGTAAGTCGGTAGCAGTTTTTGGATGTGCCTTTTGGACGTATAACCGACACTTTAATTAAAGACCGTGAACGCAACGATGCGTCGCAAAGCATAAAGTGCGGTGTTATCATATAAGAGGAAATATTTTTTGTATTAATATAAGTGTATTAGGGTGACCCTTCTTGAATGTTGTTGAAAGCACAAGGAAACAGCAGATTTCTTAAACATAAGCACGCATTTAAATAAAATAAGTTTTTGGTGATTTAGACTCCTCTAGGAAGACCAAAAATATTATCTACTATTTTATTAACCTTTGACCCTCATCTAAGAGAATGAGTAATTTAGACTTTAGATAGCCCTTATAACGAGCAGGGAAATTAATACACTTTTCTATAATAAGTTTAGCTTGAAAAACATTTTTTCTGAAGTTAATTCTAGTTCTTTTCATGCTTTCAATTTGAATAAGTTCATTTCTAATTCTAAATGGACCACCCTAATGAACACCTATACAAAGCCGAGCATGAAAAAACCCAAAAACAAGCACTTAAATGTTACTTAGAATTAAAAAAAAAAGTTTTTGAAATAAAAAAATATTTTTTTTCTTAAAAATTTTTGCTTTTAATCATTGAGTGGCCCTTTAACTTTGAAGTACATAAGTGTATGTATGTAAAGGAAAAAAGATAGTTTGTAAGCTAAAAATTTATTTTTAAATTTATTCGTTTGCCATTTTTTTGCATGAAAAGTTTAAAAATGATCAAACTTCATCCGAATCCCTACTCAAACTAAACTGAACTGCAATTTAATTGACAACTTATCACAATGATACATAAAGGCAAAAACTCCAAAAACTCATTATGTGAGTATGCAAATTGTTTGTGGTCGCCAACACAGAGGGTCGACGCAAGCCTACACACATACACATATATGAATATATATGGTATTCAGAATGCCAGAGATTACATCATTATGTCGCAAATATGGCCAGCGCAAATGGTTATTTAGTTGCAAATAGGCTGTAGTTATACCACCCTGAGGTTTTACCAAATGTCAACATCATTAAAAGTTCGTTTAATTACATTGTTGTTGTTTTTGTTATTGTTGTGCGCAGTGGTTATCTCAAACTTTCGGCTTTAACAACATTTGTTTGCATATACACACAAACTTATAAAGGATATGGGATTGTGGTATATTTATTGTCTCTGGATCTTTTTTATACGCAGATGAGAGTTATTTTTGGTTGAGTTGTGTGTTGGAGTATATGATATTTCGTGCGAAGAAAATAAAATCATAAAAAAATGTTGTTCAGAGATTTTAAGTAGTGTATTATTAACTACTAGGCTCTGCCTATGTGTATGTATAAATGAATGGTATTGAAGTCGTTTGCATAAGGAATTTGATCTCTATGATGATGATATCATTATATCGAATTAAAAATGTGCCAAATTCAGTTGAGCTGGTCGATAAAGGTAGGTTTCACTAATACACAGATTTAATTATATGGCTTTTGAGCTGGAAAATCAACAACTGACCAGATATTCACTATGCGCCAAATCTTGGAGAAGACCCGTGAAAAGAGGATCGACACACTCCATCTATTTGGCGATTTTAAAGCTGCTTTCGACAGCAGACTTGCCTCTATGCCGCGATGCCTGAATTGTGTATCTCTGCAAAACTAATACGGCTGTGTAAGCTGACGTTGAGCAACATCGAAAGCTCCGTCAGAATTGGAAAGGAACTCTCCGAGGCGTTTCTGAATCCGAGCCGAAGGTACAATTTTTTATAAGAGTGTACAGCTACTCGCGTACGCCGATGATATTAATATCATTGGAAAAAATCCCGCACCGTTAGTTCTGCTTTTTCCAGACTTGATAAGGAAGCGAATGGGTCTGGTGGTGAACGAGGACAAGACGAAATATCTCCTGTCATCAAACAAACAGTGAGCGTACTCGCGTCTTGGCTCCTACGTCACTGTTGACAGTCATACTTTTGAAGTTGTAGATAATTTCGTCTACCTGGGAACCAGCATTAACAGCAATTACAATGTCAGCCTCGAAATCCAGCGCAGAATCACTCTTGCCAACAGGTGCTACTTTGGACTGAGTAGGAAATTGTAAAGTAAAGTCCTCTCTCGACGAACAAAAACCAAACTCTACAAGTCCGTCATCATTCGCGTCCTACGTTATGGTGCAGAAGCGTGGACGGTGTCAACATCGAGACGGCACTAGGAGTTTTCGAGAGAGAGGTTTTGCGGAAGATTTATGCTCCCTTAAACATTGGCAACGGCGAACCCCGCAGACGATGGAACGATGAGCTGTACGATTTATACGACGACATTGACATAAGTTCAGCGATTAACAAGAAAAAACGTTAACTTCGGCTGTAGCGAAGCTAATACACGCTTCACAGGTACATTTCTTGTAGTAACTATGTGTTTAAGCAAATCTAAAGACGTATGAAAAAGTAAGTAAAAAAAAGAAAGCATTTTACTAATTATTTTTAGCCGGGTTGTTTGCTAGAAACATTAAGGTTATATAGTTAACCGAACTGAACAATTTCTTCGGAGATTATATTATTACCTTAAGCAGTAATCCATGTCAAATTTCGTGAAGATATGTAGTAAAATGCGGAAGTTTTCCATACAAGCCCTTGATTCCGATCGTTCAGTTTGTATGGCAGTTATATGATATAGTGGTGCGATATCGGCAGTTCCGACAAATGAGCAGCTTCTTGAAGAGAAAATAACATCTGCAAAATTTCAAAACGATATCCTAAAAACTGAAGGACTAGTTCGTATATATATAGAGAGACAGACGGACGGACGGACAGACAGACGGACATAGGGACATAGCTAAATCGATATATATACTTTATAGGGCCTCCGACGCTTCCTTCTGGGTGTTACAAACTTCGTGACAAATTTTGTAAAAAGGCAGTGGCTACGCTGGCTAGGTCATGTTGTTCAAATGGATGAAAACACTCCAGCTCTGAAAGTCTTCGATGAAGTACCCGCTGGTGGAAGCCGAGGAAGAGGGAGAACTCAACTCCGATGTAAGGATCAGGTGGAGAAGGACCTGTCTTCACTTGGTATTACCAATTGGCGCCAAACTGCCAAAAGCAAAGATGTGTGTCCCGCTGTTGTGGACTCGGCTATAACCACGTAAGCGGTGTCTACGCCGGTCAAGAAGAAGAATTGTATGTTGAAAGATTTTCTAGAATAATTAAAATTTTATTCAAACAAAAAAAATTATTGATAAATTTTGCATGAAACTCAATATTTATTCACCTTCGTATAAGTTCAACACGTTAGCAATTGATTCATAAATGCAAAACAGCTTTAATAAGCCTGTACTACAATGTGTAACCGCAGGTGTTGACAGTTAACAGCTAATTCCACCTTCCATACATACATAGCAAAGCCATATAAATATACCAATTTCTATAATTATAAATGCAAATATGTATTTATAGTAATTGTATGTGCGTGCCACGAATAAATCACTTGCAATAATTTATAGTTATTAAATGGCTTCGTATGTATGTGCGCGTATATCATGCAAATATGGTGACACTTGCGGTTTTTAGTGACAACAAATCAATTTTCTATGTGCACAGGCGGGCAATATTGCTCGACGTCAACAAACATTTGGTTGAACAGCATATGAGTTTATATTAAACACAAATATATATGTTCAGACAGCGTAATTTAATGCCATTATTTTGACAGGCGCCATACATATCCACATAAGTTTGAAAGACGCGCGTACGCGTGTTGCGTCAACATTTCCCGTTATGACGCTATGAAAAGCTCATATTAATTTATAATTATTATTTATTATGTGTGCGTCGCCCACACATATCGGCCATATTGTTTCAATATTTGGTTACAAACATTTATTCGCGAGCGCTGTGAGTGCGAGCTTTAGCGGTCAAATGCAACTGTAAATCCATAAACCAAGTAAATATGCGCGTAATAAATAAATCGATTTTGTTGTTGTTTTTATAAATGTTTTTTTGTTTGCGCTCAATTCAATATCGCATTATAAATTAGCATAATTCACCAGTGCGTATACGTAATCTACTTTCACATTATGTAGCATAACAATGTAATTATTATTTTTCATTTAATATAAAGGTGCTGCGGTTCAATTAGGAAATCTATTTGGTTTGTTTAAAGTAGTGTGCTAATTTATACATCTGATTTTTGTAATTTGAAAAGTAGTTTATTGGAAAATATTCGCGGTAAATGTTGTATACCGTATATAAAAAAATAATGAAACAAGTAAGGAAGGGCTAAGATCGGGTGTCGCCGAACATTTTATACTCTCGCAATTTATCTATTTTATTTTATTAATATAACAAACAATTTGACCCACATTGTTGGCATATATATAGTATAAAGTCCATTGAAAATTTGAAAACCCTAATATTAGTTATATGGGAGCTAGGGGAAGTTATGACCCTATTTTACTCATTTTTGGCACGGACATATTATTAAAAGAAAGATATTCTCTCTGAATTTCTTCAAAATATCTGGGAGACTTAACTATATTTTCGGAAAAAAATTGTTAGAAGCGCTGAGGTCAAAAAATTTGATATATAGTCTTGAAAACTTATGCACCGATTTCGACGATTTTTAGAATTGCGATGCCACTCTTTAAATGCAGTATTTTTGCAAAGTTCTATTCCGATATCTTCACTAGTTCTCACTTTATATATTGTAAACTAAACGATTTAGATCGACTTCAAGGTTCTGGTACATGGGAAGTAGACATGGTTGTGAACCGATTTGGGCTATTTTCACAGCACATCATTGGGAAGTAATGAAGATATTATGAACCGAATTTCATTGAAATTGATCGAGTAGTTTCGGAGATATGGTTTTTGACCTATAAGTGAGCGGAACCACGACCATTTAAAATTTTAAATACCATTTTGAGTGGAGCCCTTCTGGAGTTGAAATTTAAAGTTTCTGGTGTTTTCCTTTACTGAATTAAAGTATTTTTAGTAGTTTTCACCATAACTTTTGTATGGGAGGTGGGCGTGGTTATAATCCGATTTCCTCCATTTTTGCACTGTATAAGTTAGTATCTAAAAGAAACGACTGTAGAAAGCTTCCTTGATATAGCTTTAGTATATAACTACTAAAAACAAAACAACTCACTAGGGGGCGGAGCTACGACCACTTCTCCAAAAAAATTATATCCACATATGCCCCTTCATAGTGCGATCCTTCATACCAAATTTTACTTCAATAGCCTAATTTATGGCAATAGCATTTTATGTGTTTTCTGTTTTCGCCATTTTGTAGGCGTTGCAGTAGTCCGATTACGCCCATTTTCGAACTCAACCTGCTTATGATGACAAGAAATACATCTTCCAAGTTTCATCAAGAAATGTCAATTTTTAAGTTACAGCTTGCAAGGACGGACGGACAGACAGACATCCGGATTTGAGCTTTACTCGTCACCTGATCATTTTGATATATATAACCCTTTATCTAACTCGTTTAGTTTTAGGACCAACCGTTATGTGGACAAAACTATAATACTCTCTTTAGCAACTTTGTTGCGAGAGTATAATTATACAAAATTCGGAAATCATTTATTAGCACGCGGACATTTCAGATTTTATGCAGATATTCAAAAAAACTAAAAATTATGGGCTTATATCAGCATTATGTAGCGAAATTTCAAAGGACACCAGTGCGTATACGTAACAAAAAATTCCAAAAGAAAATTCTACCCACGTATATTTCGCCCACTGTAATTACAAAATGCTACACTTTGACCCTGCAGCAGCTTAACTATTTATATTAATTTAATTTCGTTTGCTGTCGTCATCATCATCATAATCATATTTGCTTTAATTTGTTTCAAATCTTAATGTGAACTGCCAACTGTCAACTGCTAACTAATCCAAGCACACACATGTGTATTCACCTCGCCTTTATTGTAATAAGCTTCATCACTTCCTGCCTGTCAACAGCAAAGATTTGGCATGGCGTGGAAAGATAACAAATGCCTTTACCAATAAGCAACTACAGCGGCGGCGGTGTGTGTACACATGTCATTCATCATTGAGCTGGTGTCAAAATCATATTTCCACGCAGCAACAGCAAGCGGACACACACGCCAACACACAGGCCGACTGTGAGCAAATAAAAACAAAAGCAGATGACAAAACAGAACCAAGAAAGAAAAGCAACGATGACAACGTTTACTTCATACCTTTATGGTGACATACATACATACAAAACAGCGGGGGCTGTTCAGCACCGTTAATCACATTTCTGTACATGTGGCAGTGAATAAAGGCGACAACATGACAGCTTTGCTGAAGGCGAAATACATACAAAGACACCTTCATGGCTGCTGCTGCAGCGTCTACGTAACTACTGTAAGACATTTAGTTGCTGTGTGAAGAAAGCAAACATTTTTTGCGCTTACCTGTGGAGATGCTGTCATTGCAGACCATTTTGAAAAAAATATGAAAAATTGCTAGGTTTTCTAGTGAAAAAAAAAATCTCAAAATTCGAGTGAAATAAGTTCAAGTGCAGCACAGTAAACAAGCAGCTCGAGAGATAACAAACAAATGGAAATGCTTGTGCGTACGCGACAGTAGGTCGACATGATATACCGTTAGTTGCTCAATCGACGCAGTAAATCAAAAAGGCATCAAGAGCATGGTTTATAACGCGCCGTTAACAAATCCTAAATATCAGTATTTGGGTCACGCAGTTATGACAAGTGCAAAAGTCACCGTAAGCTTAGGCACAGACACAGATACCTTTATATATATGTATATCTATATATGTATCTACGTAGGTGTATGTATGGCTGAGACTATATTAGACACGTAGTGGAAATGATGAGCGGTTAGTTAGCAAATGGATTTATTGATTTATTGTCTAAAAGTAGTAATGCTTCACAGGTAGAGTGCAAATATGCGTGGGTAGATACATATACGAGATGTGTTCAGAAAATAACGGGAATTGGAAAATTTCCGAATGTCCACAATCTGTGATCGCCACATATAGTTCCGTGTGACTTTTTTCTATTTTCAAAAATAAAGAGAACGATCGTTTTATAAGCATACAAAAAATCGCTGAAAAAGCTTAAGGCAGTATAGTCTGCTTTACAGGCTTCGAAAAATCGATTTTTTTGTTTTGTTTTAAATCTCTTCCAAAACTATCCAAGAATATGTCTTTAAAATTCCAGAGGCCAATTCAACATATTTTCGAAACTAGAGCAGTTTTAGTGGCCGAGCGTCGAGCAGGTGCGAATGCTCAAGCAGACTTTAAAGCGCGTTTTCTCGAGTTTTCATTTTCACAAGTGTTTGAAAAAGGTGCCGGCAAAAAGAATATATGTCCGATCGAAAAAAAACCAAAGTGATCTAGCTTCAGTATTAAATTATCTTCTATTTGAACTAAAAAAGTTGGACAAAAGTATTATTTAAGCTACTTGTTTTGCCACTTAAAGTCATTTATTTTTCTTAAAAAAGTGAATTTTTTTCAAACTTCGAAAAAATTTAGAATTTTATAACTTCTACGGTATTTTTTTAGTTCATAAAGAAAAGAAACTTATAAAAAATTAAAAAAAAAAAATTGGTTCGACAGTTTCAGATGCATCGCACGACCTCCATCACGGCACCGATTGACAAGTGCAGACTCCAGGCGCTCCAGAAAAATACTTACAACTTTTAAAAAATTACAATATTTTTTTAATAATAAATATTGTTTTTTAAGCCTTAAATATAGTACACTATCGTCTTAAAATTCCGTTTACCGCAGTCATTTCCTTCCCTTTCAAAAAAAATAGCTAAAAAACGTTTTTTTTTTCGGCTTCTAAAGCATACTATTGCCTTAAGTCCCAAAATCGAGTTTGAGAAGTGTTTCGACGATTGGAAGAAGCGTTGAAAAAAGTGCAAAATATGGAAAGGGGACCCTTTCGAAGTCGCCAATATCAATGTAGACGACTTTCAAAAAACATTTTCAAAAATCAAAAATTCCCGTTATTTTTTGAACACACCTGAACATCGTATACACTAATCCAGCTCAGCGGAAATAGAAAGCACTCATTTCTTATATTTACATACACTTTTTCCACCACTCCACACTCAAATACAACGCAAACAAGAAACGAACTAAAATGCGAACTTGTAGCTCTTAAGGTTTTACGAAGCAACTATTACACACACACGGCCACGAAAATAAGAATACATATATGCATAGAAATACATAGATAGCCATGCAATGTGAGTTCCACACAGTCGTCAGCCACACGTAAGCACATTTCTATGTTTGCAACGACGTTGACAGCTTCTTACTTTTCTATTGAATTTGCGCGTTTTCACTTTCCACCTTTCCACATTTCTATTTCTATTTGCCTTGCTTTCGCTAGCGTGTTGCACACACACACACACTGTGTTGTTGCAACTTAAATAGCAATTTGCTTCTAAAAGCAAACTTGTGTGAACAGCTTAAGATTGCGCTTTGTATCAATGTTTTTGCTCTAATGAAATTTTATCTTATGACAAATGTCTGTAAGCTGTCAGCTAACGGGAATTGTTTGCAATATTATTTATGCATGTTTATGTAAAATACATTTCTGCAATTGCTTGAGCGCTTGGCAGTGTGCAAATAAGCATTGGCGCATGTGTGGAAGTAGTTTTAATGTTGGATTTATTTTTTTATGTATTTTATTTGTTTAACATAAATCTGCACTTTTTCGTTTAGCCTTTCATATTTCTAGATTTCAGTATTTGTTGCTTGGAAATATGGGAATTAAAATAAATGTATACCTTTCACCTTTCACCTTTCATATTTTACATATTTTCCACATATTGCTGGATTCCATATTGTCTATTTCCATAGCGTTCTGATTGCATCATAAAGAATATTAATTTTTGGGATATTTTTTGACAATGACACCTTTTTAACCTTACATCAGATATGGTGTATTGTATTCAGATCAGAACAAGATGATGACAAATCTAAAACATTAATGAAGTTTTCATTGAAAATTGTCGTTATTCTTTGAAATTTCTTCCTAACAAGCATATTTTTCACCGCCAACGGTAACATAACATTCTTCAGTAAATTAGCTTTTCATAAGAAGTTGTTAAGTTTCATAAGCTGATTGATATTTTATTATTTATTTACAGCAGCGATATCTTATGTCGATGAACGTGAAGTATATGTATTTACTAATACGTTCTTTGTAGCAGAGTTGCATTGGATTTTCAACTCGATAACCGCTTTAATCGAGCAAAGGCCGGTTAATTGCTCAATTAGCTCCTGTGCGAAAAGGCTATAAGGGTCGTTTTTGGATTAATCATAGTCAGAAAGGGTAGCAAATGAGAAGCTAATCTGCAATACAGTCCACATTCGACCAAATGCTCGGCCATTGTTGCTTTAGATATTTGGTTATTGAATTCATCCCGACTGAGGTTAGAAGCTTCTTAGACTTATGCTTTATAAAAAATGGTTAATATTCCATAATTGAAAATTTTGAAATTTTCTTCTTTGTTTCTGAAACTACAGAGGAAAAATTATTGATTAATTTTTATTTATCCATAAAAATTAAAGTTCTGATTTTGCAGATGTGAGTGTTGAATGTCTCTTACCACACAATATCCTCCAATATATGTTTAATTGTTTGAAAAATAGTCCACCAAAAAATGTGCTCTATTGACTGTCGGTTGACTTCGTATTCTACACTAACTCACTTCCTTACAACGTCCACAAAATTTTTAAATTAGTAGCTTCTCTATTTGTTCTTCTACTTATTTGCTTTGCTGGAGAACTTTTCACGTTCATATTGACAAACGTGCTTGTAGACTATTGCCGAAAATTACAAAGCTTTAAGACTATTACAGCGCACCCACAGCACTGAGACACACTCTCATATGCTACCAGGTGCCAGGTGCACACCCTTTCGAGAAATACAAATCAAAGCAATACAAATAAAATGTACTTATAATATTGTTTGGAGAAGTTAACAATACTAAACAAGATTAAAAAAAAGATGTTCTAGGGTGCTTACACATATATGTAAATATTTGTATTTTTTTATAATTCTAAGAGCTTCTTACTCATACACAAATATCAAGTTGGCATGTCACAACGACTGTTGTATCGCATAGACTGTTAAAAAGTGTCGCTATGAATTATTCAAGCCACGCTTAACAGACATAAATATGTTAAAACAAGTAAGGAAAGGCTAAGTTCGGGTGCAAATGAACATTTTATACTCTCGCAATTTATTGAAGAAATTTTATTAAGATAACACCCAAATTTACCTATAAATTCGGCACAAAGTTTAATAGAATAACGAAAATCGTCCTATATAGTGTATGAGGGCTGAGGTAATTCCTGAACGAATTTCATTCATTATCACCAGCTAGGTACACTATATCCAAAACTATACACGCACTTAATTTCGCAAAGATATAGTATCTCCCATATTAACCAATACATATATGTAGATTAAAGCCCACCGTATTTTTGAAAAACCTATAATTAGGTACATGGGAGCTAGGAGATGTTATTATCCGATTTTAATAATTTTTGGAACAGATACACACTATTAGAAGAAAACAATTTCCTCTGAATTACATTAAATTATCTAAGAGATTTACCAATATTTTCGCACTATTTGTGTAATATCAGATGGAATTCACAATTGAGTTATGTGGGAAGTTGTCGTGGTTATGAACCGATTTCATCCATTTTTCAAACGTGTCATCAGGGTGTCAAGAAGGTATTATGTACCGAATTTCATTGAAATATGTCAAGTAGTTCTTGAGATATGGTTTTTGACCCATAAGTGGGCGACGCCACGCCCATTTTTCATTTTGTAAAAAAATCTGAGTGCAGCTTCCTTCTGCTATTTTTCTGTAAAATTTATTGTTTCTGACGTGTTTCATTAGTGAGTTAGCGCACTTTTAGTAATTTTCAACCCAACCTTTGTATGGGAGGTGGGCGTGGTTATTATCCGATTTCTTTCATTTTTGGACTGTATAAGGAAATGGCTAAAAGAAACGACTGCAGAAAGTTTGGTTTATATAGCTTTATTGGTTTGCGAGTTATATACAAAAAACCTATTTGAGGGCGGGGTCACGCCCACTTTTTCAAAAAAATTACATTCAAATGTGCCCCTTCCTAATACGATCCTATGTTCCAAATTTTATTTTCATAACTTTATTTATGGCTTAGTTATGACACTTTATAAATTTTTGGTTTTCGCCATTTTGTGGGCGTGGCAATGGTCCGATTTTGTCCATTTTCGAAAGCAACCTCCTCAGGGTGCCAAGGAATACGTGTTCCAATTTTCGTTAAGATATCTCAATTTTTACTCAAGTTATCCGTTGCACGGACAAACGGACGGACGGACGGACGGACAGACAGACATTCGGATTTTGACTCGTCTCGTCACCCTGATCATTTTGATATATATAACCCCATATCTAACTCGTTTAGTTTTATGACTTACAAACAAGCGTTAGGTGAACAAAATTATAATACTCTCTTGGCAACTTTTGCTGCGAGAGTATAAAAAATGATACATAACAACAATCAAAGTCATAGTGCATTAGCACAGAAAAATATATTTAACTCTTTTACTTACTCAAACCCACACATATGTATGTATATGCAACTGCCTACGCGCTGCGCCACCGGTGCGTATACGTAACCCAATACAGCCTACAAAGAAAATCGTCCAAATTTCGGGGAATTTTTTCGCGTCTGCAAATATGCCAAATTAACACATAAATAAATAAATAAGAAAATAAACTCATAAATGATTTGCTAAGCGCGTCGAGCAAATAAATACTCATGTTGCTTATTTACATTGTGACTCTTGTACTGTTGTTACACGTACCTCTGAAGTCAGTAGCATCTAAAGCAAATCAGTGAAATATTCTTCCCTTTATACTTTATATTTAACCACTGTGTATGAAATTTAAGCAATTTCGCTTGAAATTCACACAAAACCCTCCTCTCAGGTGAAAAGTTCCAATATTACCTCGCATCGAATCAAATAAAATCAAATCGATAGTGTTGTCGCATAATTTCACATTCAACGCACAACAGCGTGCGCCACAACAACAACAACAACAACAACAGTGACAGCAACAATTGCCAAAGTACTGCACACGCTTAACAAATATAACAATGCGAAACTTTTCTATTTCCAATTCCGATACAGCTTGTTAAGCTTCACTGCACACCCTTCGCCAAAGTTTGCGCAACATTTTTTGGGTGCTAATTCGAAATTTCTCGCATGTACCTGATGGAATTTTCCAATTCACTTTTAATCGACAATGTTAAAAATTTTATAGCATCCTCTCTCACTTTCCTTCTCTCTCTCTGTGTTCCACTCATCCGTTTTGGCTTTGCGCATTTTATGTGCACTTTCATGTAATTTGATTGTTGTTGTCGTTTCTTTTTCTTGGCTGGAATGCCAAAATGCTGTTGTGCAAAAGTGCTTAGAAAGTTTGCAGGTGCGTCGCTAAAGGACATGACATCAAGTACTTAAAATCGAATGTTCTTTTTCAACTGAAAGATACTTATGAAGAATTGAGATTGAAATTGTTATAATTATCATAAAAGACCCCGGAAGATATTAACTGCTTTTATCCATGTTTGTTATTAAATAATATTATCTCATGCGAAATAATCTGATAAAAATATAGTACGTTAGTTTACTTCAGTTTACTCGAGCCTGCGAGGTTCAGAACGGAGTTCTATGGGAGTCATGGTGTTAGTCCGATTTCTTAACTAATTATACTCTCGCAACAAAGTTGCTACGAGAGTATTATAGTTTTGTCCACATAACGGTTGGTTGTAAGTCCTAAAACTAAACGAGTTAGATATAGGGTTATATATAACAAAGTGATCAGGGTGACGAAAAAAGTTCAAATCCGGATGTCTGTCTGTCCGTCCGTCTGTCCGTCCGTCCGTGCAACCTGTAACTTGAGTAAAAATTGAGATATCTTAATGAAACTTGGAACACGTGTTCCTTGGCACCATAAGAAGGTTGAGTTCGAAAATCAGCAAAATCGGACCAATCTGCCCACAAAATGGCGAAAACCGAAAACACATAAAGTGCCATAACTAAGCCATAAATAAAGCTATGGAAATAAAATTTGGTATGAACGACCGCACTATGAAGAGGCATATTTGGATGTAATTTTCTTTTGGGGAAGTGGGCGTGGCCCCGCCCCAAATAAGTTTTTTGTATATATCCGCAAACCAATAGAGCTATATAAACCAAAACTTTCTGCAGTCGTTTTTTTTAGCCATTTCCTTATACAGTCCAAAAATGACAGAAATCGGATAATAACCACGCCCCCCTCCCATACAAAGGTTGGGTTGAAAATTACTATAAGTGGGTTAGCTCACTAACCAAAAACGTGAGAAGCACTAAATTTCACATAGGAAATGGCAGATAGAAGCTACACTCAGATTTTTTTACAAAATGGAAAATGGGCGTGGCGCGCCCACTTATGGGTCAAAAACCATATCTCAGGAATTACTCGACCGATTTCAATGAAACTTGGTTTGTAATAGTTTCCTTACATCCCAATGATATGTTGTGAAAATAGGCCAAATCGCTTCACAACCACGCCTACTTCCTATATACCAGAACTTTGAAGATGATCTGAACCGTTAACTTTACAATATATAAAGTAAGCACTAGTGAAGATATCCATGCAGAAATTTGCACAAATACTACGTTTATAGTGTGGCAGCCCCATTCTAAAAATCACCGAAATCGGACCATAGGTTGTCAAGGCCCCATATATCTAACATGAGAACCTTGGTACATTAAACCTAATATTAGGGTTTTCAACTTTCAACGGACTTTATACAATATATATGACGAATATGTGAGTCAAATTGTGTATTATATGATATTAGTTAAATAAAGTTAAATAAATAAATTGCGAGAGTATAAAATGTTCGGTTACTCCCGAACTTAGCCCTTCCTTACTTGTTTTTTCTTTCCATTTAAGGCAGTAGTCTGCTTTACAAGCTTCAAAAATCGATTTTTTTTTTTTTTTTTAAATCTCTTCCAAAACTATCCAAGAATATGTCTTTAAAATTGCAGAGGCCAATTCGACATATTTTTGAGCTAGAACAGTTTTAGTGACCGATCGTTGAGCAGGTGCGAATGCTCAGGCAGAACTTTAAAGCGCGTTTTCTCGAGTTTTCATTTTCACAAGTGTTAGAAAACGGTGCCGGCGATAGCAAAAAGAATATACATATGTCCGATCGAAAAAAAAACCAAAGTGATCTAGCTTCAGTATTTTTTTCTTTTTTTCTTAAAAGTGAACTTTTTTTTCAAACTTCAAAAAAATTTGGAATTTTATAACTTCTTCGGTATTTTTTTTAGTTCATAAAGAATAGAAACTTATGAAAATTAAAAAAAAAATTGGTTCGACAGTTTCAGATGCATCGCACGCCCTCCATCACCGGCACCGATTTACAAGTGCAGACTCCAGGCGCTCCAGAAAAATACTTACAACTTTGAAAAAAATTCAAAAAAAAATTGCTAAAACACGTTTTTTATCGGCTTCTAAAGCAGACTACTGCCTTAAAGGGTTACATCGATCAAAAAATCGATCTCAAGAATATTATCCTAAATATTCAAGTCGATCCGAATAATAGTTTCAGAGACACAGCCTTTGGAAAGTGTGCACTCCAAGTCGGGTATTATTGTTACTCAAAACTATAAGCGCGTGAAATTTTGCACAGATGTTCGAGATACAATATACTCGTGTTTGGACAAAAGAATATATTTTCAGTTACAACTATTTAAAAAAAATATCAAAATGTCAAGCAAATTTGACAGAAATTTTTATTTTTTTTGGAAAAATGTCTGCCAAAATTCCAATTTTTACTTTTTTTCTCTTTCCTTCGTTCAAGCACGAGTTTATGATCTTAACTAATACACTTATTTTTGTTTTTTCAATTTTTTCATTTTAGATGATTCTGTCAAGTGTTATGTTGACAACGCGGACGCACCTTTTTTCCGAGGAATCACTGAAAATGACGTCGCAATGGAGGAGTTTTTTTTGAAAATTTCGTAAATTATTCTATAAATATGTATCTATAAGACAGAAAAAAGTTTGAATTAAATAAATAATTTTTTACATAGAAAAAAATATTGAAAATAGACCTTTTTTTAACTGACAAACCCCATGTAACCCCTTTAGGCAATATTTTTTATGCCCGAAATCAAATTTGGAATATCCCTTATCTTTATAAAAAAGCTAAATTCATGCCCATAACAATAAATTATACTTGTTTAATTTATACTTGAAAACTACGAGTTAAAAAAAAACACCCTTTATATATTAACCCTCAAGAAATGTACACTGGACAGTACAGTTGACTCTTTTGTGGCAACTACGAAATACAAACCAAAGCTGCACCATAGTTGTAGAGCTCTTCAACTCCATGCGTCACTTAATAATAACAATTATTATACACAAAATTACTTCGGGCAATATTCTCGTTTATCGCACGCTAATTTAGCTACAGGTAGTGAACACAAGCAGAAAATGCCGGACCATATGTTTGAATATCGATTTTCGGTTAAATTGAATTTACGCCTTCGCAACAACACAACAAACACACACAGATATATAGATGCACAGTTGCTTTCGTTATTAGGCACAGTGTTGGCCAATTTAAGCTGCTGGGCTGCTGTGCTGTGGGCGTGGATTAATTATGGGTAACGCTCCGTCATCGACCAGCTGTTGTTGTGCGACGTGCCGCAGCAGCTTAATTAGCGAATTTCCGAATACTTATGAGTGGTGAGTGGTGAGTGGCAAGTGCGAGGATTAGCGTGCGCTTTCTTTGCACAACCAGCCTGTTTGGTTAGTGGTGCGCTGGTGTAGTGAGCTTAGCGTTGGTGGTTGTTGGTAATGTTGTGGCATGTCAATTTTAATAAATTCTTTTCACAGGCATATTTTAATTGGCTATTAGCTTTGCTTTGACGGCACACTAATTTAATGCTTGAAACATTTTCGGCCATTATGTTTGCCATTTTAAGCTTTTCTTCGCATTTCGCAAAAAAATATATATATATTTACTGCTGACAAAGTGGTGGCTTGTTTGTCTGTCTGTCTGTATGTATGTATGTATATTTGAATGTGTGCGGTGTGAGTTCATGCAAAAAATTAAGCATATAAATTACTTTTAATGGCGTGTAAAGCAGTTACTGGCATTTCTCACATAATTAACGAGTTTGCATATTGCCTATGTATGTTTGTATGAGTGTGTTTGTGCCTGCAATTATATGCTATTCATTGTACCCAAGTCCACCTTATGCCTTTGCTTTACTCTCGAGCGCACTTGAGTATATGAAAGGCGCTCGGTTTCAATGTCGCTCGCTCGACTGCTTTACTCTTTCACAGTTCTTCTATACACATATAGTCTGCTGTATATGTAAATATGTATATTATGCGCCCTGTCTACACTGACTATTTATTTGTTTGGTATTTGCCGCGGCTTCATAAAAATGAAACATTAATAGAGCGCCAACGATAAAGCGTTTATTTATTGCCTCCGCCTTCGGCTCACTGCTCTGCCGTTGCTCATGAGCTGAGGCTCTACATTCCAAGTCATTGGTTATCATTTTTTATATTTTTCTTTATTTTTTTTATTTTTTCTTGCACAAGACATTCATTTCAACAGCTTATTTATTCCCTGTGGCATGCTTAAGGCCATTTGAATACTCGGTATATTGCTTTATTTCACACATACACTCGCGCCTTTTCATCTTATTTATTAACTTATAAATATTATTTTCTATTGCATTATATTTTTATAAAATTTATTGTTACTTAAAATGAGATTTATTACAGCGACAACGGCTGAGAAAGTCTTAAATTTTGGACATATATTTACATATATGTTAAATATCTCCCTTCCGCCTTTTTTAGAATTACGCGGCTATGTATAAAGCGCTACAGAGCTCGTATCTGATAATACTATACATCTTAGGAAGGTCCTGACATTACCCACAAAACAACGCTAAGCATGATTAGTTTGGATTTAGCGTTCAACAGTTATAGACGTGTGAAAATGGAGTTCATTTACGCCGAAATACGGACTATTTTAAAACTTTCTTTATTAAAGGCAAATCCGCTAGAGAAACGTTCCGTGAGATTAA
Organism: Zeugodacus cucurbitae; assembly: GCF_028554725.1. Lineage (NCBI taxonomy): Eukaryota > Metazoa > Arthropoda > Insecta > Diptera > Tephritidae > Zeugodacus > Zeugodacus cucurbitae. The sequence continues at coordinate 5,343,983 of NC_071668.1, forward strand.
TGGTGTTTTGGGGGATGGTACTTTATCACTTCGAACTGCGGAGGAAAGATTTCGACTATTCAGAGCGTGAAAACGACACCATGGATAAGCCAGCCAACCAGCCGGCGGAAGACCTGTGAGGACGAATACCGATCAAATCATCGAGTTAGACCGGCATGTGGCATCTCGTGACATCGCCCAGGAGATGGGAGTTAGTCTCCAAAGCATTTTAAACCATCTGCATAAGGCTGGATACACAAGGCTGAGTGCCGCATGATTTGACGCAAAACAAAAGCCTTCTGGATCAAATTAACGCCATATTTTTCGACAATACCAAGTGGAATGTCCCAAACAAAATCCCAGTCGGGATTGACGGCCAGGAAGATTTTGCTGTGTGTTTGGTGAGATTGGAAGGGAACCATCCACTATGATCTGCTCCCATATGGCCACTCGCTTAATTCTACCATCTATTTCGAACAATTGGACCGCTTAAAGTAGACGATCGACCAGAAGCGTCCAGAATTGGCCAACAGGAAGGGTCTAGTGTTCCACCAGGTCAACGCCAGACCACACACTTCGTTGATGACTCGTCAAAAGCTACGGTAGCTCGGATGGGTGGTTTTATTGCATCCACCATATAGCCCGGACATAGCGCCAAGTGATTACCACCTGTTCCTGTCCATGGTGAACGCCCTTGGTGGTGTAGAGTTGAACTCAAAAGAGGCTTGTGAAAAGTGGCTACCCGAACTAAGGCCGATCACTTTTTATAAAGCATTGAATAAAGAGCAAACAAGCAGAACGGAGATATTTGCCAACCAAATATTATTCCACATTTCAGACAAACAAGCTGAGTATTTTGCTTCTAATTATCATTACGTTGCCTTTGTTTCCAATTATGCTCCATTTTCAGTTCATTTGAAAAACAGTGCGCTGCTTCATTAGCTTTCATTCCGTTTGTAATTTTTGCCCCCAATTCAAAATCTTTACAGGAAAATGATTACAGTAGCTTGTAAGAAAAGCTACAACAAGGCAGGAAGACAGTGAAATAAAAACACCCGTGGGTATTGTAAAATAATTGGCTCAACATTGGAAGAGTTGAAAGTTCGGCTAATTTAAAATGGACATGCAACTAAAAGCTTTCAATTATGAAGCTAGAATGTCTTTCGCAAACTACCAGGCAGACTTAATGCAAAATTTCATGATTTGGTTGAGTCTTTAGGCATTTTTATGAAATTTGCTTCACTAGTCTACCAAATATTTCTATACCAATGTCTGTGGTATGCTTTAAAGAAACTATTTTATTCAACTACAGTCTTTTATTCAGTGTGCAGTAGAGACTGAGCTTTATGCATTTTGCTCCGTGAAGCAGTTAAGCGTAGTAGAAAAAAACACCCGTTACAGTTGACAGAAAGACAATGGCGACAGCAGTTGAGTCGCCATTGTTGATAACATTTTAATTTGCAAAATCACAGCCAGCCACAAATCAAGAAACACCGAGTTGACAACCGGGCTAAGCAACCATGCAACGCAGCTCTGTATGTAAGCAAGCAGCAAGCAGACAAATAGCCGTTATGCCTATGACAAGAAATAATTGCGGCTGCCAAGTTGCCAGTCTGTCAGGTTGCCACAGCACACAGCACACATCACAGCACGGGAATCAAGGGAATCATTTGTCATGCGGCATTATCAGTACGACAAGCGTAAAGACAGGCCAAGCAGTGCACTCACAAGCCACATTTGGTATGTATAAGGTATGTCGCTGACAGGGCAAGGCACCGCGCCTCGAGATATGCCACACGGCTGCATACTCCCCCGCGCACACACATCTCACTCAGCAGTGTGGCCAGCAGGACGTCATAAACTGGCAGCCACGGCGACCGCGACTATTTCGCAGCTGTCATGTGACCTGCTGCTGCTGCCTGCCTTGGCCTCACTCACGCGCCGACGTATAGCGGTACATTCGCCGAGTTATGCATGCGAAATGGAAATTTTGCATATGCATAAAAGTGTGGAAAAATTGCCAGGCTCGCATAGAGCAGACTCTGTTTTTTATGGGCGTTCTCGTGCCGCGCCAGCAAGTGAAGTGGCCGCGCACTTGCCATGCAAGCATAAAAAAGTGGTAAATTAACTGCGCAAGTGGCATTTGCAAATTACACTCACCAACCTCTTTCGTACGCCCTCCATTTGGGCTGTCATTAATTCACATTTTTTGCAAAACGCGCGCGCTCGCACGACCAGCGGGTGTCACACGGCCATTATCTTTAAAGCGGCGCAGATAGCAGCAGGTCGTTCGTTCATGTGTCGTGGCGTGTAAGTGTATGTGTGGCTCTGTATGTGTGTTTGTGTGCATAAGTGCCTCGGCGCAGGTAATGCATTTGAAATGAGATTAAAAATGCAAAAGTTGCTAATTGCGTGAAACATGACAGCGGAAATTAGCTGCTCTAATGTCACAAGACACCACAACGCCAACCGGCGGGGGTTGTTGGCGAGGGGGCGTAAGTGTGTGCGCTGTGGTATCAGTGTAATCGTAAATTATGCACATGTTAAAGTAGCGCAGCTTAAAGTTGGATATGAAATCTATTATTTCATTGTAGAGGATTTCAGCTGCTTAATAGTGAATTGTTGCTTGGTAGGTATTGCTTGTATTCAAGTTGTTGCTCGGAGGGTTTAGTTTCTCTCCAATGTTCATGTTCTAATGATGAGTGTCGTCGTTCAAATCATCTATCAGTGGGACGGATAAATGAATGAAATCTATTACAAGCTATTAATCCGATAGGTTGCTCGCCAATCAGTCTATTTATTTCGAACAATAATCAGAGACATATTGTAACGAAATTATTATAAACTTCCAGACCGCCTTCGTACGGGTTTTAACAAACATTTCAAAAGTTATAAGTTTTTACACACTTATACACATTCTCCCATACATATGTATGTACTTTATCGCTTCTTGTGTGGGTTCATATAAAAAAAAGTAAAATGAGGAAAATTCTAACATGAAATTCTATGTTATTTCTAATGAGCTAAAACTTATTACGACCTCTAGTCTTTGGTATCCGTTGTCTTTCTACCTAATTATGAAAGATCAGAGTTCGTTGCCCTAGTGCGAGCTTGTATATTTCTAATATTTTGTTCTTAAAACCGCTGCACACGCTCCATACTCGACCCTCAAGCGCGTACTTGGAAAGTTTTGAAATTTTGTTCAGCAAGCAGCAGCGAGCACTCGTTACTCGACTCTCTGCCACGCGATTACGATGCGAAGAGAATGACTTGCAGGACGATTTTCAGTTTCAGATTAAGATTCTCCATCACGAAGTCTTTTTAATATCCTCACCTGGGAACTATTTCCAGAAAGTTGAGATTCTAGCAATAAATAAACTCTATACTTACTCGGGGTGAATGTAGCTTTCCAAAGGTGAAAGAATTTTTGAAATCGGCACAGTAGTTTTCAAGTTTATTCAATACAAACATACATACAAAGCTATCCTCTTTATAATAGTGGTATAGATACAACTAGAGTTTTCGTTTTTTGAAACAAAAAATATTCAGTCATCTACATTACCATTTGTCGCCTACAAAATAGTCCCCGTTCGATATTAGCCACTTATGCCAGCGCTTCTTCCAATCGTCGAAACACATTGATTTTTGGAATAGCCTTTGGCGCTTTCTATGCCTGTAAACGTGGGCCTTTTAAGGTTCTCTTTAATTTCGGAAGTATAAAAGATTCACACCTTGTCTTGTCTGACAAAAATAAAGACTGGAAGTATTGTTTTCGAACAGATAAAATCCATATCATATCCGGTATGATAGAACCGGTCATCATTCAAAGAAAGATATATTTCATAAGAGAGATATTTCAACCGAATTCGGTAAGAGACATAACCTCAAGGTAGATAAGCTTATTGTCAAAAAGTATTAGGTCTACAACTTTGCTTCCGCCGTTTTCCAGTAGATGTCTCTAGGGTCAAACACCGGTCGATTAAATCGGTTTTTTGTTTCAACGTTAACCCAAAAAAAAATTTGTAGAGATCTGTTTGCATCCAAAACTTATTCTCAACTGAAAATGTCACTTTTTGAGCCGAATTCTCGACATTTGCGGGAAATTTTGCTTTTCTTTTTTAATTCTCAGAAAAGGCTCCTCGACATTTGTAACCGTTTTTATAGAAAAAAAAATAAAAAAAAACGTCGGAAGCAAAGTTATAGACCTAATAACTAATGACCTTCTAAACCACTTAAATAACCTCTAATTAAGTCTTATATGAATCTCTCGAGCAATAAGTATAATATATAATTTCAACTCAGCCGCATATCTCGCATTTTATGACAGCAGTTTATCAAAATTTAACAGCTAAGCATCAAATTCTACAACAAAAAGAGCTATGCTCGCAAAACGAGAGGGGTACAATGTCAGCAACTCGTTACTCTTGCACAATTTGTTTGGCTAATAAGTAGTTGAGCTTACAGCTTAATTTTAAAAGATAAACTTCGCTCAAGCAGCTACGAATAGTGGCAGTAATAAGAGACTAGTGAAATTTGAGAAAATTATTTTAATCACACAAATTATAACCACGAGCGGCAGCGTTTAGTATCTAGTATAAAGGCATAAAATTCACGAAAATACATATATACATACATACTACGAAATATACTAGCACATACAACTGGTAATAACGCAAGCTAATCCCAGCAACAAATTTTTGTATTAATTTTATGCTGACAAATTTTATTTTACAGCCACAAGGTTATGTGTCTACCATACTGATATGTAGGTATATATGTATATGTATACAGTGAGTTCATCTGCCGCAAACATACCTTCCTTTTCTGCTCTAATATGTTGCACAGACTTTTTATGTCGTCAAAAAGTTTATAAAATTCAAGGTAAACTCAAATCATTTACTTAAGCACATATGTACACTTGCCTTATATATATGTATATATATATATTCTATCAAGAGTAGAGCGGTATGTAAATAGCTATGCATAATTGCACCTTCCTACCCCAAACTGGGTTCGTTGGTTTAAAAAGCCAACGAACGGACGCTATTCAAGTTGAGAAGTTAATTAAGGAACATTCAAAGGATTAGGCGCACCAACACAGACACACGAACACAAAGTACATAGTGATTACACACATACAGAGATACACACACACTTAGGATATCGTAGAATTTTAAAATAAAATGAACTAAGTTGCGCAAATAATATAAAATGTGCGAGACGGTATTAAAGCAGACATGCAGCCATGGTGGGAGTCGGGTAATGGCGCTGGTGGTGGTATTAGGTAAACTCAGCAGTTTCAACAGCGGCGTTACGCTTAGGAATGTAGATAAGATGCGATGAGGCTTAAATGAATGAGAAAGTGGAACGCAAGCAAGTAGAATGAAGGTGGAAAAGAAGGATTGTGAAAGAAATAGACGACAGTTGTGTAGTTGTAAGGCCGCTTGATGAGCGTTATTTAAGCGACTCAAGCTCTATATATGTATTTATGTCTGTAAGTATATATGTTTGTCTGCTTTTATATATTCTATAATATAAGTGTTTGAGAAAAACACACACTTTGAGTTGTATAAGTGGGCACTGAAAGGATTAAAAAGTGTAGACACAAGTTTCAACGTGTTATCCAGCAGCTGCTTAAAGTCGGTTGCCATTAGAATTAATAAGCGTATCGCTTGGTTATGGCTGGCTGAATTAAATAAGATGTCTCAGTGATGTTGGAGGGGATTTGTTAGTTGATAAAAGTCCGCAGAATAAGAAAATTTTATTGGAGGAAAATAAATTGAATTTTATATTGATTGTGTGAGTGAGTGGCTATAAAGTCATTAATTATTATTTCACTGAGACGCTTTCAACTTAGACTCAAAGTAACTTCTGCATTTATAACCAACAACTAGCAACTCAGCACTCAATGCGTTCAATACTAACGACACTTAACACAGCATCTGCTAAAATTAGGAGCACTAAATCGACAAGCTTTAGCTTAGCCATTGAATTATAGTTATGTGACCTTTGACCCAGCAGCACATAACTAATACTCGCATAAGCGCATCGAAACTAATTTGTATGAAAATATGTGTTATCTTCAGCTGCTCATGCCAGAGCAATATGTAAATAAGTGATTTTTTTGCATATTTAACTTTGCATTTGTGTGTGTGTATGTGAGTACATTAATGTTTACACGAATTTGCATATGGACCAAAGAAGCGTACGTCCACTGGCACACACATGGTCATAGCGCTTGGTCAAACATGAAGTATTTGATTACACGAACGGCGAGCAGCACTGTGTCCAATAGCATACGATATGCATGCATGTGTATTTAATTTACGCAGATGAAGATACTGTTGCCGGATTTTATAACTATGCGCACAAAAACAAATACCAAACGGATATCCGGCATATGTGAGCGTACGTTAGCTGACAGAGAAGTAAGCGATTAAAAGACCCTGATGTATTAGGGTGCGACGGAATTTCGGATTTTATAAAAAGTTTGTTTTAGTTTTTACCAAAGAGAGAAATATTCATCGAATATTAGGGATCTGAACGGGTCTAGTGGCTACTGAAAGTTAAAAAAACAGAGACTTAAAGCAGCTGGGTGTGTTCAAAAAATAACGGGAATTTAAAAATTTTATATTAACATGTTTGGAGACTCAAACTGTTTGTGTCACCAAGAAATAAAAGAGTTAGATATGGGGATATATACATATATATAAATGACCAGGATGACGAGTGGATTTGAAATCCGGATGTCTGTCTGTCCGTGCAAGCGATAACTTGAGTAAAAAAATATTGGAACACATATTCCTTGGCACCCTGAGGAGGTTGCTTTCGAAAATGGGCAACATCGGTCCACTGCCACGCCCACAAAATGGCGGAAACCGAAAACCTATACAGTGTCATAACTAAGCCATAAATAAAATTATGAAAATAAAATTTGGAACATAGAATCGCATTAAGGAGGGGCACATTTGGATTTAATTTTTTTGGAAAAGTGGACGTGACCCCGCCCCCAAACAGTTTTTTGTACATATCTCGCAAACCAATAAAGCTCTATAAACCAAACTTTTTGCAGTCGTTTCTCTCAGCCAATTCTTAATACAGTCCAAATGAAAGAAATCGGATAATAACCACGCCCACCTCCCATACAAAGGTTAGGTAGAAAATGACTAAAAGTGTGTCTTAATTCACTAACGAAAAACGTCAGAAACACTAAATTTTACAGAAGAAATATCAGAAAGAAGCTGCACTCAGATTTTTTTACAAAATGGAAAATGGGCGTGGCGTCGCCCACTTATGGGTCAAAATCATATTTCAAAAACTACTCGTCCGATTTCAATGAAATTCGGTATATAACACTTTCTTGACACCCTGATGACAGGGGTGGAATATATCGGCGAAATCGGTTCACAACCACGCCTATTTCCTATATAACTCAATTTTAAATTCTTCTGATTCGTTCACTTTAATATATATATATATATAAAATCGGACTATAACTTTTCAAGGCCCCTGATATCGAACATGAATAATTTGGTGCCTAAGAATAATTTTTCACCGAAAATATAGGTAAATCTCTCAGACATTTTAATGTAATTCAATCCCTCCGATTTTTTTTCTTATTACAGTTTGTCTATGTACCAAAAGTGGTTAAAATCGGGTCATAACTTCCTCCAGATCCCATATACCTAATTATAGATAATTTAAAATTAAGTGGGCGTATAGTCTTCGATATATTGTATCTTGGTGGTGAAAACGAGTAAAATCGGTTCAGGAATTACCTCAGTCCCCATATACTATTTATGATGATATTCGTTATTCAATTGAACTTTATTCAGAATATATGGGTCGAATTGTGTTATCTTTATAAAATTACATCAATAAATTTGTAGACTCCAATTGTAATTTTTTTAATTTTTTAATATGATGTTAGAATAATTTTTTTCAAAAATAATAATTCCCGTTATTTTTTGATACGAAAAACAAAAAAATTGTCGTAGTATATACTGAAGGAATAATAATAACCTTCCATATCAACATTTTCGGAAAATAACTACCACCCTAATAGACCCTTGTCCACATACGTTCGCTTGCATTTGCCATTAATGGCTCTTGTGAGCATACATTTAGTTATGTGTTTGTAGTTGTGTAGGGTAAACCGGAAAATTAAGAGGATGTCCAATGCGGAAAACCGGACATTTTGTGCGTTCAGCCGCTCACACATCCCCACACACACACACAAATAAGGTTATGCTATGAAACTGTGGGCGTTCACTGGTTGCTTAGTTGAAGTTGGTTCTTATCTGTAATTCACTTAAACGAATAAGTCATTGAGTGTTAGGTGCACATAAATGTGTATGTTCCTTTATGACTGTGGCTATGCGTGCACACATCCGTCTGTTAGTTATTTTGCAGCCTAAAACCAAAAATTAATTCAAAAAGTTGTTAGCTGTAGCTACATGGGGAGCTTCGCAGTAATGTGCAATCAAATGTTATGACTACATTTGCAGGTTAGGAGCCTAACCAATGAGTGTGGAGAAGAGCGAATTATTACAACGTTAGACTATTTTGCATAAGGTCGAGTAGACATATATATCTATATACATACATATATGCCTATAAGTATATATACATATATATAGTTCCTGTTACTCCTGCGAGGAGCATAGGGCCACACCAGTATATATAGCCAGTATATATAGCTCTGATGTATTAAAAATTAATAAAATTTTAGTAAATTGGAGCAATTTTAGTAGGAAATAAATTGTGTTGAAGAAATATAATGAAATTTTTTTACCAAAGTCAATAAAAATGGAAAAGAAATTTGAATTTTATTACTAGAACACCACTGCGTATGAGTGATTTTTTTTCAAAATTTTTATTCTTTAGTATTTATCGGCAGAAAATGAACTTTACGTATATCAAAATTGTGAATAATTTCTCAATTAAATATCAATTCATAACACACTTAAAAACATAAGCACTAATTTCTAGAAAATAATTTTATGCACCAATTATCTCCAGTAAATCACAAATTTTTATATTTCCAGCAAACTCACACGCATTTCTAATTACAGCTAAGCCTTTCTACCTGCTTATCTCCAAACCACGCACCAAACCACTGATTGAATAACGCTGGTAGGTTCCACTGCGGCAAATATAAGTGCTTCAACCTGCTTTCGGTTTGTGGCGTGTGGGAAGTATTATTGAAATAGGTGATGTTGTTAATTGTAATTGAGGTTAATAATAACGTATGTGTTGATAGCGCGAGCTCCAACCATATGTAGCCATACTAGTAGAGAAATCATTCACAAATGTGCGCATTATTCTGCAATGCTCAGACTGATTTAACTCATTATGCTAATACTGCAATGTTTATAATTAGCCGCGTGACATGTTTTGACGTACGAACACAAGCAAAAGCAAGTTAACAAAACAAATACATGGAAATAAATTGAATTATTAATAGATAGGTTACATTGCAATGGAATTAGAATCATAATAGTGAGAGTTTTAATGTTTCTAGAGCCGAATTGATGAGCTTTTTTAGATATATTTGAACTATTTTTTGACTTGCTTTGCTGAAAGCACCGAACATGGACGCAGAAACTGTTTTAGATTCCAAAATGAAGTAGAGTTTAAAATATTCCTACTTTAAGAAGAAAAAAAAAACGTTTGAATAGACATCCTTCCACTTAGTTACAAGTCAAATTATGTAGATTAATTTTGCATAACAATTGTGTACATCATTATATTAAATATATATGTATGTATATACAGTTGAGCTTCCATAACTCGAACTCTCGACCTTCAATAACTCGAAGTTTTTATTATGGTGATTCGTGTTAGTGAAATTCAACTGTAGTTAATATCAGAGAAAAGCTTGCTAACTCATTGAACTCCCTTTATTATTATTACTTCAACACAAATGATTGACAGCATAGTACATATTCATAACAGAACTGATTTCTCCTCAGTATACCACAACTGTCCAACAATTCAAATTCAAACAAAGAAACAGCAAGGAGAGTGGCTAATATTTCTTCAGAGACTAAAAGCTTTGTTCTTCTACACAATGCTTCCGTTGAAGCGAAATTCCATGCCGACAAATTAACACTCCCCACAAGAGATTGAAACAAATGAAGCAGAAAGCTAGCATACAATGGCTAGATGGCCTCTAAAAACTTCAAAGTGTAGTAAAAAATACAAAAAAAAACAACAAAAAGCAACAACAGCAACACAAAAACTTTAAGTGCAGACTGAAAAGCAAATGAAAACTAATTCGTATAAGTAAGGAAAGGCTAAGTTCGGCTGCAACCGAACATTTTATACTCTCGCAATTTATTGATATAGTTTTATTAAGATAACACACACTTTGACCCATCGGCAAGTCCACTAGAATAACGAAAATCATCATATATAGTATATGAGGGCTGAGGTAATTCCTGAACCGATTTCACTCATTTTCACCACCAAGGTACACTATTCCAAGACTCACTTAATTTGGCTAAGATATCTCACATATTAACCTATAATTAAGTATATGGGAGCTAGGGGAAGTTATGACCCGATTTTAATAATTTTTGTAACAGAGACCCACTATTAGAAGAAAAAGTAAAAAATGCAAGTCTAACCGAACATTTTATTAAAACAGACACAGCCGTTAGTTTTTAAGAAATTTACTTTAAATTTGATACGCTAATGTTAAAATTATGAAAATTCACTTTCTTATGACACCAAAATTATCAAAATCGGAGTTATGACTATTCGAAAATGTTGTGGTGCTCCACACTGAAGCTCTACTCTACCCTGTCTGGTTAGCGGAACCGGATATGATGTTACTGGAAACGGATATGAAGGAACCGGATATGGGCCACCCGTAACCGGAAATGGAACAACCGGAACCGGATGTGGAGTAACCGGAAATGAAGGGCCCACATGAGATTACCAGAACTGGAAATGGACCCGGAAGCAGGTATGGGGTAACCGGGTTTGGTGTTACCGGAACCGGAAATGAATTAACCGGAGCAGGATATGATGTTAGGACCAGGTGGAGAAAGACCTGGCTTCGCTTGGAATAACCAATTGGCGCCAAACTGCCAGAAGGAGGGATACGTGGCGCGCTGTTTTGGACTCGGCTATAACCGCGTAAGCGGTGTCTACGCCAGTCAAGAAGAAGAAGAAGGATATGATGTTATCGGATATGGGGTATCCGGAAATGGAGCAATCGGAACAGGATGTGGGGTGAGCGGATATGATGTTACCGAAACCGGAAATGAGGCAACTGGAACAGTATATGGGGTAACCGGAAATGTGGTGGCCTCATTTTCCGGTCGTGTCATCAGGGTGTCTAGAAAGTATTATGCACCGAATTTCATTGAAATCGGTCGGGTATTTTTGAGATATGGTTTTTGACACATAGGTGGGCGACAACACACTCATTTTCCATTAAAAATAGAAATATGTTTCAAAGCTTTCTATTCAGCAAGAAGTAAGGAAAAAATGAAATAGAAAGAAGGCAGTGGAATACTCAGCAATATTAGTTTGCATGTTAAATTCATGATTAAAATGCAACTGGACCAAAAATAACTAGTTCACGAACTAGCTAAAATAGAATAGGTATAAAGCGAATGTATAATAAATATAAAAGATCAATAAAGATCTATTGTATTCCTTGAAATGTTGTAAAAATTCTTAACTGGGCTGAAAAAGACTAGACTTCAACCGAATGGATAATAAGTTTTTATTGATTTATTTTATTTCTTTTTTTAAAGTGAAAAAATTATAATTTAATTACTTTATAATTTTAAAAAGTGGTTTTAATTTTATAAGTTGAAGTACTTTGATTCATCACTGGGTTATGTGAAGTTGTACAGAATATGTAGGTACGAGTGCAACATGATTTCTCAGTGATATTCTCAACTGTGCTAAAGCAAATATGTTCGTGTTTAATTAACTTGTCTGCCGCGCCAGAGACGCTGCTGGGAGCTGCATGGAGTTGAAGTGCAAGCAAAAATTAAATGAAAAGACAACAAAAAGCAACGGCGCAGCAGTTGCATGAAAAATGCAAATACAAACAGACAGGTGAGTGCCGTTAACAAGACATATATGCACATACAAACGTTGTTGTTGGTGTGAATTTATTATATTCCAAAGTTCATTAACTTCCACTTGAACAGCGGAAATGCCAAGCGGCAGCACAATTTGTTGCACAGTTGCATAACGGTTGCAGTGTTGCGCGTTTGTCTGCTGCTTGTTGCAGCAGGTGGCAAGCTGGCAATGCTGTAAGTTGGAAAAGTGTTAAAAATAATTGTTGCCACAGCTTTGTATCATACTTTTGTGGTTGTTGTCGAGTTGCACAGTGTGAAATGCAACCACATACTGTGAATTTTTGTAAACATTTGCAGTGGATAAGTTGATGCAAGCAATACAGTATTAAAGTGCATTTTGCACAGCTATTGTGTGCAAATTCTTATACACACCAATTACAGCAACACTTTATTGCAACCAACTCTATTCTTGTGGCTTTCAAAAGAAAGTGAAAATTTTCCTTAATCTTCTGGTTTCTTAGGTGTCTACAAGTGCTGTGGTGTTGCAAACATTCAGGTTTGTTCTAAGCAGCTTTGTCGTAAAGTCCACTACTCACAAATTGCTCTTCTTTGATCAGCTTAAAGACTGCCGGCCTTCAACTGTTGCAAAACTTTTGTAATAACCACTATTTCTATTTACTCTTTTTATCCTCCATCGCCTCACTTGTGGTCCACCTACACCACCAGCACTTTCTGTTATTAATTTTCCTGAATGTTGTTTGATTTTCGCTTGCGCCAAAACATATAAATTTGTTATTGCCAAAATAGAGAGAAAACACCGAGAAAAAAGTGCAATTTTTGGAAGCCGAAAACTTTTGCACTTGCCAAACTTGCCGCAACAGCTTACACACATCTCTCTCACTCACACACAGAATCCGAACACGTTTGCCTGCCACTTGGCTAGTATTCAATACAAAGTATTTTTATCGCCTAACATTTGCATGTTTCTTCATTGCGGAATTCCCTTTATAGCCTCACAAAATGTTTGTTTGTATGTTTGTATGTATCTAAAACACATAAAGGTGTTCTGCCTCTTCACAGTGGTGTTCGCTTCGCTCCGGTGCTAAGTACTTATTTGCGCAAGCAGGGAACTTTCGAAATTACATTCAACTCTGGTGTTTCGCTTTTACAGCCGTCATGCATAAATCATTATCCTCATTCGTCCTTGGCATTTGACGTCAGAAAATATATGCATATTTAATCTAGCAGTCGGAAGGAGCTGAGTGGCTTTGCCGATGATTGCCATTGTGTGTGAGTGGCGCTTTTCTCCTGCAGTTAAGTGCAATGATCTTGTGTGTCTTCGGTGTAATGTTTGCTTCTTCTTTATATTTATAAGAGTAGAAAGGTGCTGGTTGCGGAAAAAACTGCCAGCTTGTTTTCTATATAAATTTTCGCACGTGTCTGCGCAGCCTTCATAATTTAATTTACCCAAACTCAGCAGGTTTCGTCAAGAGTAAGGCATACAAACATATCTAAAATGATATGAACTAGCCATTTTTGATTTGAAATTCTTTTAGTAAGTTTATTATAATTCTTTCTTTGCTCCTAAAGGTAGGCACACTTTTTTTATTTTCTAATAAGTATCATTTGACAGCCTCTTTGTATTTTATAACATAAAATCATCTCGCCAAAAAGTATCGGGCAAAATGTAAACTGAAAAGTTGTAATTCGAACTCTTAAAAAAATTGGGATTTTTATTTTCACTCCTAAATGTAGGCAACACTTTTTTCTTATCTCGAAAGTACCATTTGACAACCTCTTTATACCTTATAATATCAACTCAGCGGGTCTCGTCAAAAACTAAACGATAAAGGTTTAATCTTAATCCCTAACTCTTTTGTAAAAGCTTTTATATTTTCCTTATGCTCCTAAATGTAGGCAACGATTTATGTTTATCTCAAAAATATCGTTTGGTAGTCATTTTCTAGCATTTCTACAGTTCCTAGCTTATATGAAGTGATTAAGCGATCCCTACTTCTTACTGAAATCTTATTTGATGCATTGATAAACCATCAAAAGCTCTTCTGAATCACAACAATATTCCAGTAAATCCACTCTCTCGCATAACTCCGATTGAATATGAATTTATGTAAATTTGTTGTCATAGGAAATGCCGTTTTGGTCAAATTCAACCACACACATACACAGTAATAACAATTAACCACAACTGCGGCAGCAACTACTCTACAAGCGATATATTTGGCCTGTCAACAAGACGGCCACTAACATTTGTTGTACAAATATGATAAGTGCTGCAAGCGCAACTAACTGTATGTTTGCATTGCATGCGTCAACGCTTTGACCCATGTCACCTTACAGCTAAAGTTGTCGACTGACACACAATGTACACACGCAATATCAATCCGTTTACTAGTGACGACAAGAACAAACATATAAACATAACATAGCGTAGCATAACAGCAAGCAGCTGAAGGAAGTTGCAAAACACAGTCGGCTTATGCAATCAGCATTTCCGTAGCGTGCATTCCGTGAATATAAACGGAAATGTAAGCGCCATTGAGTAATGCTCTGTGCGCGGCGCGCGGTTATAACGGTACACAGAGAGAAATCAACGCATCACCACACATACTAACACATTTGTGGTTGGCAATGCCGCATATCTGCAGTTGGCTTGTGGCGAACGTCGATGCACACATAAGTTTATATAAGTGTATTGTTGCATCAAGCATAATGATCGTTGTATTTGGTGGCAAGAAAAACAATACACTGATGAAGCCATAGCAAAAGCTGGGATGCCATAATATACAAGTATACAGTAAAAGCTTGTTGCTCGAAGCGTTTTTGGCATTTAATTATAACTTAATGCAACAATTACAAAAGCTGACCTTTCATTCGCTGTATTATAATGGAAAGCAATTGAAATAATATGCTGTTTGGGAGATATTCACAAGTGCAGATGAAATGTGCAGCCTTTGGCAAATAGTTTAAGTAGCCAAGTATTTAAGCGAATGAAATATATCCCTATTAATTATATTAAGAGTATTGCGACATTGATGAAATACTTTGTAGAATCAATTGTATATAATTTGTATAAATTTTATTAATGTATATTAATGAAAATAAAATTACCTAGAACTAACAAGAATAAATAAAACGCTTGTAATTTAATGTCATGTCCAAATATTTATTAGGTGTACAACTTTTCTTCCGCCCTTTTCCAATAGATGTCTCTAGGGTCAAGCACTGGTCGATTAAATCGTTTTATATCGATCTTGGACATTTGTATCAACATTAACCCAACAAAATATTTGTAGAGATCTGTTTGCATCCCGAACTTATTCTCCACTGAAAATGTCACTTTTTGAGCCGAATTCTCGACATTTGCGGGAAATTTAGCTTTTCTTTTTTAATTCCAAGAAAAGTGTGGCTGAGGCTCATCGACATTTGTAACATCGACATTTGTAACCGTTTTTTTATAAAAAACTCAAATTTACAAAAAACGGCGGCAGTTGTAGACCAATAGCTTTATTTAAAGCTACGCGATAGCCATTTTGTTTTAAAAATGATTTCGCTCAAGTGACCGCCGCGGCTGTTTCGAATAAATTGCAACCAAAATGTCCGTATGTCAGCACTAATGTTGTTCCATTGTTCCAAAGTAATAGCCTTTTCACACAGCCAAATTAATTGATCAATAAAGTTTTTATTGAAAACCCAGTTTTTGCTCTTCACACAGCCGGCTAGTCGATAACCGATCAGCTGTTATACAGTTTTGTTTTTGCTTTTCTTAAGAAGTTAGTAAGTTTCATCAGCTGATTGCTATTTTTAGTAGCGACATCTACCACCATGTAGCATAAACAGCAACTCGCAGACAAAAAACGTATATATAATTACAAATACGGTCTTTGTCGCAGAGTTGCATTTGATTTTCAAGTCGACTAAAATTCAATTGAAAATAAATGTAGATTTTTATTTTGTATGGCAAATCGATCATAATCAGCGTTTTAATCGAGCAAGAGGCCGGTTAATTGATCAATTAGCTCCTGTGTGAAAAGGCTATAAGGCCACACGTCTGAAAACCGTTATATATATTTTTTCTTTATAGAGATCTCATTCAATACAAATAGAAGAAGTAGAATCAAGGCGTGACTTGGAATACTATATATTGATCGCTAGAAGAAGATATGAAATGAAAAGTTTCTGTGCAATATTCTTGAGCCTGTACATAAAAATAAAAAATGTAAAAAATTTCTGATTTTGAATCGACTCTGATTAGCTCGATTAACAATAAGCCTTCCCTTTTCAAAAAACCTTTCCCACTTGAATACTGTCTACCACAAAACAACGCTGCCACCACACTCAAGTTAACTGGAAATTGTTTTGCGTCGCTTGTTTGCCCCCATTATGAAATAATTATCAGCCCATTTTGCTGCGCTCATTCGCATTTTTTTCTTATTTATGGATCAAAACATTCGGCGCATCTTCACTAAGTGTTTACACACACCACACATACATACATATATATGATAAGGATGTCACAAGGCCATCCACAGCATGGAATTTTATTTTTTTACTTGTTTTTTTTTTATTGTCTGTCTGTCAGCGGCATTAACCCGCTATAAATGCTTTTGTTATTTTACGTTTGTTGGTTTGTTTGTTGCACCAATTCCATTTCCTTGTGTTTTGTTTGACTTTCTCCGCGCTTCTGCCATTTTATGGGTTACGTGCCAGCATCGATTTTTGATTTTCACTTTGAACTCGTTGCTTGTATGTTTTTATTTTTTTATTGTACTCGTACTCGTATTCCTCCGCACGCCTTGCGAGCATGTAACCTCAAAAACTGCTGGCAACGCGCGCTGAAGTTGGCGGTGCGTATATCTGTCGCAGCGCATTCCGTAGCGGCAAGCGATAAATATTGCATGAGTCATGCAGTCGTATGTACAGTTGCACAGTTGTACGCAAGTGAAACAGGCACTCATGTGTGTGCTTGTTTGGGTAAGTGTGGAGTAGCGCATGTGGAAATACTCAAGTACATGGTTTCCCCTTTTGAGGTCAACAAAATTCAACATTAAACAATAAATTACATTACTGCTTTAAAATGGTCAAAATAAAGTGCCGCAATTTTATAGTGGAATTCCGTATATAACGGAATTTATTGCTAGCATTGCTACATGTGTCGTAGAAAGGGAAAATAATTACAGCGTTGAATTTTGGTAGTTTTTTATTTTAAAATAAATTCAGAGTTTCATGTAATTTTATCGTTGCTATAAAGTAGCGATGAATTGGCAGTCTTTATATTTATTATATGAGGGCTAGGGAAAGAGTCTGATATGCTTGCGGTCTTTGGGAACGTTATATACGAAATATATTTATTAGACAAATAAGCCATCACTGGGTATTATACTCCCAAGTGAGTCCATGCTAGGCACAATTGAAGAACACTCTGTAATTGATTTAACTTCTCTCTCTTAACTGCTCATTTTGGGAAAGAAGCATTAGGAGCTACCTCTCTATTGTTTGAAGATCAGCCTCAATAGTTCCAAAAAATGGTTGAAAATTGGACCTCTCAGCTGGAATTTATTCGATCCGGCTGCGGCGGTTACTTGCTCGAAACCATTTTTAAAATATAATGGCAAACTTTTATCTTTATAATAAAGCTGATATTTGGCTATAATTATTATATTACTTCTTGAAAACCATTTGTCTAAAAAAACACCCTTTATCTTAGTAAATACTAAAAGCATATACAGAGTCCACTATAAGCTCCCTTGGCTGATCTCCGCCGCATCATTTCCAATTTGTACCGCATAATCATTATAAGCGGCATACAAATAATCATTAACGACAGTAATGTACATATTTCACCCTCATTGACCGCTGGTTATGAGTGCGAAATGCCGGAACATGCTCGCTTAGTGCCTAATACTTCACTGCAGCACATTATAACACCCTATCGCAACTCATTTACTGCACAACTTAACAAAAATCAATCGCTGAGATTTACAAGCAGCAGCTTGAAAAAAAAATATAAGTACAAACATAAACACGAAAAAAATGTAACGTATACGCCATGTGAGCTACCAAAAAAAACAAAAACAACAACTGAAAACACAGCACAAAACAGTGTTTAAAAGCTTTTGGTTGCGCACGTGCGACTAACAACACAAAATGACTACAACAATAGCGCTGTATGCCGCATTTACAGGCAACAAAAACAAGAAGCATGGAAATTGACGCGCCCAACAACAACAAACACTGCTGCCTTGTGCAGCAATCAGCTGTCTGTGGCGTAAACAATGTTGCAGACCAAATGTTTTGGTATATTTTCACCTGCCACTCCTTTGGCTTCTTGTTATTGTCCTTGTTGCTGCTGTGAAAATAACCAGTATTTTTGCGAGAGAGTGTATCATGGTCGCGCTCTCACTCTCTCGCAGCTTCTTCTAGCAAATCTCGCAAAATCTCGTTTTGACTGCTATGAAATCACGCAGCATCCCTGCTGTGTTAGCTAGTAGCGGAGTGACTTTCAAACCGTACGGTTCATGTCTGCGGTGCGTACTACACGGCGTATAAGTAACGTGTGAATTTCTCTTGTTGTGTGTTCTAGACAAATGTGTTGAAAGTTAAAGTTGCTTCAAGGCAAAGCGTACGTTTTTTGCGGAAAATTTTACGATTATTGTGGATGTGAGATAATAAGAGAGAAAAAATTTTGAATGAAAAAAAAAACTAATATTAGCGTGAAGTCATTCGAATAACTGTTCATTGGAACTTAACTTAAAGTTGCGCAACTAAAATTTACGCATAACAGCCAAAACTACAGTTACTAGACAAACAATAACACATATATACCGTTACAAACGCGAACATGCGGTGCTGTCCGTGAAATAGCTCTGCTGAAAACAACAAATACTCAAGTGTACATACATATAAAGCATCTAAATTCGTACTCCACACAGTAGAGTAACACAGCACGCTTGTGCCAGTGTATAAATCACAGTAGACGCTTTCAAGTACAAAGCGTTAAGTACAAAGCGCGTTGCATAAATATACCCGCGTATATGTGTACCCATGTGTGTGTTCGGGGCAAAGTGTAAAGTGTAGACAAAGCAGATTAATGTAAACGTTGCTGCTAGCTAAGGCATTGAAGCCACAGTCCTGTATAGTGAGTGTATGTGTGCGTGTGCATATAAAACAGTAAGTGGCATTGCATAAATCATGAAGCAATGCGTGTACTATTAAATATTTCAAACCGAATGCAGATTTCACAAGTGTGTAAATGTATTTAATGGGCCGACACGTAGCGTACCAGTTGACGGCGCCGCACTGAAGTGGTCGAAGGTGAGCAAGGCATATGGGTATATGACTGTTGGGGTTTGGCATATTTAAGTTTGAATTTATTAGTAGCAAACACACTTTCATTTCCGCTAAGGAGTGGCGGAACTGCAACCTTTACTGTGTTTTCAACAATCATGTACTTAAGAGCGATATATGAATTGCTATTTTTTATGAAAAATTGTAATATGCTTCTGCTAGAATTATAGTTCTAAGTTGAAGTACTGGAAATTTGAAAAAAAAATAATTTCTTGTAACTTTTTTTATCCGCAATATTTTTTCATCCGCAATATGGTATTTTTAGTGACAAAATTTTGAAAAAAAAACAATAAAAAATTAAAAAAAAAATTTTTACAAAAAAAAATTATAGTTCTTAGTTGAAGTACTGGAAATTTGGAAAAAAAATTCTTGTAACTTTTTTCATCCGCAATATGATATTTTTTAGTGATACAATTTAGAAAAAATAAATAAAAAATTGAAAAAAAAATATTTTTTACAAAAAAATTTACTTAATTTCGAATTTTATTATTATACAAAAACTGTAAATGGATCTTAGACATACTCATACTCATGCCTCTAAAAGAAGTTTAGAATGCTCAGTTGGCATTAGAAGGTTGTTAAAGTTAGATTATTTATAAAAAAATAGTAAAATTATCAATAAATAGTTCACTTCAACGATCAATAGAGACCGTATATAAACATAAAATCGAAGCACAGCCATAGAAGACTTTGAAAAAAAGAAAACGAATTAGACCGAACATTTAAAATGAAATATTTCCCATGGAGTTCCAAACCGAAAAGATTTTGCTTGCTGAGGTAAAAGAGATTTAAAACCTTTACTAAAGGCTGGCCATTTGCGATTAGACGTATTTTTAAGCAGCGTCCAGCCAATCAACAATCTGGTCCATTAATCAGGGGTTACATAGTTTTTTCCGAAAAAGCGTCCCTTCTTTTTAAATTTTTTTTTGATAAATAAAAACTTAAATATTTTACTCAAACTTTTTAATGTCCTAAAGATACACATTCCATGAAATATTATTTAAAATTTCGAAGAAAATAGTATAATCTCTGGCATTGTGACATCGTTTCCGGCGAGCGTTCAGAAAAAATGTTCGTCCAGAACCATGGAAAAGGGTTATTGAAAAAAATCTCTCATCCAAGTTCAAATTGTATCTCCAAGACCTGTCTAAATTTTAATAAAATTGGTCGAGGAGTTCTCGAGAAAACTTAACAACCGAGTTTAAGACTTTGAATGACTATTATGCTATCTTGGTTCTCACAACTACTTCAGAGTGTAACTGCAAAACTATTACTCGGGTCGACTTGAAATTATAGAACAATATTCAAGCGGAATTCAAGAGTATAATGTAAAATTTAATAAAACAGTAAAAAATATCATTTTTTGAACCCCTAGAACCCCTCAAAATTGCTCAATTAATCTCGGTGGTATCTCATTAACAAATAAAAGTTGTTATGCGCCCACACATAAATTTGGTTAACGCTGATTTACATCTCATATTTAACCAAGTAGCGCTGTGTAGGCCTTTAATAACAATCTCAAATGCATTCACACTTCTACTCAACGCGCAGGCATATGGCCCGAAATGTAATGTGTGTAGTTAGAGTAATAGTTCATAGCGCCCAGTGTCTGGCGGCAAATCAAGATAAATGTGAATTCATGCAGCGTGCTTTGCAACTACGCCACCGTCGTCATATACTTTCATTACCAGCGCGTTGTTGCTTTTGCAACAAAGTGCTTACTGTTACACAGTTCACTCTTTGTTTTTCTCTTTTTGTTGTGGTAGTTTTTGTAAATTTATCTGTCTATAGCGCTGAACACTGAGTTATATGTAGTATACTATATCTGCATGAAGCATTTGAAGGCCTGTGAAAATTCACATCGCGCGTTTGTGTGTGTGTGTATGTGTGCTGGGTTTGAGTTTATTTTTCAACTGTGCTTATTTACCGTGTCCTTTACATACTTTTCGCTTTTTTACTACAGTGTTGTTGTTACTGCTCCCCCACACGTTTGCTGCTTTTTGACAAGGACTCCCCGTTCTTTTTATGCTGATGTCGGTGTTAATGCCGTTGGTAATGCTGCGATATGTATGCACGAGTATGTAAAATGTTTGTTGCCACTGTTTTTTGTTATTATTGTTATTGCTTTTCATGCCGCCGCCGATACTTTTTCCTTTCAGCCTGAATTGTGTGCTACTATATAAAACAGTTGCGGTTTCATTGTTGTTGGTGGCTGGTGCCTCACCTTCCAAACATTTTCGGCAACGTTTCGGCACATTTAACTGAATTTTCATGTAACCACACACATATAGGCTGCGAGTGGTGTAGTACTGATTTTGTTTTTTTTTCTGTCAGTTGTATACCCGCTGCGTTAGTCTATTTGTTCATTGTTGTTATTGTTGCTGGTACCGCTAACGTTGTTATTGTCTGTGTCGCTATGCTTCGCTGCATTTTAAATTACATTACTTCCTACTCTCTTCCCATTTTTTTTTGCCAATAGTTAATGCTGTGGAGCTCTTCTTTGTCGAATTTTATAGGGTTTTTAGTTCAACGGTAACAGCATTCAATATGGGAATTGTCACTTGAATTTGAAAACAGAATTTTAGAGGATATTCGCTTTAATTTCTAGCATATATGGAAGCATAAAATAATATTAGTAACGCTTTGGACGCATGATTAGAAGTTAATGTTCCAAGAAACGATTTATCGAGACCCTTTTATCAACATCAAGGACTATGAGCACATTACAGATATTATATCAGCTTTTTATCAATGTGAAACAAAAACTTTTATATTCTTCAAATGCACTACCTTAGCGATATTGGTATTTTCCACCTTAGTGTTGCGTTAACATATGTAGCCTGCTTCGGTTCGCCAAGTGTTAGAGAGTAACGAATAGAACAGAATATACCAGTTATTTAAAGAGACTGATAATTTTACATATTTCTTTTGTCTATTTCAGTAACCCTTGTTTTGATTGCCAACAATCTTTAGAACGAAACTTGGCAATATTGCATAAAGCAGTTGTACCACTATATGAAGTATCCACGTACTCTCATGCATCGAATTCAACTCGCTTTCTTAGTTGTTGCTTTTATATATAAAGTGACTTGTCGAATCGATTGTGGATTCATTTTCTTAGAAGAACCCGTCGGATCTGCTAAATAATTATATTAGGGCTAACAATTTAGGTTGTTCCAGTGAGATTAACCTTTCTTTTCACCTCAAAATCGAGTAGTGAAAACGGAACATGGGAATCAGAATTACTTCTATGTATGGAAGGCTCCCTCGAAGTTCTCCCCAAGTTCGGCTCTCTCAAGGATTTTACTTTGTTTTAGATTGGAATAAAACTATGGTAGACTATTATAGGACTATCATAGAGGTTGCCTCACTTAAGGGGCTATACCAGTGTGAAATTTTCAAAAAAATCGATTTTTTTATTTCTTGCTTATTCCATAATTTATACTTTCAAAAATATCCTGTGAAAGCGGTAAGCTCGTACCTTGAATAATTTTTGAATGGTAGCGTTCTAAAGAGCGACCGTCCGCAGGTATACATAAGCATAACGAAATTTTTTTCAGAACTACGCCATTTTGTTAATTTTTGATATTTTTCAAAAACCGTAGATCATTGTATAGGAAATATATTTAACTTTAATATTATTTTTGAATTTTGAATTTAAAACGTTGGGTTGAAAATTACTAAAAGTTTGTTATCTCACTAACGAGAAACGTCAGAGATACTAAATTTTACAGAAGAAATTGCAGAAGGAAGCTGCACTGAGATTTTTGTACAAAATGGAAAATGGGCGTGGCGTCGCCCACTTATGGGCGGAATTACTCGACCGATTTCAATGAAATTCGGTATATAATATTTTCTTGACACCCTGATGACACGTGTGGAAAATGATGAAATCGGTTCACAACCACGACAACTTCCCTTGTAACTCAATTTTGAAGTCCACCTTATTCCTTCACTTTATAATATATATATAAGGAACCAATGAAGATAGCGAAATAAAACTTTACACAAATACTGTATATGATCTGTGGCATCACTTGTGAAAAAATTGTCGAAATCGGACTATAACTTTTCAAAGCCCCGAATATCGAATATGAAGAATTCAGTGCCCCATGGAAATTTTTCACCGAAAATGTCGGCAAATCTCTCAGGTATCTTAATTTAATTTAGAGGAAATATTTTTCTGCTAATAGTGTAACTTCCCCTAGCTCTCATATAGGATTTTCAAATTGGGTCAAATTGTGTGTTATCTTAATATATCAATAAATTGCGAGAGTATAAAATGTTCGGTTGCACCCGAACTTAGCCTTTCCTTACTTTTTTTTTCAATTTTTTTGTTAAACAATTTGAAATGAAAATATACCTTATTACGTGCAAAAAACTTCGAATCAATCAATCGATCGCCTAATTTTTCATAGATTACACTGGTATAAGGAATTATATTTTTAAATTCGGGCTCAGAAAATTATAAAAGGATAACATCGACTACCTGTGAGCAAAACTAGAATAAACTCAGGATTTGTTGCATGGAACATTTTCTCATGAAACTAAAACGAAAATTGTAAGATGTCTTCCAATATAAAATGTATATATTTTAGATATATTTTGCAATATCTTCCTTATTTTAATTTAATTTTCGTTAAAGAAAATGCTCAATAAAAGTGATTAACTATTATTATTATATTTTTATTGGTTTTAACAATAAACACTCTTTGTCAATATGGACTGGATCGAGAGAATAAAGAAAGTAAGATTTTAATTTAACAAAAATCTCACGCTTTTCACGAACTCTCAAAAAAAATTACAAATCGATTATTTTATATTCTTTTTTTCCTAAAACCAAACGCACATCCCGCAAACAAACGCAGCATACGCCGTCTCTATGATTGCTAGCGCGTCTGACGAACTCTAATCCGCAATAATGTTCTTTAAAATTTTAAAATTCCACAGCATGCAGCTGCGTCCAATTCGGCTATGAAACTTTTATGTATTTCTTTCCAATGTTTGTTTTTGTAGCTCTCTAGCTATGCGCCGTGTACATAAAAGATTGATTACTAATTTCGCTAAGTGCAGAACGCTTTCCAGCGCCAAAAAAAATTTATTTACACACAGTCGATTATATAAACGACGAGTATACTACGTTTCAAGCGAATTACCGAATTTGCACATTTTACGAAAATTGGATAGATTCCAAGACTCAAGGTCGCTGGATTTCATGGCAGCGCCTTGTTTCGCTTGGTTGTCATTTAGATGATTTATATTGCAGCGAAAAATATACATTTTTAGGGGAAAAAAGTTTTTCATGGCTTTATTTCGGCTCCATTATTATTTTATTTCGTTTTTTTCCTGTTTTTTTTTTTTTGTTTTTATTTACCATTCAACTGTGGGTAAAGCTTGTTTGCTTTGCAGCGTATTAGCGCTGCTTTGTTGCGGGTATGGCGACCGACGCCATTTAAATTGTCTACGCGAAAGTATAAATTTCAATAGCGGCGGTTGGTTCTCTTTCATTTTCTGTGTGTCTCATGTGAACATGGCGCCTTGTGAGATTATTTTATTTAAATAGAAAGCATTTACTGCGGCATT
The DNA here is from genome assembly GCF_028554725.1 of Zeugodacus cucurbitae. NCBI lineage: Eukaryota > Metazoa > Arthropoda > Insecta > Diptera > Tephritidae > Zeugodacus > Zeugodacus cucurbitae. The sequence goes on from NC_071668.1 coordinate 5,368,957, forward strand.
TGAATATACTTAAAATGTTTATATTTGGTTTGGTTATTTACATTAGGAATACAGTAGGAGACAGTTTTTTTATGTAAGCTTCTTAAATTTGATTTATTATATTTTTGCTGGGGGTCATAAATATGGTGACAGTTATTTGACAGATTCTTTCCATTCTCCAAATGTGAGGTTTACACTTTTTTTTGATAAAGATCTAATACTCTTTTAGTAAATAGCTAAATTTTTTATAGAACAATCTATAATATAAAAATAAAATATGAGTGACTGGATAAGTACATATATTTGTTCTAATTTCATTACATTACATAACTCGAATACAAAGCGATTAAAATATTTAAAGACCAGAAAAACGTTAACTTCGGCTGTACCGAAGCTAATATACCCTTCACAGGTGCATTTCTTTTAGTAACTATGTGTTTAAGCAAATCTAAAGACGTAAGAAAAAGTAAGTAAAAAAAAAGAAACGTTTTACTAATTCTTTTTAGCCGGGTTGTTTGCTATAAACATTGAGGTTATATAGTTAACCGATCTGAACAATTTCTTCGGAGATTATATTATTACCTTAAGCAGTAATCCATGTCAAATTTCGAGAAGATACCACGTCAAATGCGAAAATTTTCCATACAAGCCATTGATTCCGATCGTTCGGTTTGTATGGCAGCTATATGCTATAGTGAACAGATCTGAACAATTTTTTCGGAGATTAAATTATTTCTATGAACAATAACTCACACCAAATTTCGTGAAGATATGTAGTAAAATGCGGACGTTTTCCATACAAGCCCTTGATTCCGATCGTTCAGTTTGTATGGATGCTTATATGATATAGAGGTCCGATAGTGGCAGTTCCGACAAATGAGCAGCTTCTTGAAGAGAAAATAACATCTGCAAAATTTCAAAACGATATCTTAAAAACTGAAGGACTAGTTCGTCAGACAGACAGACGGACATGGCTAAATCGACTCAGTTTAACATACTGATCATTTATATATATAGTTTATAGGGCCTCCGACGCTTCCTTCTGTTCAGCCACTCAAGCCACGATTACGAAAGAGCTAAGTAGGATTTTAAAGCCCTTAAAATAGTTCGAGCTCTGTCTTCGGACGAAATATATATTTTAAAGTCAACACAATTACCAGAAATCGATAATATGTGGCTAGAAGATAGGATGGAACGAACTATGTCACCTAATCATTTACTGCATCAGAATATGCTAAGCGAGATTTCCCAGAGAGATAATTTCATGATAAAGTGCCATGTACGGTATAAATTCAAACAAAAGGTTGAAAAAATTTTAGTATTCGGTATACGAACGAAAATTCTGTTATCGTTTGAACGCACCTCGTATGAGTGATAAGGAATGAGCCCAAGGTAACCTTTTAAGTACCAAAGCACATTATTCAAATTGTTATAACCTCAATATAACTAATATTTCTGCTACACTAATCGACATCTTCGGTAAAAAGTCACAAGAGGTACCGATATTCTCATATTCGATATACATATAGGAGGTCTAGTGAAAGTATACACCGATTTCGAACAATTTTCGATCAGATTTTTCATAAATTAGAGAATACCTTAGCTTCATTTTTCGTTCCGATATCTCTACTATCTTTATGTTGTAAGGTAAAGGTTAACTAGAAGTCAAAAAAAGGTTCTATAGGAAGTAGGCGTGGTTATAGCACGATTTCACCCTTTTTGGAACTCTGTGAAGTGCACCAATTGAAAATTTGTTTCAGATCAGCAAACCGAGATCGAACTAATCTATATGAAGGTCTGCTGTGGCATTCTGGCAGTTAAGTTAATTCTTAAAAAAGATTGCAGGTATATAAAAATGTTCCAATTCTTCTCCAGAATTCAGGTCAAACCTGCTAGAAATCGCTCTAAATTTTCTACTTATTGTGATACATTTATTTAAAAATATATACTCACATACTTCTTTCCACAAGTTTTTACGAGTAAACTATTAACGCCTATCATGTAGTTTATAGTGTTCATTCACTTCCTCTTTCTTCCTCAACCGATTACACTGGTAATTGATTGCACTAAGGCAAAATGGAAAACCGGCTTTTGTTATTATTATTTTTATTACCGTTACTGATATATTTTAATGGCGCTGGCATGAGTGTGAACGTGTCTGAAGTATACGGAGAGCCAACCCCACGCTATCAACAGCAATTAAGGTAAATGTTAACACGCCACATACGAGTGCATATGGGCGCCATAAAGACAACACTGCAAATGCATTAATGTTCGAGTGGATATCCAATGGCTGAGAGAGAGAGCTGAGTTCATGCTTTATCGCTGTGCCGGATTGTGTCGTTGCACATATTGATTACATTGTCATTAATAGCGACGAGGCATAGTGAGTTCTCGGTAGCAGACAGCAGCCAGCCGGGCGTATACGTAACATATTTCAATGGAGGGGAAACTATCTTACAGCATATACACATATACACTTCTATTTAAGTAGCTCTATATTGAGATTTACAAATTTACCGGTAAATGCATTGCATAATGCATATAAAGAGAATACACACATATGTGTGTATGTGTGCGCTGAATAGATGAGGAAGCATAAACAAACACATTTATTGAAGCCATTCAAGCGTACAACGATTTATCTTAAGACGAAGAAAGACATATCCTTAAAAGCACTATAGGGAATAAATATGTATATATAGACGCATAAATGTGAGTTTGTGTCTATATGTACAGTGGCAGTCTATAGACAAAGCCGCCTAAGCAACAATGTTTTACTTTAGCGGCAGTTGAGCGTAAATGTATGACTTTGCCTGAATATTCAGTAAGTCGTTAGTGAGGCGAGTTTGGGTGCGTATAGCAAAAGGCAAAAGCTGCACAAATACACACACTCACATGTGCAGCTGACAATATATGCTGTTGATCGCTTGCGCTTGCCTTGTGACAAACTACCCAAAAGCACCAGGATTATGTCTGAATGATGCGGCAAATGCTTGTCTCATGTCGTGATGGTATTAATATGTTACAACATACGCATATATACACACTCACACACACATGCGTATATGCGCCCACATGCTTACATGCACATTTATCTTAGCTGGAGGATTTGTGGTGCCAAAGATATATTGAGTAAAATCAATTAAGACGAAATGATATTGAATGATGTCGAAAATAATGAGATATAAGATTGTGTAAGCGTAAAGTAGACAAACAAAGCTGTTTGTAGGGTGGCAAGTAAGGCAAAGCAGTTGACAGAAACTTGGCTTTAATACTACTTTGTATTGATATGGTTGTCAAATGAGTTGTAGGGCGATTGCTTTGGTTTAAAAATTTTTAGATTGATATTAAATTGTTGCCGGTTCAAACGATTTTTTTATAAGAATATAATTTTATTTTGATAATTGGAAAATACCAGAAGTATTCAACCTTCAGTTTCACTAAGTAAATAAATCATAATTTTTTTTTTTTTGTAATTTTTTTGGCGGTCAGTATAGCACTTCTGGAACTCAGAATGAAATCTGTTTGTTCTTTTCGGATATTTGGAGATATAAATGGCGTACATTCAAAACAAAAATCTACAAAAAATATTTGACATTGAGGGACCACCCTAATGACTTCATTTTTCACCAATAAGAGCCGCTTACTCATACACACAAACTTTTGTTTGACAACAAAAATATTAACTCACTTAGTTTTTTTTAAGGCAGACATCAACTTAAGACAATCGAAAGAAGTGATACAAGCACATACCATACAGTATATAGTACATTAATATATATGTATATAAGTCGATATGCTAATATTTGCGCATATTGAAGCAACTTCAACCCATCATATGTCAATACATACCTACATATAAAAATATATATATGTATGAATATATGCTAATATCTCAATTAAGCATACTTGCATATTTAATAGTTTGGAAGAGTGAGTAAGCTCAAATGGCAGTGAATATCAATAAAGAAAGAGGGAAAGTAAAGGAAAGCGCATAAATTTGAATAGTTAAGCGTTTGCACACACGTACCATACATTTATGATTTATGATAAAGTTTTTAGAGCATTAATTGGTTATCAGAAAATGTAATGAAGGACTTAATGATTTTTTAGCACGAAAATTTAAACGGAAGCAGAAGAGAAAGCGAAGTTTAAGGGTAATGAAGAATAAACTTTAACTTTTTTAATATGAAAATTTTGAAAATATGGAGCTATTTCTTTTGAAAAATATTAATAGTACTTGGATTCGCCAAGTATTGGTGTCGAACAAATTATACCAGATGTTCCAACAAACTGACAGTTACTCCTTTCTTCGTTAGAGAAATACTAATTCGTACGATAAACCCCTCTTTGAACACATTAGTTACGAGCAACATCCACATCTTACATTTTCTTTAAAAAATATAATATATTACAAGTTAGAATTAATAACGAAAAATACTCTAGTAAAACTGGTCTAAAAAGTATGAAACTTGGTAGCATTGAAACTAGCGATTATAGCACTTTAATAAAGTATTATCATACTCTCGTGCAACGAATTCAACTCGATTACTTTGTTGTTGCATTCCATGCACATTGCATAATATTATTTTTAGAGAGCAGCACATAAAGATAGAGAGCAGAAAAATGGCGAATCGAAGACTTACATATGATATAACCTGAAATTAGGGTTACCAGTATGAGAGAATATTTTCGTTTATCAAAATATTATAAACATTGACGAAAATTCGAATGAATAAATATCTTTATTTTTTCAAAAACTTAAATTCCCGTTATTTTTTGAACACATAGCCCTTACAAGCTATACTATTTACATTACATTTATTATACAAATCAAGTACTGGGAAAATATATTTATTTCTTCAATTAGCTGTTACTTGGAAAAGTAGTAATTGAATATGACCCTACGCATAAAGGATAATAAAATATATACAATTAAGTACTAATTAAGTAACATAATGAGCGAGTAGCTAGAATGCATTTCCAGCTAAATTGCTCGAGCACTTCAAATCACAATTTCTGGAAGAAGTAAATTATGTAGTAGTATGAACTTATTACGTTTACGTTACGCAGAAATGCAAACAATATACCACTTAATTGACAACTTTGCGAGAAAAACGCTGACACAAATATGTTTGCCTTTCAAAGAACCTACAACTCATTTCTCGTAAAATAATTCATTTCTACTTTTTCTTCTTCCTTCCTTTTAGTTACAAAATCAGCGCTGCATAAAACAATGTCACCAGTAAGAGCACAAGTACCGACAACCGATGCAGCCTTTAAACTAGAAGCCAAAACAACAACAGCGTTACGCGCCACTGATGCAACAACGGAAGTGCTAATATTGAGTAACTGTGAAAATAACGAAAATTTAACGGAATTTAATAGAAGTTAAAGAGTTGAAAACACAGTGAGTACACCGGAGTGGTGCAACGAGTGCGCCGGTTGTGCAGTGTTTTGAGTACGCCTACCGCATCACGGGCGGAGGAAATAGACGAATAACAGGAAGTGTGAGCAAAACAGGAAGTGCTGAAATAGCAAAAGGCAAGCGAAATAAACGGAAATAAAGAAGTAAAAACAAACACACTGTGTGCCGAAAATTCAGCGGAAATGTTTACAAAAATGCAAAAATTCTACATTTTAGCATTTTCAATTGCAACAGTGTTGGTGTTTGCTGATGCAAATGGTTTCGCCGAGTCAGTGCAGCAGCAAGCGACTGCGACAGAGGAAGCGCCGTTAGTGGGTATCACGAGGGTGGTGACAGAGCGCGAGCAGGAAGGTGGTGACAATGAAAAAACGACGCGACAACAAAAACTGGCGGCAAGCGACACACAAACCGCAACGGCAAAGGTAGCAGCAGCGACAACAACAACTGTGACATTAGCATCCTCAAATGCGCCGGCAACACTAACGTCGACCGACGATGTGGACGAGCAGGTTTTGAATACCGCAACAACAGAGCCAGCAGCAGCAAAGGCAGATGAGGGAGTGAGTAATGAGCAGGCGAAGCCAACACAGCGGCAAAAACACTTCGCAGTAGAGGAGGCGGCAGCAGCAACAAATCAGCAAGTACATGCCGTTGTAAAAAATGATATTAGAAAGCGACCAACAACAGCAACAACAACCGAAATTAATGCTGCGGCAACACCCGCCGCCATGCCCACACGCAGTGGCAGTGCAACAGCAGGCGGTACGGCCAACAAATTTGGGGAAGCGCCAACTGAGAATGCCGAAAGTAAATCACGTGCGGATACACATCCGGCAGGCAATGGTGCGGCGAGTAATGGTGGTGGCGGCGGCGGCGGCGGGGCAGCGAAACCCAAAGCGCACGGAAATGTAGCAAAAACACAAATCATTAAAAATGCAAAAGAGTTGCGTACGGAACGCTTGAACGAGCGAGCGGATGTGTATGCAGATGAGCTGGTCGGCGAGCGCAGTGACTTGAAAGTAGGGGAAATTGAAACGGCCGATGGGGTTGCAAATGCGGAGTTCGATTCTAAAACTGTAACAAAGCAGTGGGGTAACAAAATGGAGGCAACTAGTGACATTCAGCCAGCAATTGTTAAGGAAAACAGCGAAACAATGCAAGCAAAGAAGCCGCAAGAACAGGAAACCGCAGAGTGGCTAAAACAGGCGGTGACGACAAGCGAGCAGATGAAAGGTGCAGGCGACACTAAAACTTTAAGAGCGAGCCATGCTGATAACGCGCAGACAGACACAAAGTCGCACGCAACCGAAGAGACAATGGTGGAACCAGTAAAGGATGACATCGTAGAAATGCAAACAGCGAAGGATAGCATCAATATCGAGCTCCGACTCAAGGATGGTCTCTACCGCATTAAATTGGCTGAAATTGTAACGGACGAATACAATGGGAGTGACACAGAAGAGAAGCAGCAGCTGCAGCAGGCAACAGTTGGCGCACCAACTGTAGCGAGTGCAGCCAAACCCAGCGAACTGCTGGAAATAGAAATGAGCTCGGTAGCAGGGGGACAGCCAACTGCAGGGGCTGTGACAACAATGCTACACGCACATGAACAACAAAAACAAGAAGTAGTCACTGAACAACTAGGCCAACATGCAACGCAAACTACACTGACAAATGCAGTCGAACAAAAAGCCAAACAACAACAGCCAGCAGAACCAGAACTCGTGCAGCAGCAACCACCACAACAACCGAACCAATTACGCCGCAAGCAGCCAGCGCACAAAGATATAGAAAACCGACAGGTGCAGCAACACAATGTGCACACCGCAAGCCAGTTGGATAACATGAATGGCAAGCACACGAACAAGAAGCATGAACAAAACAACAAAGCGCAGAATGACCATGTTGTGAACACAAAGCATACAACTAGTGTAATTGGGTCGCGATCCGCTGCACAGCCGACACCGCCCGCACTCAATATAGTTGATCTATATCCCATGAAAATGGAAGATTTCAATCCAATTATACGTGACTCCAATGCGAAGTTGCTGAAAGAGCGTACCATCTATAAGCCGACGGATAGCGTTGAGGATCAGCCACCACAGTCCACTGAAGAGTTGTATGAACGTGCCGACAACCCGGAGGAAGTGAGACACCAACAGCAGAATTTATTGCCAAATGAAGTGAATGCGTTGGATAACATTATACAACGTTACGACAACATCAACAATTTGGCAGCCGCACGACACAGCGTCAATCGTCGGCCCAATACGGCAACAACAACAGCTACCGCACCGAGGACTGGAGTTGTAACGGCGCCTATTAGCCAACAGCAAGCGGGCCGGCAGGCAGATAGCATCAGTGATTTCACCGGAAAACTGCTGGCCGAACAGGATGGTGTCATTACGGAAATCGAGCAAAAGTTCCGCTTGAATGAGTTTGCGGCAACGCCGACAGTGTTGGCAACCGAACCACCACCACCACCCACACGCCCAATAACAAAGCAAGCAACTGCAAGTAAAGAACAACAACTGCCTGCGGGCAAAGCGAGCTACAGTGTCAACCACAAAGTGCAGCCAACCAAAAGCACCGGCAATAAATATACAAAATACAAGGGCGCTGCAACGCAACATGACTTCATTGAGCGACGCGTCAAGAAGAGTTTCGACTTCCCTATGCATCGCACTGCCAGCGTTAGCGATGCACTCGGCATGCCACATGTCGATTTCGCCAATACCAAGTTCAACACGGACGCTGCTGCAGCGCCGCAAAGCCATAGCGAGGTGGCTGCTGGTGGCGCGGAGGGCGGTGAGGGTGCCATGAGAGCTGTACTTGGTGCGCATCCGGAATTTTCAACGACGAAATTCTACAACAGCAAAGAACTCTACAATGAAATGATGCTGCACAATCGGCAGCGGTTGAAGGCAAAAGCCAAGGTGGAGCAAGCCGCAGTCGCGGCAGCAACAACAGCCAAGAATACCGTTGAGAGTGCGGCAAGTCGATTTGCATTGCGCCAAAGTTCAAAGTTGGAAACTGCGCCAAACTATACGCCAAACGCAGATGCGAGCAAAGCAATTATGGGTGAGATGAACATGAACTCGCAGCGTCGGGTTAATAGCGTCAGCGTCGCCAAGAATGTAACTGAGTTGCGCGCAGATAACAACAAAGTGGCGGCGAATGTGGGCAGAGAGGAGGTGCTGAAGGCGAAGAGTGTTGCAGAGAATGCAGGCAAGAAAGTCGCGGAGCGGTTGAGTCAGTTGGTAATGCCAGAGCACGCAATGGAATCCAAGCAAATGTCGATTGCAACAACCACAGTTAGCTCGGCATTTCCGCAACCAGTTGTTGGCGACAAACCAACATCGAAGAAATACCAAAAAGAGCTGCAACGCGCTAAATTGCTACTCAAAACACTTTTGTTGCCGCCGACAAGCGATAATGCCACCATTGCGCATAAGCACAAGCCAACTGCAGCCACAGCCACAACAACGAACGTAATTGCAGCAGGAAATAGCCGAAATTACAGTCATCAAGCCACAGCTGCAGTCACGCCTGACACAGTTACGGCGAGTCATTTGGATTTGGCAGCAACAGCCAAAACTTTTGACATTACGTCCGCACGACGCAAGAGCCAGGCAGTTACGCCCTCAATAGCGACGCAAGCAGCTGTCGGCAATATTGACAGCACCATTTACAGTGCAATCAAGAGCAAGCAAGTTGTCGCAGCACCACTGCAACGGGTTAATTTCGATGGCGTTGATATAGTGCATGTTAAGCGTGCGCAACCAACACGAGCGGCAACAACTGCTGCAACTACAGTAACTACAGTAACTACAACCATCAAGTATGGTGTGACAACAGCATCAACGTTAACTGCCCAAAAACAAAAAACACACGCAACCCCAACACTGGATGACCCCACAACCCCTTCATCGCTCATCTATCCATATCCGCAGTTGCAGCGTGCAAAGACGACCCATATTAGCCAACCGCACGACACCACAGCCACCGTGCGCCTCAGCAGCAGCAGCAGCACAATGCCGCTGTCGCCCACCTCGACCATCACCACCACCGCAAATCTCTCGAAATCCTCCTCAAAGCCAATTGTCCGACCACGCATACTTAGTCGCCTGCAGGAGAAAATCAACTCACTCGAATGCGAAATACAAAACGTGCCGAGCGATGCGCACTTGTGGCGGGGCAATGAGACGCATGAACTGCTGCTACCCATTATGGTGAGTAGAACGGACGGACGGAATTGCCTTTATGCGTACTTTGTTCTGTTGTTGTGTTCTATTTATTTTTTTTTTTATTTCATACATATTTTTATCCCGCATAAGCCTGCAAATACGCATATTATATTAGCAAACATACAATATGCCAAGCTATTATTATACTCGTATGCCCACAACTGGCATAATATTTGTACGGACCTATATGTGTGTGGTCGTTGATAAGTAAACCTTTATTGGCTTTCATAACAAATTCATTGTATTTCATGAAATATATATGCGCCTCTATACTCTATGGTAGGTAAATATTTATGATATACTCGTATGTAATACCCTGGCTTTAAATCTCATTTAGCCCTGATTGTTACACATTTGTTGGGTCACTATAATGCTAAAGAGAAATACAATAGTTTGTGTGTTTTTGTGCTTTTCCGTTTTGACTAAATATAACATATTTTATTACCCATAAAATTGCAAAAAACCAAAGCCTATTAGCTGAATAAATATTTGTTATACAATATATTAATAACAAAATATAATAAAATAATATAAAACTGTATTCGAGTTCGCATTTCTAGCTCAGCCCTCGTAAATTCAGATTTGGATTCCAATTTATTATCGTTTATTTATATATAGTTAAGGTCCTGCAAAATGATATTTTCCGAATCTCCTCTAGCTTAGTTAGAAACTTGAAATCAGTCCTCAAATACTACCAACTTTTTTTATTCCGAGTTTGGAAGTCAATGATTACACGACTTTAGAGGTCACTCTTAAAAACTATGCTCATTTAGTTGAGAAATTTGCAATCAGAATTCAAATACTATTAAAGTTAAATTTCAGTCTTCTCGTTCAACTGACCTCTCGAGACTCATTTGTGTTCCAAGCTATGTACAGTGAAATCAGACAAAAATAGTTCGACGATGAGTGTCCGTCCAAGAGAGATTTCCGCCTAAGAGAGGGTCATTTGTTCTAAAAGTTTAACTTAGTTCATAAAAAAAGTCCGCTGAAGGGATGTGTCCGTCTAATAGAGGTGTCCGTTAGGAGAGGTTTCTCTGTAATTATTTTCAGAACTACAGGCTATATGAAGTTCTAGTAAATCCTGGAGTTGATCTCAATTGTATGTAGATTAAGGATGGACGACTGAACTGATTTTTCGACCTCTTCTCTTTGAATCACAGGACATCTAGGGAAGATCAAGATCAACCGTGAAGAACTAGTAACAAAACTTGATTTCCACAAGAGATCAGTTCCGCTGATAAGGTCGATATATCACACAACCTTATAGGAGATCTATGGAAGAACCAGAACTGCATTGACGAAAAAGTATCAATTCTTTCTATTCATAAGAGATCGTTTTCATTAATGAAGTGTATGTATCACACAATTTTGTACTTTCTTTTCGAGTTCTTGAAATTCTTTAATGAAATACTTTGAGGCCCTTTCTGAATGCATCAATCTAACTAACCTTACCATCAGCTCTAAGCACTTTTAATCTGTATCTAATTCATGTAGGAGGCTGCTATCAAGTTAACATTAATTTTAGTGTTCTGAAAGGCAGCTTCATTCATTGAGCTGAGTATTCACTCCCACAGCAGTGCGAGAATACTAGTCTTGACTTCGATAGCGATACACTTATGGTTGGTCAAGGTTAGTCTGACCTCTTAAGCAACAGATTCACCGTAATTTTTTTTCCGACTTCTTTGGGTGCCTGATCACATCGGAATCCCTGGAAACTGTAAAGCCGATATGCGTGCGAGGGACATTGCCATCGGAATGGGAACCATTCGGTAATCCGTGGTTCACTAGACCTCGAGAACTGAACATATAGACCTCGCGTGAGCTTGGCCATCATCGGATGACAACAATCACTGCACGTCGTGAGATCGTTCTAGTCGTCCACCGGTAGCAATGTTTTTTGCATCACAAAGAACCTATCCAAGTGAGCTTCTGTGCAACCTCGCGCTCATGGATCGGCTTTCTAACCTAACTTATTCTATATTGGTAGTTTCGTCATCTATAAGTCTATCCATTGTTCTTTTAATTATATATTATATAATAACACCAACTTGGACGCCAAGTATAATAAATACTTCCCTAATACTAACTTTGAAATAAATTTATATTAGAACTATTCGCCACAAATTCAGCAATATGTATATGAAAATATTATTTATGTGTATGAGTGCTAGATACTTGGCTACTTTGTATCATGGGCAACTGAGTCCATCAACAGCAGCTGCTGTCCGAATAAACGAATAATTTTCACCCTTCATGGGGTGGAGGTCAACAGAAGATTGTTGTTAATTAAAAAGCATTCAACGCTCCAACAATCAAACGAACTGCCCGTAGCTACAAGAATGCACACAGATACTCGTACAATAAGTACTTCAAACGCAGCACACAACTACAACTACAAATATAATCAAACTCATACTCACACTCATGCTTATGAACATTCGAGCATGGCTTGAGTGCGCAATAACTGTGTGTGGTGAAATTGAAATATAAAAGAGGTCAGCACAAACGAACGTACATACAAACATACAAACATACCTAAATACAACAGCTTGTTAAGAAACTTTATGAGCTGCCAACGAATGAGTGGGAAATTTTACATTTTCGAATATTTTTAAAAACAAAATAAAATAAATAAATAAAGCATTGAAAAAAAGTGTAAAGAGTAGCTGCAAATTTTGTATAAGTATTTAACTACCATTTTTAAACATACATATGCACAAAATATTTACCCATATATAACAGCATTATATTCACACCAATTGACTCGCCTGCACCAATAAAGGCAATGCAAATAAATAAAAGTAGAACATTCAAGTAATACACGCATGCTGGGATTATTTGAGTGCACAATTACTTGATTTACACCAAAATAAACACAATATAAAATCGAAACAGCTGGACGCTGTTGAGCGCACACACAAGCAATATGCTCTTGTATCGCTGAATGGAGAATTATATGTGAACTTTCGCTTATAATACAATGGCCAAGCACTTGAGCAAGCAGAGATGAGCTCAAACGAATACACTGAAAGCACGTATTATTACAGTCAAATATACCCAGTAGGAAATAGCGAGTAATAATCTTCGATGCAAGGAATTAAACGTGGAGTATGATTGTTTTGCGGAATGAAGTTGCAAATTTTCGCCAAGAAATTACAAAAAAAAAGCTCTTAAACTATTTTTAAAATACATCTGGAATAAGCAAAAAACAAAATTAAATTTTTTTGCGTTAATAAAGCTTTTAAGAGCTTTTAAGAGCTTTGAAGAGCTTTTAGGAGCTTTTATTTCAATGTAGTCGTTTAAATAACTTGCTTCATTTTTTGTCTCCAAATTTCCGGAAGATAAACATAACAAAAATTATTATATTTCACCCCAAAACAATTATATACAACTTTTTAGGGTTAAACAAGCTTTTAACAGCTTGAGATCTCCAAATCTCCAAAAGATAAACGCATATCTCTAAAATATATTGGTTATATTTGTTCCCAAAGCAACGTTGTGAATTTCTTTTGAATTCTAAAAGCTTTGAAGAGCTTTTTTCTAATGTAGTCGTTTACATCACTTGATTCGCGAATTGTGATCTTCGTATCTAAAGAAAATAAATGCTTATTTCTAACTTAAAATAATGATATAAAGCTTTTCTGGGTTACAACAGCTTTTAAGAGCTTTCATATAATGTAGTCGTTTAAATCAATTGTTTCAGAAGTTGATTACAGTTGAACACAAAATAATTATAGATAATATTTTTGATTTCAAAAAGCTTTTAAGAGCTTTTTTTTTCGATGTAGACCTTCAAACCACTTGCTTCACACGTTGCGATCTCCAAATCTTTAGAAAATAAATAAAAAAAAATAAAATTATAAAATTTTAGCCCAGAACATTTTTATGAAGCTTTTTTGGGCTTAAAAAGCTTTTAAGAGTATTTCATAGTATAATTAATCTAATTGTACGAAATCTGCAACGGGTGACATATCTTCATTATTATATACTCACACATGACACACTCTTTCCTATGGATCGAAAGAACAATTATAACCACACCACCGGCTGATTTAAGCTCCAAACCATAGCTCATTTTGCAAACTTTCCATAAAGCGTCAGCTCAAGTGTGTGAACATTGCCACATATATTTGAGTGTTTGTATATGTGTATGCACGCACCTCCAATAAGTAGTGGCATTATGCGGTAGATATTGTTGAGAATATTAAATCCTGCTTTCTCCCAGCAGCATACACTTGCCCAGCGCATCAAATTACAAATATACAGACACACACTTGAGCACACCATACAGAGCAGACGCCACTTAAGCACAAAGTCATATGCACACGCACACACTTGTACCCCTCCAGCACCTCAAGCAGTAACTGTACATATTTCAAAGCATTTGGGGAGAGAGAAAGAGAGAGAGGGAATATGCAAATGTACTAAAGTATAACTGAAAATTCTATGAAAACCGAATGATGCTGAAGGGTATACTTGCAACAACACTAACAACAGCAACAACATTGAAAATAAGTACAGAATTTCCGGTCAGTTTATTTTCTATTACAGTGAAATTTCCATACTTTTGTGATTTGTAAATTTGCACGCAGAAAATAAAAATGCGAACAGAAAAAAAATAAATAAAAGGCAAATAAAAATGGCAAGTAACATGAACTGAAAAAGTAGTAAAAAATCAAATAGACTGCAAATAAGCAGTGGAAGCGCCGGCGGGGAGTGTGCTTTCTAAAGGCAAGTCTACGCTGGCAATATACTCGTACACAAAAACAGCGCAGCAATTGAACAACAAAAGGTGGCGGTGAAGAGAAAAAGGTTATGCTGGGCGGTGTAATTGCGAAAAACTTTTGCGTGCATGCGTACAGTGCCTCGAACTTAACTTTCAGCAAGTGATATTGTGTTTGAATTTAAATAAAAACCAAATTACCAACCCTTTTCAATAACTTATTTAAGCGGCAAAGTTTTGTGAAAGGCGTACAAAATGCGAAAGATGAGAACAAAAAGTAAGAAAGTACGAAAAGAAAGTTTTTGTAATGTTTTAAGCAACAACAAATGATGCGAAAACAGGAAATCTGAGATAAACATAATTCAGTACAATTTCAACAATCTTTTTGATGTGATCCAGAAGCTTAAATGAAAACCTGTATTTTTGCACCGTAATACTTGCAGTTTAATTAAAAAGCTAGATATGACTTTTTGAGGCATTATTATTTTTACAAAATTCGACCCCTTTTAATACAAATCTTCTTCTTCTTCTTGACTGGCGTAGACACCGCTTACGCGGTTATAGCCGAGTCCACAACAGTGCGCCACGCATCTCTCCTTTTGGCGGTTTGGCGCCAATTGGTAATACCAAGTGAAGACAGGTCCTTCTCCACCTGGTCCTTCCACCGGAGTGGAGGTCTCCCTCTTCCTCGGCTTCCACCAGCGGGTACTGCATCGAATACTTTCAGAGCTGGAGCACCTTCATCCATTCGAACAACATGTCCTAGCCAGCGTAGCCGCTGTTTTTTTATTCGCTGGACTATGTCTATGTCGTCGAATAACACATACAGCTCATCGTTCCATCGTCTGCGGTATTCGCCGTTGCCAATTCTTAAGGGACCATAAATCTTCCGCAAAACCTTTCTCTCGAAAACTCCTAGTGCCGTCTCATCGGATGTTGACATCGTCCACGCTTCTGCACCGTAAAGTAGGACGGGAATGATGAGAGACTTGTAGAGTTTGGTTTTTGTTCGTCGAGAGAGGACTTTACTTTTCAATTGCCTACTTAGTCCATAGTAGCACCTGTTGGCAAGAGTGATTCTGCGTTGGATTTCCAGGCTGACATTGTTATTGCTGTTAATGCTGGTTCCCAGGTAGACGAAATTATCTACAACTTCAAAGTTATGACTGTCAACAGTGACGTGGGAGCCAAGACGCGAATGCGCTGACTGTTTGTTTGACGACAGGAGATATTTCGTCTTGTCCTCGTTCACCACCAGACCCATACGTTTCGCTTCCTTATCCAGTCTGGAGAAAGCAGAACTAACGGCGCGGGTGTTGTTTCCAATGATATCGATATCATCGGCATACGCCAGTAGCTGTACACTCTTATAGAAGATTGTACCTTCTCTGTTTAGCTCTGCAGCTCGTATTATTTTCTCCAGCATCAGGTTAAAGAAATCGCACGAGAGTGAGTCACCTTGTCTGAAACCTCGTCTGGTATCGAACGGCTCGGAGAGGTCCTTCCCGATCCTGACGGAGCTTTTGGTGTTGCTCAACGTCAGCTTACACAGCCGTATTAGTTTTGCGGGGATACCAAATTCAGACATCGCGGCATAAAGGCAGCTCCTTTTCGTGCTGTCGAAAGCAGCTTTAAAGTCGACAAAGAGATGGTGTGTGTCGATCCTATTTTCACGGGTCTTCTCCAAAATTTGGCGCATGGTGAATATCTGGTCCGTTGTTGATTTTCCAGGTCTAAAGCCACACTGATAAGGTCCAATCAGTTTGTTGACGGTGGGCTTTAGTCTTTCACACAATACGCTCGACAGAACCTTATACGCGATGTTGAGGAGGCTTATCCCACGGTAATTGGCGCAAATTGTTGGGTCTCCCTTTTTGTGTATTGGGCAGACTACACTGAGATTCCAATCGTCAGGCATGCTTTCTTCCGACCATATTCTGCAAAGAAGCTGATGCAAGCACCTTATCAGCTCTTCGCCGCCGTATTTGAATAGCTCGGCCGGTAATCCATCGGCACCCGCCGCCTTATTGTTCTTCAAGCGGGTAATTGCTATTCGAATTTCTTCACGGTCGGGCAATGGAACATCTGCTCCATCGTCGTCGATTGGGGAATCGGGTTCGCCATCTCCTGGTGTTGTACTTTCACTGCCATTCAGCAGGCTGGAGAAGTGTTCCCTCCACAAACTCAGTATACTCTGGTCATCAATAACAAGATCACCTCTGGGGGTCCTACAGGAGTGCGCTCCGGTCTTGAAACCTTCAGTTAGTCGCCGGATCTTTTCGTAAAATTTTTGAGCATTACCCCTGTCGGCCAGCTTGTCAAGCTCTTCATACTCACGCATTTCGGCTTCTTTCTTTTTTTGTCTGCAAATGCGTCTCGCTTCCCTCTTCAGCTCTCGGTATCTTTCCCATCCCGCTCGTGTTGCGGTCGATCGCAACATTCCAAATCTATGGTCTAAAAATAATAAAAGAGCCTTGACACTCCAACTTCCATAATAAATCTCAAAATATTGGACTGATTTAAAAATTTCGTACGAAGAATTATCCCATTGTAATATTCTATTACGATATATGGCAACTCTCTTCTGAAAATGAACGCAAATTATAGATGGATACCTACCCTCCGTCTGAATTCTCACGAAATATACAAAGAGCTGTCTGTAATAGAGAAGAATAGTTATAGGATCGCTTAGTACAGAGTCATTAGATTCCAAGATTAATTTATATGAGACCATACATCCTCTAGACCCTATGTGTTGAACTATCAGAAATCATGAAATTCCATCCCTATGATGAGTTTTATTCTTTCTGACTGGATATAAATATAGTTTTTCCAAGAACTCAATTTCGAAATTCGACGATATTCGAAGATAATCCTATATACAGAGATCCAATATACAGATATCATGAACTTCCGTCCCTATGATGGGTTTTATACTTTCTGACTGGATATTAATATATTTTTTCCAATAACTCAATTTCGAAATTCGAAAATATATGATTGGGTTTCAGGAGCTAACTTAAACCACATGAAGTTGGTTTCTATTTTTACAAAAGGTAATTTTTTTTTATTCCAATATCGAAAAAATCTCGTAGAAAGTATTTAAAGCCGAAAATACGCATGAGAAATGAGCCTAAATTTATAACAAAAAATCTGTCAATTCAGCAAACTAAGTATTTAATTTTCTGCAGCTTAAAAAGCGACTGTAACCTTTATGACCGCTTTAAGGTCCCAAAGTACAGCTAAAACCGTTTAATATATATATATACTTTTATTGCGAGTAAACAAAAATTAAAAACCTATAAATATGGCAAGGATGAGCACGTCTGCGTTTATTTGGCCTTTGCCAATGCCTGCCAAGCATAAATTAAGGAGAATCTCGCAAACGAAAAAATTGCAAAAAAAAAGGATATTTGCCCCGCATATGCTAATGTAATAAATTCTGTGGTTATAACCCAGCGCGTGTATTTAGCAAGCTCACCACCATCGCCCACACACACAACCGCACCGCAACCGAAAAGCACAAATTCAGTTTTTGGCGCTACGGAGAGCTCGCATGTTAAAGCGAAAACCCGTTGTTGGCCTTTTGCTAAGATATGCAAATTTTTTTTGGACGCCATATGAAAAAAAGAACTGAGAGTGCAAAAAATACGCAAAGCACATATAAATATTCATATGTACGCGTTTATGTGGGGGAAATGAGGTCTTTAGCACGCCCATCAATAAATATGCACGCATTCTAATTTTGTGTGTGCGAGAAAGGGCTCATGTCGGGCTTGATCCACTTAGGAGCGACATATTGACTTGGTTGAGTTCAAATATTCGCATATTTAGTTTGCTTGACACAATAACATTCGTGTGCCACACACCGTTTTGCGGGAAATGAAAAACATATTTGTTGTGATTGTAGGTCGCACACATATCTCTGACTTTCCTTTTTCCATTATTCTCCCATTTGTGTGGTTGTCTCATGTCCGCAGCAGAATACCCCACAGTTTGTTATTGTGTTATGGGCTCAAGGAAATCGCATGAGAAACTTTGACAACAAAGTCAAAACTAATTTGCAGTTTTTCCTAGGCAAGGGAGTGTATCTATATGTAAAATACAGTTATATGTAAATAAGTAGAATATTCTTCATATCGTTAAATTTAGTAAATTTAATAGAAATTCCAACTTAGCTTTAAAAATTTTAAATTACACCCTTTACCCTTTGAATGTGAATTTATTAACTAATTTACATAATTTTCAATTACAGACCTCCGAGAATTGTCCATACGGTGGTACTGACTGCACACCTTTATCGCCCACCTGGGAAGGTGAAGCTGAAATTCAGTCGGGCGATATTTTAATAGTGGAAATCAATGACACCTTATTGCATTTGAATGAACACCACATCACCCACACCAGTCTGTAAGTAATCCTCACATAGCGTGAGTCATTAAATATTTGTATTAATAATAATTAAGATATTCATTAAATTTATGGCACCAAACCACTTAATATGACGTTACATATCCAATTGTAGCAAACGTTACCTCACTAGACCCCTAAAAATGAACCAAACCGGTCACTAAAACGTACATCACGTGGACCCTCGGAACGAACTTGACCTCATGTAATTCTCCAAACACCACCTCACATGAAGTGCCAATCCTCCAAATGTATACAGACGTCACCTCAAATACCCCTAAAAAATTCGGATATCTGATCTCACGTAATGCTCCAGAATGAAAATAAACATGGCCACAAGTGACTCTCCACAATTTAAGCAATCCACGTGATCCTCCTAATTGTATACATACATACCTCCTAATACATATACATACCAAACCGCATGTACCCCTCAAAATGTATGCTAACCAGACCTCTCGTGATTCTACAATATTTTAATAAATCACACCTCATGTAGTCCCCCAAAATGTGAACAAATCTCCCCCTAAGTGCCTCTCAAAATCTAAGCAAACCAGACCTCACATAAATCTCCAGAATGAAAAAAATCCACTACTCATGTGATCCTCCAAAATATATACAAACCTCACCTCTAGTATGTAAAATGTATGCAAACTGGACCTAACGTAACTCTCCAAAGCTAAAACAAACAATAGCCCACGTGACCCTCCAGAATGTGCACAAACCCAACCTCACGTGATTCTAACAAATATGATCCCCAAAAAATGTATACGTCACTTCAAGTGCCTCTAAAAATTCAAACAAACCTCGTGTGGATTCAACATTTAAAAAACACCTCACCTAATTGCCCCGCAAAATATAAAAAACTTGACACCACCCTTTAAAATGTAATCAAAACAAAAAGGTAAACAAACCCTAATTAACGTCAATGACCTCTACCAAAAGGTAAACAAACCATGACCAAAGGTCAATGACCTCGACCAAAAGGTAAACAAACCATGACCAAAGGTCAATGACCTCGACCCAAATGTAAACAAAGGTTTGTAGGATCACGTGATGTCAGATTTGTTTACATTTTGGAGGGTTACATTGGGTCAGATTTGTTTATATTTTGAAGAATCACGTGGACATATTTGTCAATATTTTGGGCGTCATATGTTTCATGTCAGATAAGGCTTCTCTATATTTTATGGGTGTACATTCAGGTTTTTTGACATTCTAAAGAATCTCGTCGTATTAGGTTTGTTAACGTTCGGAGTTACGTCTCACCTCTCTCACGTTTGCTTATATTCTGAATGGCTGTTGGAGATTAGGTTTTTTTTTATTTTTAATGGTCACGTACGTCAAGATTTATTTAAATTTTGAGGGGGATTGGTATTTTGGAAGGATATCGCTTGGGTGTAAGTTGCTTAGACATAGACGTGCATGAGGTGAGGTGTGTTTACATTTTGGAGGGACACTATGGATAATTAGTGTTTTTACTTCTGAAGATAACGTATATCATTTTGTGTGGTCATGTGGGGTCAGGTTTGATTACATTCAAATAAGTCACGTGTGGTCGGGTTGATTAAAATTTTATGGTTTCGCGTGATGTCAGGTTTTTTTTATATATTGAGGGGTCACGTTATATCAAAATTTTTTTTATAATTTGAAGGTTCATGTGGTGTCAGGTTGGTCTCCATTTCGAGGAGTACATTAGTTATTTAAGGATCACGTTATGTCAAGCTAGGGAAATTAGTGAAATTTCCTAGCCATTTGGTTCATGTGAATTTTGTTATAAAGCTTTAGTAGTATTCGTATCTTCACTAGTGTTTCATTTAAATATTGTAAAGTGAAAAAATCAAATGGAGTTTAATTTAGATATTAATTTAGAACCAATCCTGAAAATTCAGCAATATCCTGAGTCACTTGGTGAACAATTGATTAAGGAAAACAAAATTATGAAGTTCTCAACATCCTCAATATGAATAACAATTGCTATTAACTGGCCATAATATCACTTTGCAAGAACATGATACCTTTCGACTTTAACTAGTTGTTTCGTGATAATCCCAGAATTTGTAGTTTGTTAGCACTTGTCTACTAATCGCATTGCGACAACCATTTAGAATGTTTATTGATTTCGCTGACTCCACTAATGCGAGCACACCCACAGAGCTTGAAGATACCACAATGTGAAAACAAAGAATTGCAAGACACACACCAAGTATCCCATGAAATGTCCACAACCGAGCAGTATATATATATATTGGAATGGTTTTGTGCTATTTTATAGCCGGAGGCTGTGTAGAATGCGGTTGCACACATCACTAATGCCCTGTTAGCGGCTATTGACAACATTGCTTAGCTCACCCTTTTCACTTTTTGTGCAATTCTTTTCTCGCTCGCAATCCTTTATTTTTGCTATTCACTCTGCTTTCAGCGGTCTATTAAATTCCCTCCATTGTTTGCGGAACAAACAACGGTAGCTACGTACACACCTCAGCAGCAGCTACAATTGTTTTCCTTACTATATTTTTATTATTATTGCTTCCTACTAGCTTTGCCCATTTCCTGTTGTTGTCGTTGAAACTGCTGCGTACCGTTATACGACGACGATGAGGAGGTGAAATCCCTTTCCAACTGTGCACATAAATTTCATTTTATACCCGCTGGCTGTGCCTCCTTTCACAAACACACGCACATACAATTTCTATAACTGTGAAATTACATAATGGAGGGTACAGGTGGGGAGTAGGAATGGTATTCTCACTACACGACAGGCAGGCATTCATTTAGTGTTTTTAGTACAGGTGCACTTGTACGCACATTTCCATATATTTCCCCAAGTGACGATATGTTGAGGCAATTGTACGACGATGCTTTAGTCCAACAACGAGTGCTTATAGAGAATTCTTCGACGCACTTACTACTGTCTGCCAGCTACATTTATAGCCAGCTCAAGCGCCACTACCTACTCCACCACTCTCCCGCACATCATTCGCACACAACTCAACACGTTTGAGTGGATCGTAAATGGAGCATTTTCGCCATAAGTGGAACAAGTAGCGGTATCTCAAGTGGGTAGCCACTTAGATGTCTAAGACAACGATACACGTAGTCCTTCAGACATACATACATACAATCTTATATAGAACAGATGGAAAGGCGCCCTAACGCATTTATTGTTTGGTTAAAGTTTCGTGTTTCGCAAATTTATTGCCGAAAATATCCTTTATGATATGTGTTTCGGAAATGTGATGCTGCCAAAGTGGGCTCGGCGACAGCTGAGAGCGGCTGAGGGTACCTTTACACTCAGCTTACTAGTTTAAGCTTTTGCGTGCAATTTTGTAAAAACTTTTTTTCGAGAAAGTCTTAAAGAATTTAGACTTTCTTAAGCGCATAGCGGATTTAGTGGTATTTTCGGAAAAAAATATTTGCAAAAGTCAATGTAATAAATGACAAAGTCGAAAACACTATTAGCCAGCTGTCTGTGAATATATGTAAAATTCAAAACAGACTATTGTGTGAATATGTGGGAATGATTTATCGAAATTTTCTCAAACTTTTCATTTGAAATATTTTCGAAAATACTTATTATTTCGATGTTTTTGAAGCATTAGCTGAAAAGTTTGTTTTAAAAATTAAGGTAGATGCTTTCATGCTATTTATTCTTGATGATCTCTGACATAATCTTCGAAACACTTTGTCCAGTATGATTTAGACAGTTCTAAAACATGCATTATGAGTATATCAATCGCTTCCACCTGAATGAAAAATAATTTTTGTTAGATAGTACAATAACATAATAATGGGTATCTAGTGAGAAGAGACAATAATCGGTTGGTCTTTCTCATAGCTGTTACTTGATTTATAGTCTATTTGGTTTTCAATTTCGTAATGAAAATACTCTCTCCGGAAAAACGTTTATAGCTGAATACGGCGACATATGTATGTCTAAAGACGCCCGATATTTTTATACTCTCGCAACAAAGTTGCTAAGAGAGTATTATAGTTTTGTCCACATAACGGTCGTTTGTAAGTCCTAAAACTAAACGAGTTAGATATAAGGTTATATATACCAAAGTGATCAGGGTGACGAGTAAAGTTCAAATCCGGATGTCTATCTGTCCGTCCTCGATTTAACTTGAGTAAAAATTTAGATATCTTAATAAAACTTGGAACACGTGTTCCTTGGCCCCATGAGAAGGTTAAGTTCGAAGATGGGCGGAATCGGACAACTGCCACGCCCACAAAAAGGCTATCACCGAAAACACATAAAGAGCTATAACTAAGCCATAAATTAAACTATGAAAGTGAAATTTGGTATAAAGGATTGTTCTGGGAAGGGGCATATTTGGTTGTAATTTTTTTTTGGGAAAGTGGGCGTGGCCCCGCCTTACTAAGTTTTCTAGTCCAAAAATGGAGCAAATCGGTTTATAACCACGCCCATACAAAGGTTATGCTGAAAACTACTAAAAATGCTTTAATTCAGTAAGGAAAATTAGTAGAAAAATTAAATTTCCGAAGACCTGCACTCAAAATGGTATAAAAACCTACATACATATGGGTCAAAAACCATATTTTCGAAACTACTTGACCAATTTCAATTATATACGGTTTAGCTTCCCAATGATATGTTGTTGTAATAGTCTAAATCGGTTCACAACCACACCTACTTCCCATATACCAGAACTTTGAAGACGATCTGAATTGTTTACTTTACAATATATAAAGTAAGCACTAGTGAAGATATCGGAACAGAACTTTGCACAAATACTGTATTTAAAGTGTGGCACCGCCCTTCTAAAAATTTTTTTTACCAAAAATATAGGTAAGTCTCTCAGATATTTTGAAGAAATTTAGAGGGAATATCTTTCTTTTAATAATATGTCTCCGTGCCTAAAATACGTTAAAATGGGTCATAACTTCACCTAACTCCCATACACTAAATATTAGGGTTTTCAAACCTTCAATGGACTTTATACCATATATATGACGAATATGTGGATATGTCAAATTGTGTGTTATATTAATAAAATTAAATAAATAAATTGCGAGAGTATAAAATGTTCGGTTACACCCGAACTTAGAAAACAAGTAAGGAATGTTTTCTGATGATTTTTGACATAATCTTCTAAAAGCTATGTCCAGTACGATTAAGAAGGCATCCGATCCGAAATCGAAACTATTTTTCTTTAGTATTAGAGTATAATGAGATAGTAATAGGAATCAAATGAGAAGAGACCTTCTCTAAACGTTTTATTGGATGCAAATTTTGCCATCTTTATTAATGTGTGAGATCTCTCATTGTTTTAGTTAAGGATGTCCCACCTATAACATTAAGTGATATCGAATATAAAATGTTTTGAATAGAAATCAAGTCGTAAACAGTTTATTGGCAGTTCCAGCTCATACATAACATCAAAATTTTCAATATTATCGTTAGAGAGCAACGTATTCTCATTTATAATTAATTTGTGGTAAAATAAACTTAAAATTTCATATTATAAATTAAAAGATTGACCTCAATATAGAATGAATTACTTGCACGTGATTGATTTCCCCTTATATTACTAGTGATTATATTACTAGTGATACTTCGTACTCCATTTCTAATATTATTTTACCTACTCATGCACTCTCATATTATATTTAGTACGAAGTTAATTAAAAAGGAATTCTAACTCAAACAACAATATAGAAAATAGAAAATGATATTCTATACCTCCATATATTCTACTCAGTAAATACTAAAAGGAACTCAAGATAGAAATTTTATTATTAATCAATGACAATAATGACTCACACTTGAAGTATTTCATATATTTGATATTATATTCACTTTTAATTACGAATTTGAGAACACATTGATAACATACAAACACATTTACACACAGAAATACATATATAGATAAATATAAATGTATATCCTTCTAATATTTTCATCATGAAATAACTTGCGCTCCGGCAAAGCAAAGAATGCAATATTAATGTCGAGTGAAAGAAAAATGTAACAAATTGCCTCGAAAGCACACACCACTACACAGTCATATATGTATGCGATATATTTTTCAAAAACTTTTAATGAATCTTTTTCATTACTTTTTCGCTCAGAAATTTATCAATTTAATACAATACATATACAAAAGCCTTCAATAAGTGCGTGTGTGTTGTGTGGGTATTGCACTTTTTAAGGATTCTTACTTTCGCTGGCGTTGGCCATACAAAAAGCCGCAATCAAACCGAGCTCTCATTGAGTGGAGAAATAAACACAGTGGTATGTAAGCAAGTGCGTCGCTAAGCGCGAGTATAACACGAGCACGCATTGAAAGGAACAAATGATGTGAAGTACGAAAGTTTGCACACACATTTGAAAAGAAGAGGCGAAAGCTTGAGCTTTTCTTTTTTTTGTGTTTTTTTGCTGCTCAAAAGCAGGAAAAGATTGAAAGCGCACAAAAAATCGAAGTGGAAAAATGGAGCAACTAACTTTTGATCTTGTAAACGTGAAAAGTCAATGCGACCACTTGTGTGGGGAAAGTAAAAAAAAAGTCGGGCGTTCTGAAAGGCGTTGAAGTAGGAGTTAGGTGGGTGGAGCGAAACTCATTTCAACCGAAAATAAAATGTGGAAAAAAATCCAAACTTTTTCACAATGTCGGCATGACAGCGCGCAAAAGTTTTTATTATCGATTAAATGTACACCAATATGTACTTGTATGTAAGAGTCAGCGTTGACTAGTCTTCGAACACACTTTTCATGAAGGCGTTTATATATGTATGTATGTATGCTTGAAGAGCTGCTTGAAGTCATATAAATGACAGCAAATGATGGAAATGATGATATTACAAAATAAACACATCATGGGAACAGTAGTGCGATGGGTGTGTGAGAATTTTATTGAGCTTTACTAATAAGTAACGTACAAATAACAACAACAAAAAATATAAAAAATCGTAAATTAATCATCATAAAATAAACAACTACGCAGGATAAATTAAAATTTAAAATCTCAAGAATAACCGTAGCAAACACAAAGATCATAGGTCAAATTCAAATAGTCGGGTTCCGCTCTAACAACAGTCGGGTCTACGTAACTGAAAGGAAACCGGATTTTTATCCGACCAAGAACTGTTAAATGTTTTCTTCCGCTACTAGAAAAACCAAATCCAAAATTGGAATTGAAATGCCACGAAAATACGACCGAGTTAAGGCAGAAGTCTGCTTTACAGGCGTCAAAAAATCGTTTTTTTTTTTTTTTGTTTTGTTTTAAATCTCTTCCAAAACTATCTATCTTTTAAATTCCAGGCCAATTCGACATATTTTCGAAGCTAGAGCAGTTTAAGTGGCCGAGCGTCGAGCGAATGCTCAAGGCAGACTTTAAAGCGCTTTTTCTCGAGTTTTCATTTTCACAAGTGTTAGAAAACGGCGCCGGCGATAGCAAAAAGAATATATGTCCGATCGAAAAAAAACCAAAGTGATCTAGCTTCAGTATTAAATTATCTTCTATTTGAACTAAAAAAGTTGGACGAAAGTATTATTAAAACTACTTGTTTTGCAACTTTAAGTCAATTTTTTTCTTAAAATGGTGATTTTTTTTTTCAAACTTCGAAAAAATTTGGAATTTTATAACTTCTTCGGTATTTTTTTAGTTCATAAAAAAAACAACAAAACAAGTAAGGAAAGGCTAAGTTCGGGTGCAACCGAACATTTTATACTCTCGCAATTTATTGAAGAAATTTAACCAATACATAGATGCGGAATAAAGCTCACCGTATTTTTGAAAAACCTATAATTAAGTATATGGGAGCTGGGAGAAGATAATTTTGAAAAACCTACAATGAGGTATGTGGAAATGTTATAACCCGATTTTAGTAATTTTTGGAACAGAGACACACTATTAGAAGAAAACAATTTCCTCTGAATTAAATTGAGATATCTGAGAGATTTACCCATATTTTCGGTTAAAATTTATCCTCAGGCGCTGAGTTCAACATGTTCGATATCTGGGGCCTTGAAAAGTTATGGTCCGTTTTCGACAATTTTTTCACAAGTGAAGCCAGAGATGATATGCACTAATTGTGTAAAGTTTTATTCCGTTATCTTCATTGGTTCCTTATGTTTACATTATAAAGTGGAGGAATAAGATGGATTTCAAAATTGAGTTATAAGGAAAGTAGTAGTGGTTGTGAACCGATTTTGCCCATTTTTTGTCCGCGTTATCATGGTATCAAGAAAATATTATATACCGAATTTCATTCGAATCGGTCGAGAAGTTCCTGAGATATGGTTTTTGACCCATAAGTGGGCGATGCCACGCCCATTTTCCATTTTGTAAAAAATCTGAGTACAGCTCCCTTCTGCTATTTCTTCTGCAAAATTTAGTGTTTCTGACGTTTTTCGTTAGTTAGTTAACCGACTTTTAGTAATTTTCAACTTAACCTTTGTATGGGAGGTGGGCGTGGTTATTATCCGATTTCAACTATTTTCATGGTGTGTGGTGGGGTATGTAAGAGAACCGACTGCAGAAAGTTTGGTTTATATAGCTTTATTAGTTTGCGAGTTAAATACAAATAACCGATTTGTGGGCGGGGCCACGCCCACTTCCCCAAAAAAATTACATCCAAATATGCCCCTCCTAGTGCGATCATTTATTCCAAATTTTAATTTTATATCTTAATTTATGGCTTAGTTATGACACTTTATGTGTTTTTGGTTTTCGCCATTTTATGGGCGTGGCAATGGTCCCATTCTGCCCATTTTCGAACTTGATTTTCTTATGGTGCCAAGGAACACGTGTTCCAAGTTTCATTAAGATATCTCAATTTTTACTCAAGTTACAGCTTGCACAGACGGACAGACGGACAGACGGACGGACGGACAGACATCCGGATTTCAAATCTACTCGTCACACTGATCACGTTGGTACATATGACTCTATATCTAACTCTTGTAGTTTTAGGTGTTACAAACGACCGTTATGTGAACAAAACTATAATCTCTCTCTAGCAACTTTTGTTGCGAGAGTATAAAAATTGGTTCGACTGTTTCAGATGCATCGCACGACCTTCATCACGGCACCGATTTACAAGTGCAGACTCCAGGCGCTCCAGAAAAATACTTACAACTTTAAAAAAATTTCAATATTTTTTAATAATAAATATTGTTTTTTAAGCCTTAAATATAGTACACTATCGTCTTAAAATTCCATTTAACGCAATCACTTCCTTCCCTTTCAAAAAAAATGCTAAAAAAACGCTTTTTTTGGCTTCTAAAGCAGATTACTGCCTTAAGGAAATATCACTTCTACAACTTTTCGAAAACAAAAAAATTAAAAGCTCAACCCAAAGAACATAGCAATTCTACAGCAAAACTCCACCAACAATATTTTGACATATAATTTGACTTTCCTCCACACATTCACCTTTCAACGCACCCACAGCTCTTCACATGTGCCAACACAAGCTCATATTCCGGTGCGTCAACCCACACACACACACACACACACTTTTAACCTTACATTAGTCAACCTTAATTAGTTTAACAACTTTAAATAAAGCTTAACGTTGAGCGCACATACGGTATATTCGTTGAAAAAAATACTCAAGTATGAGCGCGTGGATAACTATTATGCTACATAACTATTAAAAGAGATAAACCGAGTTGTACTAATTAAACACAAGTTACCGCACAGAACTTCCGCTATCAAATTCCGCTCGTTTGCTGCTGCTCGTTGCTTTTCGTTGCCTCGCCTTCCGCTCATGTGGCATTGCAATTGAAGAGACGCAAAAGTTGCGAGAAAAACACAAACGAGTAAACATCAACGACTTTATTTAAGTGTATGCGTAAGTAGTTTTGGAAATTATATGAAAATAAGTAAAGATAAATGGAGAAAGGAAAATAAAGTGCTTAAAATGTAGTGGGTACATACTTGGATCCAAATATTTATATAGTAGAGAAGTTGGTTCTTATTGCTTTACAAAAGCTGGTAGCTCACTGAAGAGTATATGTCTCATTAACACGGGGTCTGCATATTTCGATGTTCACTTCAGATCTGATACAACGCATAGTATCCTAAAGTAAGCGAAGTTTGGTACACCACTCAAAATTATTAGCTTTAAGAGCAAGAAGTAAGTCAGAACCTTTACCAAAACACACAAATATGAGATTATTTCACTTTTTTGAGAATTTATGCGCCTATAGACAAAGTATGTTAAGATCCCAAGAGCGATTTCAGAGGCATTTAGTTTGATTTTTTGATTAATATTCCTTCACAATTGAAACAAAGGTTTTCTGAGTAATCTTACTTCTTAAACTTCAAACATTTAGCTTGAAGTCCCAATAAAATGTGCTAAGAACCATATTTTATCTGTTGTTCCACACTTTAGAGCGCTCCTTGGATCAACTGAGATCCTGGTATTTGACTAATTAAATACTAAATTTTTGTTTATGATCTCCAACATAATTATCACTATTTACCATTGAACAACTCGCAACATGTTGCACAGAGTTTTTTTTCACATAAGAGTAGAGCTACACTCAGATTGGTATTTAATATTTAAAACGGGAATGGCGTCTTCAGTTCAACCATATCTCAGGAACTACTCAAACTCAGGAATTACTCGACCGATTTCAATGAAATTAGACACAGGAACTTTTCTTGACAGCCTGATGTTACGGATGGAAAATAGACGAAATCGGTTCACAACCACGCCTACTTCTCATGTCACACAATTTTAATTCTATATGATTCGTTCACTTCAGAATATATAAATCAATAATCAATAAAGATATCGGAAGATAAATTTGAAAAATACTGCATTGGAGGTATGGCATCACTCATTTGAAAATTGTCGAAATCGGACTTTAACTTCTCAAGGTCCCTAGATATCGAACGGTAGGACTCCAGTTATTATGGATAATTTTTTAGCAAAAATATCAGTAAATCTCTCCGATACTTTATAGAAACACGTTGAGAATCTTTTTCTTTTCACAATGTGCCTCTGTGCTAAAAATATATGAAATCGGGTCATAACTTCTTCCAGCTCACATATACCCAAATTCGATTTTTAACACTTCCGGTGTGTTCTATATTGGTCAATATGTGAGATATTGGATATATAATTAAGTGGATATATAATCTTAGATAAAATATAGCTTGATGGTGAAAATGTGTGAAATCGGTCCACGAATTACCAAAACCTCATATACTAGATTTACGTTATTCTAATGGACTTTATGCCGCATATGTGGCTTAAATTGTATATTATCTTAATAAAATTAAATAAATAAATTGCTATAGTATAAAATGTACGGTTACACCAAAAATTTAACTTGTCATACATTCAGTTTCTTCTACAACACTTTCTTTCATTTAACAAAATTGCGGTAATCCCAATCTCAATCAGTAATGAATGCTTATTAAGGCAGCAGCTACTACGACTCAAAGCTAATTTAATTTAACAATTTAGCAAAATAGGAAAATAGCAACTATGCAGTGTCACCAATTTATTCCCTCGGTTTGTTGAACACTCTCTCCATACTAATTGAGAGCAGCTTGTTTAAGTGTACGCTTTTGCGGTGTACTCAAGCATACAAAGATATAGTTTTACTCCAAGCGCTACTCGTTTACATTTTTGTATTTTTATTTTCTCTCTTTTATTTTTATTTTCTACTTTCTATGCTTTTTTTTTTTGTTGCCACACTACTGTCTCAGTATGTGAAAGCGTCACATACGAGCATTGCAATA
Source organism: Zeugodacus cucurbitae (assembly GCF_028554725.1). Lineage (NCBI taxonomy): Eukaryota > Metazoa > Arthropoda > Insecta > Diptera > Tephritidae > Zeugodacus > Zeugodacus cucurbitae. The sequence goes on from NC_071668.1 coordinate 5,399,473, forward strand.
AAATTCAATATATTTTCTTACCCTACACTTAACGCATCGTTGCATTTGTTTCTGCACTGGCGCCAAATGGCTACAGTTTCTGTATAAAACTATGTGAAGATATGTGTGGGAGTGTGAAGCATTGTAGCTATATGTATGCGTAACTTTACTGCTGTGTTTATATATATGTATCTGTGTGTACTTTAAGTTTACAGTGACATCCCCCCATTTATTTAGCTCAAAGTAAACACCAAAACAAGTAACCAACTAAAATGTGTACGCTTCTACTCTTTTTCTCATTGATTACTACACTAAAACACATACATTTACACAAACACACTTGAATATATGTCAACACATAGTGCCCACAATACACAAGTCTATCAGGTGACACGCTCGGGACATGAGCATTGCGATGTTACCGAGGGTATACTATTGGATATAACACCGTTAGTTGTCGATGGCAGGAAACTGGTGACACTCTATGATAAGGACCTCACCGAGGGAGTCAACTTGCTAATTGGTGAGTAGCTCAATGGTTATAGCAACAAAAAATCACAGATATCTATATAGATAAGTGTATGTAGATATATATGTTTGTTAGTTTTTTCCACATTTGTAGAGTTGCACGTCGTTGAAAGCTATGCAAGCATTTACTCGATGTTACTATGTAGTAACAGACTCATTTGCTCCCCTGATTTTATGCTGCATAACAGTGTTGTTGTTGCTATTATTGTTTTTTGTTGTTGTTGTTTTTACTGTTTTTATTGCTTTTGTTGTTGTTATTATGCTTGCTGTCATTAGCCAACACACAGTTGCTTTTCACACGCCGCTGCCGAGGGGGTTGTTCTGTATGCGGATATTGCTCATAGCACCAGGCAGTGCGTTTCCGGCCGCAGCAAAGCAGCACCTCTGCCACAGGCGTGATTGGTTATTAGTCATGGCAAGTGCTTTTGCATGGTCGAGCTGCTGTTGCTGCTGACATTAAATGCGTGTTGATAGTTTAATGCACGCATATACGCGTGCCAAGCAGCTTGTGCATATGCACAGCCATGAAGTTATAAATATTACTCATACGCCATGTCGTTCTGTGCGCGTCTACTGAATTAGGCCAGCTGAATGCGTTTGTTTGCAACAACTATAACAATTTTAAAAGCTAAAGCGCTTTAATAACGGTTGATAGTGTTTGTGCAGTTATGGCTACGATGTATGACTATGCTGTCAGGTCAGACCCAATAAGAAAAATTGTAGAAAATGTTGTGGCATGGCATTACAAAAAATTATGGCTGTCGACTGAGCTACTTTTGATCGATTTTTGAGAGCTTCAAATGTGTTCCTGAAACAGTTAGCCTACCATACTGTTTTTTTTTTACATTTTGTCTTCTCAGCTATCATAGTGCGATCAATTTCCTACTGGGCTGCTTGGCATATTTTCAAGCGTGGTAATCATATGCAACAGCATAGCCTTCAGTTAGTTTTAGCAATTTTTGCACACACTTACTGCATTAGCATTATGAACTCTACAGCATCAGGCGCACAACTTCATATTTACTTAAAGCTGCATTAGCATTTGGCGAGCACACCACCACCATTCAACTCATCATACATATATGTGCCAGTATGACAATTTAATGAAGTTGTCATTGCGATGCTTTCAGCTAGTGTTGGCTGAGAATAGCGCACCACAAAAACTGAGAAAATTTAGAAAATTCTACTGCAATCAAATGGTGAAATTTTACTTTTTTTATCATTTTTTTATTTTTTTTTTTAAATATTTTTTTACAGTTTATACGCGCAAGCACTTTACACTACTTATTTACTTAGTGGCATGGAATGCAAGCGCGCTTTTCTAGAAAATATTTTTCAATTTCTACCACTACATTATTTTCTCTTCCCACCTGCAGTTGTTTCCGAGTTGTGGGGCACGCAGTGTGTGCGTCTGAAGGTCACCGCAAAAACCGACAATTGTGGCGAAAGCGCCGAGTGCTCCGGCAAAGGTGTGTGCTATTCTAATCCGGCAATGGAGGAGTATGAGTGCCAGTGTTGCAGCGGTTTCGCGGGACCACATTGTGAGGAGATCGACGCCTGTACGCCGAGTCCATGTACAAATAATGGCATCTGTGTTGACCTCTCGCAAGGGCATGAGGGGAATTCATATCAATGCTTGTGTCCGTATGGTAAGTTTGAGAGAAAATATTTTAATTATATTCATTTATTTAGTACTTAAGCAGTAAGTGTTAAATAAAGAAATATAAGAGCTTTCATTGATAAAACTTTGTTAGAGAGAACCCTCGATAAATAATTAAAAAAAATAGAAAAACAAGAAAAAATTTTAACGAAGAATTCATTCTAGATACTTTTCGAGATTCAATTTCTTTATTCACGTCAATTCCACTTCATCCATCAAACGCCACTCCAGTACTTCAACGAAAATTTTACCTTTGCAATTAACTATTTTTCATAAAAAAAAAATAAAATCTCGCTTCCTCGAGCAATTTTTAAAAATCACAATTATCACTTAAATTAATCCGTTGTACAAAGCGTCTGAAAAAATATACCGAAAAAGCTCAATTAGCTGCCATCTGGCGGAGCGCAAAGCCAGCACAAATTTAATGTGGTTTTATAATAACAAAACTTTATTATTACCATTTTACTCGAACTAGTTTCAACATCTCCATTAACCACACACAGACACAGCGGGCTGCACCTTCTTTAGACAGAGTGGGCAAACCAAACAACCCATCAAGTCACAACGAGTCGTACAATGGACCGTACAACCCCAACCCATCACCGCTTGGAACGTCCAAATAAGCAGGCAACATTGTAAGCTGCCATTGGTGGTCATTCGCACTAATTAAACTCAATTAGGGTCACTATAGAAAAAAGACAGAAAAAGAACTAAAATTTCCACAACAATGCAGCCACTTTAAAGGTACAACAACAAGAGAGGAAGCAGAAGAAAGAATAGTGGAAAAGAAAAAAATAGAAAGGAAAGATTAAAAGTACGAAGCGAAAAAAATGTATGAATAGCGAACGTTTAATATAAGAAGACGGCACTGACTAACAGGACCTGTGAGCGTACGAAAACATGAAGCGTGAGCTTACGCTTGGCCAAAGCAGGATATAACAAATTAATGGCTACGTTTGTACTACAATATTCTTATGAAAAGGGTTTTTAATACTACATAACGCTTGAAAAATTATGAAATTAAATGGAAAGAAAGCTGGCCACAACTTTAAACAAAGGCAAACACAAAGCTTATACGATTTTACTACATTATGGACGAGCTGGAAAGTCTGCAAAAATATTGAAGCGAGGAGAAAATTAATAACTGAAATAAAAAATCATAAATGTAGAAAGAAGATGTAGAATAAGAGACTTTAATATGGAGTAAAATAAGTTAAAAGCAAAAATGACAACGAAAGTTGAGTTGTAAACACAAAATTGAGTTGTAAAAAAAAGTTGAGTTGTTAGAAAAAGTTGAGTTGTAAAAAAGTTGTTTCTCCAGATTTGCTTGCTTCCAATTTTCGTACCATTTCATTTAATTTAATTCAATTTTAAGAGACTCAATTGAGTAAATTAGCTGCTTTTACTAATAGTTAAATAAGTAAAACTAATTAGAGCAGGCAAAGTGAGAGCTGAGCAAACTAATTTAATGCAATTTCATCTCACTGCTAGAAATATCAAATTAAGAGACTAAATGCAAGTGGAGGTCGCGAACTAATTATTTGCAGCAGATATTAAATTTGACATTTATTCCAAAGTGAAAACGCACACACATAGCACTCTATTATTGCACAATTATTAGCTGAAACCGCAAAATGCAGCGCGCAATTTCATTTGACGCTCACACACATACTCACACTCAATACAGGGGGACATTATGCGCCAGACCCGAAATCGCATTTAATCCTATTAATTTTATTTCAGCATTGCTTCATTAATTATTGTTGTTGCGGCATTTGTGATTGCATTTAATGTGGATGAAAATCTCAAATGCACAAAGAGATTATTGCGTTAATTACAAGCGGATGCCCGCAGCGAAGCTAAAAATTCTGATTGATTTTTTGAGCGTTTTTTCAGTCAACTTTTTAACCGGAAATATAGGAGAGTAGAATTGTAATTGGATTTGAGCTTAAGCTTTGAAATATAATTAATTATACTTAGTGGATTATATATAAGTGAATAATATGAATTTATAATTGAAGATTGAGGTTGAAAAATATATATTTTAGGGTGTGAGATATAATAGTAATTTCTTTTAATATCGCTAATTAATAGTTATTTGGGTATGTAAAAGCTCTGTGTGAAAGCTTTCGAATGAAAAGAAATAACGATTTTATTATTCTGAGCAGTATTATAGCTTTTAGAGTGTCGGATATAAAAGTAACGAGTTAGTTAAATCGTTTATTAATACTGAAAGCTTAATACTGAAAGCTCTGTATAAAAGCTTCGGTACGAACTTAATATTTACTAAATGCAAAAACGAATGGATGACTCTGTGCAGTGTTTGGAGCTGCGCAATTCTATTCAACTCGAAATTTCAACTGTTATATAGCGAAATTCTAACTTTTAAAGTAGAAATTCGCACAAAATATAATTGAAATTCAGCCAAGCTACGAAATATAATTAACAATAATTTTATGCTTAGATTAAAGCAAGGATTTTAGGAAAAGGAAAGCTAACACGCTAAACATGTAAATAGAATGCGTTAGATTTTTCGTTAATGAATATTCGGATATGTGAAAGCTTTTTATGAAAGCTGTCAGTGAAAGCTCAGGAAAGAGCTTAAAATTTACTAAAACCAATAACGATTTGAGGATTATTATATTACTCAGTCGAATTGTAAACTGTTTCAAAGCGTTATTGGATCTTTATAACAATGAATTCATGGAAAAATGGCCGGTTATTGTTACAGTGACATTTATTTTCGCTCGTTTTTAATTTTTACAAAGAAAATACTTTTATAGCCATTGTTGAAATATTGTTTTCTTGCTTGTCTTTCAGGATATACGGGCAAAAACTGTCAATACGAGTCGGATCCATGCAACTCCGCGGAATGTATGAATGGCGGTAGCTGTGTTGGCAATTCGACGCATTTCAGGTAAGCTTTTGAATAAAGGCTTTTAAAATTTATTTTAGTCATGGAATTTGTGGTTATAATTTCATATAAATAAACAGCTAATTAAAGCTAATAAATTAGCGAGCATACCATAAAATTCAGTTGATTCACTGGCGTATAAAAATTAATAACTAAATGCAACTAGCATTTCACTATAAAATCCTCTGTGCCATATTTTGGCATATCCGCAACGACATTTCATACTGAAAATTTAACACAAAAACAAAAAGACATTTACTCACTCGCTTTAATTCAATCGACACGCCAACGCATTGTGGCGCGGTGAGAGAGAGTGGGCTTGAGTGACTTTTAGCGCAAAAATTCACGACCACAATTGAACAATACAAACACCACAATATATGCGCAATACGACAAAAATGTCAATTAAAACTACAACAACAATTAAAACCACAAAAGGCACAAAAAGCAAGAGCAAAAACAACAAAGCGCAAGTTTTGTTTTGCGGCATTTAATTGAGCAAAAATAGGCGCAGATTTATTTGTATGCATATATACCCTTTACACACATACACATATACCCCTGAAGACACACATTCATTGTTACCTGCTGAAATATACACACAACAAAACAGATATTTGCTTATATATTTACCGAGGTATTTCGCGTGATATAGTGTACATATTTGCCAACTTTCAGTTAGATACGCCAGCAAACGCTATGCCTCTATGTATGTGGTTGTCTATGCCTCCCAGTGTGCTTGCAACATCACCTCAAAAAGCATTTCCTCACCATCTACACACACAAACCATATCAGCTTCTATATGTACTTTCATTTATTATATAAACTCTCGCATTTTGTCTTTTGTTTATTTTAAATTTGACTACAGATGTGACTGCACGCCCGGCTATACGGGGCCACTGTGCCAGCACAGTCTCAACGAATGCGAATCATCACCATGTGTACACGGCATTTGTGTGGATCAAGAGGATGGCTTCCGTTGTTTCTGCCAACCGGGTGAGTATACATACATATATACAATATTGTTTGTGATATTTCATTTCATTGCGCTTGCCGCCGGTGTTGGTTTCGCTTGGCTTTGTGCTATACTGGGTGCAGTTCGGGGAACAACCAGAACAAGAGTATGACTTTTGACAGAGTTGTGGAACAAGTGAATAAACGCGTCGATATTTATGAACTGTTTGTGAAATAATGCAGCTGCAATTCGGCGCATAAAATGAAGTTTCTCTGTTGGAATGTCAATATTTATGGGTGTGGTAGTTAAAGAAGTAGCAGAGGTTTTTAAAATCAAATTAAAGATATAGTAAAAGTAGTTCAAATTTTTGCATCAAATTGAAGTTTTTATTTAGCAGAGTTAGAATGATCAGATTAGATGAATTCAGCTCAAAGATATTGCGTTTTGTTCGAAAACTTGTTGAAATTTTCAGGGTAAACCGAGAAACTTTCGTCCTTATTAACGAAAAACTGTAACTTCATAAACTTCTCTTCAGGAACAGATAGTAACCTCTAGTGTCAAATCCGAACTATAAGGTGGCTGCATAAGAATATCTTTAAAAGATATACGATACGGTTTACAAAGCCATCTATAGGAAAAATTAAAAAATTCTTGTTACTACTCCTTCTTCTTTCTTCTTTACAACCGTGGGTCGATTTGGGCGAGAACACAAAACATCGTCAGATGCCTCTATTCTTTGCGAAGTCACGCTCACGTTTACATTCCAAAAGCAGACCATTCCTTACACACTTGGTCTTTCCATTGAATGCGTGGGCGGCCTTGATGCGTTGTCCATCTAATCCATAAGTTTCGAACCGTAGGAGTTTTCGCATCAACTTTTGGACAAGTCCTTCCTTATTCCTTAGGTCCTTCCATTAGATGTGTGTGCGCCCTTATTCCGTGGTCGCCAAACCAGCGTATTCGTTAGATTTTTATGCACTTAACGATATCCATGACGTCGTAGAGCTCATACAGTTCATGGTTCCATCTTCTGCCGGACTCCTCGCTTACGCGGACCGCTTCCAAAGACCTCCTTCTTTTGGAGAACAGTTCTTTCGAATATTGCAAATGCTTTCTCATTTCGGTTTATCATCATCTTTATGTCTGCGATGTATAATAGAACGGGAATGAAAAGAGACTTATAGAGCGTAATTTTTGTTCGTCGAGGCAGCGATCTGATTCTCAAATACCAACCGATCTCAAAGTAACACTTGTTGGCAAGTGTTATTCTGCGCTTGACCTCCAGGCTTTGGTTGTGGGTGGTATTTATGCTGGTGCCGAGATAAACAAAGTCTTGCACTTTTCCAAGACGTGAGGAACCTTATGTATGGCCTCAAGGTACTTTGTCTTGCCCTCCTTCACTACATGATCAATCGCTTCTTCGCTTCTTTTTCTAGGCTGAAAAAGGTTGTGCTGAGGACTCCGTTTGCATATGATGTTAATTTTTACCGACCTATGCTATACTCAAAAAGTACAAAAAAAGGTCATTCCAGTGAAATAGACCTCATGGAGAATTGTCAAAAATTATTTCGAATTTAAAAAGAATGCCAATAGCTGATTGTCATCTCAACAGTATTCAAATACCTATAGAATCCTCACAATTTGCGATTGAAGAGTCACACAAAATCAACCAAATACCGAAATTCCGACTACACTTCACTTGAAAAACTCAATTCCATTGATTTTGCTATTCTAAAACCATATCAACTTGAAGCCAATGCATGGCGCTGCTTTATACGCTGTTGTACTGTGTGGGAGTATTGGATTGCATGGATTTTGCACGCGAATTCGTTACAAATGAAATCACAATAATACGTGCGACACACAAACACACTCATATATATGTATATGTATGTATGTATGTAGTATATATCCAGTATGTAGTGTTGTAAGCTAACCGCATATAACGTTGAATAGCAGACGACAGCTCACATCACATTCACTTTATTTGACATTCAAGAGCCCGCATGAAACAAACAAATTAAATTCACGAATTGTTTCGAGTGCCAAACAGGAGACTTCGCCGCTGGTGAATGGTGAATGAGTGTTGCTTTGAGTGGCAAATGTTGTAAGCTGGCAAAATGAAAAATTCAATTAGGAATGCAATGAATTGTCACACAAATCAATATGTACAATATTCAAATTAGCAACGTGGGAGAATGTAATCAACAAAGTGAGTGTGACATTTGGGCATTGCAAAAAAAAAAAATAAATAAAAAAAATAATAAAATGAAATAAAAGAAAATAAAAAAATTGCTGAAGAAGGTGCACAAATATAAATCACACAAGTGCCACAGAAAAATGCAAAACAACACCATATACATTTCTCATAGGACTAAAGAGACAAAAAATGTCCAAAAAAAGGCAAAGCAAAGAAAAAATTTTTTTATGAAAATGCAAATGCGCGCTGACAACTGTCTGCGTCCCAGCGCCAATGCAAAAGTATCAACACAAAGTATAAATAATATTTGGGTAAAATATATTCCAACACTACAACAACAACAAAACCAACAACTGTCATCAAACGACTGTGTGGTCTAGCGGCTACTTATTGAAGCTTTGACTGGCGCCACTTTCAATTTGTGAATTTTGCTGTTTGTCCCCAGAGGGCTGCCCTGATCAACAATGCTTCGTTGATTCAATTCCAAACTTAATAAACACAGACATACATATGTACATATCTCAGATGCCAAATAAATAACTTTATGCTAATGAAATTAGAAAAATAAAGTAAATACTTAGGGAATAATAAGACAGTTGCTATTTTGCTAGTGTAAAAAAATAATAAAAAATCTAAGAAAAAGTAAAGAAAGTTTGATATTTTAGATACTGTCACAATTTTGAGAATTAAAGTCGTGTGAAATATTTGAAGAAACTTTATTGATAGAAATCGGTATCAGCAATTTTTGGTATGAAATTAGCTCGCCTTAGTTGATTTGTATTCATTCGGTGCTAGGAAGAGATATTGATTATTCTCATAAATTACAAATTACATTTAATAATCCACATATTTCTTTGTAAGAACGATATATATTGTAACTAGGGGAAGATACACCCATCTAATTCCGGTAGAAGCTATAATGAGTTAAGCGAAACTATCTTTCAAAGAGATGTCTCTCATAAATTATTACCGTTCGACCTCATTTAGGGAGGTATGCCGTCACTCTGATAGCAGAACGGCAATACTGGTCTTGAACTCGCTGTCTGTAAGCTCAAAGTTGTCCAAGAGCTGACTGATCAATAGCATCAGGCTGCCGGAGCACAGCGGAAGCACTCGAAACTGCAGAGCTGATGAGCTCGTGCGTAAGAGCCCTAATCTCATCAGATTTGGAACGAGCTGTTGTTCTATTGTTGTCCTACGTTCTCGCACTGGTTTCGTGGATACAGGGGGTCTTTAAGAACCCGCTCCTGAGTGAGTGCGAGATCCTTTTGACCCAGAGTGGATCATTGCAGGTCCACTGAACTACTTACTCTCTCAGCAAAGTTCAACTCGCCGCTAAACATACTTAACGATACAAGTTGCCGATATTGCATGGAGGAATACGAGATTGAAACATCTTAACACTTTCTCCTTCACTATCCAACTTTTGCCAAACTGACACAGAAACAGCTCGGAAGCATTAGTTTCGGCGTACCAAGATGAACTGGCTCGATTAGGTATTAACCGTCTTAACAAATTTTTAACAAGCACAAAGTGCTTTTTCGACGTTTGAAGATCTGTGGTATCCATATTTAAGAGTTCGCGGCTTCACAAAGGACTGCCGATTTTAGGTATCTAAGTGAGATCCATTGGAACAGCCCATTAACCTAACCTAACCTCACCTAAAGTATTTCCCGAGCATTGAATATCTATTACAGTTTATTCGATTCGCTACTCTCCAAAGCTTGGCGAATCGAAGGCAGCTTTAACCTCAACCAAATGGGCGGAAATCAATACATATACGTACAAATAGGGACTAGAGAAACGTATTTTTAGAATATAAATACTTAACTATAGAACGAAGCCGTTAGAGTAAATACAGTTATGCTGTTATTAGCTGGAAGACCTCACTCTATGTCTTTTAAAACAAAATGCTTAATGAGTTTTTAAACAGCAAGTGGATCGTACTTCTGCGAGACCCACTGTAAGAAACCATGTTCATGTATTCGCCAGACTTTATCATCTCTTCATTAAATCCATTTAAGTATGTAATTAATATCTGGCAACTCTACCACATAATAGCCCGGTAGTACTTAAGATGAAATAAATTGTTGCATAAATATTGGGAAATCCTTTCAACGATTTATTTACATAATTAAATGCTGGAATTTCGCGCTCGAATGCAACAGCAATCTATAAAGTACTCTTTTCTTTTATATGCACACATAGCCACAACTTGCAACATCGCTTATGCAACTTCACAGCGCACAACTGACTGACTGACTTACCGCGTTGCAAAACGGTTATTTTTGGCACACATTTTCCACTTCATAAATCAACGGGGACATATCATCTGCATAAATCTCATTAAAAAACATTTCCATTAGTTTTCATTTCTTTACACAATTGTGCCAATACTGACTATATTCTACCACTCAATTCGGTTTTTTTTTATCGCATACTCTCTTTCATGTCTTTCGTGTTATTGCGATGTCTGCAACGCCTGAACTGCTTGCAACATGCAAACACACACACACATCTGCTTGCAACATTCAATAATGGCTGGTTGATTACGTTCGAACTACCGTGGCTGCACAGGATTCGCTGGTGAACTCTGCAATTTTGAATATAATGAATGCGAATCGAATCCATGTCAGAACGCTGGCGAATGCATCGATCATATTGGCAATTTCGAATGTCGCTGCACCAAAGGCTATACGGGAGCGCGCTGTCAAATTAAGGTAAGTGAACATACATACATACTGTTACTACATAGGTATACATCTGTATAAATCTATATATATGTATAAGTCAATTCTGCTTTATTTTTTCACTTTTTTTCGTTGCATTGATAGCTTTAAGTAAACTGAAAACGACAAACTCAATTTGTATGGTCACATGACACATAAAGAACTTAATTTGTAGCCCAACATAGAGCGTCTGTGATGAACGTTCGTTGCGAGATTTCATTTTCTTGTTGTTCTTTCTCTGTTTATCTTCTTATTGGAGATTTTTCCTGCTTATTTCTCTCAAAATTCTATTCTTAATTCATTTTATTTTTATAATTTTTTCACCTATTATCGATATATGTTCTCTAATTTAGTTTTACCGTTATTCAAAACCAAGTATTCTTTGTTTCCTAAACAGGTTTGTTCTTTTTCTTCAATTTCGCCATTGCGAGCTGTTAAAACAATCAATTTTTCCACCCAGTTCCTCTCAGTTCTGAAGAACACACCGTTCCTGACCCTTTATATAAGACCGATTCCTACTTTAATAGCAATGACGATCGATATGCTCTGAGGTTACAGTAATATTGTAGTGTAAAAGCTTCAACAGATTCCTTTTATATCCAATGAGTATGAATCGAAAATAAACAGTTTCCTCTTATATATAAATTTATAATGTTCTAGGGTTCCTAACTTGGCATACATGAGTCTGTATGGCTTGAGGTTATATACAAGTCTTCAATATGGTAGGCTAACCAGTATATGGCTCATGCTTTTACATGGTTTATATGATCTGTATATAAAACCTTAAGACTCCATTCTTTCGGTACATAAATCGGGTTCTTTCACCTATCATTGGAAATCTATTAATACATAAGGATTTGTAACCATTTCATTATATCTTCTGTGTACGAGAAACTGTCTACTCTGGTGGTTTTAGCAGGATATTACTAGGTCTTTTACATGATAAATGATTATAAACTGTATTCAAAAGCTTGAGCGCTCACAATTTCAGCACATAAATCGGGTTCTTTCACCTATCTTTGGAGATCTGCAAATATATAACAGTTTATAACACTTTCATTATATATTCTGGATATCTATAAGAGGTGTTCCATATCAGGAAGTCTTAAAATAATTTGTAATGAAACCCGTAATTCTTCTGCGAAATTTTCTTTAAACAAGAAAAAACGTTAACTTTGGCTGTAGCGAAGCTAATATATCCTTCACCTGTGCACAGGTGCATTTATTTTAGTAACTATGTGTTTAAGCAAATCTAAAGACGTAAGAAAAAGTAAGTAAAAAAAAGAAAACATTTTACTAATTCTTTTTAGCCGGGTTGTTTGCTAGAAACGTTAAGGTTATATAGTTAACCGATCTGAACAATTTCTTCGGAGATTATATTATTACCTTAAGCAGTAATCCATGTCAAATTTCGTGAAGATACCACGTCAAATGCGAAAATTTTCCATACAAGCCATTGATTCCGATCGTTCGGTTTGTATGGCAGCTATATGATATAGTGGTCCGATATCGGCAGTTCCGACAAATGAGCAGTGAGGCAATGAAGAGAAAATAACATCTGCAAAATTTCAAAACGATATCTTAAAAACTGAAGGACTAGTTCGTATATATACAGACGGACAGACAGACGGACAGACAGACGGACATGGCTAAATCGGCTCAGCTCAACATTCTGATCAATTATATATATACTTTATTGGGTCTCCGACGCTTCCTTCTGGGTGTTACAAACTTCGTGACAAACTTAATATACCCTGTTCAGGGTATAAAAATATGAGATAAACCACTTCAAATACCTCCCATCAAACACATCTACGCTCAAATTCGTCGACTCATCGTAATACGATCTATATGCATATTATATAGATTTTTACCCGTTCGTGTTCTCTCACTTTATGTACTCACACACCCTAATTGTTGCTATAACACACACAAATTTTTATGTCCCTCTAAATTTATTATGAAATACCCCACAAAAACACTTGCTCATATAATATATATAACCAAATTGCGCTAACCACCGCTATCTCATGTCCGTTACTAAATATTTAGGTGGATTTTTGCGCTAACAAACCTTGCCCCGATGGACATCACTGCATTGACCATGGAAATGATTTCAGCTGTGAATGCCCGGGAGGACGCAATGGCCTGGATTGTAATCAAATGCCACGAAAGGTAAGTTCTCGTAATTTATGTAAGAGAAATTCGTTTTCGACACACAACAACAACATCATTGAAGACACATATATATAGTATAAACAGACACATACATGAACAGACAGCTATATAATAAACAGCTACACACACTTTCCATATAAGATACTGAAATAGAGGCAAAACCAATGAAATACGAAATTCTTATGCAGACAGCGATTTTGCTACAAAAATTAGATAAATTAAAAGCGGCGAGATTTCCATCAGTTGGAAACGAGAATTTAATTTGGGTTTAGCATAAAGTTGACTCAACTAAACGTGTTTAATTTTTAATATTTTCAATTTATAGATATTTATTAATAAAAGTTATTTTAAGTTATAGAAAATTTAACTTCAACTGCTGATTTCATTTCATATGCACTACAGTAGCTTTAAACCTGTATGCTTGCTCTCACATGCTGTTTACTCGCATTTAGTTTCAATTTTTATTGTTTTTGTTTTCTGCTTTTTTTGTTGCTTTTACTGTCATTTCTTTGCCCCCAAAATACGAGTATGCAAATTGGCACGGTAGCCGATTAGTTTTGCTAGAATAGCGAGCTAGATACCTACAAACATACCCACGTAGAAATACGCGCGTTATTAGTTTTGCTCAGCTAACAGTACGCTTTTTACGCTCGCTTTCATGTTTCTACTTTTTTTTGTTTTTATTTCATTTCAGTGTGTTTATTTGATTTTTTATGCAGATGAATTAGCACATATATGTGTATGTATGAAGTAAAGTGAATATGGAAAGACAATTTACGACAACCATTTCACTACAGATTTATTCGCTTTGACTAGAAATTAGCTGAAACGAAATGTGATTCTGTTGGAACTTTTTAGTTTAAAGGCATAAAAAAATATTTTGATTTTTTTTGGTATTTTTAGTATTACTATACAGCCTCATTTATATGGTTTCAATGGGATCATTAATAAATTGTACTAATTTTACAATTTTTATGACAAAACTATAGAGATTGAACTACTCGACCAATTTCAATGAAATTTGGCATATCATATTTTCTTGGCAACCTGTAAGTACGGTTGAAAAATGGGGGAAATGGGTTAATAACTACGCCTACTTTTCTTATTAAAAAATTTTGAATTTCAACTTATTCGTTCATTTTCAATATATAAATCAAGAACTACTAAAGATATCGGAATACAAATTTGAAAAATACTGTATTATTTAAAAATTGGAGAAGGCGGACTATAACTTTTCAAGGCCCCAAATATCGAATATGAGGATCTCAGAACGAATGGATAATTTTTTAACTAAAATAACGGGAAATCTCTCAGAAATTTTATAGAAATTCAGATGGAACAAGTAAGGAAAATGCTAAGTTCGGGTGCAACCGAACATTTTATACTCTCGCAATTTATTGAAGAAATTTTATTAAGATAACATTCAAATTAACCCATAAATTCGGCATAAAGTTGAATAGAATAACGAAAATCGTCATATATAGTATATGAGGGCTGAGGTAATTCCTGAACCGATTTCATTCATTTTAATCAGCAAGGTACGCTATAACCAAGACTATACGCTCACTTAATTTTGCTAAGATAGCTCACATATTTACCAATACATATTTGCGGAATAAAGCTCACCGTAGTTTTGGAAAACCTATAATTAGGTATATGGCAGCTAGGAGAAGATACTTTTGAAAAACCTACAATGAGGTATATGGAGATGTTATGACCCGATTTTAATAATTTTTGGAAAAGAGACACACTATTAGAAGAAAACAATTTCCTCTGAATTACATTAAATTATCTGAGAGATTTACCCATATTGTCGGTTAAAATTTATCCTTAGGCGCTGAGTTCAACATGTTCGATATCTGGGGCCTTGAAAAGTTATGGTCCGTTTTCGACAATTTTTTCAGTAGTGAAGCCAGAGATGATATGCACTAATTGTGTAAAGTTTTATTCCGCTATCTTCATTGGTTCCTTATGTTTACATTATAAAGTGAAGGAATAAGATGGAATTCGAAATTGAGTTATATGGGAAGTTGTCGTGGTTGTGAACCGATTTTTTGTCCGTATCAGGGTGTCAAGAAAATATCATATACCGAATTTCATTCGAATCGGTCGAGTAGTACCTGAGATATGGTTTTTGACCCATAAGTAGGCGATGCCACGCCCATTTTCCATTTTGTAAAAACATCTGAGTACAGCTCCCTTCTGCTATTTCTTCTGTGTTTCTGACGTTTTTCGTTAGTTAGTTAACCCACTTTTAGTAATTTTCAACCTAACCTTTGTATGGGAGGTGGGCGTGGTTATTATCCGATTTCAACTATTTTCATGGTGTGTGGTGGGGTACGTAAGAGAACCGACTGCAGAAACTTTGGTTTATATAGCTTTATTGGTTTGCATAAATACAAATAACCGATTTGTGGGCGGGGCCACGCCCACTTCCCCAAAAAAATTACATCCAAATATTTCCCTTCCTAGTGCGATCCTTTATTCCAAATTTTACTTTTATATCTTCATTTATGGCTTAGTTATAGCTCTTTATGTGTTTTTGGTTATCGCCATTTTGTGGACGTGGCAATGGTCCGATTCTGCCATTTTCGAACTTGATCTTCTTATGGTGCCAAGGAATATTTGTGCCAAGTTTCGTCAAGATATCTTAATTTTTACTCAAATTACAGCTTGCACAGACGGACAGACGGACGGACGGACAGACATCCGGATTTCAAATCTACTCGTCACCCTGATCACTTTGGTATATATGACTCTATATCTAACTCTTTTAGTTTTAGGACTTACAAACAACCGTTATGTGAACAAAAGTATAATACTCTCTTTAGCAACTTTTGTTGCGAGAGTATAAAAATTTCCTTCTAATAGTGTGTCACTGTGCCAAAAATGTGTAAAATCGGGTCATAACTTCCTTCAGATCCCATATATCTAATTATAAGTTTTAAAAACATCCGGTGGGTTTTATAATGTAGAAATCGGTTAATATATGAGAGTTTTTTTGGCAAAATCAAGTGAAAGTATAATCTTATGAAATCTTGTATATCTTATCTTAGATATAATGTAGCTTGGTGACGAAAATTTGTGAAATCGGTTCAAGAATTATTCCAGCCCCCAAATACTGTATATAATGATTTTATTTATTCTAGTGGATTTTATGCCGAATATTTGGGTCAAATTATGTGTCTTTTTATTAAAATTAAATTAAATAGTAATTTAGAGCATATCAAAAGTAATGTTACCGTTACTTAGCCCCTCCTTACCTGCTATTCTCTATTTTAATAATATAAATTCAAATTCACTACTATAAATTTCCAACTACACACCACAAAGTACACAAGGCACACAACTATAAACCCACTGACAGCCTGCATATTAAACATCATTTATCGCGTAAATTATCACGAGCGGTTTAACAAAAAAGAGTCCATAATTTCTGCAAACTCTCTCTCTCTCAACCTACTGAAATAATTAAGCGAATTTATTATCATTTGCGCCATGCGCTAACCTCACATTAAAACGTCATTATAGCACCGTCCGCACCACAGACATTAGCACTAACTTTTTTATACAAACTCATATATAAACTGTGTAACACACACACATATTAGCATAGTACATATTTTACACATTAGGAAATTTACTGGCATAATTATATTTTACTTTTCACTTTTTCCCCACACTAACACTCGCCTCTTCCCGTCTAACGTTACAGCAATGCAGTGAGAATCTATGCAAGCATGGCGGCACTTGCTGGACCAGCGGCGCCTCCTTCTATTGCGCCTGCCGACCCGGCTACACGGGCAATATGTGCGAAGGTGAGTAGCTATGTGAAAGTATATCATCTAACTGCTAGTACTAAGCGCAATTTGGTTGATAGCATCACTGTCAGTAGCCCGGAAGCCGCAGTCGCGCCACAGTAGTGTAGCATATAAATAGGCACTTGACACTTGCGCGTTTGTCGCTCGGTCGCACTGGTGTCATGCATAATTTTTGCCATTATGCCAAGTTGTAAAATTAATTATTTAAAACGGCAGTTTTTTTTTGCGGCGAAAGCAAAAAGTAAAGTTGATCTACAGCTACCGCAGTTCATAATTGCTGACGGCGCCTGAATGTATGCTATGATAAAATAAATTGTATTTATAAATATTAAAATGGAATGATGTGAGGCTTTAGGCTAACTGCTGCCTTATTTTATATAATTTTTATAATTACTTAGGCCATAATATATTATTATTTAACAACAGATATATATCACATGCATATATAACGGCAATTTATTTTACTACTTCGTCTAATTTCATACTACTCTCATATTCCAACTAACTATATACGTTTCACTCCTATCTCCCTCCTCTGTAAAATTACTTTTGCCATCTTCAACATACTTAACACTACTTTTCGCATTCCACGCCGCTGCAGACGAATTTGTTGTGGAGACTGTCGTTAGTTCCAGCGAGTTTATGGTCGACGATACGAGCGCCAGAAATTTTAATGACAAAACTTTCGGTTCATCGGTTGTGCTAAAGAGTCCCATTGAATTGCATAATGCATACTTTGGAGCGGGTGTGTTGGCGGCAGCCGTTTTCATTGTGGCCGTTGTGGTAAGTATCTCAGTACTCCTATGTATATATAGTCTATATTTTAGCATCTCATCATAATCGTTATTTTCTCACACTAACGTCATTAAGTATACTTAAAATCTCTTCGTGTAGTTAAATTGCTTAAGCATAGACATATACAAATGTGTGTGGTCTCATTTAAACCGAAATTATGTGTTACTTTGCGAATTCCTCAAAATCATTACCAATGCCAAAGCATCCTCATCAGCAGCGTGCTTATAATTTGTCAGCATGACTATGCATGAATATTTCCCTTTGAATTACCACTTTACGCATTTTATTGCTTCTTTAGGCGCTTTCAGTTAGAGGAAAGCTTAATAGTGGTGGCGCAAAAGTTTTGCCAGCCTATACAAGAAAGGGTGGTGATTTGGCAATGAATGGCTTTGGTAAGATAATGGCGCTCATGTGGTCTGATGACTAGTCAAATTGTTGGACAAACTTTCGAACTTGAAAACCTTTAAAGACTTTTAATTACAAAGAGCTTTTGTTCAAACGAGCTATTTTTCTATTTGCTATTGGTTAAAACTTGGTATTTTTCATTAGATCGTACTAGCACTGAGTAGACTTATATTTCTTTTATTTCATTTAATACCTACAGATCATGAGATCCATTATTCCTTCTAGGAAAAATATGTAAAATAATATTATCTCGAATACTCCTGACACTATAACGCATTTTCATTTGTTGAGACACAACTTTTACTTTAGAGTTTCCTAATTTAATAAAGCATTCCCTGACTATAATCAGTGTCACATTCTACGCTGATTTCTTAAAAGATCAAATAGTCTATATTAACAGATTTTGTGATGATCTTGATACCAAAACTATTACCAGCAGTTATTACTTTTAATACCATAGAATCAAGAGATACATCATTAGTTCTAAGAAAAATCTCTAAAAGAATACATTTCTGGAACACTTCTGCCTCTATATCGAGGTCCCCATTACTTTTCTTCACCGAAAATATATAATACTTCCAAAATCGAGAGAAATGTTTTCTTTCAAAATCTTTAAGACCGGTCCAGATAAGGAAAGTATAAATTTTATTCGTTGGGAAACTTCTTTTACTTCAGAGTTGCTCAATTTAATGAAGTACTCTCTGAGTATAGTCATTGACAAGCTCTACGAAAGTTGCTTAATAGATAAAATTGTCTAAATGGATCGGTAATACCTTCAGATCAAGTGATCCATCATTTCCTCTAAAATATCTGTAAAAGAATATTTTCTCGAACACTTCTGCCTCTATACCGGAGTCTTCGTTACTTCTCTTAACCTAAAAATCCATTAAACCGCACAAGACGATGGAGTTTTTTTCTCTAATAATATATAAGACTAGTCCAGATAATGAAATTATAATTTTTATTTGTGGAGAGACAACTTTTACTTCGGAGTTACTAGATTTAATGAAGCTATCTCTAACTAGAGTCATTGATATAAAATCTGCACTGGTTTCAAATTGTCTAAATGGACCGTTTCTTTGGATGGATTGTGATAATTGATCACATTCACCTCTTCGTCCAATATTTAATAATCACACCTGATCTACTAATTTAATTTGTTAATTTACTGCCAGCACGACCTGTTTTACGTTCCTCTTGTTCTCTCCTCCCTCTCTCCAACAGGTGGCCATCTGTCACTGCAAGGTGAATCAGACGTACCGTAAGTTTTCAACGCGTTCCTCCAGCTTCTTTCCAATACTGGGATTTGGACGACGCAGCAAATCCCAAAGCAAACTCAACAAACACTGGCTCAGCGGCAAGGGACTGGGCGCGGGCGCTAGTGGCAGCGGTTCATTGCGCTCATCGGGCTCAACGACATCGCTGACGCGCGGACACCTACCCTCGGCGCACAGTGGTGGCGCAACGTCACAGCAACAGCGTCAACAACAGCAGCTGCAGCAGCAACAGCTGGGTGGCGGCCAAATGCACGAACGACCGTTCCAACGGCATTTGGCGATGAATTTGGAGAATGATATGTATTATACAGTTGATTTTAGCGAGAATTCACAGCACTCACCGCTGATACAGTGAGACGCAAACGGTAAAGCGACGGCGGCGGCCACCGACACTATTGCCGCTGCGGCTGCTGCTGTTGTGGGCAGACTTGTGGTGCGGGCGTTGGTGGGTGTTGTTGGCCGGAAACGGTATGGCACGGATAAGAGGGTGACAGTGGGTACTGAAGCGCAGCACAACGTTGCGAATAGCAGTTGTAGCAACAACAACAAATATAATAACAACAATACGCCCACTAGTTGGTTAGTTAAATTTACAAAACGTTCTTATTAAACGGCCAAACGCTGATTATTTACCGATCATAATTACGTTTGTGTAGACGACGCTGATAATAATTATGCGATAATTATAATGATAATTGAAAATAATACAAATGTACAGACATACATAGAGTTGTAGTTGAGGTAGTGGTGAAGGTGGCTGAGAGAGGAGAGCTTAAGCTTGTAGCTGTCGCCACTCTCTCTGGTCTCCAAGGAGTTTTTAAAGTTTTTTGGGTGAAATACTGCTGTTATTGAAATCTTAATTGAAAATTTCACCTTTCCACTCAAGTCCGTAGATATGTATGTCTGTATAGTTGCAAGTGTTGACGTGTAAATGGGGTGCTAAGCAGCATAAGTTATAATGAATGACAACTAAAATCAAACTGAAAATTTAATAAGCTTAATTGCAAACTAATTAATGAAGTACATTAAACTACATACAGACAGACATATAAAATTGCATTCGATCAAGCTGAAATTGAATTGTAGATAACTTGTATGCGATAATATAATATGAGAGAACAGCGATGAAAACGAAAATTTAATTGAATTAAAACAACAAAAAGTATTGCATTTTAAAATTACTAACTTAATTAATGTTTTCCACCGCTTTAAGTGGACGAAGCCGTAATGTACTGAGAAGACATCTTTGCAGAAGAGACCATTCAGGCTTAAGATTTGAAACCCAAATTGGAGCGTTAGTTAAAGTTTAGTTCAATAAAAGACAGCAAAAAATAAAAAAAAAATTAAAGCAAATTTAATTAAATTAAATTCAAATTAGTTATAGTGAATAGTGAATATAGTGCAGCATAACAGTTATTTAAAATAAAGATAATAAAAAAAAAAATAAAATAAAAAATTATTATAAAAACAAAAAATATTATTAAAACCTAAATAAATAACAACTAAGAAAGTATCTAACATTTTGCTACGACTCGCTCCTTATAAAATGACTGGTTTAATGGTTTAATGTTTGCAAGAATGTTGCAAGGTTTAGCATACAAAAAAAATAATTTACATAAAGTATGGCAGTGCTTTTGCCAATAATTATAATTATTATGGTAATAATTATGTGTGACAGAAGGTCAAGTATTTAGCTTATAAATAATGAAAAATAAATAAAAACAAAAAATATATGAATACGGTAAATAACTTAAGTGTAATTATATGTAACAATACGCTTTCATTATGTTCAATAAATTAAATGTTGCATAATTGAGGCAATAATTGATTTGCTTGAATAAAATCAAAACAAATTTGCGCATTTTTAAAGGCAGAGAATTGAGAATGGTAAGTTAATTACATATAAGTTATGATTATAAATTGTTTTTAGTGCAATCAATTTATTAAAAAATACGAAAACTCTTTATAATAACTAGTAGACAAGTACAGCCAGTTTATTTGTGCAACTGGTATAGTTTGTTAGATTTATTACTCTCTAACATAAGTCTAATGGAAGTCAGTTGAGCTCTAAGTCAGCTGAGGATGAGAGAATTACATTTAAAAGAGAAATGTTAATACCAGAGAGACTTAGTGTAACGAAGCTAAGCTCGAATCAAGAATGATAATATTATAGATTGAGAAAAATTTGACAATTACATGTGTTCAAAAAATAACGGGAATTTTTGTTTTTTTGAAACAAATATTTATTCATTCGTCTACATTGATGTTGTCGCCTTTCAAATAGCACCCATTTGATATTATGCCATTATGCCAGCGTTTTTTCCAATCGTCGAAATCCTTCTCACACTCGATTTTTGAATATCTTTTGACTCTTTCAGCTATTTCTCGTATTTATTATTTTTTGAAAATAGGAAGAAGCCACACGGAGTAATGTCAGGTGAATATGGATGTTGTGGCATCGTTTTAGTTTTGTTTTTGGTCAAGAATTAACGAACAAGCCATGAAGTTTGAGCTGTTAACAAACGAAAATCGCCAAGCTCATAAAAACACGTCTAACCCTAAGGGCTGCTACATACAATGTAAGCAATTAATACCGCTGAAAATTAAAATCGTACTTCAGAGGCTGACTGGAAATTAGAGTCTCCAACCCCGTGATATTTTAAATTTTACCATTCCCGTTATTTTTTGAACACACCGCGTACTTATTTTCATGTAATGCCTGACAGAAATAACGTCAGAAAAGCCAAAAAAATATAGTAAATCAGAAAAAAATACTTCCGGTTCCTATGTGCCCCATTTTTGGTTCCGGGTGACCCACATCCGGTTCCGGTAACATCATATGGGTGCTCCATATGCGGTAACATCATTTCCGTTACCTCATGTTCGATTCCGGTTACCCCATAGGGGTTATCGGTTACTTCACCATATCCGGTGCCGGTTGACCAACATCCGGTTCCGGTAACATCTTATCTGGACTTCCCATATACGGTAAAATCGTTTCCGGTTCCGGTATCATATTCGGTTCCTGTTGCTCAATTTCCGGCTCCTGTAACATCATATCCGGTTGACCGGTTGTGGATGTCCCATATCCGGTTACCCCAACAACCGATTCCGGTAGCATCATGTTCAGGCAAATATTTCCGGTTCCGGTAACCCGGCAGAGCAGAGCAGAGCTTCTGTGTGGAGCACCGCACCACTTTCGAATAGTCATAACTCCGATTTTGATATTCTTGGTGTCATATGAAAGTGTATTAAATTCAAAGTAAATTTCTTAAAAACTAACAGGTGTGTGTTCGGTTACACTTGAATTTACTTTTTCTTCTAATATTGTATAGCGGTTAATATATGAGATATCTTATCAAAATTAAGTGATCGTATAGTCTTGGATATAGTGTACCTTGGTGGTGAAAACTAGTGAAATCGATTCAGGAATTACCTCAGCCCTCATATATGATTATTTTTTAGGTGGAAATTACATAATATGATATTTTCGATATTGCAACGAATATGTGTTACGCAACAAAATTTCGTCACACTTTCAGTATATTTTTTTTAATACTGATGTGAATTGCATATTCGATGCAGTACCCGCTGGTGGAAGCCGAGTAAGAGGGAGAACTCCACTCCGATGGAAGGACCAGGTGGAGAAGGACCTGTCTTCACTTGATATTACCAGTCAAGAAGAAGAATAACTGCATATTCTCTAAAATATTGTTAGTTGGAGCAAGCGTTGTTTGAAGCATGTTATAACGTTGCCACCTGTTTGAAAGTCGAAAAAGTTTATAAAATAAAGAAACACAATAATATGGGTGTCAAACTCAAGATATTTAAGAAGATAAACAGTTGACCATATTTTTAAGTGGGGTTGCCACCTGTTAAATATTAAAATGATATATTAATATGTTGACAAAATTCAAATCAAATCAAAATAAAAAGATAAAAAATAGCTTACCATTTAATTGATTACAAATTTTAATTTAATTTTAAAAAATATAGGGTTGCCACCTGTTCGAAAATTGAAAATCTACAAAGCCGTGACTATGAATTCTAGGGCTATTTAGTTTAGGACTAGATGTACATGAAATAAGAGATTTATGAAATTTTTTGAGCAGAGTTGCCACCTGTTAAAATTTTTCTTTCAAAATATTTGAAAAAGTAATATCAAAATCAATAAAAAAGAGGTTTAATAAGACCTGTAGTTGAAAATATTTTTACGAAGAGTATTTACCAAAGATTTCGACTATATTTCAGTATATATATTTTGAAAAAAAAAATCATCATACTCTCCTTAGTATATTATTTGTCGAAATAATGAAATAAACCCATTTTACATTAAATAAAAGATTTATGAATTTTTTGAGCAGAGTTGCCACTTGTTAAAATTTTCTTTCAATTTATTTGAAAAACTAAATTAAATATTTCAAAAAAAGAAGTTTTAATGAAGTATACAGTGGAAAATATTTTTACAAAAAGTATTTACCACAAATTTCCACTATAATTCAGTATATATATTTTGAAAAAAAAAATAAAACAAAGATCATCATATCAGATCATTATATTATTTGTCGAAATTATGAAATAAGCCCATTTTAATTTTAATATTTTCTCTATCGAATCTCAATATTTATTATTATTTTATTTCGATTATATTTTATTTTTCGTTAAACCCGCAATTCTTTTCACAAAAATATTGAGGTTAGAATTTTTGGTGAGAAAATAACCGCTTGGAGCATGAGGATATTTCGAAAACCCACAATATCCTGTGTGGTATATTTCACTGTACTGGTATGCGCATAATGCTTCATTCATACACAAATTTCAATTTAATGCTGCCACATTTGACCACAATATGTGCATACTTTTATTTTAATGGCAATAAAATGGCCAATAAAAGCGGCTACTGATAAACAAAAAACATTTTTCAACGCTGAATCCTTACACAAATCCCAAATGCAAATAAATGTAAACGTAGATATGTGTAAATGTATATATCCAGTAGATAGTAAAATAATTAAAATTGGCATAAATTGGTTTAATTAAATGAAAATTCCAAATGTACTCAATCAACTAACAAAGTGTAAAAACACCGCACTGCAAAAAAACGGCATAAAATTGACGCGCTAATAAATAAATAATAACGAAAATGTACAGAGATTTATTAATTACATACAATATGTGGCTTTTTAATTACTTACCTTCGTTCGTTTCATGTGTGGAAGCTTTTAAAGCGCTTTTAATGAAAAAATATATAATAAAATGGTAATTAAAACGCCGCCGGTAAATTGGTGATTTAAATGTGTATAAAAAGTGTAGTAATTTTATATGGCGAACTGTATAATAAACACAACTGAAATTGATGGTGATTTCCTATTGGTTTAATGCTTAAATAAATATGAACAATGGCGAGATTATAATTTGGGATATTAGCTTTTAAGGATGAAAGCTTTGCAAGCGCTAAAGTGGCTAAGTGGAAAAAAAATATTAAGAGATTAACATATAAATTAGTGAAATTCATTACAATTTCATCACTAAAATCACATTTATGAATTTCACGGAACTTTCACTTTTTTCACAGAATTACAAAATCTTAGCTTTTACGTGGAAGCTTTTGTAGCTCTAAAGTTCCTACATACAAAGTGAAAAAATATTAAGAGATTATCATATAAATTATTGAAAATCATCTCAATTTCAAGACTAAAATCACATTGATGAATTTCCTGGAACTTTCACTTTTTTACAGAATCACAAAATCTTAGCTTTTAAGGTGGAATCTTTTGTAGCTCTAAAGTTCCTATATACTAAGTTTTTATGATATGAATCTATAAATTATTTAAATTTGTTTGAATTTCACTACATAAATCACTTTATAGAATTTGGATTCAGAAATTCTTGGCTTTTAAAGAAAAGACTTTTAAAGATGAAAGCTTTTGAAGCGCTAAAGTGGCTATGTGGAAAAAAATATTAAGATCATAATATATAAATTACTGAAATTCATTCCAATTTCATCACTAAAATCACATTTATGAATTTCACTGAACTTGCACTTTTATCACAGAATCACAAATTCTTGTTTTTTAAAGATGAAAGCTCTAAAGTGTTTACATAGAAAAAAATTGAAGTTATGAACCAATAAATTATTTAAATTCAATTCAATTTCACTTATGAAATCACTTTATGGAATTTGGATACCGAGTCAAAAATTGTTGGCTTTTAAAGGTGAAAGCTTATGAAACTCTAAAGTATCGAAATAGAAAAAAAATTTATTTATATATAATTTTCAATTTCACTTTTTAAATCACTTTATGGAACTACGATTCAAAATCACAAGTTTGTGAAAAAAATAAATAAATTTTTAGCTTTTAAAGGCGAAAGCTTATGAAGCTCTAAAGTATCTAAATAGAAAAAAATGTATTTATATACAATTTTCAATTTCACTTTTTAAATCACTTTATGGAGCTTCGATTCAAAATCACAAGTTTTTGAAAAATAAGTTAATTTTTTTAACCGCTATTTTCCAATTCCACGTAGTTCCAGTGCCTTGAGATCATTCAAAAACTGTAAGAAACATCTCTTCTAAAATTTTATTCATTTTTATTATATATTAGACGTTCGATATTTGAAGTTTACATGAGTAGGAGTTTTAGATTTACAAATAACAAATACAATATACATACATATACAATACAAATAACAAAATACATATATGCGAAAGTAAATTAATGCGCTGAGCAAAAATTAAATTAAAACTAACAAATAAAAGTAAATAATAGCGTGTTTCATTGCTAAAACTAAACAAAAACAAAACTTCATTTCGCTAAAATAAACAACATTACTTAATTACGAATACTTTGTTGCTTGACGGGCATACATATACTATATATACTATGCCAAACTTTGTATTATGGGGACCCAGAAATGACTACCATATTAATAAGGAAGATTTTTTTATGAAACCATTAGCTGCTTCGCGATCTCTTTGCTATTATTATTCATATTATTTTAATAAATTTTTATTGTTTGCATTTAGTTAATATCACTCAATTCAAATACATATATATTTCAACTCATATATGTACGTGTTATGTAGCTATGTAGACATTACTGTGTGTGTGTGTGTGTTTGTTGGCAAACCATAAATCATGTAGCATCGTCCTTGACATTTCGTTCGCCTGCTATACTCGCGCCCTTGCCGTTGACTTGTTGTGTGTTGGCGGTGTCATCTTGACTGGCGACAGTGATTTTCGAATTATTCAAATCGGTCTCTTCGGGTATCACTTTGGTGGTATCTTGATCCTGTGCGGAAGTGGAAGAAGAAAAAAATATTAATTAACTCATAATATAGTAGCTGACTTGTAATTAGTAGTGCACATGCACTCGTTACTCGTATATACATAGTAGTTTATTGGAAATCGTTTATCATTCAAGCAATTTCAGTGCACACACTTTTAGTTACTTTCCGTTAATTACATTTTATATATTTTACATATATGTATATTTATCTAGCTGGGAATACTGTAGATTAAAAGATTGCTTTACAAAGTTGTTCCCTGTATAACATTTATATAAGAACCCCCCTGAGATAACTTAATACCAACCATATAGTTAGAAAAAATTTATTTGACGTATTTAACATTTAATTTAATTAACAATTTCATGCAAAATCATATTTATAAAGTTTCATCATAATTTAGTACAATTACATATTTACAACCAATATTTTACATTACTGACGTTTACATATTACTTTCTCCGAAAAGGATATTTATTCTCATCAACAAACAAATAGCGAACACCTGATTTAAATACGGAAAGGGAGAAGGACTGTGAAGATTCTTTTTATAATTTAATCTCATAAATCATGAGATCTACGGTTAATCGGTCCCGATTCCAGATGATGAAAAAAGTACGATTTGATATTTTCAGACCCAAAAGAGATCTTCTAATGAAGGAACTTATTTTACACAGCTTCTTAACCCAAAATAGATATTCGGGAAAGAAATAACATTTTTTCTTCTCAAAATCAGTTTGGAACCGGTATCAAGGGATGGGATCTCTACCCCTGTTTGAATTCAAGTAAAGTTGCATCTGGAATGCTTCTGGTTTTGCGATTATATTTCAATATTAATTCAATAGAATCAAAGAAATTGTTGATTACAGTTGAATTCCCTAACTCGAATCACCAAAGTCCACAAAAAACTTTGAGTTAGAAAGACTTCCGAGTTACGGAAGATAATTTGTATGAAATTTTACTTATATTTCCAATTCAACAGTACGTGATATGGAAAGCTTCGAGTTATAGAAGTTCGAGTTATGAAAATTCAACTGTATTACTATGCGCTGCGCTCCGGGCTGGTTAAGGAATGTTTATCTTCACTATCAGTGACATCGAGCTACTTCATGATTAGACCACTAGAAATTGTAAGGCTGAGGACCATGTCTGTCTCACTTATAGTAGAATGGAACAAGGAGGAGCACCGCTATACTAATGTGGTTTACTAATAGACTGTTAGGTCTCATTGCTGGTCAGCCATTAGCACTTCCACAGTCGCTAGTTCATTCTGGCCTAAGGTGAATCGCCAGAGGTGTAGGGAGCTCTTCACCCCCAGCAAGATTCATCTCTACTTAGTCGTAGAGGTTCTAACCGGCTATTGTCCTAACAGTATCCACGCTGTTAGATTAAAAATTTAGCGGATTATAGTTGTAGAAGTTGACTGGAAGAAGACGAGTTGGAATCATCTCATCAGTTGCTTCTGGAATGTCCCGACTTTGCGAGATCAAGACACAAATTTCTTAGATCTCACTTTTTTGAACAACCACTCGAACTAGCAAATATTGAATCTCTATAGACATGTAGGTAGTAGGTTCAGGTCGATTTGTCGAGTCTTATTGTCTAATCAAGGGAGGTGATCTTGATTTTACAAAGGACTTTCTCTTATAGTATAATTGTTTTTCCATCTCGAGATCAGCTATACAACCTTACCTAACCTAGCACACTAGGATGAATAATTAAATACATGGCAAAATGGTTTGATTTTGTGGTTTGTTTCTCGAGAAGCTCCTGTTCTATTCTGATATGATCTGATATGACAGGGCATTGAACTTTCAATCGGGGTTATAGGCTACGAATGAGAGAACCAAATCAACTAAATTAAACAGTATTCCACATGGATGAGAAAATATTCCAGAAATTAAAGAGAGTGTCCAAAGGTAGTATCATAAACACCTATTCTATATATAATATCAGAGTATTCGATGAAGTATCTACGAGAGGCCTACTCTTTAGTATGAACATAATCCATTATGTAAATACTCTGTGATTGGGTACAATTAGATCACATGGTCAAAACAATTTTGGTAGGAACATGGTAAGCCAAGCAGCACTTAAATTAAATTTACTTTCATATTTGTATTTCTGTAACTCTATCATCAATCGATCGATTTTTAAGATTGTGGTAATTTTGGAAAGGTAATAAAATGCAGATCTTATTACGGTATGGAAACCAGATAGTGTGGCTTTGAAATATGGAGACATAAAAATGGCAAAAATTCTTAATTTTTCAGGATTTCAAGCTCCTTGCGCAACCTCTAAACCTTTTTTGATTGACCCAAAACTTTGTATATACTAGTTTTTGGGCTATTCGCATATTTCTAGGGGGTGCGATCGAGAGTCGGAATACTTTGGAAAATAAGGGCCATCCTAATGTGCATATGCAGTTTGCAGTCGTATGTACAAATATATATTTAAGTATACATATATCTAAATACACACGTCGCAGCTGTGCTGAGCCATAAATAGTTGCAAATCCCCAACGCCTAGCACGCTTTGAGGCGCGCGCGCACACCTAAATACAAATGAATGCCAACATTTTACAACAACACACACACACTCTCATTTGCTTAATATACTGTTTTGTGTGTGTTTTTTCATTGCTTTTGTATTGTTTTGTAGAGCTTTTGTTTCCAGCTTTTATATTATTGTACTGTTTTTCCCAACAGCTTTATATGGCTGTTTATGCGGCTTGTTCTGGCATTTCTACATGATCAATCAGCTTGTATTTAAATGATTTTATTGCCAATACAAGTGGATTACACCCTATGAATGTGGTCATTGCATGAACACGTGTGCGTGTGTGTGTTGGTGTTGTTGTAGTTTAGTGCGCATTTTGACACGTTGGAAAGTATGGCAGCACGTTTGCCTGTATGTGTGTGCTGTAGTTGTTACAGCAGCAAACTGCAATATGCGCAATTGAGCAGCTGCATTAATGCATGATTGCATACAAAGTGATAGATACCAATGCGTGTATTCAAGCGCTGCTGATATGATGTGCGTTTGTAGATAACGATACACATACGTACACACGAGCACACGCACTCACAAACTCGCATACATGCATAGAGGGAGAATTTTACATGTGTATGCATATGCATATATATTTATGAGTAGCTTCTGTGAGTATGAATAGTAAGTAGAGGCGGCCTTGTAAGTAGTCGGAAGGATGTGTATGTTAGTATTGTGTGCTGCAAAAGAGTTTGTCTGTCGTGTTGGAAATCTCATTCGCACGCTTGATTGCTTGCATTGCTGAATTTGAAGGATGAAGATGCTTTTTTTCATCCAAGTTTACTTTCATTCGAAAATATCAAGCTCTATGAGCGAAGAATTGTAATTGCATTTGATTTGCAGCACAAAATGGCAATTAAGTACTGTGTTATTGAGCGGTACTAATAAGATTTTTGTATTTATTTCTTAACTTTATTTTATTTGTTTTAGTTGAAGCTTTTAGATTACTAGTTCAACATGAATATTTAAGATTTGTGAAGGAAACGAATATCACTAAATTCATATGCAATTGGTTAGTACCGTTTTCGGAACTCTTTAAAATCGAAACTAAAAATGACGACTACTATTCAGCAGTGGTATGAATTTTATACAGCCTTATTATGCCAACTTAACCATTAATCGAGCGAGCTTTCACCCAAGCTTTCATTTGCCGCTCGCAGTGTAATAATAAATTGAAAGACATGTTTTAACTGAACAAAATCAAAGGCTTACTTAATCGTATTATTTAACGATTACATTCGCCATTAAAAGTTTAACCATTAATCCAGCGAGCTTTCAACCAAGCTTTCATTTGTCGCTCGCAGTGTAATAGAAAACTATAAGTTTCCGTGTAAATAAATTGCCTTTTTAGAAAAAACGCGAACAAAAAAAAATTATTTTCGAGTTCGAAAAAAGCTTCAATGGAAAAATTTTAATTATTCGTACTAGTGAACGATTACATTCGCCATTAAAAGTTTAACCATTAATTTTGGGAGCTTTCACTCAAGCAAAACACGATCTATCGCCCAAAATTCGAGTTCAAAAAAAGCTTCAACTGAACAAATTCAAAAGCTTAATTAGTCGTTTTACTAAATATTACCTATTAATCAAGAGAGATTTCATTCAGGCTTTCACTTATCGCTCGCTGTATTATAGGAAACTAAAAGGCAAGCTTCTGTGTAAATAAATTGTATTTTTAGACAAAAAAATTATCTATCGAAGTAATCTCGAGTTTGAAAAAAGCTTTAACTGAACAAAAACAAGATCATAATTATTCGTATTATTAAGGGGTTATATACAGTTAGAATTTTCAAAAAATCGTTTTTTTTTATTTCATATTGTACTTTTATTTATTTCTTAATGTACATGTATTTAAGAATACACACAGAAAATTTCATATCGTTCCGGTGAATATTTTCAAAGTTACAAGCAAATGAAAAATTTGAAAAGGCGTTTCAGAGTGCTTGGAAGTACAAGGTCCAAACTTTAAACGCGTTTTTCTCAAAATGGTGTTTTCAAAGTCGGTGACCAACATTACTCGAAAACGGCTAGACCGATTAGTCTCAAATTTTAACACGACCTTCTTAAATATATTTTTTAGTAATTAATCGTAGATTTTTTCTCTCCGATAAATATTTTGTTTTTTATAAAGAATTTAAGGCCGAAATTTCGGTGAAGAACGGATTTTTTTTTTTTTTGAGAAACCGCCATTTTGTCAAAAAAATTTATTTTGCTTATTACTTCGATTAATTACTAGATTTAACATTATTTTAACGAAATCTGTTTGGTTTTTTAATTCCATATGATCCAGTTCCGAGATATAGTGGTCACCACAAAACGTCTTTTTTGAGAGGAGCTCCTGGAGATCAGCTGTAGCTCTTTTTCAAATAAATATTTTTACTAGTACTAAGTTTTAAAATACAGTTCAAAGATACCAGAATATGTGTATAAATTTTTGGATCAATAAATTAAAAAGTTTTCTCAGAAAAAATTCTGGAAAATTCACTTTTTTTCGGCCGTCTAACTGTATATAACCCCTTAAACGATTAAATTAATAATCAAAAGCTCGCCAATTAATCGAAGGTGTGTTCACTCCAGCAAAATATGATCCATCGAGCTTTTGAAAGTAATAAATCGAGTGAATTTCGAATTCGAAAAAAGCTTCAACTGAACAAAATCAATAACTAATTTAGTCGTATTATTGAACGATTACATTCGACATCAAACTTTTACCTATTCATCGAAGGAGCTTTCACTCAAGCTTTCACTTGACGCTCGCCGTGTTTAAAAAAACGTAATAGATACGTTCCCGTGTAAATGATAAATTAAAATCACGATCTACTGAGCATATTAGAAGTTCGAAGAAAGCTTCAACTTAGCTTTTCGCAACTTTTGTTAATTAAAGCTTAAAGTACGGCGCTTACACTCATTACAAAGCTTGCCTGTAACTACCTTATATTTACATACGCACACATAAATATTTAAAGAAGTAAACATACATGGTGCTCTAGTTTTCGAACAATAACTTAAGATCAGTGCATATATAAATATTTATACGCACAAAAAAATATGCAAAAATGTTGCACTAAATACGCTCACACTTCACTTGCACGCACCCACCAACCATGAATGCAAAATATTTTCAACGAACTTTTATACAAAATGGAGTCAAGTGTCATCAAGGAGACAACGCACTAACGGCAAACACTTGCTCAAGCGCACTCGGCAAAAAAAAAAGCACGCTTATTGCAAAGCAAGTGGAGTGGAGCGTATTCGAGTATAAAATGTTATACACTAATAAATATATATAGTATAAATATATATATTTTATATACAATCATATCAATGCAGGCACTCAAAAATGGAGTTGGAAGCAAAACGAAAGCGTGTATTGAACGCAATACTTCAAACTGTGAAGCACCAGCAACACTTTGACGTATGGAGAGTAAAGAAAAAAAATATTTTATAATAAATTGTAAGCATTGAAAATTTTAAAAATCAAAAAATTAAAGTTCCACCCGAATACATATGTATACTTTGCGTGAAATATCAGGCAGTAAAAAAACAGTAAAGCTTCTGCTCCACATAATTCAAATCAAGTTATTAAAAATTCTAGCAGCTCCACCAATACATAACCACTAAAAAATATAAATCTCAAGCACAAACAACCACAAAAAAGCATAACTTGCCACACACACAACAATTTCATAGAAATTTTTTGTTATTTTTTTATTTTTGGCATGCGAAAACCATTCAAAATCATGCAAAAAAAAACAAAAATCGCATTCCCCAATCACATGCAAAAGCCGAAAAAAATAAACGACGCATTGCAACGAAATAAATCAGAAGTAAACTAAATACAAGGAAGAACATTTTGACGGCGCTACTAATGGGCACCGCGGCCAATAGACCTACAGCTATGCGCACCTGTAAGCTGCCTGCATAAATGCAGCTGCCAAACGAAGCATGCAACGCGAAACGTGCAATACAAAAGCTACAACAACAACTATAACTACAATTGCAAACTTCAACTGCCAACATGCCTCTTCCCCACCTCTCAACAGCATGCCAATCATGCGCATTTGTGTGAGTGTGTGTGTACGTGTGTTGGTGTGTTTTTTCATTTTTTTGCTTTTGTGTACATTACCATCAGCATTGTGTTGGGTATAACGGATAAATCCATCGCTGGTATTGATGTTAACAAACCACTCGGATACTTTTTCATGCGGCTGGGGAAAAAAGTCGATTCAACGCCCTGCAGTTTGCGTAGTATGCGCACGGCACAGTGCAACAAATGCGCCAAAAAAAAAGCAAAACGGAAAAATAAAACAAAAATCAGCAAACATAAATTATAATCGAAAAACAAAGCGCAAGCATGAAAAACGCTGAGGAATAACAAATTTGAAAAAAAAAAATCAAAAAAAAATATTGAGTGTAATTGCTGAGTTTGAAATCAAATTAAAATATTTTTATGATTCGAAGCAGTTACAATTTATAATTAAGTGGTGTGGCCACTATAAGATTAGAAAAAACTATGTAAGTCTCGCTTAAAGTACCCTTCAGGGTCCCAAAAATATTATTAAATTTTCTGAAATTATTTTTTTTGTGCTTAATGTAAAATTTATAATCATGAAAACATTATTTCATTGTAATAATAATTTTTTTCTGCTTAAAGTATACTTTATGAGAGCCTAAATATTATTCAATTAAAAAAAAAAACCGATTTTTTTTAATTTAAGTTATTTTTTAAAGTCATGAAAATAGTTTTGCATTTACAAAAATCGATTTTCTTAGCTTAAAGTATACTGTAGAGTCCCGAACACATTACTCCATTAATAAAACAACGATTTTTTGGGCTTAAGGTATGCTTTAGAATCCTTTCTGAAAATATTATTCAAGTCAAAAATCCAATCTTGAAGTATACTTTAGGGTCCCGAAAACAATATTGAATTCCAAAGAATTTATTTTCTTAGCTTAGAGTATACTTAAGTATCCAGAAATCATTGTTCCATTAAAAAAAAAAAACATTTTTTGGCTCAAGATATGCTTTAGAATTCTGAAAATATTATTCAAGTCAAAAAACCAATCTTGAAGTATATTTTAAGGTTCCGAAAACAATATTGAATTTCATAAATTTCATTTTCTTTGCTTAGAGTATACTTCAGAATTGTTATTCCATTTGTAAAACAACGATTTTTTTGGATTTGATATAGTGAGAAAATATTTGCTTTGCTCAAATCTCAACAAAATAAACTATTATTTAATAATTAAGAAGTTATTATTTAAAACGTTGGACCAGAGCTTTCAGAGCTTTCACAAATCAAGTGAAAAGCTTTGAAGTATACTTTTGGGTACACAAAAATATTATTCAATTGATAAA
Source organism: Zeugodacus cucurbitae (assembly GCF_028554725.1). NCBI lineage: Eukaryota > Metazoa > Arthropoda > Insecta > Diptera > Tephritidae > Zeugodacus > Zeugodacus cucurbitae. The sequence goes on from NC_071668.1 coordinate 5,434,112, forward strand.
ACACCGAAATTACTCCCGGTTTTTCCTACAGACCTACTGAATACAAAGTGCATTAGTAAATTCGTGATATTTGTGGGTGTTAAGAGCTTACACATGAAAGTTCGATGCTACATAAATTCACTAATTTGAAAAGTTCAACGCTACAAACCACAGGAGTGCCTTCAAAACTCATTTTGTAGTAATTCCCTACTTCAAAGAATTGTTAACTTTGATTTATTCCATTTTTTTTCTAAAATCAAGCAATCAACTCATGAATATGTATTATTTCACTACACTTAAAGTTAATGGAGATTGGTACGTAATATGAAATCGAGAAAAAATGCTACTTTGCAAAGGAAATAATTATAGGCCACTAACTTTTCCGAATAACTGCAATATATATTACGAAAAACTTTAACTCTTCAAAATTTTTTAAAAATAAAACTCTCACAACCGAACCAAAATCAAAATCATTGTGGGAACTCGCTTTACTCCATATCCGTGCGCCTCAAGCTATTTGATACAAACAAAAGTCGAAATCATTTTCCGGAAATTTCGCGCAATAGAAATTTTAATAACGAAAAAAAATTAGACAAACAAAAAAATATTAAGTATTCCATACAGACGCCGTGCTGCCACTCGATTGCTTTTCGCAATTTCGACAAATATTGTTTCTGCAATACGTTTTGTGGCGCTCAAGCAATTCATTTTCATTTTTTTATTTTTTATTTTTATTTCGCACGTTCGACGCCAAAGCACAACGAAACAATATCATTGAATGCAAAGGTCAATTCGAGAAACAAGAAAAAAAGGCGAAAAACACACGCCGACGCCAATGGGAAAATTGGGCAAAACAATTGAGGCGATTGCACAACAGCTGCCACGGCTGCCAAACAACAGTGTTGGCTATAATGCCAGCGATAAGTTGAAACAAGGCAAAATTCGACGAGCAGCAACATAGGCGCTAGAGCCAGAGGTCAACTACAAGTGCTTTATAACGAAAAATAGCCGAAAGCGCGGAACAATGGAAATGGCAACAAAATATGCACATAGCAAAAGCAACAACAACAATGTGCGTTGAAATCACGTTACAAATCAACACAATTGACGGCAATCAACGCGTTGGTGGGGTCTACACGCCGCGAAAATCAAAAGCCTACCTGAGCGACGCCAACGTGGCACCAACGACGATGACGAGGCTTAGTCTACACGTTGTAACGGATTTTAAGCACGCACATATACAAGGGCAACAGAAAATGCACGCAAACAGGCACTTTCCGCTTTTTACACTTTGCGCTCTGCTTTCCGCCGACACGGCCACGACACGCACCAGTCAGCCAACAGTCACGCTCAGCGCGCCAACTAAGCGGCTGCTCACGCACACTTTCAGCCGTTACGCGAGGCGCCATTAGCAATTTTTGTGCGTTGCGTAACGCCCAACCACTGAAAGCATCGAAAGTACCCTCCCCCGTCCCCCACTTACCTCGAGCACCACACCCTCCAGCGTCGGCTGTGAGATGTTCTTCAGATTGCTGTGATTCAATTTGGGTGCGCTGTCGGCACGATTTCGTCCTAATGATTGATTTGATGTTTTGTTATCGGCTTTGCTCAGCACCGAATTATTTGAGGATTTGTGATTTATATCCAGTGTTGAGCGCAAAATGTCAACCTTCGAGGCGCTGCCGATGTGACTACCATGGCGTGGTACACGCGTTGACTCGACATTATAACTGCTGCGACGATGTGACAAATGGTCGTGTATATCCGCCTACGCAGGTGCACGGCAGCACATTACAGTATATTACGGTACATCACGACGTGTTGCGTAAATGGTGTGAAAAGTGCACGAGCGGCGACAGAGAGCGAGAAAGAGAAAGAAAGGAAAGCAAGAATATAATGAAATAAATTAGAATTAAATTTTCGTGATTAAGCAAAGTGCCAGCGAGCTGCTGAACAATAGCGTGCGGGATTGTAGATAATACAGTTATGTTTGGGAAATAAATGATTCAATTAGATTTTTTTAATTTTTGTGATTTTTAAAAATTTTCTTCACTAAAGCAGCATTTCAACTTACCCTTGAGCCACGTGGCAGCGAAGTTAAGCTGCCTATCTGATTGTATTTGATCATCAAACTGAGACGTTCCAGTGACATAGATGTGCCCTGCTCTTTTGTGGCCGGTTCTGTGAGCTTCTCGGTCTCACCATTCTCCATAGCCTCGGCTTCTTCTTCACAGTCGTCAATATTATGATCGAACTTACGTAACCAAGCCAGATGCAGTAAGCCGTAAGCGATACCGCCTACCACAGCCAACAGACCCATATAACGGAAGGCATCTCTTGTGCCGAACTGTCCAATTAATAGACCACCAGTAAAGGAACCACTACCACGACCTAAAAAGTGTGTAGAAGTCAATGTGTTAATGCTTGATAAAAAATTTGTTCTTAAAGTAGTCGAGCTCGATCGCTGGACAGTCACTAGCATCTGTTCTGTCACTAAATCATTCTGATCCAAAGTAAATAGCAAGAGGTCAAGGGAACTCTTCGCCCTAAGTAAGGTCAACTTTCCCTAGTCATAGGAGTTCTAATTGTTCTATGTGCCATCGGCATTCACGTGGTCAAACTAAACATTTTACGGCTAGCTGCTGTAGCTGTGATGGGGTAGAATCTTCCCAACATTTTCTTTTGTTACTCCCCGCCTTTAAGAAAAATCTCTGCAGATTTGTAGTAGGTTCGAGACGCTTTGTCGATTATAAAATTTCAGTGAGCGGGTAAATTTTTTGACATCACAAAGAACTGTCCTCAATAGTGTGTTTCCCTTTCAACCCCCGTTTCAGCCATCGAATTTAACCTAACCTAACCTAATCAAGCTCGATAAATGTTCCATATGTTCTTCCACCTTTGTAACACTGAATATATTCAAGGTAGAAGATGGTTATATTCTAATTCTAAGAGGTTTTCTACTTTTGCTTCAATGCATACATATGAAGAATCTATCGATCGGAAGGAGTCTTTTATCTTCGAATGAAAAGTCTTGATCTTTCGATATATGTAGATAGTCATAACCAAAAGTTCCTTCCTTGATCTTCTACTTATTTATCGCTAAAATCCAATGCGATTTGTACGTCTCCACCAAAGCTCGGTGGTCGGGACTGTGCTCCGTGAATCGTCGTATGTCCGAGTGAAAAGAAAAACTTCTCCACCATATATTTTGAACGTAGGGACGACCTCCCTCTTCTTCTCATTCTTCTCCTTCTAACGGATAATCCTTTCGTAACTAAGCGATATAGATGTCTCGCTGTCGTCTCTTCAAACTAGAGTGGGCGGATCTAAAGGTTTGAATGGTTAGACCGATGAGATCGATGGCTTCAACTCGAAGTTGCAAGCTCAACAAATCCTTAAATTTCTAATCTATACATATATTTATACTATATAATCTTCAAACTACTAGATTTTTTGGCAGAAATTTCATGTCATGATAAAGAGGTTATCCCATTCCCCTCATTACTTACCCAAACTGAAATGTGCCATGCCCAGCACACCAATCAATGTGGCTAACAAGCTTTTCGGTGCCAAAATCGAACAATAAGTGGCCGCTGCCACCCACATCAAATGGCATGACAGTGCCTCCATCGCTTCGAATGGGAAACACCACCAGGCATTTCTTCAGAAAAAAATACAAGGAATTAAAGAGACCAAAAACAAATCAAAAACGCCAGTGCCACTTACTCAATGAACGAATAGCCCACTAGGCGGCCAGCATGTGAGAAGAAAGCAATGATAATCAAATTAACATGCCCAAAGATACGGGTGATACGTTCGGCGCCATACAGGAAGGGAATACTGCTCACCGTACCGACAGTGATGGTTATGCCTGCAAATAAACAAATTTACAAATGTACACACTGCTTCGATGAAGAAAATAATAAATGAATATTGGTGGAATAGCAACTGGAACAACATAATTTGATTAAAAACGTAATACGATTCGAGTCAATGTCATTCACTCGTAGGCAGCACCAGCCAACAACCGTACTAAATGTCAGCGCTACAGTTGCAAATAACATGACAGCTACACTAACTATTTTTTTTCTTTTTGTGACTTACCTAACAAGTAATTGGGTGCGCCCAACTCCTTCAGGTAGAGGAAGAGGAAACTCTCGATGAAACCCCAGAAATTACCCAAAATGAAGAGGAAGAATATGAATGTTATCACATGTGGCATCTTCAGTAAATTCCACAAATCACGGAACACATTATCTGCCGGCAATTTATCGCCCAACGGCATCATCAACACCGAAATCGTCGAAATCACCAACAACAAATCGTAGGTATAAAAGGCCGCCGAGTAGTCGGTGTAGCCAAGACCACGCGAAAAATAATCAATCATTATGCCAGTAATTGGCGAAAAGATGGCCATGCCAATGCTGGAGAAGAGACGCTCGCGTCCGAAATCGCCACCGTATTTCTCAATCATAGTCAGCGCTATGGGATCCATTATGGTGACACCAGCAGACAGCATAGTAGTGGCGAGGAATCTATTAAAAGCAACAAAAAATTATTAATATGTATAGACAGAAATATTATTATGTCGTCTCTTGGCGCGCGAAGTTCAAAGTTGTCTGTTATTTTTGGTCAGGAGTGCAAAAATCAATTTGGTATTAATTTGATTACATGGAAATATCAATTAATTACAAAAAATACTACGAATATTCAATGCGTCTGAAACCGTAGCATACCTTTAGGATTCAAGCGTTTAACGTTACATAAGAGAAATATAGAAACTCGACTTTTATGAATTTCGAATTTAATATATATTTTTGCTTAAATTATAGTATTTTTTATTTTGTATTTTGAAAGAGCAATATTATCTAACACTTGTTCAATAAGACTCTCTCTACCCCTTTCTTTACTTACTACAACAATTGAGCGCTCAGCTCAATATCCAAACAATAGCGGCTCCGCTCACTTCCACACACTCACCTCAATAAAAAGTAAATCCAAAAGACGCGATCATCTGATTCTTTGTAATCGGGCGGACAAATCTCCGGTGCATTCATTGTGAATATACAGCGTTGCACCATACAGCTGACGGTGCCGTTTGTGAGCTGCGACATATTGGAGCGACGCACCAGACCGCCGCAACGTAGATCCAATTCATCCAAATCGGTGACATTGATTTGCATATCCCACAGCCGCTTCTCGCCGAAGCGCTGCTTGAAATCGGTCACCGTCTCATTGTCATCCGGTTCGATTTCCATGCCCAATTGCTCAATGGGGTCAGCCAAATCGGGATGCATTTGAAGCATAAAATAGGCGGCATCCGTGCCATCGGAGTGCACCCAACTCTTCGGATTGTAGATGCTGTCGTTGCCCAGTTCGCCTGTCTCCACTAATTATTATCATTTTTATTTGTGTGTTGTAGTTGTTTGAGTGTCAGCGATAAAAGATCATGTGAATAGAAGAATATAAATAATTCAATGCTTTGCTTTGCTTTGATAAAGAAAAAAACAAACACAACAACAACAAACTACTAACTAACAATAGCGCAGAGAAATAAACTTGTTAAAAGGCGGCGCACAAATGTACACAAAGGGTACATGCAATGCAATGACGTGTGCTGACTCTGACTCTGCAAACAACAACACAATCACACATTCACCCACTGTGTGTGTATGGCGTGGGGTGTGTACAGTCTGTCCGTAAAGTCATGCATACAAATCGTAATACATTGAAATGTTTGACTTTTGTGCTGCATGTTAGTGCGAGAATAAGAATGACAGCCACACAAAGGGGCATGACAAATGCACAAACACTATGCAGTCCATCATATTTGCCAGTTAGAGAGATGCTGCTTGGCAGCAAGCAACAGCACTACATTTCAACAATAACAATTAGATGAAAACCCCAACAATAGTTGGATATGACAGCAGTGGGTCTCAGATTTTTGAATGGGTGTTTGTGCGTGAGTTTGTACTTGTTGGAGAGTTATTTCACAAATGTGCAAAAATTTTGGATTATTTCTAAAAGTTGAAAGAAATATAACCACGATTTTTTTGGCTCAAAATATAATTTAGAGTCCCATAAATGTTATTTCATTCCAAAAAATCGAAAATTTGGCTTAAAGTCGACTTTAGAGTCCTGAAAATATTTTTCAATTGGTAGAATTGCAAAAAAATAGGTTTTTCTGTTGAAATCTTAAGAATTAAATTTTTTTAATAAATATGGGTCAGGAACACTTTATATTTTAAAGGTTAGGCCAATCTAAGGTTTTTAAAACACCGATTTTTTGGCTTAAAGTATTATTTAGGGTCCTATAAACATAATTTTTTTGTAGAATAGTGAGAAAATAATATTTTCCTGCTCAATTCCTACGAAAATCAAATATTTTGATAATTTATTAGCAGTTAGAATTTGTATTTAAAGGGTTAGGTCAAGCTAGGGCCTTCAAATCAAAAGTATGCATCCCAAAGTAATAGTCAATTGCCAGAATGGTGCAAAAATAATCCCCTTCCTTCTGAAATTTCAAGAATAAAATATTTTTATAACTTATAACGGGTATACGTATAACGGGTTCTATAAATCATTTTTTTTATTTAAAGTATACTTTAGGGTTCTGAAAACCATATTTAATTGGTAGAATAGTGAGTCATGTTTTTCTAACAGACCTTGTTAGGTTATGCACCAGTAATTTTAGTAAAATAAAACAATTTTTTTCCCGAATTCATTGATACAATATGGAGCTTTTCAGTTTATCAGGCTCCTATTTAAGAACCAAATAATCCTACTTAAGAAATGAACTCCTTATAAACTGCTGAATATTGTTTAAATCAGGAATAGCAACTAAAAGTTTGAGGCCTCTCTCAATATTTACGGAAATAAAAATACTCTATATCGCTCTCTCTCTATCTTAATTGAGATAGTCACGCCAAAATGAGTTTAAAGATAAGATAAATCTCAATTTTTAACACCATAAAATTATTGTTCTTCGAGAGTTCCATGGTTTTAATCTCAAATATCTCTCAATTCATATATATTTCTATCTTTATAAATCAAGCACAGAGTTATGATGTGTTCACTCCCTCTATCTAAGTGCACTTCGTAGCGTGTTGAGGATTTTTTTTTGCAAACCTAAGCATCAAAATTGTCTATTTAAGTAATTAAGTACTGAAGCTAAAAGTATGAGACAGAGACATTCCCCTATTCTCTCTCTCTCTCTCTATTTGTCATAATTGATACATTCACTCCAGAAAGAGTTTAAAACTATAAATCTGAATTTTAAACTCCAAAAAATTGTTGTTCGCCAAGACTTTCATTGTTTTACTCTCTAATCTCGCCCGATATACTTCTCGCAAATATATTTCTATAAATACAACAACAAAGTCATCGGAAACCTCATTTAAGTGATAAAGCAGCTAACTTCAATGCTGCCAAGTTTTGTTTTTCACAATTTAAACCATTTGTTGGCCATTGTGAATGGCTTTTATCACAAATTATTATCAAATAAAAATTTTTAAAATATAAGAGTTTTTTAATGATTTTAAAATCTTAAAATTTTTAATTAATTATAATTTGTTACAGAAAACAAAAATGATATGGTTACTCAAAATTATTTTAAGGCGGAGAGAATAAGTTCTCCCTCAAAGAAAGCAATGCAATATAGGCGATCGAACGCATGTTAGCCCAGGGTTGCGCCACAATTACCGTCAGATTATTTAAAGATATCTTATAGTTTACTCTCGCCCCACTCCCACTCTCCAACACTTGGCGAATCAAAGACAACTATTTCAAATTTAAAGAAAACGCTCGATAGTTGGACTGTGAAGGTAGAGAAATTACTAATATAGTATTACCAATAATTGCAGAATATTTACTATACATTATATATGTACGATCCAAATCATATCTCACTAATTTTTTATTTATTTTTTTCTAATTTTTCCGAAATTTTCTTTAATTATTTTTAATTTTTTTTTTAATTTTCAAATATTTCTCTAAATTTTCCTCCAACTATTAGTTGAACCACCACCGCCGCCACATTTCAACTCACTCAAATATGGCATTTGAAATGCATAGAGTTTGTTATTTTCACGCCTGGCTTCTATTACTGTTGTGTTGTTATATTTATGCATTCATACTTTGTCACTTTTCAAACACAAGTGCGCACAAACACACACACATATACTCAAATGTAGACTTTAGCGCACACATTAGACACTTCACACTTTGGAAATGCACTAGACTACATCAATTGTCCATTTTACAAGCGTTTATGCATTCATTTATTCATTTCACACTCCCAAATACAAATAAGACACGACAACAACCAGGCAGATATAAGTTCACGCACACAATTTTCAAAACACATATATTTAAGAATCTTCCATGCAGGCGTTGCTGAAGTGGGTGCAGCAAATGGTGAAGAGCAAAGTACACATGTATTTTGCACACATTAAATTTCTTACACTCAGGCACCACGCAGTTATATACAGTTATATGTGACGGCAAATAGTTAAACAAACACCGACGGCAGACAGACGGACAAAGCGAGAGCGGCCGGCAGGTCACAAAGTAAACTTGGCAGTCTCATGGCAACACACAAACTCACACTCTTATATATATACGAGTACAAACTGCAACTGTCACTTACAATTCCATCCCTGCTCCAGCTCTGACAAGGCCGAAGAAGACGTCACCACCGGCGGGAACATTGTCGATGACATATTAAGTACATCTTGGAAACGGGCCATCGCTGGGCTGGGTGTTGTGAATGCGGCCGCCGCCGCTGCTGCTGTCTCGGCACGAGCGGCTGCTGCTGCTGCTGCCGCTGTCTCCGTAGTTGTTGTCGTTGTACTGCGCGCTGTTGTCGTCGTCGTCGTTGATAGTGGAGGAGCCGAAGGTGGGTAGGGAGACGACGCGCTGCCTGTTGGATCCAGCATGGCTATGGATGTTGTTGGTGTTGGTGACTCAGCGGTGACTATTGTTGCTGTTGTTGACAGTGTACTCATTGTCGTGGTTGTACTCATCGTTGTTGTTGTTGTTGTGGGCGCACGTTGCGTTGTCGTATAATAATCGGGCGATGGACCGAATAACGAGGGTTTAGGCGTTGGTTGTTGCTGCTGTTGTTGTTGTTCCTGCAGCAGACAATAGTCCACACATTGATTCACAGCCAAATCAAGCTCCGGCTCCTCGGGGCATTCACGACTGGGACAGGGTGACCACCAGACCTGGGCGAGTGGGAGAGAAGAAGAACAAGAAAAATCGTATCAATACGTTATAAATATAGACAGTTGTTGTAATAAAATTGCTGTTATTGTTGTATATAGTAAGGAGCAAGGCAAGCCATGGCATTTAAAAAAAATCTGTGTTCGACTGCGAAATAAGTATTTTTGGCCCGCTGCGCAGAAATAAAAAAAATCGAGAAGCAGCATTGAATGACAAGTGCTGAATGGTAAGAAAGAAAACAGAAAGCTATAGAAAAGTTATAAATACACACACACATACATATATATACATTGACATTTCTACAACAATGTAGTAAATTGGTGCAGTCACCTACTTTGGGGCATGCCACATGACTTCACAAGTCGTGTGCACTCACATTTGCAGACAATTGCGAAAATTGTTCTTGTAATGGCGAAAATGTAAAGAACCGAAGAAGTGCGAATGATTTTGAAATTTAAACAAAAGTGCCAAGGAAATTTATAAATTTCTTTGGCCTCGTATCGCCGTTTAAAGTTATAAAAGTCTCCCTTAGGAACCACAGTGTCGCGACTGAAGCATTAACAGACTAGAATAGTTCGCTTAGTCGGCTGGATCAAGGTGTCACGAGACCGATGTCGAGGATCAGCCTGACTGAGGACCCTTAATTAGGCCAGTCTCAAACGGTCAAAGAAGCAGAAATGAATTGGTTGTCCTCAAAAGAGAGCAGCGTTCTCAACGAGCTCTATGAAGGCAAACGATTAGTCTTAACACCTATGATAAGACCTTAAATAAGTCAAGAGAAAACCAAGGGATTGGTATCCCGATACCGGAACCTGCTTTCTCGATGTTCCTAAAAACTAGACTGAGAGAATTTACATTGCTATATGGCCGACTTTAGCGCCATCTGTCATTTTTGTACCGAATTTGAAGAGGTCTCAAGGCTTATGAATGTCTTGCGGAACTGAGCGATTTTCGGAAAGATTTTTGTTCTCCCTTTTTACTTGGTTTTTAGTCTAGAAATGCAAATCGCTCTCTCCTCTCTAAACACTAACGTGGACGAAGTCAAAAATAATTTAGCAGGCTCTTGGAGTGTTCGAGAGAAAAATGTTTCACAAGATTTTTAGTCCTTTACTTATTGGCGACGACTATCATATCCGCACAAACGACGAGCTGTACGGACTATACCGAGACCTTGACATTGTCCAGTGAATAAATATCCAGCAGTTGCGCTAGCTAGGTCATGTTGTGAGGATGGATGATGAAGCTATAAGGAAAATCATATTCTATGCGAGAATCGGTGGTAAGAGACATAGAGGCCGATCGTGTCTTCAGTGGAGTAACAAAGTAGAAGAAGCAGTGACGAAACTTGGTGTGGGAGGTTGTAGAAGACACGTAACAGAGCCGCCTGAAAGGCGTTAGTTAGTCAGGCCGAAATCCAATAGGCTTCATAAGACTAATTAATTAAGAAACAGAAGTTCACGACTTAGCATTAAGCCCTTCCGCTTAAAAGAAGGAAGGATTTTCATGACTTCGAAAACATTCTCGGCTCTGCATTGCAATCCATGTTTTACTCCTCTATGTAGAGGAGGTAGATCCTCCTTTCCTATATCACCTCTACTCCAATCGCTTCCATCAGGACTCGATTACTCGAACACGATACCAGCATATGGAAAATAGACTAATTTACAATGATAAATGCAAAACATAGATATTACGCCAACAACAGCAAGAATATGAAAAAAGTGCATACACGGGAAGGGAATCGTAAAAATGCAGATAAAAATATCGATGCGCCAAATCTACAAAATGCGTCGTATGAATACCATAAAAACGAATATGAATAAGTAGATTTATAGAAACCCAGTAGGTAAATGCAGAGGACAGAGCTTGACTTAAATAAATAAGTAAAGGGAAAATAAAGTTAAAGCTTGGAGGACTACAAGTAAAAGGGTTGATGTCACGAAAAGTTGGCAACTACCTCTTCAAAAGGTATCAAAATGCGTGTTTTTGAGCCGAACTAGTCTCAAACCACGCTACTCCTTGCCAGGTAAACATATTGCTAAAACTTTCTAGTGCTTTTGCCATAAATTTGTATTCATATGTGCTCATAGTACACTCGTATGCACTCTCTACTTAAACACACGCGTCTTTACTGCCACTAGTTTACTCCACTCCATACTACTTATGTAACCGTTTTTATTGCTAATGTTGCTATTTATGGCTTGGCAAGATTCTATAATGCGGCCAGCTTGGCGCAGTGTTGTGGCTTTGCACGAGTGGAATGCCAACAATTCGGTAGTATTTTTTACAAGCCACTCGACATTTTAGCCCTTTCCAGGTCGAAGTGGAGAAGCCTTACTGCGCTTCTCATGTAAATATGCAAGAGTGTGTGTCTTTGTGGGATTTTTATAGGAGCACAGATAGTTTTTTATGCAGAAATAGTTGCATGTGGTAGTTGTTGTTGACTCAATCTTTGCATAAAAAAATAGTTTATATTTAAAGCTTTAAGCTTTAGGTTTCTTTGTTGTCGATTCTTAAATTCAAAACTTGCCACCAGTGCCAGCTTAACAGCTTAGTCGCCTAATTGTTGATTGGAGATTTAAATGTCAAAGCCAATTTTAGGCACGTGACAAGACTTTAGCAAAATATAATTCAACAAAATGTCAATTCAAAGTTAGGTTAAGTATTCAATGTACAAATAAATAAAATTAAAATTGACTTAAGCATGAAAAATTGACTTTTACATCCTAAAACCTTATGCGAGTATACATTGAGGTGAATATTGTAAGAATTCGATAAAGCAATTTTTCACATGGATTTGCGTGCTGCATCTTGAACTGTCACAACGAATTTGGTTGCATAGAAAATGCTGGCAAATGAAAGACGATTGCAGAAATATATTTGTATGAGAGCAAAGAGTAGATATGTTTATACAAAAGTGTGTTGCAAGGAGGCTAACGGGAATATACATATGTACATACTATGTATCTAATATAGAAGCATATGCAATGTTAGATACAGTGTTGCACATATAAATTTTGTAAACTGCAGGAAACTCATTAAAATTTGCTTTGAACGCACACAATTTTTAAAAGGACATTTGGGCGATTAATATTTAGTAAGACATGCTTTAGCAAACAAATCACAAGATTTTCAGTGCAAAAATATTTTTAATATTTGCTTGAATGCGTACGAGGAATTTTTATATGCATGAATTTGTAAATATTTGAAATACGTGGTGTGTTCAAAAATTAACGGGAATTTTTCAAAACCCAAATTGTTAAAAAAAAAAGTTTTTCTTTTTATGTTTGTATTGATGTCCTTAAAATACGAGGTGTGTTCAAAAAATAACGGGAATTTTTCAAAACTCAAATTGTTAAAAAAAGATTTTTTTTTTGATAATTTTTATATAACTACATAAATGTATGCCCCAGAAAAGGGAATTTTTCAAAACTCAAATTGTTAAAAAAAAAAAAATTATTATGTTCTTATAGATGCCCTTGAAGTATGAGGTGTGTTCAAAAAATAACGGGATTTTTTCAAAACTCAAAATGTTAAAAAAAAAGTTTTTTTTTATTTTTTTTATATATATGCCACTGAAATAAGTTTTTTCAAAAAACAAAAATTCCCGTTATTTTTTGAACACACCTCGAACATATGTACATATAACAAACATAAATATATGTTTTGACATATAAAATATACATTGAGTTCAGACAAATGCTGTATAGGAAAATAAATAATATATTACATTCTGCTACATATGCCAGACTAACGGTACATTCGTTTGTTTGCGAACAGCGCGCCAGCTTCACATTTATTATCCAAGCCAAAATTTATGCTGCAATGCGTACTTATGTACTCATGTAATTGTATACACACGCTTTACACACACTCCCAGGCTGCTACGCAAGTCAAGTCATACACCAAAATAAATCTGCTTATTTGTTTTTGTACTAATGTCAGTTCAATAAGTCGCCCACATGTGTTTATTTCACTTTTATTGCATTTGCGCCGGTAAGTATGCTACACCATGTACCAAAGGCATAGCGGTAAGTCTACACCACGGCTGTACAGTGGCAAAACAAACAGTTATATTTGCAGAGCAGACATTTTGGCAATGATTGTTGAGGGTGGCGAGTGTGTGTGTTTATGTCTGTGACCAACATAAAAGTCGTTACAAGCCAATAAGCATGGCCAAAGTCCAAAACGGATTTGTTTCTAATATTTTTTGTTTCTAATATTTTTTTGGTATTTTTTGTTGCTTGTTGTTGCTACATTTCTTCTATTGGCATAAATTTGGTCGAGCATGTAATTTCGATTAAATTACTGCATAAATTAAATAAATGTTTCACATTGTTAATATTGTATGAGCACAAGCACATAGTATATATATACATACATACACACATTCATACATATATATATTTATATACATATATACAAAATAATATATATGTATTCATAAATATTTAAATAGTTTTCGTTTATGCTCTTTTGCCATATTCGCTACTTTGTTTTCGCCGCAGCATTCACGTAGCTGCGTGTTTTTTGATTGAGCAGTCGTCCTTTGAAGTGCAATGAGTCATGAGTACTGCTTGTTTGTTGTTGTATATAGCAATGTACAGTAGTGATGAGCGATATTTCACTACCGGTGATTTTTTCACTGTGATTGAAAAATCACATATAGCAACTGTGATCAGTTTTTGTAAATATCAGTGATTTACAATCGGAATTGCAGTTCAGTAATCTGAGTTCGATCACAGTAGCTATAGAGAAGTTCAGTGCTTTTGTTCGATTACAGTTTTGTTCGAGTTAAGTAATTCTAATTCGATCACTGTATCAATAACAGTTCAGTAATTCTAATTCGATCACTGTAGCATTAGCAGTTCGAAAGTAATAATCACTGTTCAGTAGCAATACCAGTTCGAAAGTAGCAATCACTGTTCAGTAACAATACCAGTTCGAAAGTAGCAATCACTGTTCAGTAGCAATACCAGTTCGAAAGTAATAATCACTGTTCAGTAACAATATCAGTTCGAAAGTAGCAATCACTGTTGCGTAACAATATCAGTTCGGATGTAATAATCACTGTTCAGTAGCAATACCAGTCCGAAAGTTATAATCACTGTTCAGTAACAATATCAGTTCGAATCACTGTTCACTGTTCCGTAACAATATCAGTTCGAAAGTAGCAATCACTGTACAGTAGCAATTTTAGTTACGATTTCGATAATTTTGGGTACGGTGATTATAAAAGCAGTTAAATGTACCCAAAATTTATTAAGTAGTTAATTGAGATTACAAAAGCAGGTTTGCAATAGCCATATAAAATCACAGTGATTTAAAAATAGCAATCACTGAAATCACAGTGATTCAGAAATAGCAATATCGCTCATCACTAATGTACAGTTTTTTATATGTGTGTGTGGGCTTTTTTTCGGTCTCTCCAAATTTTTGCTATTTTTCACTTGTTTATTACGGATTTTGTTATTATTTATGCGCAAAAGTGCCAATGGTTGCATTTATTAAATTACCGTTGTAAATAAATGCTTGATTAGCGTTTAATATTTTTATGATTTCGTTATTTCACTCAATTTGCCATCAAATATGATTTGGGTAAAACCATTTGGGTTTTTTACAGGAATTATACATTTTTTCGGTGATTGCCTGTTTTTGTTGCTTAGCTACAAATCTATGTTATTATATTAAAATCGTTGATAACCACTTAAATGAAATTTGATATTGGTATTAGTGTGATTTGGTTGCGCAAAAAATGCATTTGAAATGCAGAGTATTTGTGTGCATATTGAAAAAAAAAATTTTAATAACTTCAAAAATATAATATTATTCAATACAAAACACTTTGTGGTATTAAACGCTCAAAATCACAATTATTTTTCATAAAAAAATCATAAAAAATATTAAATTAAATATTAATAATACACTTATTTAATATACACTTCAACATTGTGGTTCACTTGTCATTTGTTGACTTTTTTTCAAATGGCATTTGTGAATAAAATCTAAATTTTTTGATAGTTTTAAGCTCCTATTTGTAATATTTCACATTTATTTATCAATATTATTGAAGATTAATAGATGATTTGTATTAAATATACAGTTTTCGAATTTCAAAAATGGATTTTTAAGAGAGTTTGAGCGTTTTTCAGGAGTGTAATCGACAAATTAGACAATTTTGATAGTTTTAAGCTCCTATTTGTAATATTTCTCATTTATTTATCAATATTATTGAAGATTAATAGATGATTTGTATTAAATATACAGTTTTCGAATAACGGATTTTTAAGAGAGTTTGAGCGTTTTTCAGGAGTTTAATCGACAAATTAGACAATTTTGATAGTTTTAAGCTCCTATTTGTAATATTTCTCATTTATTTATCAATATTATTGAAGATTAATTGATGATTTGTATTAAATATAAAGTTTTCGAATTTCAAAAACGTATTTTTAAGTGAGTTTGAACGTTTTTCAGGAGTGTTATCGACAAATTAGACAATTTTGATAGCTTTAAGCTCCTATTTGTAATATTTCTCATTTATTTATCAATATTATTGAAGATTAATTGATGATTTGTATTAAATATAAAGTTTTCGAATTTCAAAAACGTATTTTTAAGTGAGTTTGAACGTTTTTCAGGAGTGTAATCGACAAATTAGACAATTTTGATAGTTTTAAGCTCCTATTTGTAATATTTCTCATTTATTTATCAATATTATTGAAGATTAATAGATGATTTGTATTAAATATACAGTTTTCGAATTTCAAAAACGGATTTTTAAGAGAATTTGAGCGTTTTACAGGAGTGTAATCGACAAATTAGACAATTTTGATAGTTTTAAGCTCCTATTTGTAATATTTCTCATTTATTTATCAATATTATTGAAGATTAATAGATGATTTGTATTAAATATACAGTTTTCGAATTTCAAAAACGGATTTTTAAGAGAATTTGAGCGTTTTTCAGGAGTGTAATCGACAAATTAGACAATTTTGATAGTTTTAAGCTCCTATTTGTAATATTTCTCATTTATTTATCAATATTATTGAAGATTAATAGATGATTTGTATTAAATATACAGTTTTCGAATAACGGATTTTTAAGAGAGTTTGAGCGTTTTTCAGGAGTGTAATCGACAAATTAGACAATTTTGATAGTTTTAAGCTCCTATTTGTAATATTTCTCATTTATTTATCAATATTATTGAAGATTAATTGATGATTTCTGTTAAATATACAGTTTTCGAATTTCAAAAACGGGATTTTAAGAGAGTTTGAGCGTTTTTCAGGAGTGTAATCGACAAATTAGACAATTTTGATAGTTTTAAGCTCCTATTTGTAAAATTTCTCATTTATCTATCAATATTATTGAAGATTAATTGATGATTTGTATTAAATATACAGTTTTCGAATTTCAAAAACGGATTTCTAAGAGAGTTTGAGCGTTTTTCAGGAGTGTAATCGACAAATTAGAGAATTTTGATAGTTTTAAGCTCCTATTTGTAATATTTCTCATTTATTTATAAATATTATTAAAGATTAATAGATGATTTGTATTAAATATACAGTTTTCGAATTTCAAAAACGGATTTTTAAGAGAGTTTGAGCGTTTTTCAGGAGTGTAATCGACAAATTAGACAATTTTGATAGTTTTAAGCTCTTATTTGTAATATTTCTCATTTATTTATCAATATTATTGAAGATTAATTGATGATTTGTATTAAATATAAAGTTTTCGAATTTAAAAAACGTATTTTTAAGTGAGTTTGAACGTTTTTCAGGAGTGTAATCGACAAATTAGACAATTTTGATAGCTTTAAGCTCCTATTTGTAATATTTCTCATTTATTTATCAATATTATTGAAGATTAATAGATAATTTGTATTAAATATACAGTTTTCGAATTTCAAAAACGTATTTTTAAGTGAGTTTGAACGTTTTTCAGGAGTGTAATCGACAAATTAGACAATTTTGATAGTTTTAAGCTCTTATTTGTAATATTTCTCATTTATTTATCAATATTATTGAAGATTAATTGATGATTTGTATTAAATATACAGTTTTCGAATTTCAAAAACGGATTTTTAAGAGAGATTGAGCGTTTTTCAGGAGTGTAATCGACACTAACCAATATCTAATTTCTAGATATTTAAACACTTTTTTTCAGTTGAAAAAGTTAAATATTTAAATATTGAAAATTCTAAATTTTTTACGTTAATTAAAATAATTAAATTTAATATTAATAACACTTTTTTTTAATATTTATTTCCACATAGTGATTCATTTGTCATTTGTTAAATGTGTGTGACTATTTTCAAATGAAAATTTTGAATAATTTTAATTTTTGAAATAAAATGGTATTTTTAAGCTCACATTTATATTATTTTCAATTACTGATCAATATTATTGCAGTTAAATTGATGATTTGTAATAAATATACTGTTTTCGAATTTCAAAAACGAGTTTCTGAATGAGTTTAAGCATTTTTCAATACAAATTATATTTTTTCTAATCAGTATCTGATTTCTTGATATTCATACTGTCTTTATAAAATTAAAATAGAAATATTAGAAGGTTTTATGGTCAATAGACTCTGTAATATGGCAGTTATTTGTTCAATTGTTTTCGAAAACACCGAAACTGAATTCAAAATAAACTTTTTTTAGTTTTGTTGCAAAAATTCAGTACCAAAAACCTTCAAACCGTGCAGAAAATACCGTATATCGATATTTCAAAATATGTAATTTCCAATTCAAATTTTTTTTGAAAAACTCCAAAAAACCGTTCTAATAGTGCTAAAATCGTACAAATTGCTACTCTGATTATATCACTTCAAACAAATCAGCAGCTGCTTATATCCTTTCTACGCTCATTACGCTCAGAATTACTCACAGTCTCATAGTCCTCAAACACCTTAGCAATTTAGCAATAATTCAAGCGCATGCAATGCCAACATGCCACACCTCAACAAGGTGAGTTCTATTGAAACTTAAATTGATTGAATTTTCACATTGCTGCACTTAAAAGCATACATACGTACTCGACGAAAGTGCATTACTATAAACACCAGTATGTGGCAATCCGTTACAACTCCGATATCAAACTGACAACAAAAGTGGCGAAGTACAAAACAATGGTTAAGATGGAAATTCTACACACCAATTACGCATTGTACAAAAGGTTAAAACACAACAAAACCAAAAGCAACAACAACAATATGACAATAATGAACATTATTGGTGAAAACAAAGCGTTCTAACCACAATTTCATTGGTGAACGGTATGTTGTAATATACACACCTGCATATCGATCCAATCATACTTATTCATATGTGAAGCATATTTGTCTAGTTCGGTAAGTATGTATGTATGCGGCTGGTGGTTGCTACTCCAACGGCATTACGGGCTGGTTGATGAGCATACATTTACCACTCAACCACATAAATTGTTGTAATTAAAAGGAATTTCTGAAAGCACTCATTCCCGATAGTGTAAGCGTTTGGTCAGTGTCGTTAATCTGGTAGGGAAATTTACGGAGTGTTTGTTAGGGTGTGGAGAGGCATGTTTCGGGTTCGAAAAGTGAGAAATGAATTTATGAGAATCGATATTATTAATTTTTGTACTTGTAAAACACTCTCCAAGCTTCATAGCGCTACAGGACTTCTCAAATCTTTCAAGTCTTGTAGGATAGTCTGTTCAGAAATTCTTTCTGAAAATTATGAATTCCTTACAGCTGGTTAACCCAAATGAGTCATCTAGTTAGCTAAGACTTCATAAGAACACTTTCCGATTTTCAAAAATCTATTTCAAAGCCTACAATATAATCGGATATGGAGTTCTGTTATCTAAAGAGAGATTATTGCTAAAAATTTGAAGATCAGAAGAGCTAATTATCCCTAATTAAAGACTCCTCCTGGGAACTTAACTTGGATGTAATCAGTTACAGCAGATATACTCTATATCACAATGAATATATCTGACAATCTTTGCAAAAATCATACAATTTCTCTCCACAAATCGGTAACATTCTGACCTTTTTCGAAAGTAACCAAAAGACTTTAACATCACTGGCTTTAAGAGCCGATAGCAACACCAAGAAACAGCAAGGATTCAGTAGCATACGAAGGAAAATGAAATACCATAGGCAATCAAGCAGAAAGCAGAGAGAAAGCGACCAGCATGATTCAAAGAGCTGCTCTTGAAGTGGCATTACAATGAAGCGCACACACCACTCCATGAATATACAACACATACTCCTGTATATGGACCATAGTAGAATGCGCTCGAAGCACTTTGTACCTACAAAGCGTGCAAGTTTTGTAAAACAATGAAATTAACGGTACATGGCATGTTGAATACTTTTATGTGTGATTGTGTGTGATGTTGAATGAAGCACTGTAGATGCTGGGCTGAGTAAATATTCAAGTGCCATGTATGTAAACTCACCTCTATATCGCCAGTATCTGGATGGCGCATAACAAATGCCGATGGCACAATACCGGGAATCTCCTGTTGTGGTATGAACAAGAGCGAGTGATGGAAAAGTGCATTCAGCAGCAAACTCATTATGACGACCGGCTTGTACTTGCCAAATTTATCGACAAGGAAACCTGCAGTGGAGAAAGAAGTGCGATGGGTGAAAAAAAAGAATTTAATATATTTAATTAAGTACGTAATTAAATCGAATAGCGTACAATTTGTGCGAAATGCAGGTCAGTCAGTGCAGCTGCCAGTGATATTGCATGCATTTTAATGAAATTGTCTACGTTAATTTTACAAGGCAGTGCAATTTGCACTTTGGCTTCTTCGTGTATGAGAGTAGTGCATCTAACAAGCTTCGCTCTTCGGTCTTACATACCTGTAATTGGTGGACTGAGAAAGGTGGTGAACGGCAATGCCAGATATATGATGGCAATCTCCTCCACTGTCAGACCGATCGACTGCATGTGTATGGTCAAGTAGGGCAGTAGCGATGATGTTGCTGAAAATGTTTATTAAATAAAAAAATTAAATTAATAAAATTAAATAAATTTTAATAAAAAAAATATATAAAAATTATAATAGACATCTAAAAATGTAGAAGGCTGTTAGTTTTAACATAATAACTTGGACAAATGTTTTCGAATTCATAAATAATAAATTATATAAGAACTTCTAAGTCGCTTCTAGAGTCCTAGGCCTAAGTAATGTACCTAAAACCTTGAAAGCCTCATTTTCGGCAATAAAATAATACAAAAAGACTATGAAACAAAAGGCGACCTTGAAAAATAATTTTTTAAATATTTTATAAGAGAGTTGCCACCTATAAAAAAATAAACCCAAGTAAATTATTAAAAACAGTGTACCAAATGTCAGAATCTTAAGAAAATGTTATGGAATGAATAATAGAAAAATATTATAGGGTTGCCACCTATTTGAAAAAGTAAAAATGAGCAAAAAATCGAAATCGCTTTACGAAATTATAGAATTTTAAGTAAATGAACCAAAATTTTAAATAATTTTTAAACATAGAGTTGCCACTTTGTTTAGGAACAAGTAAAAATTGGAAATAAAATAAAAAACGTTTTCCCAAATATTGGAATTTTCAGGAAAAGATCCAAAGTTCAAATAATTTGTAAAAAATGGAGTTGCCACCTATTTGAAAAATTATATATTAACAAAAAAATAAAAAAAAGTTTAACCAAATATTATAAGTTAATGCCAAAAGATCCGATAAAATATCAAATAATTTATAAACAATAGAGTTGCCACCTATTTGAACAAATTATAAACTTTTCAAAAAATTGAAAATGCTTTCCGAAATTTTAAATTAAAAAGCAAAAGATCCGTATAGAAAATAATTTGTAAATAATAGAGTTGCCAGCTATTTGAAAAATTAAAAATGAGAAAAAATCTTAAAAAGCTTTACGAAATTATAGAATTTTAAGAAAATTATCCTATATTTCAAATAATTTTTAAATATAGAGTTGCCACCTTGTTTTGGAAAAAAAGAAAAATGGAATAAAATAAAAAATGTTTTTCCAAATATTTGAATTTTCAAAAAAATATCCAAAAGGTCAAATAGTTTGTAAAAAATGGAGTTGCCATCTACCTGAAAATGTAAAAATGTAGCAAAAAATATCACAAATTCTTTGCAAAATATTAAAATTTTACGCAAAAATTTGAAAAGGCAAATGTTCTGTAAACAATAGCGTTACCACCAATTATAAAAATTAATATTTAAAACTTTTATTGAAAACAAAAAGGGTCAACGTAGTAAAATAATCCAGCTGAAGAGTTCTATTTTCAGAATTTACGATAGTTGGTTTGAAAAAAATATTAAATTGAGCATTTTCTCACTCAAATAATAAAAAATACAGTTGTGTGAAAAAAATTATTAATTATTCAACAATTTTGCTATTAATTTAATATCTACAAATTCTCTGTTCATCCATTAAGAAATAAAAGAAAATTGTTTTACACATTTTATTGCAGACACCTTCACAAAAAAATTTCTAAATGAAATTCCAAATTTCTGCATAAAAGCTGATGTTTTTTGGCATGTCATAAACATTTTTTTTTTTTTGGTTATTTTATTTTTTTAATATACAAATTTCTGACAGCAAACCGAACGCATACGTGTTAATAAAATATTCATGATGTAAACAAAGCCATACACTAAACCATAATTCACTTAAATATGTATGAAATATTAGTATTTCTGCGCAAAAATTATGATTTTAGCAAAGCACATTTCACATATTCACATATGCATAGCTGTCCGTCAGCGCTGTTTGTGCGCTTCAGATGCAGCACAAGCGCCACAGGTCACATTTATATTGAAAAAAAGCTCACGAAAAATTTACAACAACTACAACAAAGTAATGTAGATTTCAATAAAACCAACTGAAAGCGCATAAATGAAAGCCTTTTACGGAAATGTTAAAAAATATTTACCAAATTAATGGCGATCTTTAATGCAAAACACAAAAACAAAAAAAATATGTGTTTCCTTTATATTTTCGATTTTTGTTTTTGCTTGTGTAACTGTTTAAATGTGTGTGTGCGCATTGAATGCTTTAAACGCCTGTATTTATTGTAGAACTTTAATTATTTAACACGGTAAAGTCGCATTGCAAACAGTAAGCCAATTAAATTCAGTTGCAGGCGAGTAACAACACACACACAGATACAAACGCATGCATAAAATAGAAATACAGCAAATTAATTATATATATATACTCGTATGTATAGCAATATGTTGCAAAAAGCTCCTTTGCACTACTGTATCCTCCGAACTATTTGCTTGTGTGTATGTGTGGCTGAAAGACATGCAAACAGCCAATATTGTGGCATTTCGTTGGCAATCACTGAAGTCTCATATAATAAACGAGCTACTTTTTAGCACAACACCCACCGTTATTTGCATGCACCGTTATCCATATAAGTAAGTAAGTGATGTGTGCAACATTTATTGTAATTTTTTATGCCACTTATACTTTGCAATTGTTTACGCAGCGCATAAAAAGTGCCGTCATACAATTATTTGCACAAAAAGTCACATGCACAACAACAACAAAAATGTAGCAGAAAAAAAACAATAAAATACTGGAGTAATTAAATCCTTCTTTACTTTACTCAGCGTCAATTTTTTTGTGTTTCAATATTTGAAAGTAAAAAAATAAAGGAAAAAATTCTTTTTCCGACAAATCTGTATTAATTTATTTAAATACTTTATTTTTTACTCTTGGTCACCACTGACTGTCGCTGTGTGCTGTCGATATGCCACGCTGTTTACTATAAGTTTTACTAACTTTTATATGGTTTGCATATAATTTTTTTAACAATTCTTTTTTATCAATATTCATGTTTTGCTCGCAACATGTCTGCGCTGTAGTCGTGATTGAACAGATTTTTGGGCGGAATGACATTATACTACAACAAGCAGAGCGTTAAACTGCAAGCACATAAGCCAAATGCTTTCAACTTTTGATCACAAAATTTTTTTATATTTTAGAAGATTTTTTCCAATGCAACATTTGATTATTGCCAAGACCGAATTTAGAATTAATTTTATAAAAATATAAAATTATATAAGAAAATATAAAAAAATAATGTATTATTTGCTTTCTAAACAAACGCTCAAATTTTGAAAGCACGAAAGCAATTTTCAAAAGCTCCAAATCAAGTTTAAAAAGCTTCAAAGCAGTTTCCAAAGCTCTAAATCAAGTTTAAAAAACTCAAAAGCATGTTTCAAAAACTCTAGACAAGTTTCGAAAGCTCTAAACCCAGTTTCAAAATCTCCAAAACAAGTTTAAAATGCTTCAACTCAAGTTTCAAATGCTTCAAAGCAGTTTCCAAAGCTCTAAACAAGTTTCAAAAGCTCCAAAACAGTTTTAAAAACTCTAAAACATGTTTCGAAAACTCTAGACAAGTTTCGAAAACTCTAAAGCCAATTTAAAAAGATCTAGACACGTTTCGAAAAATAAGCTTCAAAAGCTCTGAGAGTTTCAAAAGCTCCAAAGCATGTTTTAAAAGCTCTAAACAATTTTCGAAAGCTCCAAAGTGGTTTCAAAATCTCCCAAGTAATTTTCAAAAGCTCAAAAGCAAGTTTCAAAAGCTCCAAAGCCCTTTCAAAAGCTCTAAAGCAATTTTCAAAATCTCCAAAGCAAGTTTCAAAAGCTCCAAAAGCATTTTCAAAAACTCTAAAGCTGTTTCAGAAGCTCTAAAGCAGTTTTCAAAATCTCCAAAGCAAGTTTCAAAAGCTCCACTTTCAAAAACTCTAAAGCTGTTTCAAAAGCTCTAAAGCAATTTTCAAAAGCTACACAAAAAACTTTCAATATAGATTTTCAATATACATAAATCACAATTTATCACCACACTTTTTTATAAACTCGATTATTTATGACGACTGGTATGTGGTACTAACCGTTTTTAAGTACGTCTATAGTGTTGTAGTATGTAAATGTAATATTTACCCCGTACAAGCGGTCTGTTTATAGTAATGTCACTCAGACATTCATGCATTTAATTAACAATGCAAAGGCGGTGAACAAAATAAAGTAATTAAGAAAAACATAACCTGCGCATATATGCATACCTTGCCGATGGCTACAAATAAAAATACAAAAACAACCGCATAAAAGGCGATGCAACATAACCACAGCAGTTTGCTACAAATTGCATGCTTGAAACTGGTGAAAAAATAATAATTATGCACATAAGTACTACGCCACAAAAGTCAAGTGGAAAAAAATACTAAAGCAACTTGAAGTTTCCAAGCTCTTATCTCATACAGTTTTCAGGCAAAAAAGTAACCAACTCTTAGGGATACACACACACTCACTTATATACTTATGTACATGAACTGATCTCTGGCGACCATGCACGTTTCAACGCCTCACACATATTTATTTTCGGATTTTCACTTTCAAAAAACAGCCACTCAATAAAAAGCTTTACTTCCTTATTTACGAGGCTAAATGCAGCAACAAATCGCCGCTTAGCGCGCAACACACCCACACACACACACACAATATTTTATCGCTGTGTTTTCATCGCTTATCTAAAGCTGCCTTATAAAGTCTAATTACTGCTTGATGGCCAAAAAATTGCGAGGCGACTAAACCACAGCAACACAAAAACCGATGCGTACTTGTCACTGATTTTGTCAATATGTCAGTAGCAGATAAAAAAACAAGCAGCGTTACAGTTGATTTTACACTTACACAGTCTTAAAAATATATATGTATTTGTGTTGATATGGGTGTCAAGCAGTTAAGTCGAAATGACAAGGTAGCATGCCAGTCGCTGACGTCTAGATTTGTTTGGTTGTTTCAGGTACCAATTCAAACACATAATAATATATCTTAAAATATTCCACTCTTAGCTAAACAAATATGTATTTTGACACTGCCCAGCTCACTAAAGTAATCATTATACCCAGATGGTGCTGGCATGAGTCGTGCATTATGCAATACGTACAGTGGTGTGGAAAATATATAATAATTTTAATACTCAAGATAATCAAAATTTTTATTTCGATAAAAAATTATTTGAGCATTTTCTGTGCTAGAAAAATGTGTATATGTCTTTTGAATTTCGAGGCTAAGTATAAAGCGCTACAGAGTTCGTATCTGGACCGAATTAACGCCTGCGATATGCTGCTTAAACGGAACGAACTCGACCCATTTTTGAACAGGATGGTGACTGGCGACGAAAAGGATCTCATACGAAAATGTCAAGCGAAAATGTTCATAGTCGAAGGTCGATGAATCGTCCCTAACAGTGGCCAAGCCGGGATTGACGGTCAGGAAGGTGTTGCTGTGTGTTTGGTGGGATTGGAAGGGAAGCTGCTCCCATATGGCCAGACGCTTAATTCCACCATCTACTGCGAACAACTGCATCGCTTAAAGCAGGCGATCGACCAGAAGCGTTCAGAATTGACCAACAAGATGGGTTTAGTGTTCCACCAGAACAACGCCAGACCACACATTTCGTTGATGACTCGTCAGAAGCTACGGTAGCTCGGATGGGAGGTTTTATCGCATCCACCCTATAGCCCGGACAAAGCGCCAAGTGATTACCACCTGTTCCTGTCCATGACGAACGCCCTTGGTGGTGTAAAGTTGAACTCAAAAGAGGTTTGTGAAAAGTGGATGTCCGAGTTCTTCGGAAGGGGACTTCTACAAGGGGGTATTATAAAGTTGCCGTCTAGATGAAAACAGATTATCGAACGAAACGGCGGATATTTGAACTAAATCCGATCACTGTAACACTTTTTATAAAACATTGAATAAATCGCAGAAAAGCGGAAGGGAGATATTTGCGAATCAATATTATAATTTTGTTTAAGGCTTAGTTCTTAATTTTCAACACATTTCGATAAATTGGAAACACAACATTCAGAAAAGCTTTCAAAAAGCTCTCGTTAAAGCCACAAGTTTTTATAACCTCAAAACTGAAATACAAAAATATTTTGAGAATTTTTTAAATTAATTATTTCGAATATGGACACCTTTAAGGGGTTATATACAGTTAGACGGCCGAAAAAAAGTGAATTTTCCAGAATTTTTTCTGAGAAAACTTTTTAATTTATTGATCCAAAAATTTATACACATATTATGGTATCTTTTAACTGTATTTTAAGACTTAGTACTAGTAAAAATATTTATTTGAAAAAGAGCTACAGCTGATCTCCAGGAGTTCCTCTCAAAAAAGACGTTTTGCGGTGACCACTATATCTCGGAACTGGATCATCCGAAATTAAAAAACCAAACAGATTTCGTTAAAATAATGTTAAATCTAGTAATTAATCGAAGGAATAAGCAAAATTAAATTTTTTGACAAAATGGTTAGGTAAGGTTAGGTTAGGTTTGTAGGCAGATCTCTGCAAAGACAGAAGATCTCACTTAGACAGCCTGGTGCTGTCCATTGTGGTACCAATAAAACTCCCTGTGGATCATAGACCTTTAAGATTCAGCAAACCGCTTGGAATCCGTTACAAATTTCTTAAGACTGGTAATATCGATTCTAGCCAATTCGCTAGGATCGCCGAAAAAGGGCTTTCCGAGATGTTTCAACCTCAGTCTGGCAAAAGCTGGACAGTGCAGTAGGAAATGCTTGGATGATTCCATCTCGCCTTCCTCCATACAGCTTTGGCAACTTGCATCTGCCGCAATCCCAATTCTAACCGCATGGGCACCCATTGGACAATGTCCAGTAAGTACACCCATAATGGCGCTAAGATGAACCTTGCCCAGAGCAAGCAGTTGAAAGGACCGCTTACGGTCCACAGAGGGCCAGAAGGACCTCGCCACTGCACAAGTACTGGTAGTTGACCAGCGTTTGACGAGCTCATGCGTAGTCTGCATGTCCAGCGCTCTTGCGCAGGTGGACCAAGGACTACCAATACGCTCCCATTCCGACGTCAAAGTAGCTAGGGTACCCTCCCTTGCAAGCTTGTCCGCTATACAGTTACCTGCGATCCCGCGGTGACCGGGTACCCACACTAGTCTAATTGCAAAATAGCTAGAAGCTATTGATAAGGATCTAAGACACTCCTTAACAAGCACAGAGCGTACTGTCATCGATTCCAATGCCAGTATTGCCGCCCTACTGTCGGAGTGAATACATACCTCTCTAAAAGAGGTCACCATACGAAGCAGTGCGTCCACTGCTACTTTGATCGCTGCGACCTCTGCTTGGAAGACACTACAGTGGTCAGGTAGCCTAAAGCTGGTATTGATAGAGAGCTTTCTGCAGAAAACTCCCCCTCCCACCTTTCCCCTTAGCTTCGATCCATCCGTGAAAAAGCTGACTGCACTTCTCCTCCATTGACTTCTACCTTCCCACATATCCCTCGTAGGTACATGTGCAGAGAAGAAACCTCTTGGGGACGGTTCCGCGGTGCAGTGGTCCAAGTAGTCAGGGATGCAATCGAACCGACGGAGAATTTCAGTATGCCCCTGCTTGGGACCGATCAAGTACCCAGCGTCTCTGAGTCTAACAGCGACCTTTGCCGCAGTACACCTACCGGCGATATCAACAGGTGCGATGTTTAAAATGGCATTTAGAGCCATTGTAGGTGTAGTTCTTAGCGCTCCGCTGATTCCAATGAGAGCCGCTCTTTGGACACGCTCCAGCTGCTTAGCTAGTGTGACTTTCTCGAGTGCCCTCCACCAGATGACAACGCCATAGAACATTATAGGTTTAATAATGGTCTCATACAACCATAAAACCACTTTCGGTGAGAGACCCCACCTTTTACCAATAGCCCCTCTACAGCAGTAAAGAGCTACCGTAGCCTTTCTTACCCTCTCCTCAATGTTTGGCTTCCATGAGAGCTTCCTATCAAGAATAAGCCCCAGGTATTTCACCTTGTCCGCAGGCTGCAGACTGGAGCCTCCTAATGAGGGGAGAGTGGCGTTTGGAATTTTATATCTTCTTGTGAATAAGACGAGTTCCGTTTTACTCGGGTTAATGGCTAAGCCACTTCTATGCGCCCAGCGGGTAACCACTTCTAGGTAACCTTGGGTCATTTCATATACGGTGCTTAGGAATTTTCCTTTGACCAAAAGGGCTACATCATCAGCATAGGCCGTCACTCGACAGCCTTGATTTTCAAGTTCCCCCAGAAGGTCGTTCACCACCAGGATCCAGAGCAAAGGGGGAGAACGCCACCTTGCGGGGTACCCCTATTTACAGTCCGGAGCGCATAAACGCTTCCCCACTCCGCAAAGACAGTTCTGTCGCTGAGCAAACTGTAAATGAGGTGCTTAAGGTTCGCTTCTACCCCAAAATCGTCTAATGCGGCAATGACCGCTTCCGGTCTTACATTGTTAAAGGCCCCCTCAATATCGAGGAAGGTACCTACCGCGTAATCATTATTTAAGAGGGCTTCCTCTATCCACGACACTACCGAGTGTAAGGCGGTGTCCACCGACCTGCCCTTACAGTAGGCGTGTTGAGCTTTAATGAGCTTATTTCTAGGGATATTGTCCCTTATGTACAGATCCATAAGCCTCTCCAGCGTCTTCAAGAGGAACGAGGAGAGGCTAATAGGCCTGAAATCTTTTGCAGTAACATGCGAGCTTTTACCTGCTTTTGGGATGAAAGACACCTTAACCTGCCTCCAAGCCTCCGGAATATGACCCAGTCTAACGCAGTTCGCGTAGATCGGTGCCAGCCAGCTGCATGATACCTTGGCCGCTCGCTGTAGCTGCGCAGGTATGATGCCATTTAGTCCGGGGGACTTGTAAGGTTTGAAAGAATTCAACGACCAAGTTAGGTGGCGGTCATCCAGAAGGTTTTCGAAGGCGCTTTCGCCCCCTTGAAGCTCTCCGAGGGATACTCTTTCCGCTGATTGGTTTTTTGGGAAATGAGCATCCAAAAGTAGCTTTAGTGACTCCTCACTGCTCGAGGTCCACTCACCAGCACCATTTCTCAAGTAACCCACGGATGTTGGGCTCTTGGACAGAATACGCCTAAATCTCGAGGACTCCTGGCAGCCTTCCACACTTTCGCAGTAGGCTCTCCAAGAAGACCGTTTGGCCTTCTTCATTTCCGACTTAAAAATGGCAAATCCCACCTTATACAAAGCCCAATCGTCACCTAGACCACTTCTACGGGCTTTATTGAAACATCTTCGACTTGAAGATCTGAGCTCCGAAAGTTCCGGCGTCCACCAAAGAGGTTTCCCTTTGCCTTTCTGAGATCTCAAAGGACAGGAACTTTCAAGGGCCATCCTGCACCCAGAGCTGAAAACTTCGACACACTCATCAATAGCATTGGCCGAGAGAACTGAGTCTCGTGGGGACGCTGCCGGAAGAGCTGAACGAACCTTCCGCCTTAGACAAAATGGCGGTTTCTCAAAAAAAAATGTTGGTCACCGACTTTGAAAACACCATTTTGAGAAAAACTCGTTTAAAGTTTGGACCTTGTACTTCCAAGCACTCTGAAACGCCTTTTCAAATTTTTCATTTGCTTGTAACTTTGAAAATATTCACTGGAACGATATGAAATTTTCTGTGTGTATTCTTAAATATATGTACATTAAGAAAATGAAATAAAAAAAATCGATTTTTTGAAAATTCTAACTGTATATAACCCCTTAAACAAATTGTAGTATAGTTTCAGGCGAGAATTGTATTATTAAGACAGCCTGGAGGGCTTCGTTTTGAGGAAAAGCACATCTTTGAGCAAAATTCGATTTAATTTTTTCTTTTAAGTCTGAGTAGCTGCTTGATTTATCTGGAATTCTGTGTTAAATTCAAATTATATACATTTTTAGAATTCAGTTCTGTTCGGAAATTGATTGAAATTGGAACCACATTCTTCAAATGTATACTATAATTTTAACTATTGTTTCCTTAATCAAAGATTGCATGAGAAAATTGCTCTTTTTTGCACAACACTGTAGATAACTACATACACATATAAATTTCATGGAAAAACTAATAAAACTAAAGCAAATATTTGGCAACTCTTAACCGGGTTTATAGTCAGTTGAAGGAAGGTTTTTAAAACGGTAGCTTTTATGACAGCTAATGACGCATAAAAATTTAAATCCGCAAAACTTTAAACAAAACCACACAACTTAATAATAAGTTTTATATTTTTACGCAGCAACTGTTTATAAGCTGTTATCTCTGACGATGTTAAAATCAACTAGATAAGGTTTTGTGTAGAACAGTAGGACCTCAAATAAATAATTAAAAAAAATTACACAAATCTTAAACACATGCAGATTTTAATGATAGCTTCTACACGAGATGAAATGTTGTTAATACACTTGATCTAATAATAAAAAATTATAAAAATACAAATTTGTATCTCAAATTTGCTTATTTGCTTTGAATTCTGCAATTCATGCTGTATTCTGTTAATTATATTACTAAATATGCCTATTTGTGTAGCTAATCAGCCAGCAAGTGCAACGTGTGCACAAACAATGCAGATTATGATATCATAAAGGTAAGACTGCATGCATCTTGTATTAAGTGTCATCACGTGCCAAGAGTCACATACGTAAGATTCTTCGTAATTTCAGTAAAATAAAAATAATTTTTTTTTATTTTAAGAAACGGCGCAAAAATACAAAATAACGCTGAGTGAGGGAATAAAGGAAAAATTAAAAAATTCAAAAGAGATTTATTTTTCGACAGACAACTCTCACAGTTGATAAAAATGTCAAAATAACTCTTAAATAATATATATATATATATATATATATTTGGCGTAGGAACCGCTTTAAGCGATTATAGCCGAATCCACCAGAGCGCGCCACTCTTTCCTCCTTTTTGCTTTTTGGCGCCAACTGGAAACACCAAGTGAAGCCAGGTCACTTTGCACTTGGTCTTTCCACCGGAGTGGAGGTCGTCCTCTTCCGCGGCTTCCTCCAGCGGGTACTGCATCGAATACTTTCAGAGCTGGAGTGTTTTCTTCCATCCGTACAACATGACCTAGTCAGCGTAGCCGCTGTCTTTTTATTCGCTGAACTATGTCAATGTCGTCGTATAAAATGGGGGGATGGGGTCATATGTAGAAGTTCACGCAAGTGAGGAAAGTTTCTGATTGCCATTCACTTGGGAGTGGCCAGGAACGATTCTTTTGCATATGACTCAAGCAGCTCACGACTTCCGGTTTTAGACCAAGTATCCCCTGGGTAGCTAACAGACATCCGTTTGGAGGCGAGCTAAAGTGAGAAGGCGAAGCCCGCTTGTGCGGTTGTGCGTAGGGCTTGGGACCCACCACATAAAAAAATCTCCCTAATGAAAACAATATATATATTCCTAAAAAAATAATGGTCATTAATACTCAGTTTAAACAAGAATATTTTATTATATATATTTTCCCGTAGTTCCTAGATAGAAAATAGAGCTTCCAAATCTTGATATTGTTCATTGAAAAAAAAATTTAAAATAATATGTTCGAAAAATAACGGGAATTTTTTCAATATTATATATTTTTTTTTTATTTTATAATTTTTCTATTTATTATTAATTTTTATTTAAAAAATATATTTTTTTCTATTTTTATTTAATTTTTGTCAACACTTTCCAGCTTTCGCCGCAAAACTTTATAGCGCACTCATACGCCGTGTAGCACAGCTGTGATGAAACGAAGGTTGTATGGATGTACTACAAAAAATGGCTCGTCAATGGCATTGTTGCTTGAGTTAATTTATCGCACGTAAATCTAACATTGAAAAAATAGTTTAATCTAGAGTTTAGCGCTTGTATTAAATTAACTAGAATTTAGAAGCAAAACAACTGTAAGCATTAACTAACCCACATAGTATATGTGGATATATAGAAAGCTTGTGCAAAAACAAAGCAGCCAATTAGCTGTAGTCACTTTTTCACTTGGTTGTCATTACTACTTGAAAAAACAACAAGAGAGAAGAAGCGACTGTGGACTAATATATTTATATTTACATGTATTCCCATATAATGGTCGATGATTGTTTTATTAAATGAATAGAGTGGGTATAAAAAATTCTATATATACAATATATAAATATAAATGCACCTAGAAGCGATTTTCTTTTTAGCGAACACGTATATGTATCGCTAAGCTCAAGTACTTTCTCAAATACAAATGTATAGAAAAAGAGCAATTGAGAAAGTTCATATTACGGTACTCAATGCCAGCTAAACATACAGTATATATTTAGTTCTGTTGGGGATGCCACTGATTGAGCTGCTGTTTGATGTCAACTTTTTCATTTACTCGTCATTTTGCACTCGCTACTCGGTGACTAATTTCACTTACTACTATTTCTTGCTGCTCTGCCTCGGAAATTATCAATTAGTTATATGATACAAGGCACATGTACTCATACATATATATACAGTGTATATACATATGTATATAAGTAAGTTTGAAGCATATAAAAAAAAATAAAAATCCTAATATCTTTAAGGAAATTTCGGTTGGAGAAAATAAATATGACACAGCAGTTGGTAATTAAGGCAAACTGCAAGCGCTAAAAATATATTCAAGCTTAGCTATAACAAAACACTAAACATTACTCACAGCTCGACTCAATTTGATGCCCTAACTAATTGAGATTATAAAGCAAAAAGTTGCCGAGCTGCTGTAAATAAGTAAATAAAGTCACAAATTTCGCTATTTCGCCTTGTATGAAATTGGATTAAAAAGAATTTCATAAGCAAATTTGCGGGCAAGTGAGTGTTAAAGCGACGCCATTGCAGAGCTAAGTGACTTAGATCCAAGCTAAGTGACTCTTGCTATACATACAAACCTAAACAAGTAAGGAAAGGCTATGTTCGGGTGTAACATTTTATAGTTTTATTAAGACCAACCAAGGTATACTCTATCGAAGACTATACACTCACATAATTTTGCTAAGATATCTCACATATTAACCGATGCTTTTGAAAAACATATAATTAGGTATACGGAGGAGTTATTACACGATTTTAATAATTTTTGGAACAGAGACACACTATTAGAAATTTACGTTAAATATTTTTTTTAAATTTAATACGCTAATGTTATAGTTATGCCAATTCACTTTCATATGACATCAAGATCAAAATCGGAGTGATGACACTGAAGGTCTGCTCTGCTCTGCTCTGCCGGGTTACCGGAACCAGAAATGATGTTACTGGGACCGGAAATGGAATAACCGGTACCCTATATGGAGCAACCGAACCGGAAATGAAGGGACCGGAAATGGGACAACCGGAACCGGAAATGTTTCACGGATATGAGGCGCCCGGGTATTATGTTGCCGGATATGGGGTGATAGGAACTGGAAATGAGGTAACCGGAACTGGATGTGGGGATACCGAATATGAGATAAACAGAAATGGAAATGATGTTGACCGGACCTGAATGTGAGGTAACCGGTATCACATATGGGTTAAACGGATATGTTCAACCGGAACTGATGTTACCGGAACCAGAAATGGGACAACCGGAACCGGGTGTCAAGTAACCGGATATGAATGTAGCAACAGGAACCGGGTATGATGTGGTCGGATATGGGGTAATCGGAACAGGATGTGAAGCAACCGGATATGAAGCCTCATTTTCCATCCATGTCATCAAGGTGTCTAAAAAGTATTATGTACCGACGTATATTCAAATTGGTCGTGTAGTTTTTGAGAAATGGTTTTTGACTCGTAAGTGGGCGACACTAAGCCCATTTTCCATTTTTTTTAATTCTTAGTGATAGCGTTTTCCGTTAGTAAGTTAACGCTCTTTTACGCATTTTCAACCTAACCTTTGTATGGAAGGTGGGCGTGGTTATTATCGGATTATATTAATTTTAATCCTGTGTAATGGGGTACGTAAGGGAAACGACTGAAGAAAGTTTGTTTTATATAGCTTTATTGGTTTCCGAGATATTCACAAAAAACTTATTTAGGAGAGAGGCCGCGCCCACTTTTCAGAAATAATTACATCCAGATATGACAGACGGACGGACGGACGGACAAACAGACATCCGAATTTCAACTCGGCCCTTCATCTTGATAATTTTGATATACATAACGCTATATCGAACTCGTTTAGTTTTATGACTTACAAACAACCGTTATGTGAACAAAACTATAATACTCTCTTAGCTACTTTTGTTGCGAGAGTATAAAATTAGACACGAATGACATGTGTACTCTACACATACATAAATACATACATATATACATCTGTCAGTCACTTATGACGGTCAATGGCAATTCTTGCTTGTTTGTTTTACTTTATTATTTTTATATTTTTTTTCAATTTTCCATTTGACTTTTTGGTTTTGCGTTCCACTTTTTCTGGATTTCTTAATTTCCACAAAACAAAAGTACACGCAACAAAAAAATACACTCAGGCACTTTGAAATTAGTTGGTTTTTACACTCGAGCTCAGCAGCAGCAGCAGCAACATAATCCACTTTATTATTATATTAAAGAAATGTGCATTTTTTTCATGTCTTGTCTGTGTGTGGGTTAAGCGACAAAACTCACTTAGTGCAAACACCACTTATTAGCATTTGTATGCGCGTGTGGTTGTTGCTGTGCTGTACAAATTAGCTTATGTAAATATTCGTATCGGATTTCTAAAGTTCTTGTGCGAGCTTAGCAAATCTAGTAATTGTAGTTAGTGTCAATGTCACAATTTAATAAATATTAATTAACAAATTAACTTTAATCACAATTAAGCGTTGAGCTTAACTGGCATTAACTGACAGATTGCAGTGAGTCAGCTGATTAAATATAAAATTTTCTCTTTTTTTTTTTGATTGGATTAGAGGTTTTCATTAATTTATGCAGAGAAAGGTTTTTGAGGTCAACTTTTCCAAAAAAAAAACTTTTGGAATGAAAATGGCATCTGAGGATACATTAGAGTACTAGAAAATATCCATTCTCCTGGAACAAGAGATCTATCTCAGTTAAGTTGGGTTCCATCTCTTCCTCCGGGCGATACAATAGAGTACTAAAATTGGTTCTTTCTCCTAAAATAAAAGATTAATGTAAGTTATGTTGAGCTCCACCTATGATCGTTTCTTTTAGAACAAGTGATCTATCTATGTTAAGTTTGGTTCCATCTCTTCATCAGGCCGATACAATGGAATATTAAACATGGTCCTTTCCCTTAGAAGAAGAGATCTATCTAATTTATGTTGGGTTCCATCACTTCCTCCAGCCGATACAATGTAGTACTAGAAAGGACCTTTTCTTTTTGACCATGAGATCTATTCAAGTTAAATTTGGTTCCATTTCTTCCTCCGGCCAACAATACAGCACTTCATGACAGTTAGTAACAAATGTTCGAGTATTTTTGTATCACAATTAGGCTACTCATTTGCAGACGATTTACAACTTAAAAGGTCCTGCTAATTGCGGGATAACACCAAGGCGAAGTCTCTAAGATGGAACCGATACAGCTACATGGAATAAGAAAGCAGTTAGATATAAGATTATTTTTTATCTAAGACTTGTACCTTTGAGATATATTCACTTAAAAATACTCTCTTGGCACTATGGATTTGTATAATAGTCCAACACGTCTAATTTTAAAGATAGGTTTCAAACCGCTTTATATTTTGTAATTCGGTAGGTACTAATCTGTCGACCTTTTTACCAATTGAGACCTTATTTATATTAGTCTTAATATTTATCAGAACAATCGGAGCCATTATACACGAAAATTATGCTGGAACGATCTTCATTTACTACAATTGAATATAACCGATAACTTCGGAACATGCTGAAGATTTGCTAAAAGAATTTAAGGAACAAAACGCTCTCAAGAAAAACTATTTACCTCTAAATTTGGTTAATCGCATTACTTGAAACTGACTTCAAAATAATCAACAAACGAACCAGTAATTCCTAGCTTATTTGCATAGTTATTAACCACAACTCGAACTACAAATATCTGCAATTACAAAAGCGCATTGAAAGCATAATAATGATAATACTCACCGCCATACATGACGAACAGCGTTATCTTCAACATTATCAAATTCGGATTTATGCCATTGCGGCGACAGAATTCACCGAATTTCGACGGTTTCACCTTCTCCACATGCACCATATCAATAGTCTCCGTGGCCGTCTCCTCGCCACCTATTATTGCCATTTTGTGTGCGGTGTCTCACTGTTACAAGGTTTACTACGATATTTGTGTGAAATAGTTGGGGACCTGGTGCCTTGCCGCTGAACCTTCACCTTGTTGATGGCGCTTGTGCGGCGCGCGCAGCTGTTACTTCACTCGGCGGCGTTGCGCTGCAGTAAATTATGTCGCTGTATGTTTGTGCTGTCACCAAAATGTAAACACCATAAATATAACACAAACGCAAATGCGCAGTGCTGGGGGCTGGCGTACTGGCGCTGACACTGGTTGTTGGTTGCGACTTGCTGGGAGCTGGAAGTTCTATGTTCACAGTGGGTGCGTTGTGAAGGCGGAGCGATTGGGGTGGTGCGTTAGTTCGGGGGTGTGGAATCTGCTGCTAGATTTACAGTAATGTTTGATGATTTAGTTGCAACAGTCGCACTTTGTTTGTGTATTTTCTGTGTAGTTTTCTATGAAATATGCACAAAATGGAGTTTGGCTTCGAAGTTGGAGCGGCACGCGCTTTATGGTATTTTCCGCTCCTCTACACACACCGACACAGCGAAACAGTTCTGTCTTCAGTTAGCTATAAAAAAAACCGACGTTAGGCCGCCCAAGCGTGCGACTGACTAGTGTTTCGTGCACAAGTGATCATCAAAATTGGTTGCTTCAGCGGCGCTATTGTATTACCGCTATGTATATGTGATGCACAACGACTCCACACAGTCGCTAATAACGTTGATTTAGGTGTACACTATTTGTATGTGAGATTTCAGCAGCTGCTTCGATGTAGCATAGTCCAGCACAAGTACGTGTATTATGAATGTGTGCGCGTGGGGGGAGGAAGAGGCGCGCGCGCAATGAAACACTTGAAATTAAACGTCCGTTCGTCTTGATTAAATTCAATTTAAGAAGATAATCAGCGATTTATTTCAATTCCATTCACAAAACAGACTAACAACAATAACAAAAAAAAAACAAAAAGCATGAAAAATCACTAAACGAAAAAGTAAAGTCCGGCCACTTTCTGTCGTCTATTACGCTTTGCGCTTTGCTTTACACGTCTCTCTTTCACTAGCTATACGTGTTACTAATAGTGTATAAAATATATATAAAATAAGTGCATTCGTGTTAGTGTGTATGCTGTTTGTATGCGCTCCTGAGCTTTTAAGCTTTTAAGCTGTAAGCTGCGCTTTCAATTTACGTGTGCTTTTTAATCCAATAAATTGTACAGCAAATGGACAACGAGATTGGCATTGAAAAAATTTCGAGCGTGTAACTAGTTATGATTAATTGATTTTTAATTCGTAAATTGTCTTTGCTAATTTAAGCACTTTTGAATGTTAATAAATTTTCACTTTTCCACAAAAAAAGTCCTTTTTTCAATTTTTTATTTTTTTTTTTAATATTTTTTTTATTTCATAGTAAATTATAGCTATATATTCAACACAATAAATATTGCACAATTTTTTAAATGTCTATTAAAAGCTTAATTAAGCGCTCGCACACACTTTTCAACAATATTTTTGATTATAAAATTTATTAAATAATTATTTTTTTGAATAATTTTTTTTTAATTAATTTTTCAATAATTCTCTCAAGTCTCAACTCATTTTTATTAATATTCACTTCATTATGCAGTTCTTTATATATTTATTTTTTTTTATTATTTTTATTCTCCTCAATTTACCCGCAATGCCACTTTAGTAACGCTGTCTGCTGCCCAGCCTCGCGTCCGAACAAAGACTAAATTCGTTTTATCACTCTGACGAAAGTTTTATAAACCGATATTACTTTGCATTATTACACTGCTTAACTTAGCTTAGCTACTACTCTTCAGCATATTCTTCCTTACTATATCGGCTTTCCAGCATCCAACGACGTTCCACTATCGCCTACACATTCTTTCGTTAGTTACTATTTATTCGCGTTTCCACGCACACAATTAACGGTGCTGCACGAGCGCTTACGTGTACGCTAAGTAGGATAGCGCTAGTACTCGTACTATTTTACTTATGCTAGTGATCGCGCGTTGCTTTTGGGAAAGATCAGATTTTTTGTGGATAAGATTTTGTGTGATAAGCCACTGAATGTGTGTGAATTTCGCTTTGCACAGCGTGGAATGGCAGCGAGATAAAGATAAACGACAATGAAAGCACACACAAAACGCTACGCTAGTTCCGATTATGATAAGACATGTTTGCAAGAAACAATAACAACAATAAGAATAACTGACTGCAGCACTGAATGCACAGTGATGTAGCTGGTGACAGTACGAGAGTTGTTTGCTCGGCAGTAGCTGAAGGCAGTGAGTTTAGCTATCTTTCGCGAATAGGGTTCTTAGTAAATATTTTTGAAAAATTTTTAAGCGAAATAATTAAATTTTAGCACCTCATTGAGAGCATAATTTTGATTTAAAATTAATTTTTGTTTGAAAAAAATATTTTCTTTACTACTTGTTCACCTTTGAAACCATGTTCCCTTGTTATGGACTCAGATACTGTCTAGTCCAATCCTTT
Organism: Zeugodacus cucurbitae; assembly: GCF_028554725.1. Classification (NCBI taxonomy): domain Eukaryota; kingdom Metazoa; phylum Arthropoda; class Insecta; order Diptera; family Tephritidae; genus Zeugodacus; species Zeugodacus cucurbitae. Next base: position 5,472,885 of record NC_071668.1, read on the forward strand.
AATAAAACTAATTTTAGATATTTTCTTTGTAAGATGCGCTAAATTCCGTCCGATTGGTTATTGCCACTGTTTGCTAATTCAAATCAAACCGCTTATCATTACTGTTATTAGCAACCAATGAACCCGGAAAAAACTGGTTCATTTGGAGTTGACGCCGCACCAAAGCCAGCACTGAGCAAGCAGTTAGGTATTTAATGACTTTCAGTTAAAAATATCGAGCAAAATACTTGAAGACCTGTATTGAGCGCAGTTTACTTGTAAACTGGCGTCTGAGCAACAAAGCTTACGAAGTTCAAAAACGCAATTCACCGACTTATTTCATGGAATCTCTCATGCATTTATTTGCATTTAGCGCGTTTCAAACTAATGTGTTTATTATTTAAAATAATTTGTATTTGTTGTATATCGCATTGAGGAGCTGCCTGATGAAGTTGGAAGATGTTCGCTGAGTTCGAAAGCCATTTTCTAAACCCGATTTTTATATATTTAAAATATTTTATAGATTTTTAGACCGTAATTTTGATATTTAATATTAGTAAGTATTATTGAATGACAAAAATATTCAAAAAAAAAGATTTCGAAAATTGTTTTCTAAAATATAAAAACCGCATTTTGACAAAAAACACGTGTGAAAAGTGACTACTCAAGATCGTACCGAGCATATCAAGAATAAAAAATCTTTTATCAATACCGGAATATTATTTTGAACCCTCAAATATAATAGCATAAGTAAAATTTCCAAATTTTTACAAACATTTTTTGAGTTGAATCGTCCAATTTGTAATATTTGTTCAAGTTTAGGAAAAGTACAGTATTGTATACAAAACACTTATTCACATCTGTAGATTACCGACCATCAGCCACCATCAAATGAGTAATTTGTGGTGTTATTTCTCAAAAATCTGCTGGCTTCAACCAAAACTTCTTCACAAATTTGTGTTTGCACAATTTCGACACTTTTCCAGAATATGAAACTTTCATGCATTTCGTTAGGCAGAAAACTATAAAATAACTGTTTCGACTATACGTGATTGCGAAGTGCTTTTAGGACCATGTGCGTTTCGTAACTGAAGAAAGGTGTGAACCGCCAAATTGGTGGTAATATCAAAATATCTACCAAAATCACTGTAGGCAAGTGATGGCTTAGACGAAATGGGTGATTGATGTAATGTAATTGACTCACATTACCTTGCACCCACACATAGACACATACAAATATACAAGCAAATATACAAATATATAAATACACATGTAGAAGCAAATAGTTTAATTAGAAATGATTAATTTGGCGACAGTTTCTGCCTATTGGCTATCTATTGAATTGAGTGAACCCTACGGCATGGCCATTGCAACGGTACATCGAAACAAGTGTTTCCCGATAAACATATGTATTTTGTTGTTGTTTAGTTGAAATGCGTGCCAATACAAATGTATGAGTCTACCATATTTAAGTAGTACACGTGGTGGGCAGATATCGACCATGTGCCGTTAACTCCCGCTAACCTTATCAGAAATATTGATTTTCTTTTCAACAATGGCAACATAATGAAATTTTAATAGAAAATACGTAACAATAACAATAAAATAACGTTTTTTATAACGGTAATCATCTTACGGAAGACAAAAGCAAGTTCTCGGGTGTATTTATCAAGTAATACTTCAACAATTTGGTTTAGAGAACTTTACGAGGAGATTCATGATGAGAATCTAAGCCAAAGATCTAAACAAGCTAATAATAAATTACACCCAAAAGTATGCATAAGGTGGACCCAAAATAGTATACGAGACGTGTTCAAAAAATAACGGGAATTTTCAAATTTCCAATTTTTCCAAAAAAAGCAAAAAGCTTTCCCCAAAAATCGATTTAAAAAAAATATATTTTTTCAAAAACGAAAATTCCCGTTATTTTTTGAACACACCTCATAATTTCATATTTGAGTTGGTAAGTGCTCTAAGTTCCGTTTGAAAGGTGTCTTAATTATTTTGGAGCTATTTTAAAAAAGTAGTGAAGATTTGTGAAAAAGTACAATAAAAAGAATGGATACTCATATTATGGAACACAAAAACCGGTTCTCGGGTTTTTCTCACGTAATCTATCAACCGTTCCGTCTTGAAAACTTGAGGGAAGATTCATGATGAGAAGTTAAACCAAAGTTCCAAACAAACTACAAATAACAAAAACGTACATAGAGTGGACCTAAATTGGTATACCAGGTGTGTTCAAAAAAAAAAAATATAAAAATTTCCTATTGTCCAAAGCGAATTTTCAAAATAAAGCAAAAGGTGAAAATGGAATTTGAAAATTTTTTTCCCAGAAAACGAAAATTCCCGTTATTTTTTGAACACACTGGTACTTTCATGTTTGAGTTGGTAAGGGCTTTAATTTCCTTCAGAAGAATCGACAAGTTGTTGAGATGCTTTTTTTAAATTGAAGTTTTTGGTGAAGATTTACGAGAAAGTACAGAGTAAGATGCACTACAACAATAACAAACACATTATCTCTAATTAATTAGTTGTAGAAGACATTTTCCAAAACAACAGTAACAAAAGCGAATAAAATATGTAACTATTGTCGTAAATATCTATCTTATTCTATATAGTATAATATTGTATTGTATGCAGATCATAAATTAATGTTGCTGACATCAATGTTGTTGGCGTTGTCAGTTGTTGGGAAATTTTCATTTTTTATCATTTTTAGTGCAAATATTTGCGTCAAAGCACAAACACCTCAGACAAGCAGTGAACAAAAAAAACTGCAAAAACAACAATAAGTTGGTAGCGATAGATAGTGTTACAGCTGATAGAAGAACGCAGAAGATAAAGTATGCATGTGTGCGTAGATCTGTAAGTTGCTGAGCGCACTCTGTGTCTAAGTCACTACTGCAGTATTTGCAACATTCACTAAATAATAACGTGAGTATTTAATGCAATTAGTAAATACCAGGAAATCTCAAGTGAAACAAAAGTGATTTAACAATTTTCCTAATCTAATTTTACTAACAAAAAGCAAATATTGTAAATACGCAAAGTTACAGCTAACTTACGTAAGTGACACAACGGCTATTTTTAACTATATAACGGTAAATACGCACATTTTTTTTAAAGATTTTTTCGCAAAATATTTGTTGCTATAAATTAGTTGTGAGAAAATAAAAACATAGTTGTATGAATAAATTTTGTTGTTTCATTAAATTTGTATATAACAGACAGATAACGGCATTAGAAGTTCCTTATGAGCTTTGTATCAACTTTTATATCTTATCAACAAGAAATCAGTCTACAAGCTTTCAGAAAAAGCCATCAACAGCCGCAGATAAAGATAAAGCATTGTTTAGAGAAGAAGCTGTATAAACTATGGAACTACATGTGTCACTCAATTGCAGAAACGGACGAATTTATCAGAGACGAGTGTGGCGCTAAGAAATGTTAAAGTTCAATAAGTTTCAAAATTTATTTTATCTAGTGATCTGCATGAACTTTGTACAAATGTAGACAACATGTAACTATATTTACTCACAGTACACGAAACATACATAAGTGAGGTGTGTTCAGAAAATAACGGGAATTTTAAAATGAAAAAAAAAATATGACGTAATTTATGATTTACGGGTATTTTTAGATTAAAAAAATTAATATTTATGTCGAATGAGGACCGTTTTGAAGGTTTGTTCAAAAAATAACGGGAATTTTTAAATAAAAAAATTTTAATTCAAATCGAATGGGGACCATTTTGAAGGTTTGTTAAAAAAATAATGGGATTTTTTAAATTTAAAATATTTAAAATTTAAGTCGAATTTAAAGTATTTTGAAAGTGTGTTCAAAAAATAACGGAAATTTCAAAATTTAAAATTTAAGTCGAATGGGAACAATTTTGAAGGCGTCAATTTAAGATACACGAATGAATAGATTTAAAAAAACGAAAATTCCCGTTATTTTTTGAACACACCTCGTATAGAATACTCTAATAATGGTTTATAAAATATATCTTTCATGTAAAGTATTAGTACATCCATAACCCGAAGTTCCCTATAACTAGAAATTCTAGAAATTCGTGGCTCTGAAGTCACTCTAACTCGAAGTTTTTTATTTTCATAGGTTGGACCTAAAGTAGTATACGAAGTGTGTTCAAAAAATGACGGGAAATTAATAATTTTTATATAAAAAAAAGCAAAAGACTATTGAAATGAATTATTGTGAATATTGAAATGAAAACATACATAGACCTAAAGTAATATACGAAGTGTGTTCAAAACATTACGGGAAATTAAAAATTTCCTATTGTCCAAAGCCAATTTTCAAAAAAAAAGTTTTTGTAGATTATGGTGATGTGACTTAACGAATTTTTATATTTTTTATCAGATTCTAAAGCCAAAGGCACATTAACACTCACTAACACGCCTTAGGCTACTTAAATTAGGTATAAAAAATAAGCATTTAACGGTATTGTTAATTTTCTACATAATAATTATCCAAGTTGAGCGTTCTTTTGCTACTCGCTTACTAAAACCGTTGTTAAACGACCACACATCCTTGAAGATATTTTGAAAACGCTTCACTTTCCAACGCAGCAAGGACTGCAACCCACCAAAACCTATCGATTTATATTACCACAGCGACATCTACCAGTTGGCACGCGCCACCTAGTGTCAAAATTTCATCCGAAAACTCTCAATTATTTCGAAATTTGCGGGATTTATTTGCCAAATACAGCATTTTTCACTTTTCCCATCCACTTTCTAGTTCCGCTTTGTGTGTATCTTTACATTTTCCATTTATCAGGCCTTTTGACATTCGTACATTAGTTCGTTCGTTCGCAGTCGTCAGTTCAGTTCGTTGTGAAAAAGGGTTTGTGGAAGTGAAATGTGAATTTACGCAGCGTTTAAACAACATAAATTGTGAAAAATCAAGTATGTCTAAGCGCGTTGATATCGACGCACATGTGCTACAGCAAAGCCATGTTGTGAATTTGTGAAATTAAGCAAATATTAAACGTAATCGTTTGGCGTTTTAGCGTTTGGCTAGCAAAAATTATATTACTTTGTATGTGTTTGTGTGCGACAGTGAGTGTGTGTTTGTGTGTGTGCGCGCACATAGCCTCTGCTGCAGGGGCGCTGTGTTAACGCGCTCTTCGTATATTTCTCGCGTTTTCCGTGATCTGATTCTGTGACAAGCGGTGGAAGCCACACCATTGTTGTTGTTGTTCGTTTTTGTTGTTTCATACTACTGTTCTTCGCTACTTGTATCTTCCCTTTGTGTTCGCACTATTCGTTCGCATCGCCGTTCGTCGGTCGGCGCTACAAACAGCGACAACGATTACTACTCGCACTCCCTCTCTCTCTCTTATTCTCTCTCATTCTCGCGCTCTTCGTTTTGATTACGCAGCGCTGCTTGAAATGTCAAATTTTTTGCCGTGTGTCGACACTACGTCGTTCGCTCAATTGGCAAAAATTAAATTTTCGCGAAAAGTTTCACTAAATTGCACTTGAAAATCATGGTGTAGAAAGGTGTTAATAGCTGAAAAGTGTTAACCATTGCATTAATTAACAACGTACAATGGTTTCAAAGTGTATGTCGAGTTTTCAAATAAGTAAAATGTTTAGTGAATTAGTGCAACAAATCGATGTGATTGTGTGTAGTCGTAGTCTTGCCTGCTGGCTTTGGTTATGAACCGAAGAATAGTTTGAATAGCTGGTGCTGCGGCAACGCTGCTGTTTTTCGTTTCTTCATTATTTGCTTATTTCACACTCGGTATATGCTTGAAAAATGTGAAATAATGAAGAAATAAGCAAAATTTTCGCAAAAACTAAATTTTCACCTAACGCATGGTGTACAACTGCACACATTTCACAAAACGTCAACACAACCATAGTGTTTTTGTATAAATAAATTAACAAAGTTTTAATTGGTTGTTTGTAGCCAAGAGGCAAATGAAAGAATATATAATTACATGCGGCTTGTGTTTCGAAAGATTATGTGAAAAAATGTGTTTATCGATAAGTACAATGTGAAAAGTAGAAATGAAAATCACAAAAGCGGAATATTTGAGTTATTGGCTTTTAACGATTGGTGGATAACAATGCAATATGCAGAAAGGAGGAATAGCATGAAAAGGAAATATTTTACAACTGGCATAGTGCTACCAACGAAATATTAAAGTCTATAAGTTTGAAATAATATATTATAGTTCTAACTTAAAATTGTATTTACATAATAATATGGTTACAATGTTTTCAAGACGGTAGATAGTGTACAATAATAGCACTAATAACAATAATGACATTTCGTGCATTTACGCTTTAGTGGTCCAACCACATATGTGTGCCTGCTAATATGTCGGTTTCGCCCTCGAAAAAGAATTTTGCATTCCAATCCATCCATTCTGCTTTCCACCAGTGGCTTTGTAATCGGTAAATAGTAGCGCCACAGCGCAGCAGCATTTTTCCGACTCATCTAAAGCAAAATCAACGAATTTTCTCTTCTTGTACTTTTATCACTCTTGCGCTTCGCACTTTCATTTCTGGTTTCTGTCTTCATTTGCTGGTTCGGCTGCTTCGTCGTCTTCATCGTGGTTGTGGTCGTGGTGGCTGCAGTTAAAATGTTGATTCACTTTTTCACTTTCCTTTTGCCTCTTCCATGGCTGACTATTGAACCAACCAACCGCCTCCAGTCCGTCATCCTTACTGTTTGTTGCGGCTATTTTCGTATGGAACTTGTACTATCACGGTGGCTGCGGCAAATCTAGCAGTAATCTGATGCTCAAATCATGATTTTCGATGCATTAAGAAATCGCTTCTTGTGTAGTAGATTATAAAGATATTCCTTTGTATACAAAAAGTATTATCGCTTATTAGAAGTTGATTGATATCTAATAATATCATTTGTTTTTTTTTTACTGTTAACAGCTGTTGTATCTTTTTCAAAATTACCGGTAATGCTATTGAATTAATGTTTAACATGCCTATTTATATATAATAGTATGATTCACAAGTTTAGTCTTTATTTCGCTTGACTCATCTCTTATTTTGTTCACTTCTGGTTTACATGTTCGAGGTGTCAATCCGAGCACCACAATTCCAAACCAGAAAATTCAATGTAAACCGTCATAACAGCAAATAACAATGGAAAATTATGCTCTCATATGTATATATAAACAATTGCACAACTTTATTTTGATTTCCAATAAATCTATTTTACCGATCATATAACAGTTTCCGTTTACTACCATTTACCGCATAAAGCTACATACAAATATTTGTGTGGATGTGAGTACATAAGAGTATGTATTACAATAATGGAAATAGATATTTAGATATATGGTTGTAAAAAAACCTAAAGACACTTGCTTCGGCATCGGAAGTTTACATAGCAGTAGCGTGAAAAAAATGATTTTTTTTTTTCTTAATATTTTTTTGCTTTTTTAAACACTTTTACCCTTGGAAATGTCTACGTTATCAATGCATATTTCTGTTTCCAATTAGTCCACACTAATTTCGTTGCAATGCCATTGAGACATTTTGAACTTTGTAGGAACCAAGAATCATGTTTATTAGACAAATTAGACTACCACTTATCAGAGACCAAAGCATACTATTTTGAAATTATAAAAACAGAAAAATACAGATATTATAATACATTTTATGCTAATAAAGTGTGTAGCTGTAACTTTGATTATATTAGAACCACTTATGTGTTGTATTTTAGAATCATAATGGAAGTTTTATCTCTAGTCTTATCTGTTCAAAGGGCAGTTTGCCAATATAAAGCTGGTAAAATGTATAAACAAATTAAATGAAGCAACTGTTTAATATATAATAAAAAGAATAACTAATACTACAGTTAAACTTCCATAACTCGAGGTCTCTCTGACTCGAGTTAAGGACGTTCAACCTTATGATTAAATTAAATTTTTAAGCTTACCATGTATTTAACATTAAGGGGCTATACCAGTATGACATTTTCCAAAAATCGATATTTTTATTTTTTGCTTGTTCGTTAGTTTATACTTTCAAAAATATCCTGTGAAAGCGGTAAGATTGTATCTTGAATAGTTTTTGAATGGCAGAGTTCTAAAAATCGACCGCTCGATGGTATAAGCAGCTATAGTCGAAACTTTAAACGCGTTTTTCTCGAAACGAAATTTCTCAATTGCTGACATCATACGATATATTGACCGATAAACTTCAAATTTAAACTGAGTATTCTCGAATAAATTTACTATACAATGACCTACGTTCTTTTTGATTGGTTGATAATTGTCAATTTGGCATTAAACAAAAGACCATTTTTTTACCTAAAAAAATGAAATTTTTATTCAGAACTACGTTATTTTGTCAATTTTTGATATTTTTCAAAAATCGTAGGTCATTGTATAAGAAATATATTTAACTTTAATAGCCTTTTTGGATTTTTTTTTCAGCAACTCATTCGGCCGGAATCATGTCAGCATTTTTTTTTTGGCACCTCCGCATATAACCCCGTTATTTTTCAAAATTTTTGTAAACAAAATATGTTGAAATGTAGCTGAAAATATACCTTATTATGTGTAAAAAAACTTCCAAAAATCTATCGAGTACTTTCTTTAAAAAAAATTGATGAAAATCGCCTAATTTTTCATGGGTTACACAGGTATAGCCCCTTAATAGAATATTGTTCAAAATCCACAAATTAGCTTTCAAGAGCCTTTTAGATTCTAGTAAAGGCTCAATTATAACATAATAAACCAGTTTAACAAGTACTTATTGTTTTATAATACAACTAATGCGTCACTGCTAAAATTACAATACGGCAATAATCTAGGTCTAGGAAATGCGTGTAATGCATAAAACCACAAACTTAAGTTCACAAAAGGGCGATAAAGGTAGCCTGGCAGTAATAGTTTTAAAATAGATTGAATTATGCAGAAAATTGCTAAATCAAATGAAACTATGTACGGCATATATTTTGCACAACACTGTAGCATATCGAACAAGTGACTGCAAAGAACCATTAATTTTGTGACCTTAACCCGTTAGGCTTTCTGTTTAAAAATGATTTTGTTGCATTTTGTAATAATGAAATTTCCACATTTATTATTAAAGAGTTGCCAACTGCGAGAAAATATACAAGTAGCAGAAATGAACACAATATTCTATATTTGTTTAGAAATTTGATGCGTACAGAAAAATACGAGTTTAATTTATGTTGACATTTATAATGTATGTATTTTATTTATATTGACGTTTTCACATTTAAATATATGTATGTATGTATATTTATATATATACAATATGTAGTCGATACTCAAGTGAGTTTGCCGCACAAAAACAATAAATAAGGAAGAACTATCTACCAGCACTAAGCATCGTGTGTATTTCAAAAACCTAAATGTACTTGTAGTGGCAGCTATACAACAACTACACGTATTTTATGAATTTATTATTTTTGCAATGTTTATGTCTGCACATTCGCTAGAAACGTGTGACAACTAAAAATGTTTGCAAGCGTAAAATACATACAAATACATGTGTAAAAACGAGTTTAGCGCGCAACGGTTTCGGGGGGGGTGCAGGCGTGTTTTGAGCAATGAATTTCAAAGATAAATATATAGATACAAACATACATACATACTTGTGTGTGTGTGTGTATGACGGCTAGTCGGTGGCTCTTGGCTGCGTATACGCCAGTGTCAACTACCCAAGGCAATGGCAGCGCAACATAAATGTTAAATAGTACATAGTGCAAAATAATACATATATGTATGTATGTATGATACATATATACAGAAATTTTTGAAAATAATTTTGATCGTATCCCCACGCTGCTGGCCGCACACCGCCGCTTGACAACAGAGAGCGCCGCATGTTGGAACGACGCAGCCGGCAGTGTCGCGCTGTGACGACGCGTGAGCGCAAATGTTTGTGGTATTTGTAAGAGCAAGCATATCAGCTGGCATGAAGAAAGCCTGCGCCAAACATCAGATTCCGGCAAACGTTATGATGGGGTACGGTTCAAACGTCACGTCGGCATAAGGCAGGAGTCAGCTTGCCAGGCGCTTGGCTATACTTACAAGCATTTTTAACGTTCATTTTTTTTTGTATTTACGCCCGTGTCACAAATGTTCAGTGCTCACTTGAATTGCATTGAATATCGTTCATGGAATTGCTTTGTTTGTATTTATTTTAGATGTATGAGCCGTGTATTATCATACCACTATTCTACTTTCTTCGCCTATATATCGCTTTCCTCTCTCGCTTTATTATACGCTTCTTACTCTCTACATACATACATATATATATTTTCTTGTTCAAACATTTACTCTATTACTATTCACCATTCTGTTTATCATCGCTTATTCATCGCCACACTGTGCCGCTTTCATGGTTCTTTTGTTATTCAGTTACAAACAAACAGATGTATATATTTCGTATACCCGTCCAATTTTTTTAATTAACAGCCTCGCGGTAGCTAAAAATATGCAAGATACTACTACTGCTCTTGGTTCCCTTTTCAGATACTATGTGTGTTGGGGTTTTGTAGACAGTCACTTGCGTACTGCTATCACTTCGTTTTACTTTGTATCGCTTTCATTAATCTAATTTTCATTATTTGCACACACGCTTCTAATAAAATTCGAAAAAAAAAGGTTTTTTTTTATTGCACCTTTCTTAATTTTCGTATAAAATTTATTATTTTGTTCATCCTCTAGTTTGTTATTGTATTTTGTTCCTTCCTTATTTTATTTATTTTGATTTTTTCTTGGCCATTACACTCACAATACCACCATTCGTGACAAAACGCAGAATTAATCAAAATGATTTAATTTACATTTATCAGAAAAAAAGCATAATCAAACACAAACATTACGAAAAAATAACAAAAGCAAAACAGACAATTATTTTCAAGTGACTCACATCCGAAGTTGTAGTTACAACACACATTACTTATATTTTAACATTAGGGTAGTATATTTTTTAGAGTTCAGAACTTATCTGCTCGAAAAAATATTTTTTTATTAAAATTTTACCGAACTATTTATAAAAAAAGCTAATTAAAAAATATTTTAAAATGAATTTCGCGATCCCGAAATGGCAATCCCTGGCACTGTTAGAAATTCTGAACGATAATATGTATGCACATATGTAATTGGCGTTCAACCGTTTAGCCGGTTATCGATGAGAGCGCGCCACTCCTCTATTTCCTTCGCAGTTCGGCGCCAGTTGAAGATTCCAAGTGTAACCAGGTCGCTCTCCACCTGGTCCCTCCAACGAAGTGGAGGCCTTCCCCTTCTTCTGCTTCCTCCGGTGCGTATCGAGCACTTTCAGAGCTGGAGTGTTTTCGTCCATTCGGACCACATGACCTAGCTAGCGTAGCCGCTGTCTTTTTATTCGCTGAACTATGTCAATGTCGTCGTATAACTCGTACAGCTCATCGTTCCATCGTCTGCGGTATTCGCCCTTGCCAATGTTCTGAGGACCATAAATCTTACGCAAAATTTTCCTCTCGAAAACTCCTAGTGTCGTCTCATCTGATGTTGACATCGTCCAAGCTTCTGCACCGTAAAGCAGGACGGTAATGATAAGCGACTTGTAGAGTTTGATTTTGGTTCGCCGAGAGAGGACTTTACTGTTCAATTGCCTACTCAGTCCAAAGTAGCACCTGTTGGCAAGAGTTATTCTGTGCTGGATTTCGAGGCTGACATTGTTGGTGTTGTTGATACTGATTCCCAGGTATACGAAATTATCTACAACTTCGAAGTTATGACTGTCAACAGTGACGTGGGAGCCAAGACGCGAGTGCGCCGACTGTTTGCTTGATGACAGGAGATATTTCGTCTTGTCCTCATTCACATCCAGACCCATTATAAGTAGAGATTTTTCAGACCAATCAGTATAAAGACCCTCAACACTAGCTGACTAATCTATATAAGCTTATCACAATTTTCGCGAAAGACTTTAGTTTACAGAATATGACAATGAAAGAATAATATATTGTCCCACCTATTATTTCAGTAAGTGAAATCGATTTCAAAATCGACAAATCGATTTAACGATTTGGAGTTGGATCACCCTACTGTCAGTGTGCAGCTACATATAGATGAATGACTGCAGTACATAATTCTAATAGTTGTTGCTTGTGCGTTTTTATCACTCTGTAGAACAGAAAAAAAACCAAAAAAAGAAACAACAAATTGCATACATATTATATTATGCGAGTATTTTTCCAAACCAGCTCGTACTCATACACTGTTTCCACACAGCTGTTTTTATCCTCCGCTTTTATGATAGTGTACGTCGATTTAGTAACCGTGAAGAATGCCAATTTGTACAGACAGCAATTATTGCTCATTGCCCATCACTTGCCAACACGACATTCAGTTACATATATTCAAGCACACACATACATATGTACGTTTATAAACAACTGCAGTCGTAAAGCCACACCACACCACAGCCAACAACACTTGTGCAACGCCACCACCTTCATCTTACAGCTCGTTACTTGCCACCTAAGAATAGCTATGTGCCACACACCGAATGGCAAACTCCATGTCCAACATGTCGCTGTCGCCACCCCACCACCTCACTTCGACGCACAACCACATCCTACGTAACAGCGTAGTTGTATTTACGTATAATCGTATGCCGCAACAGCAACAGGAAACTGCAAACTTTTTTCTTTTGCTTTCCTATCGATTTTCTCTCTTTATCGGTTGTGAAAAGCAAACTGCTGCATTACTGCCACTACCACTACCACTACTACTACTGTGCGCCACCCATTTCTTCAAGTCGTCGATTTTTTTTTCTGCTGCTGCTTCTTCTCCACAAACTTGCTGTTCTTCCTTCCTTTCTTTGGTCTGGTCTCTTTGGTGGCGTTAATGTGCCGCAGCACTGGTTGATTGCTCTTATTCTTTTACATTATTCCTTCACTTGTTGTTTTTATGCATACATTGCATGTAGATTTGTTCAGTTGTCTTGTGCTTCTTCGCATTCTTTGGTTGCAATGTCAAAATGCTAATTTTTTTTTTGTTTTGTAGAAAACTATACATATTTATCAGATAAGTGCAAGTGTAATTTGCATTACCGAAGTTTAGACTTTCCCTTTGTGTATAAAGTGGGTGGAAACTTCATAATTTATTCACTATAAAGTCACCTCTTGCTTATTCTCTATGGGTTTTATGGAAACAATATACAAATCTATATTATCTTAATAAGATCTTTATTATTCTTACTGAGATAGACAATTCTGGCAGTCTAGATATTTCTCGACAATGCACTCGAATATTTCTGTATTATCAATTTATTCATAATAACATTTTTTTTTGAAAACCTCTTTTTTAAACCACAAAATTCAACTTAGGTGTATGTGTTCTAGGAAAAACTTGAAAAACCGCAGCGAACCTCACATTAGCTCTAAATTTTGTTTTCAAAATAAAACGTAATCAAAACAAAACGAGATAAGAGAGAGGAAATGTAAACAAAATTGTTTTCCACTTGCATCCAGTATATGATTCATTTCCTCGTTGTCTGTAAGTCGACGAGATTCGTTATAGTCGGCGATTAACTAAGATATTTCTACTTATGAACTTAAAAACAATATTTAAATTTTATTAACCGAGTTATTTGTTAGATATTTGCTGAAAGTACGCACCAGGCTACTTAAAAAGTGTCTAACATTCTTATCAATAACTTCTAGTTATTTTGCTATCCCACTTGTGTGGGTGCTCGGTTACCGTGGAATCGTTAGAAATTGCAAGCTTGCAAGAAAGGATGCCGTAGCAACATTGACAGCGGAATGGAAACGGGTTAGCAGTATGTGGTCCACTTGCGCACTTGCACTGGTCATACAGACATCACATGAGGTCGCCAAGCGCTGGACAACAACCACTGCTTTCTCTCAGCAAGATCCATCTCGGCGCGATCATAGGTGTGCTTGAGACTAGGGATCATCGTGGAATCGTTGGAAATTGCAAAGCAGACAAGTTTGGAAGATACTGGACCGGGAGTCCATGGCTTATTCTTCTTTCAAACTTCGGATATTTTTTTACAGCCTTCTCAGAGCTAGACAAGGAGTTGTGAGGTCCTTTTGAATCGTAAAATTACCTTCTCTCAGCAAGGTCCATCTCGATGCTAATTGTATGTTCGACAGGTATACACAAGTTGATACTAAACTAGGGCTCCCGACAGATTGAGGTTGCCAAAGATGTTAGGACGAAGGCGAGGTGGAATCATCTAAGCATTTTCTCCTGCATTATCCCACTTTTGCAAGACAGGGGTTGAAACACCTCTAGCGAATTGCCTAGAATTGACAATAATATACTCAAGAAGTTTGTAACAGATTCCAAACGCTTTGTCGAATCATAAGGGTATTTCTGATTTTTTTGTTTGATATCACTAGAGACAGCGCTCTAAACTGTTCAAGTCCCTGTATATGCAGAGATCTGCCTACTAACATAACCTCACCTAGATATTTGTATATGGTCTAGGTTTTATAGTTCGTTGTGATAGCTATCTGGTTCTAGGTATCTTTGGTTTATTCAAACTAGCCTAAAGTAGATGTCAAACGACGCACATCGGCCTTTAGAATGCCTAACGTGAAATCCAACTAACCTAAAAAACGGCTAAAATTATCGAAGAGGCCTGTCTCTGATGTTTATATTAGCAACATAACTTGCTTACTTTTCAAAGTAGATATGTTATATATTTTTGTTGTTATTTTTTTATTATTTTTTAATAACATAAAAATCCGCATAAACTGTAGCTCTGCTTTTGCCAGCTTTTGTCTATAAGTGATATCAACAAACGCTTTTGCGTTAATGAAATCAAACACCGCGCGTAATAGAAACAAAAAAAAGTGTTATTAATATAAGTTAAAGATGTGAAAAAATCAACTAGAATAAACAAAACAAACATACAAACCTACAAACTGTGCGTTTTTTCAATCTGCATACACATTGCCTGCCATATGTATGTACACAAGTGCCTGTGTATGTTTATGCCGCGTATATTTGTACACTAAGTAGTTAAGTGCAAACCACAATGAAACCAGAAATGAGTTTCTCGCATCAAATAGCATATTTTTAGCGAAGCGTGCAAACATAACCGAGATACTATTTGCTTAGGTATTATTGATGGACATAAGACGACGCCGAGGCACATTTAATTGAAATATCTCTGTATTAGCTAAGAAAATTGAAACTACGCAGTTAAAAACAACAACAACACCGTCAAAAGCAAGGCAGTGCACATACAAACACACACGAGCAAACATATAAGTTCATACATAAAAACGCCGAATCAGAATCGTATGAAAATTTAACTAACTAATACGACGTTTTGTTCAATTAGAAAATGCTTATTTAAGAAACTGTTTAACTGATCTGTGCTTTATTCTCTGCTCTGTTTCATTCCAGGAATAATTTCAGCGGAAACTGAATCCAACTGTGTGACAAAAACGTGTGATGGAATAATTAGCTAAAAGATTAATATTCTAATCAACAACTATTCTAAAAAACACATTTTTTTTGACAAATTCAAAGAAAAATAAATAAATACGAAATTTATTTCCTCAGTTCGTGTGAAAATGTTAAAACCCAATTGCAAAAAGCATAAATATTTTTCTCAAAAGCAAAAAATTTCTAAGATTTTTTGAGTTTTGGTTTTTTTTCAAATCCTCCGTTAACTAAAACGTTCCACAACCTTACATGAAGTGCATAGATTTCAAAGGTGCTTTGTAAACGCGATGTTTTGAAGTTGAAGTTAAAAAAAGTCAACTAACGAATGTGTTCCACTGCTTGAAAATACATATAAAAAAATATATATAAATATAAGTAAATCACATGGATATGAATACTTTAAAAGTACGCAGATTTGTTATAATTTAATATTAAAAAAAATATATATAATATTTATGAGTGAAAATGTGTCCAATAACGAGAATAGAATAATAGAAGTCGAGTAGTGCCAGCTAGTCGTGTACAAGGTGAGAGTGCTAGAGATAATATCTCTGTTTGAGTGGCTAATCAAAGTGTGTTCCTCCCCCTTAATTTAATGCAGCAGGTGTTGATTGCTGAGATTAAGCTACCAATCTAATACAACTACAACAATGTCAACGTTTGTGTAAGGCAACTGAATAATAATAATATAAAAAAAAAATTCCAAAAATAATAAAAAATACCAAAAAAATATTTAAAAATAATAAAAATACGTAGATAATAAAAATACAAAAATAATAAAAATATACAAAAAATAATAATAAATAAATAATTTCAAAAATAAAAGAAAAATAAATATTAAATAAAGTCCACAACAGTTTAAAAATTTACACCGTTAAGCAATTATTTAGCATATTCCCTCTGCTTGATTTGTCAGCTAATTCCGGTCAAGCAATTGTCTCGACACGACACAACAATGCTTGTGGCAACTATGTGGTATGCCACCACGTGATGGTCATCCTCGTTTGATGGTGACCAGTATGCATCATCGCCGCAACGATGTTGTCTTTGATGTGGACAACGACAACCCTACGAGCGGTAACCCCCCAAAAAAAATTGTGAAAATATACAACAATAAACAAAATAATAATAATAAAATCAAAATTTACACTACTAGTAATAAAAAGAGCGTCATAACGTTATTAGAAGCAACAGCCATTGTCACTGTCATCATCAACGTTAAACGTGACACGAGTTATAACCGCTTCTTTACCGCTATTAAACGAAAACAGCTCGCGAATTTAGTCGCTGAAATCGTAGTGCTTATAATAGTCCGTTTGTTCACAAAATTGCCATACAATACATTGTTGTTGTTGTTATATTTGTCAACCTAACTACTACGTACGTCAACGCTAACCAAAAACTCAGCTATACAGTAACCCATAAATTAATAGACTCAGTAGACAGAAATTGCGTTTCACAGTTATAGGTCAAAGGTTATTGAAATTTGGAAGCTTTTTGGGCCTTTTCGTGATAAGGCCAAAGTAGAGATGCAAAAGAAAAGTCTATAAATGATCATCTACTTCTAAAAAGTTCCAAATTGATCCTAAAACCGATATTATCTTTTAAATGGGGTTTTTTCACTGACTATAACGAACCTTACCAACAATTTTCGTAGTTTAATACAACCTTAGTACCAGTAACCACGATCGATCACAAGAAAGTAAATTACAATATTCAAATAACATTATTCTAAAGAATATGAACTTTTGAAAAAGTACCGTTATAATTTCCTTACAAGTCTTACCGCTTGCGTGAAATACCAAATATTCAAATTTTAAAAGAACCCTACCTACGTGAAGTCCAGCTTATTTAAAAACCTATAAACCCCCATGTACATATCGCGACTTCTACTCTTTCATTGAGTTGATCTATTTCTATGAAATGCAACGTACTTGTACTGCTGATCAAATTCAATTAAATTTAATTTAAATTTCTATTCTTAAAGCAGTTACCGCTGAGCGCGACCTCAACAGCAACACTAATCAAACTGACAACAATTGCAAATACTGAATAGAACTGACAAACAAACTATTAGGAAAATCACAAAACCGGAGCATTTGTGAAATTCACAAGAGCGCGTTGTGTATTAAACAGTCCAGTTGGTTGATGTAAATTTAACAGTGTACAACAAATTCGAAACTGTGACAAGCAGTAGAAAATAAATAATCGCAGCCGCAACAGACCCTAGCAACAGTAAAAGAAAGAAAACAAGAAAAATCGATAAAAAAACTGTGTGTTTTGCATATTCAAGCAGAAGATTCAAAAATAAAAATATAAAAATATATATAAATATAAATAAATAACGCATAGAATTTAATAGTAATTAAGTCGTAATATTAAGTGAAAATAGGTGAATTAAACAAAACAAAACAAAAAACTTAACTTGAAGTAATTATATTAAGCAACCAACCAACTTAAACTAAACCTAAAAAACCCTTTGAAGTAGTAAAACAAAAAACCAAATCGACAAGATTTCTACATTTGAATACGGTTATTTGGCAAACAAAACATTCGTCCTGGATTATCTGCTAAAGACATTGCGCACCTTGAAAAACCCGATTATGGCCGAGAATCAGACCGCCACGGAAGATTCCGGTCAGCAATCGCAACATCAGCAGCAAGGACAGCAGCAACAACAACAGCCGCAGTCGCCGCAACAAGAACAGCCACCTCCCTCAGCACTCGCATCGCCTACAACACCGCCACAAGAGAATAATTCCGCTTCATCGCCCGAAGACACCCAAACCGTGGTCACAGCCAACACCAACCATCATTCGCACAATCACAACCTCCGCAATCAGCAACATCAGCAACATACAAATCAAGTGCATCCCGAGCAAGGGCACTCGCTTACCATAATGGATCACCATCAATTTACTGATATGTTCAAAAGTAGCACTATCGCTGCACAGCGTCGTAACACAATACAGTCTCACGCTCCCATACGTGCCGCCAGCACCACATCGATTAAGAAGCCACCTCTGACTAAAATGACATCGCTAACAAATGCAAATACCGGCAGCGGCGGCGGTGGTGTGGCGAAATCCAGCAACTCGTCGGACAAACATCACCATCATCATCATCCACAGAGCGCCCATCATTCGTCGCTGCATCATCATAATGTGAACAGCAGCATGAATCATCATCACCATTCAGCTTCAACGGGTGGTAGTGTTGGTGGTGGTGGCGGCACCACTAATGCGGTGCATCGTCGTACCAGTGAGAGTTTGCGTCTGAACGCCGCTGTCAGTGGTGGCGGCAATAATGGCGGCGGCGGTGGTGGCACTAGCTCGATCGCTAATTCGTCCAATACGAATCTTTCGAATGCGACCAGCAACAGCAGCATTCATTCGAATGTCACCAATAATAGTTCCAGCTCGAGCACTTCGGTTGCACCACAGTCAACAGCTACTACGGCTTCGACATCGACGAAAGTCACATCGCCAAACAACAATGGTGGTGGCAGTAGTTCGGCCAGCACCAATACGAGCCGCAGTCATCACAGTCATGGGCATATTGGTGGTGGTGGTGGTGGTGGTGGAAATGGCGCTCAACACCATACTGCCGCTTCACAGCCAAGCAAAAAACCAAAGACGACCTCATCTTTTCAGATTACTTCCGTTACTGTGGGACATCCCAAGGTGAATTCCGATAATGGCGATGAGTCGGCTGATGACTTGGATGAATCGCATACAGATGAATCTCATAGTCGTGTTACCGATCTCGAAAATGAGACGCCATCAATGTCAGAAGATACATTCTCCAAAGAGGAAGTGTATTTCTCTAATAATGCGTTGAGCACTACAGCACCGGTGATACCGACCAGTTCACAGTATGGACTTGTGGTGGTAGATCCCATAGGACCGTCTATCGGACAGACTATACAGAATGTACAGGTCAACGTGTCGGATAACATTATAAATGTGGTGAGTGCTGCTGTAACGCCAGGCGGTAGCAAGAAGAAGGAAGACATCAAGGAGACGCAGCATCGTAGCGAACGTTTCAAGGTGGTTAAGATCGAGTCGACTGAGCCATTCCGTCGCGGACGTTGGATGTGCATGGACTATCTCGATCACTCAACTGTAGGCACCGGCGGTAAGGAGGGCGGCGGTGGCAACAATAATGAAAAGACTGTTTCCTCCGAATCGGGTAGCGGCGGCAGCAGCGAACCGGCAAAGACTACACAAAGTATGATAATTGGTACGGGCACTGCACAGCTACTCGAGAATCATGTGGATGCGGTTGGAAATAGTTTGCAACTTACTACTGGTGGCGGAACTGTGGCCAATGCTGCGAATGATGATAACTGGAACTTCGGTGAAGGCGATGGCAGCGTAAGCTCACCAGCTCAACAGTTGCATCAGCAAATGTCTGCACCTACTGGTATTGCCACAGCACCAGCTACGGTTGTGCATGGCATGCAACACTTTGTGACTGAAACGGCCAGCATGCAGCAGGGTCACACCCAGCAACAACAACAGCAGCAGCAGCAACAACAGTCACAACAAGTATATGCTGATAACGCGAACGCCAATAATACAGGTGTCGGTGGCACCACACAGGATGTCGTTCACGGCCAAACATTGCCGATGGATTATGCAACAGTAGTCGCACAGCAATTGCAACAATCGTTGCAGCAACTAAAGAAACAGGAGGAGGCGATTGCCGCTTCAGAGGAAGCCGGCACGGTTTATGTGCCACCACAGCAACAACAGCAGCAACAGCCACAACAACAGCAGCCACAGACGCTTCCTAGCAATTTACAGTTTCAAAATGGCAGCGTTGTCATGTGTGAGAATAATAATGGCGCTGTGAGTATGCAACAGGTTGAAAATCAGCAACAACAACAACAAGCAATGCCAACAACTTATGCAGCACAACAGCAAAGTGGCGGCTACAGTCAGCAGCAACAGCAACAAAACTTCCAACCCGCTGTTGCACAACAACAACAGCAGCAACAACACCACCAACAACAGCAACAGCATCAACATCAGCCTTCTCCTCCGCAAATGATGGCCAACGACGCCATAAATATCCAACTGCAGCAACAACAAGCATCGCAACAGCAGCAGCAGCAGCAACAACAACAACAAAAAAATCAATCGGCTTCCGCACCAACAACACAAATGGATGGTGCCGCCACACAACCACAACAATACCAGTTCCAGTCACAATCGCAACCACAGTCGCAGCAACAGCAACAAACACATCCACCACAGTATCAACACCAGCAATCGGCACCAGCTGGCCAAACGATGCCCATCGTTACACAATTGACAAACTATGAATTGCAGCAGCAACAGTCCGCCGGTCAGCAACACCAACAACAACAACAGTTGCCACAACAAATGCAGCAAAGTGCGCCGCCAACTATAGCGGATCCTAAGATCCTTGCGGCCACAATACAGGCTCATCAAGAGCAGCAACAACAGCCAGTAACGCTTGACAATGTGCAAATAACGAATCCAACAACAATCGCGAATATGCAAAACGAAACATTGCAGTTGCAGCAACAGCAACAAATTCATAGTGCTAATAATATGAATAACGCTAGTGCCAATACTAACAATAATAATAACAACAACAATAGCAGCAATATCGTTGCAACTGTGACCGGCGAGGAACAGTCACAGGTACAACAACCGACTTCGCAGCCACAACAACAACAACAGCAACAGCAGCAAGTAACACAACAATTGCAACAGCTACCACAACAACAACAGCAACAGCAGCAGCCACAACAAACACAAGCGAATGCAGAAACAGAGACTGATAGGTGAGTCAATTGAACTTAAATATTGAATTTTATATATATTTTTAATGAAATCGGGATCAAAATTATTTGTATATCATCGAGATCATTAGATCTTTATATGATATACATATGTGGCAATCTTGGATATGATATATGTGGAATTCTTGGCTTTACTTGACCTGACTCGCGACTCCAGGGAGGCATTTTATTAAATTTTCGTCGAGTAGTCGTCGTCACCTATCAGGTAAAGTCCAAACTGGGTACACATCCCTGTAGAATATCCAAATTCTTGCCATTTCTCTGAGTTTGGCTTCTTGATTTCAGACATCTTGGAAACTCTATTGTAAATTTTCTTCCAAAAGTCTGCGTCCCCTGTCAGGCAAAGTCCTCAGACACATTCCTATAATCCGAACTCTTAGCACATTTGCGATATTGGTTTCTTGTATTGAGACTCCATGGAAGCATTATATTAAATTTTCGTCCTCTATCAGGCAAAGTCCTCGTACACATTCCTGTGAAAGATCGAAACTCTTAGCACATCGCCGAGATTGGCTTCTTGTATTGAAACTCCATGGAAACGTCTAAGCTGAGTATAAATTCTTATAGAATATTCAAACTCTTACTAAATCTACGAGTTTGACTTCTTGATTTGAGACTCCTCTTACTACATAAATAGGCAAGTTCGTCCCGAGATCGTTTCTTTAGATTTAAAAACTCAGAATACTGATGAGTTCTCAGACCAAAGGTGCTTTCTTTCGAATTGAATGGATTTCCACAAAAGAGTAACATTTTAGAGACTCTACTTTGAACTTAATATCAAAAGAAAAAAATATAATTTTTCAAATTCAGAAAATAATCTCCGCTAAACAAAGGCCGACCGCAAGTGAACTTGGCTTTCCACTTTAATCAGCTGCAATTCAAATTTACCTTGACTAACCTTTTATTGCGAAAACCGTTATTAAATACACACAACCCAACACACATATTATCGTCTATTCATATTTTTTATGAGCGCAACGCGCTCTCACTCATAAATTAAAGTCCGAACAACAGCCGTAGATTTCTTCACATAAATGTCTGTCTACCAGCAGACGCTTTGATTGCTGTCTCGCTAAAACTCGGTTGCCAAAGTAATTGAATTGAACAACTCCGAGGCAGTCGGTAGCTAAGCTAAGCTAAGTTAAGAAAAAATGAAGAGTGTAAAGATATATGTATGAAATGCATATTAACAAACAGCAGCAACAACAAAATACAACTGTGAAATCGCCGGCTGCTGCAGTTTGCTATTTTGCTGTATATAAATATATATTGCTAAGATATATCAACATCGGTATATATATCGCCATATATTGCACATGAATGCATTTGCGTTTGCGCGACTCATGCCATCGATCGTGTGCTGTGTTTGCAGTCTTGCAAATGACCGACAATGCTGCCGTTGTTGTTGCCGGTCGCGGCTTGTGGCTCTGGCGTTAGCTTTGTGGCTCAAATTGCCGGCTGTTGGCTGACTGACTGTCTATGTTTGTTTATGTTGTAGCGAATGCTGCTGTCGTGGCGGCTGTCTGCAATGCAAGTGGGCCACGCTTTTGTTGAGGCAATCCTTCTTTTTTACATTTTTACTTTTATTATTATTATTATTTCTTACTCTTTAAATTTGACTTCGCTGTGCGCAATGGCTGCTCGTTTGCCCACACAACCGTCAACTGCAGCAGCAACTTGTCGCATACACCTTTACATGAGTGTATTGTAATATTGTATACAGTTGCATGTGTGTGTGCGTGTTTGTTCAACGTCAGACAGTATTTAACAATTGGTGTTTGCCTACATCTTGTTGCATGTGGCAAACATAAAAAATGTTGAAAAAAACGAAGCTTGCGCGTGTTCGTATTAACAAGTACACAAGTCGCACTTAAAACACAGCCAACATGTATAAAAAGCCAAACGAACGCCAGTACAAGCGCACTCTAAACGAAACATGTCCATATTTACTGCAATACATACAGAGCTATCAGTTTGTATGTATGTATGTCTGTATGTTTTTTTCTGCGAGCATATCTGGCGTATTGCCAACAACAAGCAATGCAATCGCAAATCGACATAATCACGGCCACAATAACGATCCTACCGATCGGCAAATTGAAGAATTTCACGATCTCACTCTTTGATCGTTCGTCATGCGGCGAATATGCGAAAACTACCTCCTCTCTTGCTTTCCAGATCTGCTTTTGAACTTTCAACGGAGGCGACTCGGTTGTTGATTGGTTATCTCTTGGTAGCTAGGGGGAGAAGAAAGAGATCAGTGCACGGCTGGCTCGAATAACTTCTAGCCGAGAGTCTAGGTAAGTAGGTATAGTGGATGTCAGATGACGCACCTAGGCCGTTAGGAGGCCCATTGTGTATCCACTGGAACTAAAATCCCTTTGCACTACAATGACCACTTTGAACCACTCTGTGGCCTTTATGTAGTTGAAGAACTCAAAATGTTTAATGTGTTGAACCTACGAAATGTCGAGAATACCTTGTCCGAGTGTTGCGATTCTTTTGCTGTACAATGCTTTCCATTCACATAGGAAATGTACAACAGTGTCTTCTACTTCTTGACAGCTCCCACAGTAGTCATTATTTGGTAACCCCAGTCTGTCGGCGTGTCTTCCTATCAGACAATAACCGGTTAACACTTCTACAAGAGTTCTTATGTTCTTCCTTTTAAATTTCATTAGACGGCACGTACGGTCCTTGTTCCTATCAGAACACGTTTGCCTGCTTGAATCCATTGCAGGTTTATCGTGTAGTAAGAAGTCAGTTCCATTAATAGCTCATTCTTTTACTATCTTAGGTGAAATCTTTTTGGGTCCTAAGTGATTTCTCTACTTGAAAGACGCTGCAGTGATCTGGTAGTCGGAAGGCGAGTCCGGTATCTATTTTTTCTGAAAAGACACCACTTTACACTCGTTTAACTAATTTAGATCCGTTTATATAGATGATTATTTCTATTCCTCCTATCCTTCCTTCTATCCTCCGCCTTGTCCCACATCTATCTAGTGGGATATGTCCCACATCTAATATTGAGGGACATATAATATTGAATTCAAATGGATTACGGAAATCCGTGGTATTGGGTAAAAACGGGAATTTACTAAGGATATTAGAATGAACCTGATTATAAGTGACTAATAGGGAAGATGTAGTTGACTTAGCTACCATTTGAGCCGAGAGTCTAATTTTCTACCATTTTTTGGACCTATGGCTCCGTATGTCAGCGACAAACGTTGTTCCTGAGTTAGTCTGCTCATTATGAAACTTCACTTTCTCGCTTATTCAAAACCAGTGCAAAATGTCTAACCGATCCACTATATTTCGAGGATACGAAAACAGAAGCGTTCAATATTTCCTTTTCCTTTCTTTACAAAAGTGTTTTCTCTTTACTCTCTTTCTCTCAGTTCTACACCAATAGCAACATTTGGCATTTATTTACTTTTCTAAATTTCTTAATATCCATTTCGCATTTTTGTTTCTTAGGAAAACAGCAGATAATTCTAAAACTGTTTGCATACAGAAATAGAATTAAAAAACAAATAGAATTGGTTTAAAAAAATTGCAACTCTTTTGTTTACAATTAACTAAGAAATCGCAAATATTTTGCACACATTCTTCACAAACAATAATTTCCGATCAATATTTTCTACCGTGTATTTTTTTTAAACACCTTTCAATAGTTGTTTAGATTTTTTTAAGTTTTATTTAATCGTGCATTTTGGTGAATGAACGAAAACTGCCATTAACGTTTTTCAGCAATAATATTTACTAATATTGTCCCTCAAACTTGATTGACGTCAATGCTACACTTTGCAAAAAAAAAGAAAAACAAAAAAAAAAAATAAATTCATTTTAGATAAACAATGAATAGCACAGAGTTAGATTATTTACACGCTTAGCACACAAACCCAAATGCTTTGCAAATATTTGTTAAAGTGTGTGTGTGTTAAGAGAGTACCGGCCTTTTTCGACATTGTTTTAGTAGTAGTTAAGATTTTTAAGAAAAAACAGAAAAGTTAAGAAAGAAAAATTTTGGAAAAAAATAAAAAAGTTCGACGATTGTCCCTAAATGTGAACTTTCACATATTTTGGCAGCAATCAGACCTTTATCCATATTTATTATACAGTAAAAGCTCTTTATTCGCGGGGTATATACGGGATGGTAATTTATATGGAATTATAGGGGATATGTTCCTAGGTGACAAAAAAAAACAAATAGGTATATAAAAAAATGATTTAATTGAAGTTTTTGAACATTTTAATTAATTATCTTAAGGCTTAGGCAATGGTTTGAAGAATTTTGTAATTTTTTCTTGCTTAGCAGTTTTCAAAAGCTCCTTCAATTCAGACTGATACACAGCAGTCGCATTAGCAATTTGTCTCTTAAAAATTAGACTTGGTTCCATACACGGATCAATGTTCATAAATAAATCGCAGACCTCATTTGCCTTTCTTAAACCTTCACTAAGATTTTTCAAATTGAATGTCACGTTTCTAGAGCCTCTTTTCCAATAGGTTGTGAATTTAACATTTTCTCCAAGCCGGTTTCAGTCAAATCTTCATCTTGCGATTCAAGCAATTCCTGAATGTCACTTGATTCAATCTGTTCGAACCCATCTCGTCCTATTCCATTCACGATTTAAAAATAAGAAATAAATATCGTGGTTGGCGAAAAAATTAAACCTTAGCAATCACGATATGTGTAAAAAAAATATTAAAAAAGTGAAGAGTTTATTGGTTCCATTTAATTTAAAGTGTTTTTTGAAAGTTTTCTAATAATGGGTAAGAAGAACAAGGTTTCAGTTCCATGTGAGCCTCTTCTATATGGAAATATTACCAAAAGATCAAAAATATTGCGAAAATAGTGGAATATTTAACATTTTCTTGTAATACTATTTTACTTTTTTTATTAGTCCCTTTGACAAGAATATTGGGTTGGATACCAATTGGAATAATTTTATTATTATGTATGTACTTATTAGATTCGCGAATAAAAAATATTTTAGTCGCGAATATAGAAATTGGGTCTCATTTTTTTAATCCGCGAATTGTGAAAACGCGAATAAGGAGCTTTTACTGTATATAAAATATAGTTCGAAGACTGCTGAGCTTCCACCAGAGTTGGGTTTTCAATCGTATAGAATCCGAAAATCTTGAGAACAGTCTTGAAAAATGAAACAAGTTTGAAAGGGCAAACCTAGTAAGGGTTCATTGAACCGAATTTTGGAATTTCTGACCTTATTTAAGGGTTGTTATTTTCAGAAACTACGCATAATTTTTTTTTATCTCAGAACTGAGCCTAAAGTTCCAGATTACAATGAAAGGGAAACACTTTTTGATAGCAATGAAATCACCACAAAACCACAAGTATTTCACTATAAATTTCCAAGTTTTCGGCTGATTTCATAGCAGTAATAGAAAGGAAAATACCAAACGAAAAAGTCATTTTCTACATTGTAAAAATTGTAGTTTAAGTAGTCATAAAATTCGAAGATTGTCGAAACTATATATAATATCCAGTATATATATATGTATGTAAATACAAGTGTGTCAACCGCATTGCATAGTTGCGAGATGACACATAGTGACAGAAATAATTAGCGGCTATTAACCCCGCCGCAGCGCGACTTGTGGAGAGCGCAAGCGTGTGGATACCAACTTAATTTCATACGAGTTTTATTTAATTTTTATTTTTTTTTTTTCAATTTTATTTTTTTATCTTTTTTCACTCGCTTTTTTATGGCTAAATAGTCGGCATGGCGCGTGTTGAACATTTTAATTTATTGAGTGAGTATTAAACGTTTGCGATAAAACAATTGCATAGCAGCAGCAGTTTCGGTTTCGAAGCATAAACTTTCAACGTGAAAGCATTTAGTATTGAATTCAATAGTAGCAATTTATTTTAAGTTTTTTAAAAGTCGAACACAAATCGAACGCATAATTTCGCACTAAGCCATGTCCAATGAATAAATGTTAAACATTTAAAGGGTTAAGCGTTCGTTTAGTTTAGTGATTGCGGGGGGAAGGGAGGTGGCAAACTGCTATCGCGCATTGTACTGGTTATGCAATTAGCAACCATAGAAACGTAGGTGGTGGCGATGGTGGTGTTGACGGTGGCCACCCCATAAACCTAGTATGTACGCACGCTGGCCGGTTGTATTACGTGAGAATCGATGCGTACACCATAAGTCAGCGCTTAAAGGCGGAAGCAGAAAGGTGTGGCAATGCAAGTGTGATGATGGCGCCAGTTCAGCTTATTTTTCACTAATGTAATTTGAGCATTTGAGTATTTATATTGCAGCAATATTTTAAATAAATTGCAAGGAAAATTCGCAGTGTCACTAAAGTAACATAGGTCATACATACAGTACGTCAGAATAGAATTTTTCTAGTCAAAACACTTTCTTGACATACTGTATATATTATATGTAGATATTAAAATAAATATTCGCAAGATTTGTTTTACATATATATCTTATACATTTATACTCATTCCAACACTCATCGCAGCAACCCCACTCCAACTCCACGCCAACTGTAATTCATCAATTTAAAAATAGCCATTCCAACGCTTTCGCATCGATCACTGCACTGTCTGTCTCATTGTCGCATGTTAATATAATACTATGCCGTTGTTGTTGTTTTTGTTATTACATTGGCTGCTGCTGCTGCTATTTTCGTACTGAAGTTAATATCCATTATCCATGAAATTTTCAAGCAAAGCAACGCAACAGCTTGGTACCACCATTAACACTCCACTAACTACACAGCTATTTTCACTTTGCTCATTCGCCTGCCGCGTGCCTCGTGCTTCTGCTGCTGTTGCTGTGGCTGTTGTTGTCATGCGCTTATATTTATTGTTGTTTTGTGGAAGTTCAACTCCCCCTTAAAATGCACTTACTCATACCAATTACATGCACATATATATATGCACTCACATAGATATTTATACTTTAGATAAGTGGAGACAGGTAAATAATAAGGAGCGCCAAGGTTACTCTTTCCAAATATATCGGTTTCTATAGATTTCTTGATTAATTAATAATAAAAAAGTGTGGTTAGTCTTTGTGGAATAAATTTAAAAGGGAAATTAGGTGTGGTATCATACTTATGTGGGATATCTAAAGAGAACTAGGTGTATATATGAAATCGGTGAACTGACTGACCTACTTATACCACTTCAAAACCTTTTCTAAAAAAAATACTGCTTCTTGAAGTCACAGGTCTCCATATATGTCTACAGTTACATACTCCGATTTTTGAGATTATTTCATATCTCACCACAGTTCCGTATTTTGATTCTTGATAGGATTTCCTATATCTCTATCACAGTTGCGTAATCCGATTCTTGAAGTGATAGGATTTGATATATCTCAACCGTTCCGTAATCTGAATCTTGGAAGTCATATATTTCCATATATCTCCACAGTTTCATATTCTCATTCATGAAGTCAAAGACCTCCGTATGTCTCCACAGTTACGTATTCTGTTTCGTGAAGTCATTGGATTTCATATATGTATATCCACGGTTCCATATTCCGATTCTTGAAGTCATAGGCTTCCATATATCTCAACAGTTTAATATTCCGGATCTTGAAGTTATAAGGTTTCGTATATTATGATTCTTGAAGTCATAGATTTCCACTGTTTTCTCCACTGTTCCGTATTCTATTTCTTCAAGTCATAGGATTTCATATGTCTCCACAATTCCGCCCGAAGTAACATCTTGTTCTTCATTTCAACTCACTCTTTCTTTAACATTTTTGGACAGTTCAATGTCTATCTGACCTAAAATAAAAATATCTATCTAAAATATCTATCTGACCTGAGACAACTCGACTGAGCTGCTTACTAGACAGATTAAGAAACATGAAAAATAACCCATCAGCTTTCCAAGGTCTAAATTATGCCGAAACCCTGACATTTATGGCATACATAATTCGAAATTCTTAAAACCTCTTCGTAAACAGGTCCCCCATTTCTTTAGAAATTAAACCGGCATATCAATTTGACAATATTCTTACTTTATAATTTCGATTCTTCTCCCTGTCTTCTTGCATTTGTTATGCAATGCGTGCATAACTCTAAGTGAAGTGAAGTGCATATTTCAAGCGAACGGGTGTGGCCGTTCCCTTGTCTGCTGAGAGTCACTCATAAATATTTATACGGTTCGTTTTTTTGCTCTTCCTGTAACGGCTGCGTGCGTCAACTCCACTGCATGCGTGTGCATATATATTTACACACTACTGTATATATAATATTTCGATACTTCTTTATGTGCATTTATTTAGTATGTTTGTTTGTGTGCATTTCTCGTGTGTGCGTCATTTTCATGGCTGCAAAGTGTCGGTGAATTGATAAATTTGACAAATTAATGGTTCTTATGAATTTAGTGGGTGCACACGCCCACTTCTAAGTGTTAGGTGTGCATTACAACTGAAACGTGTGCCGTCAAAAGGCGCTATTAAGCGGATTAAATAAATGCTTTTTTATACAAATTCACATTTCTTTGCAGTTTTGAGTTGTGGAAAGCAACAAATTTAAGCCTAATTGATTTATTTAAATTCTTGGGTGTGATGCAGAAGCCTTCTACAATAAGTCATTGCACGAATTTGTTTACAGTCCTCATCAATGTCAATGCTTTCTTTGGGATAATTGTGATAGATTAGGCTCAGATAGTCATTGCTTACATGTAAGTTCATATATGAGGTGTGTACAAAAAGTAACGGGAATTTTAAAATTTTAAATTTTCCAAATGTACAATTGTCAATTTTTTTACTTATTTATTATTGTTGATTGTTGACCTATTAAACGGGGTTTTAAGAGCTTGGTGATTTTCGTTTCTTGAAAGCTCACACTTCGGTACTAGTTCTTGCATTCTTGTATAAAAGCTATACTGTAACAATGTCCCAGCCTCCAGACATGGCACCGCGTGGAAATTTTTCTATTTCTAAAAGAAAAGAGAACCTTAAAGTGCCGTCGTTTTACAAGCATACCAGAAATCTCTGATAGAAGGCCAAATACTATCTCAAAAACCGACTTTGAGAAGTGTTTCTAGGTTCTGGGATAGGAAGAAACGCTGGCATGAGTCCATATTATCGAATATTGACTTTTTTGAAGGCGACAACATTAATGTAGACGAATGAATAATTTTTTTGTTATTTTTTCGAAAATTCCCGTTATTTTTTGAACACCTCATTGAAAACCATACGTCTAAAAAACACTTAAGTATCGCAAATCTAGTTAGAAAACAGATAAATTATTAGAATTTTAAGTACAATTCACTCCAAAAATATGAGTCTGTTTCTTTTTTTTTTTTTTTTTAAAATCTGAAAAATCTGTTTTTCGCAAAACAGACTTCATTGTTCTTCTAAGAGTTTTTCTGTGTTATTGCTTGGCGAAAATTGTTTATTGTACCATTCGTGCGCCAACTAAAAAAGCTTTGAATGAGTATACCTGTTCACATATACCTTTAGATGTATGTTTGTCAGACAGGAAGACAACAAATCGCTAGCATATTTGTGTGTTGTTGTAGGTTTTTGGAGCACACGTGCAACTTCCTGTGGCAAATTTATGTCACAAGTCAGAGACAATACATTAGACAGCTATAATTATGAAATAGAAACCTTAAATTTAACACTGTGCCACTTGTTATGTGATACAAAAGCGTTTGAAGTATTTCAGTTATGAGCAATTAGAATTTGCAATAAGCAATCAGCAATTCAAAAAATACCAAAAACAACATTATTTGTTATTTACTGATTTTTGAGAGCACTGACCCATTATTGGTTGCACCTTGATTTTATTATTGCCAGTTTTTGCACTGATTTCTATTACCTTATATGTACATATGTACGATATACATATTCATGTGTAAAAATTTTTAATTATTTATCGAATTTTGTTTATACCGAAAATCGCGCGTATTTCTATGGTCTGTCCTCAAAATGTTTTTTTTTTTGTCATACAAAATTTGTTTACAAAACAAATAGGCGGTAATGCGTATGCGCAAACACACACCTGTACTTGGTTGTATGTACTGTGTTGTAGGTCGTAAATTGATCTCGTACAGAGCGACAGCAGTCGGCCGGTGGTTTCTTTTTTGTTGTTGTTGTTGTTTTAACATACTTACTTAATTGCAAAAAAATGGCTTGGCGTGAAAGCAAAGAAAGACGCCATTAAACGCCATGAATTTTGGCGCAAGGTCGTCAACAGCAAAAAACTACAACAACAACAAAATATTGCTCGACCACAAAAAAATTTGACAAGCAATCACTAAAATCACATAAACAAAAACAAAGATATTTCACGGTCGAAAATCATAAAAAATTGTGAACTGCTAAGTCGCTATTAAATGACCTACATTTAAAAAGCGAAAATAGCGCGATATGCATAGCAGTGTAAGTGACTAATATTGGAAAAGACAATGCGTTGTGATTTTAGAAAACTCTTGAAGACTCTCTGCTTAGCTATATATATTTACTATATATAGTAACCCCACTTCTTGCCCTCTTAGCGGAAGTGATCCATAAGAAAGGAATTCGCTGATTTTTTATTGGAGCATTTTTATGAAAAATTTTCCTAGGACCTTTGATATCAGTAAACCTTTCTCAGATCAGGCATATTGCTATCTAACAAATCTTATTTTGAGAAAGTATAGATATTTTCTTAATATGATTTCAGATGTTTACTGTCTTTTAAACATTTTTTGACATTATCTCTCTCTTTATTAATTGAAGAGAAATAACTTAGTAATTTTACTTCCAAAATCTTCGAGAAATATGTCAAAATGTCTATATGTTTCTCATTTATGATTTCATGACTAAATAGATTCTTCTATTTGCTGATTTTGTTTTGTCAATAAGCTCCAGTAAATGAGTAAGCATGTATTTTTAGTCTATTTGTTATCATGCGGAAAGAATCTACACAGATTTCAGCATAAAAAATATAAACGAACCTTGAAAAACGCCTGACATTGAAGATTAAACATGTGCGACATTGCAAAAATGAGATCAACATGTCAACGATCGTAAGCCGATTTGGCAAATCTGATCTTGATTCAAGTATTTTTTGGACAAAGGAATTGCAAATCTCGGACATAAGAAATAAAACGCGAGGATAAAAATTGTATAAACTTCAAGCCAAGATCTTTTTAGGGATCTGAAAATTAATTAATTTCTTTAATGACACTTACCGATCTCTGACATAGTTTTTCTGGCTTAATCTCTTAAAAAACTGTAAAAAGAAACGATAAACCTACAATAATTCCCACACCATTTATTCTACCGCCTTCTTTGACCATGCAACACTGTGAGACCGTCCAATTTGCAGTTGTTCAAGCTGACTCTAACCTCAAAAGCTAACAGCAAATGCCACAACTGCTATTAAATGCGCTTACAGCATTATTTGCTCACCACCCAGCTGCTCCAACGCCTGTTGCCTATCTTGCGCTCAGCGCCACTCTTTGACTTGGTAACTACTCACTAGTGCTCTTCTGCGTTGCCTGCTCTTGCAGCAGCGATCAACCGACCGACTGTATCTCTGGTGCTTTGCTTCAACTTAGTTATCGCCGTTGTTGTCTGCACATTTCAGTTCGTTTGTATGGCCGTTGGTTGGTGTGCTTGTCCCTGGATTACAACACTTACAACGACGACATTCTCGACGCTGCACTTCCACTTGTTTTTGTTGTTTTTGATTTTTTCATTTGTTTTGTGTTGTACATTTTTCTGTTTTGTTTTTATATGCTTAACAGTGTAGTCACCGCCGCCGCCACCGCCAACGTCGCAGTTTCGATTATTTTTGTTTTTACTATTCTAAAAATAGCAACAAGTTTGTGTACAAGTATTGGCTTTTGTGGTGATTATCAGCGTGCGCTTTGGGGAACGTGCATTAGTGGGGTGGAGGGGGCAGTGCAGCGGAGAGTATATGTTTGTATGCATAGTATAGTCTTATACAAGTGACGGCGCCTTCGCCTCAGCACTGCACCACGCAGACGTTGCACTCACTCGAAACCATTGTTATTATTACATGAATATGCTTAGTTAGTTATTGTTGTATTCATTTGTGCTTTGGTGTTTTGTTTTTAGTGGTTTGAAATTTTTATTTGAAATAAAATGCAGTAAACTTAATGAACTTGCCATTGTTTTGGCTTTGTTCGTTCGAAAATTTTATGACATTTGGTTTTTGTAGAGAATAATGGTCTTATGACCATCGTGACAGTGTCTAAAGACGTCCTACTGTGGGTTAAAATGTACATTACTCGACTTCACTCGCCAATAACACAACGGAGCTTGATCTCAAGAGGTTCATAACTGACGTATCAGCATAAACCATCACCTTGATTTCGTCCTAACAAATTTGGTTTAATGTACTCAATTAATGCCTAGATGGCCAACTGACAGATCCATTTCCTCATTTGATTCGTTCAAAAAAAGTTCAGTCCTATGTCTTCAATGGACTCAATTAATAGCTTATATGAACAATTAAGGGAAGATCCTCTTCCTGATTTGATTCGTTGAAAAAAAGTTCGCTACAAAGTCTGTAATGGACTCAATTAATAGCCTAGATGGACAATTAAGGGATCCATTTCCTGATTTGATTCGTTCAACAAAAGTTCGTCCCAAACTCTTTAATGGACTGAATTAATAACCTAGATGGACAATTAAGGAATCCATTTTCTGATGATTCGTTCAAAAAAAGTTCGCCCCAAAGTCTTTAATGGACTCAATTAGTAGCCTAGATGGACATTAAGGGATCCATTTCTTGATTTGATTCTTTCAACAAAAGTTCGCCCCAAAGTCTTTAATAGACTCAATTAGTAGCCTAGATGGACAATTAAGGGATTCATTTCGTGATTTGATTAATTCAACAAAAAGTTTGCTCAAAAGTCTTTAATGGACTCAATTAATAGCCTAGATGCACAATTAAGGGATCCCTTTCATGATGATTCGTTCAAAAAAAATGTTCGCCCCATTGTTTGTTCGTTTCGACACTATTTAAGGTCTTCCAATAGTGTAAATAATGCGTGTATCACTTCCTCACCGCAACATAATTTTTTTTTTTTAATATTTATTGAAATATCTATTTGAAAACCACAGCTCCCCTCATACCACATACTCATTGTTGTATTAGTATTTCTATTAGCTTTTTTACACTATAGTTAATGTACTCGTGTGTAAAATGGTCGGTTATTTTCGCTGTTAGTTGATAATAGTAAAACGCCCTGGTCTCTTCTTCCTGCCACATACTCCGCGTCTCCACTTTGCAATCTTATGCTATTTGCGACGTGCCATAAGATGCGATAAAGTTGAAAAAATGTCATTTAATAAAAATAAATTCTTTCAAATGATAACATAGCAGCAACACCGCAAATTCTTCAGCTATCTGCGGGCATATCTTTAATGCACAGATTACACGTAATAATACAATGGCAAATTGATATTTGTACAATTTAATTTAATATTGACTAAATAATAAAAATATGCATTTGTATGTAAGTATTCTCGGATATAAATAGCTTATAACGGCAGATACCGAGTGCTTTCGGAAAATCGTGGGTTCAAAGCTTAACCCCTTCGAGTGTTTAAAAAAATCAAATCACCATTCTCAAGCTCTGTAGTATCAGTTTACTGTTGAAATTCAGCGATATCTCAATCAAATTTCTGTGAACTACTAATCAAAACCTCACAACTGTACATATTTTCCGTTCATTTCTATTACTGACACCTGCCGATTTCATAAACAAATTAATGCAGAAATGCATATCGCGATTGTTTACTTTCTGCTTTCGATTACACATGGAATTTTACAGTGAGCTTTTTTTGCGCTAATTTTTATAATTATCGTCTTTCCAACAACAATTGTGGTCAATTATGCAATAGATAAAGCATGCGAATGTTTCATTATTAATGGTGAAAAAGCTTCTCATAAAAAATACCTCAGTGCTTCGAAGGGGGCTTAAAGCTTATTGGATTCCACATTTGATGGATAACCCAACAGAAACAAGATGAGAAGCTTATTAGTTTTATATATAAAGTCTTCAGGTATAATTCGTAGTACTTTAGATTACAATATGGAGGTTGAAATTACCGTTAGATAATATATTCTAAGCTTTGACTCATACTTGGAACATTAAGTCTGAAACAAGTTCCATTAACCTTTGATCAGCGAATATTCTAACCAAACTCTCGACAAACATTCGTAATCAGAGCTGATCTGGACACATGGATATTACTGTAGGCGGGCAAATTCCATGGAGTCCTCAATTTCAGATATTCTTTTTTCTTCTAGACTTCAGATAACTAATGAACTCAATGTATTTATAAAATTGTTTGAAATTCAAGGGTTGGAGGCAGTTCCAAAATAGCTAAAGATCAGATCCTAAAATTATTTTTTAGACCTGAAATAATACTACTCTCAATCGCTTTTCGCGCTCACATAGTAGACCCAGTATTTATCTCTCTGGTATTACAGTTACTTAAGCATATGAGGAACTTTCTCGCACACGCACTCGTGTAGTTTCATTGTTGTTGTAACACACAAGAAGTCGTAATAAATGAACGAATGGGTGCTAAGTCATTAAACGATTGATTGTTGATTTTATTATAATTTGCTTTTATTTTCAATATTTTTTTTGAAATGTTGTTTCAATAATCATTTACATTTCTTCATACACCACTCACGTCTCTTGTCTCCTCACTGTTGTTGTTATATAAGTTTGATTTAATTTGTTGTTATTGTTTTTGTTTTTGTTCTTGTCATTGGCGCTCTTGCTGCTACTCACAAATTACGAGTAGTAAATAAATTCATTGAACTTTTCGTTAGCTTTCTACGACGGTGTGTCTCCCCCTCTTAACCAATGCCGCGTGCTCGCACTTGCCACAATACAACAATGATAACACGATCGTTTTCAACGAAAAAAAAAGTGAATGAATATAAACGAAGCAAAGGAGATGAATATATTTTGAAAACGTATTCAATAGAGAGGGGAGCGAGCGTGTGTGTGTTGCTAGCTGATGGCGAGTTTTGTTTATTTGAACTGCTTGCATTTATGCACAACAAGTGTTGTTGTTTTCGAAAAATGGCGCAATTTGAAAATAAATTGTAAATTTGTAACAACAAAAAAGCAAAAAAATAGAAGTCAACGTATTTGCCTATAAGTTTGATTGTTGGCCAGGCGAGAGCTCCATTAGCGCAAAGCTTAATAGCCACTTTGTTTCGTTTGTAATTTTTTTTCTTGCTCAAAATTTCATTCACAATTGGTTTTCGATTTGTTTTCACACGTAGCTTTTCGTTTTTGTTGTTGTTTTTGGTTACTTATGAGTAGTGTAAAAATGAGGTTGCACGTGTTGCTTCAAGAGTCTTAAAGTGTACTCTCTTCATTTCGGCCACATTCATTAACCGAATTTGTTTCCAAATATCTGCTGAGACACGAAACGCTTAACGTGAAGTATTTATTTTTTGTAAAAGTATGTTATCATTATGTAATTTAATAATAATTGTTACACTAAATTGATAAAGGTGATTGTGATTGATGATGAAATCTGAATCATAATTTTGAAACGCTTTCCATTAAGTATATATTTGGACCTTTTTCAAAAACTAACTGATCCATTAAGATTTTTAGCAGTAGATCACTTCCTAATATGCCAGTTGTTCTATATTCTCCATAGAACATTTCTTTATTCTCTATCTTCCTTAGGATCGATCGGATTATACCTGCTCAGACAAACCTAACCACCATTAAAAGCATTATTATCCATAAAACCTTCCGGTGTACCATATATTCCTAAGGATTGAAGGAGTTCTACATGTCCAGAACATCATTAAAATCAATATTCTCCATAGACCGTTCTTGTGTTCCATATATTTCTAAGGATCGATCGATTTATACCTGCCACAAACAAACCACGATTTTTACAAACCTAACCACTATTAAAAGCAATATTATCCATAGAAGCTTCCTGTGTTCCATATCTAGATAGAGATCAATTGAATTCTAGATGTCCAGACAGACCTAAAAACCGATATTCTTCTTAGAGCCTTCCTATATTCCATATGTTCATAAGGACCGATTAAGTTCTACATGCCCAGACAAACCTAACTACCATTAAAAGCAATATTATCCATACAACCTTCGGGTGTTCCATATATTCCTAAGGATTGAAGGAGTTCTACATGTCCAGAACATCATTAAAAGCAATATTATACATAGAACGTTATTGTATTCCATATATTCCTAAGGATCTATGGATTTCTACAGAGGCCCAGACAGACCTCCCACCATTTAAAGCAATATACACCATAGAACCTTCATCGGTTCCATATGTTCCTATGTATCGATCGAATGCTACATGCCTAGGCAGAGCTAACCACTAAAAGCGATATTTTATATTTTATATATGAGAATCTTCCTATCTGCTTCTTGGTTACTTTAATTGAAAAGAGCTCACATAACAATTTACAATCACTGCATTGTACCCACTCGTATGTGTCTTTTTAATCAACTGCTCACCTTATCACAGCGAATACGCAGCAAAATGAAAATAATGAAAAGATCAAAGATAAAATCAAGCAGAAATGTTACAAAACGGAATAAAAATAATTCGCAAAAATAAATTAAAAGCGATTTTTTATTTTTTCTATTATTTTTGTCTTTTTTGTCAGCATCGACGACGACGACGTCGACGTTGACGGTAACAACGTCCATCGTCTCATGTGCGTATTTTTTAACCTCTCATTTAATCTACCCACCAATATTGCTGCTACTCTATAGTACCCGTTTTAATGTTGTGGTAGGACTATGAGGTGGGGTGGTGGCGGTTGGGCACTCGGCATACTCGTACATTATATTTGACTTACCGTCTCTTTCGAGTGGTAAATAAGAAAAAACTAGAATGAATTATAGAAGAACGTCAGCGGAGCATGCTATTGAGCGCGTGAGCGATTAAAAAGCGCAAAATTAATACAAATTTACGGTTTCTTTCTGCGATCTGTTTTTGTTGATGCTTCTTCACTGTAATTTTTATTTTTTTTTATTTACTTGCGAATATTTCTACTATATCACTGCTGAACTGGCTGGCACTTCTGTCATTATTTCTTCATTAATATACGATTTGTGTGTGTGTTTTTGTTTTGTTTTGTTTGAGTGAGAGCGCGTGTTAAACAAACTATAATTAAAGTTTATTTATTTTGTATTAAAGAAAGCGGAAAGCAATATACTATAGCTGTCTATAAATAGTGCAGCAAAACAACACAAGTTGATAATATAGAAATATTTGAAAGAAAATATAATTGATAATGCAGAAATATACGATAAAATAGTAAATTGAAGAGTTGTAGAACAAATCTAGCATTTAAATATAGTATATAAATATAATATCATTTAAACAATAGGATTAACAGGTTGTCTTTGAGCATTAATTACTGATTTTATTTATGAATGAAATGAAACTCAAAATAAAAATAAATTCATAAATTTTATAATTGTAAAAAAAAACATATAACAGTTTCCACGCGCGTCCAGTTTCCCACCTACAACTCGCTTACATGCTGCGCCATCTCTGCAATCGCACCCAAAACGGAAGGTGGTGCGAGCGTTGTTGTCAGTGTCGGTGGTCAGTTGTTCACTGTCTGCTTGGGTTTGTCATCAGTCTACAATTGGCGCCCACTCATAAAATACTTTCGAGTTATTAATTCAAATTATAAATGCTTATTTGTCTCATTAAAACAGACGGAATACTCACGTCTTATTTGGTTAAACATTTGTACTCATAAAGTTGGTGCGTTCCATGGACTTGAAAATGTTGTCATGACATGCACTAGTGATGTCACTTAAAAATATTCCGTATGAATTATAAGAAAAGCTATTAAATGTACATAGTATTTTAGAATTGTCTTTATTTAGTTTGCCGCACACTGCGCACTAAAATCGAACAAACAATTCTGTGGATGTGTATGCATATTGTTATAAGATTCTACTTTTCGCTTCTGTGATTGCATGTACGTATTTAGTACCATTATATATTCAGTCAAGTAATCATTATGTAATTACAAGCAGATGGTACCTACTTTGTCTCCTATAGCAATGCATTTCAGCAATGTCAATGTCAAATGGAATAATTGCATGCAAATTTGTTGATATTGTTTTTTTTATTTTTAATAAAATTTCCTTATTATTCTGCCAATTAGAGTGAAATTGATTTTTCCATAAATATTTTACTAGAGATTAGAGTTAACCTGTTACTCTTTATTTCTACAATATTTTACTTTTATCCAAAGTTTTACTTTTAACAAAAATTTAAAGAACATTATACCAAGCGGATTTTCATTAAAATATATGTATATATATTTATTATCGTTTTTTCTATCGTCTAAATTATATTTGTCCCACTGTACCAACCCACACACTTTGAATGCAGAAAACTCCTTGACCGTTAACTTTGTTGAAAGTCAAGAACACTTAAAATCGAAAGTAGATAAGAAGTAGGTTAGAAAAGAACTTACAGTTTTGCATAACTTCATATACTGAAGATAATATAATGCTTATCTTTGTTTAAGTTTCAAGGGGTTGTTGTGACTGATTTGTTTTTTTGGAATACAAATTGAAATATTTAGTAGAGGTGCTGGTTATACAGTCATCAAGATCTGTTTTATGTTCCTTTATATAATTTACCTTCACATTTAATAGCATCAAGCTAGTAGCTAGTAGCATACTTGTATGGGTTTCAGGCAAAGCGGTAACACTGAGAACTGCCGAGCCAACGAGTTTGCTCTTAAAGGTACTTTAGTCACAACTTCGTCAAATTGACAGCGAGATAGTGCCCCATAATCCTCCTGCGTTTTGGTCCTGGATCAGTGGTCCTTGAATGAACTCGTTAGGCGTTGGCAAATAACCAGTAAATGTGTGTCTGCGAAATCCTTTTGGCTTAGGGAGGATCGCAGGAGATCTATTTAACTATTTGCTCTTAGGCTGGACACTGTCCAGTTGACTTACATGCCATAATCATGCTGACGGATACAAGTTGTCAAAATTGCATGGAACAAAGTCAGACTTAAACGTTTAGACACTTTCTCCTTTAGTGTTCAGCTTTTGTTAGACCGTGGCTGAAAGAACTCGGTGGACCGGATGAATTGTCCCTTAACAAAGTTGTGAAAGGCTCAATGCGCTTTGTCGACTCGTCATTGAAATAAATGTCTAAGAGTTTGCAGAATCACAAAAGCACGCGGCGACTTTAGCTGTGTAAGTGGGATCTCTTGTGGCTCTTTCGCAAGGAACAGCCCTATAACCTAACCTATTATCTGCAAAAAATAGATGGTAAGCTGAAAATATCAGACAATAGTGGTGGTAAGGAGATGGTTTTGACTACTAATTCTGTATCTTCATGCCAAGTCAAAAGAAAACCTTAAATATCTAATTGGTTAAATAGAATGGTGAAGATTATATATCTATCTACAATATCTTTACCATTCAACTTTTTTGAACAACTTCATTTGTATGGTTTAATAACCCTATGGAACTTGATAAACAATCGGCATATGATTCAAGATCTTAATGCACACGAAGTCAGCGACAGTCAATTAAGAATCCAAAATTCATACCAAACAATGGACACATGGTGCAGCTGGCGGTTGAATCAACTTTCGTCCAGTCAATACCAAAAAGTAAACAAATGGCTAAATAAAACACTTTAATATTAAAAATTATATATATATAGAGTGTGCATTGAAACGAAGAAGAA
The DNA here is from genome assembly GCF_028554725.1 of Zeugodacus cucurbitae. Lineage (NCBI taxonomy): Eukaryota > Metazoa > Arthropoda > Insecta > Diptera > Tephritidae > Zeugodacus > Zeugodacus cucurbitae. The sequence goes on from NC_071668.1 coordinate 5,513,890, forward strand.
GAAAAACGTTATAACAAAGAAAAGTTGAATGGAATCGAGTCACTTCAATGTTCCCAGAAACTTAAAGTAAAGCTTCAGAACGTTTTCGAAAAAAATACAAAAAAATACGAAAAGCTAAAGTAAAAAGAGTTTGCGATTAGCGAAATTGTGTTACAATACAAAGAAGAAGAAGAAGAAAAATGCGGTTGAAGAGGGGAAAAACTAAAAAAAAAACAACAAAGAGTTGTGTTAGGACAGGGTCCAAAACCATACCAACGCTTTGTGGCTCATCGTGTATGTTTGTGTGTGTGTGTTTGTGTGCTGAGAAAGATCCATAAAGTCGTTTCTCCATCGGTGCCTTGTCTTGTGCATAGCGACGATCATATGCATACTCGTACTTTTATGTGTGTAATAACAACAACAGCACCGGCACTCACTCGTCCTAAAAACACTCACAACGGTCGGCTACTCTACTTGGGGTCATTAGCCTTATCTCGCTCGCGCACACATGTCAGCCAATGGCTTTTTACACTCCTTTTTGGTTTGTTGTTATATTTATTTGTTGTTGTTGTTATATTTTTGTTGGTTGTTTGGCAATGATTAGGTGTGAAAAGCATTTACAATAACAATATGCCGCGGGAGCTTTACTTTGCCGGCAACGACAAAACAACACTGCAAGCGAAATAAAAACATGAATATGAATGCATACATACATATGTGTGTGTGTGTGTGTATATGTAACTGAATTGTGAAAATGAATGAGTTTTAATAAATTCCACCGGTAACAACAATGTGCGATCGGTTAGCACTAAAAAATCGTGCATGCAAAATGCGGGAGAAATGATTTCACAGACATTCACAACAACACTCTCGACTTCAATTGGCGCTTTAATAAATTGATTTGCAATTACTACTCCGTTCTTCTTATTTTCAGTGAAATTCATTAAAAGCATTATCGTTAACTGTTGTTATACACAATTGGGAGCTTTTGACAAACTCCCACTCCCCCTCCTAATCGGTTATATGCTAATTGCCGGCTGTGCATCGATCTTCGCCGCGTTTAATCTATTCTGATTATTTATTACCCATTTCACCGCACAATATGTGTTGCTTTGTATGTATGTATGTATTTTTGTGATGGATTTCGTTTGCATGTGACTTTTTCACACCTCAAAATTAGCGGTTTATTTTTAAAATTAGATTTGTATGGCAACAGCTGGACGTTTTCTCTGTATTATCGATTTCACGAATTGTTGGAATTTTTTAATAGTTAAAAAATACAATGTTTCTCTGTACTCTAAAGTTGTTGTAGTTTTAGAAAATCATGGATGGAAAGCAATTAGGAGATTTTAGCGAGGGATGATAGTGTTTGAAATTAGAATTTATCGATTTAATTTTATAATGTTGAAAATCATATTATATTCCAGTATTACTGGGGCTGCTATATGTATATATTTCTGGCCTAATAATGAAAATAGGAATATTTATCAACGAAAATGGTTTTATTGTTTTGCAAAATATTCTCCATGAAGATTTGTACACTTTTGCATACGCTCAAACCCAATTTCGAAGCACTTTTTTGAGCCTTTTTTTGAGCGATTGTCAAATTGTGCGGGATCCAACGAGAACAAACCTTTTTTACGGCCAGGTGTTCATGCAATGTCGAATGTATGCTGGTGGGAGAAATGCATAGGCATGCCTCTATCTGAAGGTATGTTACATGACGGTCTTGCATTATCAGTTCACGTACGGCATCGATGTTTTCTGGCACAACGGCTGTTTTTGGACGACCTTCACGGAATTCGTCGTTGAGCGAGCGTCGGCCACGATTGAATTCGTTGTACCAGTTTTTCACAGTGCTATAGGATGGTGCTTCATAGCCATACAAAGATTTTAGTTCATCGATGCACTCTTGTCGCGATAATCCACGTCGAAAGTTGTGAAAAATTATCGCACGAAAATGTTCACGAATTAATTCCATTTTTTGGCCGCGATGAATTTTTTAATTCCCTGTAAATAAAACAATTCACGATTAAATGACAAAACGTTCTGAGTGATGTTATGCTAAAAAATGTCAAACTTTCCAATGGAAATGCCAGATTGCACCTGGCAACACTTAGTGTTGCCTAGGCCAGAAATATATATAGCAGCCCTCGTATTCTAATCGAGGTTGACTGGTGATTTAATCGACATGGGGATTTGTAGGAGGAGTTCATCGAAAGGCAACATAGAAACATTTAGTGATTCTGTTTTAAAAAGCATGAAAATAAAACTAAAATTGGGGACAAGTGGTTTAAAAAAAAAAATTAAAAAAATATCTATATCTAATATAAAATGTAGAAAATTAATAGAAAAATATCAATGATTAATAGAAAGTTTTCGATAATTAATCTGAAAATTATCGATAGTTAATGAAAATTTCGATATATAGTCACACAATTCGATAATTAAACGAAAATGTATCTAAAATGATCGACAATTAATCTAAAATTATCGGTAATTAATCAGCTTATTTTCGAAAATTATCGATATTTAAGAAAAAATTCGATAGTTAGTAAAAAATCGATATTTAATCGAAAAAAATACCCATCTTTAATGGCCAACGTACAAATCTAAAAAGCTTCGTGGGCACTATTGGTGTTTTAAAATTTATTACACATAAAAATCTATGGTATGCATCCGTTTGTTTTAATTTCATTAATTTTAATTTATTGCCACTTTTTTAATTCTTCATATCAACAAGAGTTTTGCGGTTGCCAGCGCTTCAACGCGTTTTATAGTTGAATCTTTTTTTATATTATTTAAAATTTTTTTTTATAAGTAATAAATGATTTTCTACAAATGGTAACACATATTGTCCAGCTAAAAAAAATAAAGCAAATTCTTAGTGAAAGCAGTTGAAATACAATGCCACACCGTGTCTACACATTGCTTCCGTGCATTTTCTGGCGGCCGTAAAGTTTGCAATTCGTTTATTTTTATTTTCGCTAATCAACAATGCGCTCATCAAATGGGTATGCCGGCTTTGGCTCTAATAGCGCATGATTCATGCAACAAAATTGTTGAATTGGTTGTTGGAGATGATGAATAAGAGATACGAGATACTTAATTTGTTGTTGCGCTTCGACACTTCTTTGTAAGCACATTTAATTTATTGTTGTAATTTTTGTTGCGCTCGCCTGTTTCATTAATTAACTACAAATTATTAAATTATTTTAACAACAACAACACTGTCTTTGTATTACATTCGAGTGGTGAGTGGGTGTTGTGCAGTGTTGGTTTGGTCCAACGATTTTTATTGCATGCAACAATGCAATTTGTGCTGGAATTCGTATGAAATACTTGAAATGCTCGTCGCATTATGGGTTGCGCCTAGGCACTAACTTACATACAATATTTATTTATATGTATATATATTTATATGTGTTTAGCCAATTTCATATTCAACTGTCTCGTGAAAATATGTGGGTCACTAGTTGAAAAATTCCATGTTTAGCTGAATTAGTTTTCTATTCATACAAACTTCTTTGAAAAAATTTATTAATAGCTTCATTGATAAAACGCGGAGAATTGCCACACTTGTTTATGTTTAATGCTAATTTGTTGTGGCTTTATGATGATCGTTGTTAATTCAAGTTAATTGTTTGTTCTTGCTCTCAGAAGTAAGGGTATATCTGTTGAGAATTATATTTTTAAATTTCTTGAAATTTTTTAAAAATTATTGTTAACACCCAGAAGTCAAACGATTGACTCTTGTGAGTCAATCCCCGAAATGACCCACTTTATTTTCTATAAACTCAAAATGAGTTAATTGCCACTGACCATGTGTACTCTAAGCACCCATATGTGCTCTCTTCTACATTTTCATAATTTTTTTTTAGATTTTGCAACTTTTTTGTTTTGTTTTTGTTTTTTTATTATTATTTTTTTTTATGTTTTTCACTATTAGACTATTCAAGCTGTCAACACAAACTCCAAACCCAGTGCTGGCGCTCACATCGTTTTTGTCATTGTTTTGGGGCGTTTCGCGGGCGTCACCTATTATTTGTTTGCGGACAGTGGCTGGCGCCTTCACTAGCAGATTTTTGTTGTTGTTCGCTTTTTTGATTTTAATTTGTACACTTGTAAAATAGATAAACATTTTTTCACATGGCATTATGTCATCTTAGCGCAAACACACACGCTTCAGGTTGGTCCGTCCCATATGAGTTTGACAGCAAAGAAAAAAAAAAAAATTTTTTTTAGAATTGCAAATTGAGTGATAGTGAGCCGAAAAATGAGAGTTAGCATTTTAGCAATTTTTTATGCAGGCATGGTGTTGAAGTGTATACATATGTATTATCAAAAGAGCTCATTGGATTCGAAAATTTCTTGATATTTGCATCTTTATATACATTTCTTCATGATTTCTTGATATTCATCTAAATATTTTAATAATTTAAAATAATCAAAATTTTTCAAAAAATTTAATTTAAAAAAAAAAAAAAAAATATTTTTTTAATTTAGTTTTTTTTTAAATTAATTTTTTTTTAATTCATTTTTTTAATTTAATTTTTCTCTATTTTTTAATTTAGTTTTTTAGTATTTCATTTTATCAAAAAATCACATTTTGAACACACACACACGTCCATTGTTCTATTCCTAAATAAATTAATTAAATTAAAGAAACTCACTACCTTAGTGACAGCTACCTTTTCACCAACTCATCAAGTCCATTATAATCATGTATATGAGTTCAAAAACGCCCTTTTCCATATAAAAGCAAAAAAAAAATAAATAAATTTGCGAAAATTTTTTTGCAAACCATTACAACTACGAAGCACGCACAAATGCCATATAAAGCTGTCTGCTTGCGTAGGCGTGTGTGTGTTGTTGTTTTTGTAATCAGTTAGGCTATTTCTGTAGCGCTTTTTGTTGTTGTTGTTGTTGCTGGTTGGCCATTGCCTCAGGAAATGAAGTCGACGGGTGAAGTAGTGAATCACGGCAATGCGTCGTGCCTACTCGTGCTGCCACAGCTGTGCTGCGACGCTAACGCCAACAGCAACTAGTGACTCAGTCAGCTGTTTAATGCAATAAGCCGCCGACAGGGTGGCCAACTGTTTTGGGTTATTTTTACATATAATATAGTTAACTGATTTTGAAAATGCTGTTTAGTGTCATGTGATTGAAGAATTATTTAGAAATATATTAACTATAGTCTCTCATACAAAACCCTTAAAAAATGGTAAAAATAAAGAGATAACATGTCACTCTCCTCTTTTTTTAGCAAAATATGTTTCCTAATCTCATTCTCTGTGCTTGCCAACAATGCCGAATCATTCATATTAGTTCCCATGAAAAGATAAGATTGCATTCTTTTTAAAAATAGCTTGATATAGTGAAAATGAGAGATGAGCTGATAACTTTGATAGTGTTCTCTCTCAGAATTTCGCATATTATTTATTTATACTACATAATTTGAATATCTTTTAGTCAAATTTACTGATTGTCTCTCATTGTGTATGATAATTAAATGATTTATGATTAATCGAAAGTAGTTGTCTAATTGAAAGCTTATTCCCATAACCACCTGGCAACTTTAGTGCGACGACTGTCTTAATCGAACTCTCGAAAATCTACGATCAGCTCTATACACTCCCAAACAAACATAAGCACACGAACAATTGTGGCGCTCAGCTCAGCGCTCTCAATGAGTACATACACGTTGGAGCAAGTTATAAAGCGTGCGAAAAGTGGACAGCAAGCAGCGTTGACTATGAACGGCTCGTGTATGAATTGTGCTTAGCTTTTTGTTGTTTCATTGTTTTGACTCCCATTTTAAGTCTTTCTACCTTTTTCGTACGAGTATGTCTACCATATAATAGATGTACTATATATATAAAGTTTCATTCAGTCATAGCTGTATGTGTGTGTGTTTGGGTATCTGTGTGCTTGCTTTGCGCTCGTGTTTGTGTGTGTGTCTTTTCGCATTTAATGATTGATTTTGTGCTACACTTTATTCGCAAATTCTCCACTTCTCTTCGCTGCGCACGTTTGCTTTTCTGCGTTTCTGCTTTTTGCTTGCGCTAAGTTGCGACAATCGACTTTTTTGTTGTTGTCTGTATATTCGCGCGCGGTGAGGTGGTTGTACTCGCCGACACCGCATACGTCGGCCGTCACTTCGCCTGCTACTTGCGCTGCTATTGGCATTTGGCCATATTCATACAGATACACACACATACCGTCACAGGCCTAGACCTGCCTGCTTTGCATGTGTTTGTTTGTGTGACTTCTAAAAGTATTTAAAAGATTTGCTTCGGCTTGACTGCTTTCCTCGTCGTCGGCTTTATTAGCAAAAAGAAAAATAAAAATAACAACAAAAAAAGCGAAAAAATTGAAAAGCATGTGTCCGTTGACGATAGCGTGTGCGGTTGACGGAGGGTGGTGCGGCGAATTGGCTGATGCGCGTGAATCTAGATATTGTACGAAAGGTATGTCTGTCTGTCTGTATGGCGGCAAATGGCGCCTACGTTTTAGTCGATAGCGCCTCCTCACTATTATTAGTATTTGACATTAGTGGGATACGAATTCGAAACATAGAACATAGAGCGAGCGGGCCGCTTTGGGACAGCTGTTACTGCGCGCGCACACAGGGTGTCGCTGTCAATCAGTAGAATTTTTGAATATTTTTTTTTTTTTTAATTTGGCGCGCAATTTGTTGCTTTAAATAAACAAAAATATTGAAAATTAATTTTTTTCGAAAAATAATGTAGAGTACTGTTTAGAAGAAAAGAAGTTGATGGAATTTTGAATGAGTTACACAATTTGAATATTTTTTTTAATTTTGAATGAGTTCCACAATTTGAATCAATTAGATGAATTCCTCAATTGGAATATTTTTTTATAATTCTGAATGAGTTCCACAATTTCGATAATATTTTTTTGAAATTTTGAATGAGTTCCACAATTTGTAGAACATGATCATCGAGTTTGACAAGATTGTACCGTTATTTGATTTATCAATATGTAAAAATTTGTCTCTTGAAACACTTTATACTTTCAAAATCTTTCTCTTTTCTTATTATATTTGATTGATATCTTCATAAATTCCGGTTCACTTCGAGATTTATTACATCCTTTCTATTCAAGAACTTCTCGGCATCGGTTTTTAACGAGTTAAGAAAAAATGATTAGGTATTATAGTGAATTGTAGTACTGAATACTATCTCTAATGTATAATATCGATTTTCCGAGCTATCTTGAAATTTTTTTTTTAAAGTTGGCTTTCAATGTTAATCTCAAGGATTATTTTAGTTTAGTTTTGTTTCGTAAATCGTTTTTGCGTAATAAACGAAAGTGAAATGTATTCATCTAGTTTGGTAACTCTTTAAAAGTGAACATATGAACAATTTCGCAGTGTTTGAGCGCCTGGTGTTTGGTGGAAGCTTTTCAAGCTTTCGAAAGCTTTTGAAAACGGTTCATTCCATTATGATTTCATTGTATTTTCTGCAGTAATAAATTGAATTCGCTTTAAGATTTGCTCAATTAAAAAATTTAGACCAGTAGAATCTGGAGTTGTCAGCTTGTTGCGAGAAATTCGAAGACCCAATAGGATTACCGTGTCTTCAATGCTTTAAACCTACTCAAATAGCATGGAAATCGATTTTCTTTTGAAATACAAAAAAGTTCTAATATTATTATTTTTTATTTATGACAAATTGCCACCAATCTGGCAACGCTCCACCACTCGTCCGTTAAAAACGCTGTGGAAACGCAACGCAAAAGCTTTCGCTCAATTTTGTTGTTGTTTTCATATTTATTTTTGCCTTCTTATCTATCTTTAGCGCCTTTCCTGCTCTTGCTGCATTTTCTACGCTCGCCAATTGACACAATTACATAAAATACAAGCGAAAATTGGGCAAACCAAAAAATCCAAAAAAATATAAATAAAATATAAATTACAATGACTGCACACACACACTCATCGAAAGCAATTGCCTTGCTCGCTCGGTTCTCTTCTAGTATGTGTTTATCAATTGATGGCAACCACTGCAACGATCATTCAGCCGCGTCGCCGCCCGCAGCTGACTGCTGGCGATTGGCAATTATTAAGTGTTTTGTTTTGATTTCTTGTCGCCATTTACGCTTTCAACGCTTATTCTTACAACCTCTCAGTCCGTCCGTTTGCCCAACCCACCTTGTTTTTGTTGTTATCATTCATATTATGCATTGTATGCGCCCGCTGCTACGGCGTCTAGCCCCACCGACTCTGAACTGAGTACCGTTGAATGACAGCGGCAGCCGAGCGGTGCAGCAGCAGTGGCTTAAGCAATTATTATGGACGCAATAGAAAATCGGGTACAGCACACACTTGACAATTGACTGATGACAACAACATTTAGCTACAATAATATTGCATAGTAAAAGCGAGCGATTCGAAACAACAATTATTGACAACATTGAACTGAGTGTTGTTTACATTCGCAATTGTTGTTGTTGCTATTCTAGTTATTATTGTTGATGTTGATTCTAATGAACAGCAAAATGCGCACTTTTCTATATTCTCTCCTCTACTTTTTGCTAATTTTTTAGATTTTTTTGAATTTGTGAATTTTCGTACAGCAGTTAGTTGTTGATGTGTGTATTTGTTGCGTTTACGCTTACTGCATACCTAGTGTGCCCCACCTTCTCTGCCTTATTCTCACCCACAATCGCAATAGATACATATGTTTGTGTGTGTGTGTGTCAGCAATTGACTGCATTTGGCGTTGTTATCTTCTCGTTATTCCTTATAAGTTTCCAATTTGTTTAGAACGCAATTTAACGCTTTTTCTAGCCAATGCGTTTGTTTTGTTTTTGTTGGTGCTAGACATAATAGTAAACAATGAATAGTTTTACATTGCAGTGGTTGTTGTTGTTGTTTGTGTTGTATTGGCGATATGTGTTCATTACACGTGCTCGACGTGATTTTGCTTCGTATGACTACTTACTTAGATACCTGCAAAGCAGCTGTTTTCGATAAAAACGATCATAGCACAGTTGAGTTAAATATTGGCTGACGGGTATACGGATAGCTGCAGAGGGTTTTTGAACTCTTCATGACTATTTTTCAGTATTTATTGATAAAATTAATTAATATTATTAAATTGAATTATTAAAAATCATTTATAAATCGTCTCTTTGTATAATTAGCTCAATAACATTCACTTCAACATTCTCTGCTCTGTTAATAACACCTCTTATATTAACAGCAACAGTCTTGCATGCACTGTGTTGGCTGTCAAACTGCTAGCGGAGACACATGCCTGCTATATCAAGCATGACAAACTGTTGTAGGGTGTTTAATTCGAAATTTGGTAGGAACTTATCTTCGAACCACAAGGCGAACCGGTTGACTTAGCTAATATTCAAACCACTTGTTCTGATATTCGAAATTTCGAATATTTGCATTCCAGTTTACAGAGTGTTCGTTTCGAAGTTGATTTATAATTTTGAATAGATGTTACAAATGGACTGTTAACTAACAGTTAACTACAGAATGTTACCGAAATGCTGTCTGATACAGCAAATGTGAGATGAAAATACATTGACACTCTGTGTTTAATGTAAAATTTTAACAATAAAAGTAATTTTCTATATTTTTTAATATTTTTATAATTGTTTCTTTAAATAAATTTTCATATATTTTTGTATATAGTTTCATTTTTTTAAATATATTTCAATTAATTTTTTAAACATTTTAATATTTTTTTTTAACATTTTCATATTTCTTTTTTTTTATAATAGATTTTATAGACATATGTATTTACTTAATTTTTTTCTTAATATATTAATAATTTTTTAGTCTTTATAATTTTTCGTTTTCATAATTTTTTAATATACGTATATTTTTTTATTTAATTTTTTTATATTTGAATACTTTTTTTTAATATATATTTTTTTAAATTATTTTAATACTTTTTTTTTAATATTTTTTTTTAATTATTTTAATCATTCTGTAATTTTGTTCATATATATTTTCAATTTCTTTTTAATATTTTCATAATTTTATTTTATATATGACCATAATTTATTGTGTTTTTTTAATATGTTTTTTATTTATATTTTTTATTATTTATTTTTTTTATTATTTATATTTTTTTATTATTTATTTTTTTATATTTATTTTTTTATTATTAATTTTTTTATTATTTATATTTTATTATTTATTTTTTTATTCTTATTTTTTATTATTTTTTTATTACTTATTTATTTATTTTTTTATTACTTATTTATTTTTTTTTATTATTTATTTATTTTTTATATTTATTTTTTTATATTTATTTTTTTTTTTATATTTTTGTTTTTTATATATTTATTATTTTTATTATCTATTATTTTATTATTTATATTTTTTATTATTTATTTTTTTATTCTTATTGTTTTATTATTTATATTTTTTTTATTATTTTTTTATTATTTATTTTTTTATTATTTATATTTTTTATTATTTATTTTTTTTTATATTTATTTTTTTATATTTATTTTTTTTATTATTAATTTTTTTATTATTTATATTTTATTATTTATATTTTATTATTTATTTTTTTTATTATTTTTTTTATATTTATTATCTTTATTATCTATTATTTTATTATTTATATTTTTTTATTATTTATATTTTATTTTTTATTCTAATTTTTTTATTATTTATTTTTTTTTTATTATTTTTTTTTTTTTATATTTATTTTTTTATTATTTATATTTTTTTATTATTTATTTTATATATATATATATCTTTGACATTTACTGATTGTTTTACACTTAATATCGTTGCAAATGACTAATTTATTTTATTTCCTCTTTATTTACAGGTAAGCAACTGTTAAAATGAAATTCATTATTTAATGTTTAACAAAAGTATGTAAGTGAAAGCTTTATTTATTACTTTTCTGAAATTCAAGCCTATTAAATTAAATTTGTTTGGTCTTGCTTCGATTAGCAAACCTTTTATAGACAGAAACCTAGCCATGATGTGCTTATAATAAAAAATATATTTGTCTTGCTAAAATTAGGTGTCTAAAAAATAAGATAAAATATTATATGAATGCATAAAGTATCTAGAATTTATTGTGACCGATATAGAAATATTAAAATTACTCCATAGTAGAGCAGCGCTGTCAAAAAAAATTATAAGTTTTTGGAAAAAAATTTACCGAAGATCTTACATTGTTGAGAAAAATATTTGGGAATAAAAAAATAAAAAATGAAATTACCTAAAGAGATGGCAACATTTCTGAAAAATATTTGCAATATAATTTTTTTTTAATAAATTTAGCTTGTTGCCCATATTGTAAAATTTTATTTATTTAATTAATAAAAAATAACTTTAAATTAAATAAATTTATATAGATGGGAAACTTTCTCAAAAAAAAAATTTTCTAAAAATTATTAATTTCATGTCCAATTTGCAATAACAATAACTTTATTAAATTTATAGTATCTAAACAGTTGGTAATCCTGTGGTATTAATATTTTCAGCTTTTCTTAATTTATTTTGACTTGAAAATTTCCGAAATCTTGAAACTCTCTTCTTAAACGCTCTAAAATTGATATCGTTCACAATAATATGAACAGATACTGTATATGCAATGAATATAACAAATTTAGTTCCAAACGCTTTATTAACTCTAACCAAATGTGCGCCTAACCCCAAGCCTTATGAACTATCTGTTTGGTGCTGTGACATTCTGTTATGTTAATCTATAACTCTGCTGAAAATACAAAAAAAAAAAAAAAAAACAAAAATCATACTGGCTGTAAATAACCCCGCTTTTTGCTAATTCTACCATCGAATTGTAACCCTTCGCAAATTTTTTTTTCTAATTTCCTATAATGCTTTTGAATGTATATCTGTTAACGCGGTGCTTGGCTACTTTATGTTTACTGTTAAGGAAAAACCAAATAATTTATGCAAAGTTTATATTAAAAAGAAATCAAAAATAGCAAAGTGTGTAGAAGCATCACCAACGGCCAACGGCTGAGCTGACAACTGCAGGTTGCACAATGTGGCAGGCAACAAAATCGGGCGCGAGCCCCTCCAAACGCTGTGTCCCAAGTGTTGGAAAGCGCATATAAATAGCACGAAAACACCGTTATATATATGTGTGTTTGAGTTTTTTGTTGTTGCTGGCTGACAAACTCCGGTAGCAGCAGCAGCAGCTGAGGCACTGAGGCACCGGCTCCATTCACCCAATTTTCGAATTATCACAACAAAAGGCGAAAATGCATAACTCCATTTCCTCAAGTGAAAACAAAGTGCAGACAAGTCATGCTTCTCTGTTTATGTGTGTGTGTGTGTGAAAAGTGGGAAAAATAAAAATTTATAGCATAACAAACATCAGCGAAGAAAACAAAGCAAACGAATGTTGTTTACGGCGAATATACCTCTGTGTGTGTGTTTGTGTGTGTATTTATACGCTTAACAAAGGCACATCAAATAGATTTATTGTTATTGTTGCAGCGTGGCGGAAAATAGTTGGCCCCAAAAACGACAGATCACAACAAACAGCGAACGATAAGACAAGCAAAAGTTACGACGCGAGACGTGTGCCACTTGAAAAAGTCCTCCAAAATGCACTTTTCCACAAATAACAATAACAAAAACAACAACAAAATGTATATAAATGCTTATGGTGTACCATAAGTGATCGACAGACAGCTGCTGCCGTGTGCAATATTGTTGGCAAATTAATGAGAAAGCGACGATCACAACAACAACTACAACAAATAATAGCAATAACAACAACAACATATGTGAAGCATTAGCAAACAGTAGCTGCAGCGGCACTTGCAACGAGAAAGAAAAATTGCAATTGTACAGTGTGTGCGAAAAATATTCAGACTATTGCAGCTCTAATAAAATAAATTTTAATTTTTTGACTTGAAAAAATTTTATAATAATCAAAGAATAGCATTCGAGGTGTGTTCAAAAAATAACGGGAATTTTCGTTTTTTTTTTTTTTAATATTTTGACACTTTAAGGTATTTATGGAAATAAGAAATGGTCCCACTTAGAGACTGACAATTGGACTCTCCAAACCGTTGAAATTTTAATATTCCCGTTTTTTTTTTTTTTGAACACACTTTGTAGTATCTATGTTCCTACCGGCTGCCAAATCTTCGAATATTTTTCTAAAAAATCGTCTCCTTAAATTCCACCACTATGAACAAATACGTCTTTTCCTCCAACACACTGTAACTGCAAAGTGTGCTGTGCATCTCGCACTGTCAACCAACCGAAATGACACTCGTCGGTTTTTGCCACAACCGTAAATAATGACGCCTTAAAATGTAATGTGAATTTTCCACGAAAATTGCACTGCAAAATTGCTTAAATCACCACACCAAATGAGGCACTCGCACTCTCCGTGCGCAGGAAAATTGGCGAATGCTATTAAAAAGGAGTAAAATGGCAAACGGGAAAAAGCAAGCGAAAGGCATGTTTTCGTGATTTGAGTGCCCGCGCGCCATTAGCAAAGCAGTCATTCTCAAGTGACCAATTATTAAAAAAGCAAAGCTAAAAGTGCTGGAAAAACGTTTTATTTGACAAAATGGGTTTTAAGAGTGCTCGCCGACATACAAAATTTAAGTGATAAATACAAAATTTCTTTAAGAAAAAGTGAGGTTATAGCGAATTTAGCGATTTCCAAAATACTAATGCTTAGTACTAGATGGTCAGTGTTTTGTAGTCTAATTTTGAGTTTGAGTGATAAAGTTAATATAATTTTTTTTGAATATAGGTTGAAAGCCATTGTTTTGATCATGTAAATTGATAGTCGACAGGTTGAAGATTTTTTTGTATTATTTTTATTTATTTTTGTATTTATTTTTTATTTTTTTTTTTTGTATTCTTAAATTTATTTTAATTAAATTATTTTATTTAAAATTTTTGTTAATTTTTTTTCCTATTTTTTTTTTTAATTTCCTAGTATTTTTTATGTTTTTTATATTTTTTATTTATTTTTTAATTTTTTTTATTTCTTTTTGTATTATTTTTTAAATTTTTTATATACATACATTTTTTTTAATTTTTGTTTATAATATTTTTTTCTAAATTTTTTTGTATTTATTAAATATTTTCTAAATTTTTATTTATTTTTTATTTGTACATTCTTAATTAATTTTTTTATTTATTGTTTAATCTTTTTGTATTATTTTATAATTTTTTTTATCGTATTTTTTCTTTTTAATTATTTTTAATATTTTTTAAAGTCTTCATTTTTTTGTATTTTTTTTTTAATTTTTCAGTATTTATATATATTTTTTTTAAATATAGTTTGAAAGCCATTGTTTTGATCATGTAAATCGATAGTCGTCAGGTTGAAATTTTTTTTGTATTTTTTTTTTTAATTTTTATATATTATTTTTTATTTTTTTTTGTATTTATTTTTTGTATTTTTAAATTTATTTTAATTAAATTATTTTATTTAAATTTTTTGTTAATTTCTTTTAATTTTTTTTCGTATTTTTTTTTAATTTCCTAGTATTTTTTATGTTTTTTATATTTTTATATATTTTTTAATTTTTTTTATTTCTTTTTATTTTTTTTGTATTATTTTTTAAATTTTTTATATACATAAATTTTTTTTTTAATTTTTGTTTTTAATGTTTTTTTCTAATTTTTTTTGTATTTATTAAATATTTTCTAAATTTTTATTTATTTTTTATTTGTATTTTCTTAATTAATTTTTTTATTTATTGTTTAATCTTTTTGTATTATTTTATATATTTTTTTCGTATTTTTTCTTTTTAATTATTTTCAGAATTTTTTAAATTTTCTATATTTTTTTATTAAAAAAAATTGTTTAGTTATTTTTAATTTTTTTATATATTTTTTTATTTATTGTTAACTTTTTTAATATTATTTTTATAATTTTTATTTTTTTTTTAATTTATTGTAAGTAAATTAATATATTTTAATTTTTATATTTTTTGTATTTTTTTTTTAATTGTTTAGTATTTACCTTTACCTGTTTTTTTGATTTTTTTTAATATATATTTTTTATTTAATTTTTAGTATTTTTTAAATTTTATCCATCTTTTATTATTATTATTTTGAGTGCCTACTTTTTGTTGCCACTGTCTCCGCGTCTCCGCGTCATCACGTAAACACAAACAACTATCCAACGGACAACCGGCTACCCGGATGCTTTTTGTGACCCACTGTACCAAAATAGCGAAGACCGCTTTGAGGCAACTTGTGCGCATACTTTTATAAATTCTAGTTTCGGCTGTATGTCCTTACTTGCAAGATTTTGTGTGCGACCACACAATTATTTATTTGTGATTATGCGACTAACGATTCATTTGTGACAACTATGCTTTCGTTTTGAGCTTTCTACAGACATTTGTGCGTTTCCAGTTGTTGCACAGCTAAAATTTGTTGTTGCACAACATACTTTGTTAGCTGCTGCTGCCAATCGTTGCAACATTGGACCAGCGTAGCGTAACGAGTAAACATGTTGCAAGTGCTTACATACACACACACACACACACATACAAACTCAAGCGCAAAACGCTCAATATGGCAGGCACACGTTCCCGGAAGCGAAATTTCCAAAACAATGCATTCGAAATCGAAACGAATTGGCAGCTAAAGCACAAAAATCTAGCCAACACGCCGTACAGCAGCAGCAGCAACAGCAGCAGCTTGAGCCAATCATCTGACGCCAACTCGCCGCGCTGGCAATGCGACCAGTGAGTGTTCGTGCAATGCCGCCAAATTTCCTTTCGTGTTGTCTATTTTCTTTCACTTTTTTTTGGTCTCAACTTTATTTTGACGGCGCGCGCCAAAATCGAAAAGTTGCGCAAACACATAAACAATGAGAGGAAATAACACCACAGCAATTGGACGCACACAAACACACAGACACACATACACGTACATATATACATACAAATGTATAATGGCAATGCGTAGCTAACATTTAAAATGTTGCAGCTTGTTTTTTTTATCTTCTTTTTTGAACTGTTCGTCTCTGTGGAGCCATCAGCGCACTGCACGCATGCGAGATTTATAGATTTTACTCCAATTGGCATAATTGGAGCAGAACGCGCATAATAATAATGTACATTGCGTAATTGCTGCAAAATGCATAAAATGAGTAGCGTATGCATAAACACACGCACACAAACGCCTAAAAACAACAAATTTGTTTACAGCGCTCCACAAAAGGCTGTTTTTGTTATTGTTGCTGCATTTGATTGCTGATCTGCGCGATATGCGAGTGGCTGCTGCCAATAAACTTTAATGGCATGGTTGACCACACACGTGCATACAATTATAGACAAACAAACAACAAGAAATACAAAAACAACCGAAAATACAAAAACAACAAAAAACACAGACAACAATAACAACAAAAAATCACACACAAATAAATAAATATACTTAAATACAATAACAACTTGTGCATTAGAGATGCACACTCAACACTGTATTATTACATTTCAACATCATTCAGAGTTCAACACTGCGTATGAGTGACATTAATTGACAGCCTGACTTTTGTATTTGAATTTCCTTGGAATTGCAATGGTCATTAAGCAAACACAATAATTTGATTGCAAAAATAAAATTAACAAAATTCAAAGTTAAATTAATTGCCGATAACCTTTATTGATCTCAGTGACTAATTGCTATGAATTTGAAGTAAGTTTTGTTGTAATAGTTTCCAGCTTCTTTTATTGGAAAAAGAAATAACAATTTATCTTGCCTCTCTATCTATTAATATTAGTTAGCTATCCAATCTGTATTTGTATTATTAATATCAGATAATAGATAATTACACCCTTTAAGAATTTAGAATTTTCAATAACACTACGTATGTTAGAATATTTTTTTGGTGATACAGGGTGCGCAATATTTTTATTATCGGTTTTTAATTCTTGAATAATTTGAATAAAAACAAACAACTTGTCATATTTTCATTTTATTTGAGGATCTACATCTATTTGGACCATTTGCTTCTAAAAAATATCAATCAAGTAGACACCTTGTTGGCTCTCTCGACTGTTTCGTCATATGAAAAAATATGGCAATATGACCCAATGTTGGTTTTGACTCGAAATACCTCTCAAACAATCACTTTTTGATATTGCAATAACATTTTATGAAACTCGATTCAATTTTCATTTCCCCAAGGCACCCTGTATAATCAAATATAAATCGTAATAGTAAATAATTATTTCAAAATAATTATTATAATATTTCTACAGTCTTCAATTAGATGGTTTCACTTTAGTAAATTAATTAATCACATACCAGGTGTGTTCAAAAAATAACGGGATTTTTTAAATTTCATGGTAAAAATGCCCCAGCCTCCATATTCGCCTGACTTGGATTTGTGTGACTTTTTCCTATGTTCAAAAATAAAGAGAACCTTAAAAGGCCGTCGTTTTACAAGCATACGAGAAATCGCTGAATAAACCCAAGGCTATCCCAAAATAAAATTTGAGCTGTTTTTCGACGATTGAAAGTAACGCTGGCATAATTGTGTAATATCGAATGGGGAGTATTTGAAAGGCAACAAATGAAGACAAATTAAAAAAAAAAAATTTTGAAAAAACGAAAATTCCTGTTATTTTTTGAACACACTTCAAATTGATTTCAAAAGACTTTTTAGGCATATTTTTATGAGTAGTAAATCCGATGTATATTTCAAACAAAACTAACATTAAGGGAGGGGTCTGGGTTTTCACTTTCGAAAAATCGATTTTTTTTGTTTAATCTTATTGTTTAACATTTCAAGAATATGTCCTCAAAATTTTAATCTGATCTAAGCAATATTCTTGAAGTTATTGATGAATTAGTCTCGGGGCTTTTAACGCTCTAACTCTAACAGCTACGGCTTTAAACGCGTTTTTCTCAAAACTACTTTTTTGAAGTCCGTGTTCACTGCCATTTGAAAACTACTCGACCGATTCATTTCAAACTTGGTCCACATTTTCTTCACATAAAATACCTCCCCCCTAAGTATTTTAAATTTTTTTTTGCCCACCCTTAAAATGGCGGAAATTTTAGTCGAAAATAACGGTTCACACTTAAGATGGCCGCCAAAAATTTGTAAATAATAATCAGAGAACGTTGGGGGGAAGATTTGTTTAGAATTTAACTAAATTTGTATGGTTTTTCATTTTCGGATAATTTCCGGCCGAGTTACAGTGAACACCGCAAATTGTTTTTTTTTTTTTCAAGACGTCCTAGGGGAAGCTCTGTCACGGGCTAATGGTTTAATATTTTTGCATGAAAAATTTACAGAACATAGTCAAGACTATGCTCAATAATGTATAGAAGGTTTGAATAAAATTGCTTAATCGATATTTGAGATAAAAAATCACAAAAAAGTGTTTTTTTTTTGCGCTGAAACCCAGACCCCTCCCTTAACTTAAAAAAAAAACTAATTTAAAATAAGTCTCAGCTACCCACTGATTTTTGAAAAAATATTTAAAATATTTACAAGCTAGAATGTGACTTACAAAGTTTGCTTCTAACGAAAATAAATAATCCTTTATACTTAAATGTCCTACTGAACAATTTTAAATAGATATTAACAAGGTTTTCGAATATATGTAACTCCAAAGTTGCTAACCAAAGACTGAGTTAAAAGACTCCAAAAGCAAACAAAAAAAAAAATTGATAGTACTTTATTTATTTAAAAAAAGTCCAAAATATATTTATTAACATTTCCGAGTTTCTTATCGTTTTTATGAAATATTTATAAAACATTACTTCCCAACCAGTCCTCCAACTACAAACCACACAACAGATTCCTTGTTGTCCTCACACCACTCCCAGTTGATACCTTTTCTCCTTTGCTCACTTGTTGATATGTGCACTTCGTATATTTTATTTGAGTTAACTGATTGGTAATATTTTTCTTCTATTCTTTTACTTTTCGTTTTTTCGAAAAAAATATATGTATGTGAAATACCAAAAATCGAAAATCGTTTGAATTATTTATCAAACCAAAAACAAAAATTGCACAACACTCAACAACAAACGCCGTCTAACGGTGCAGCATATCGAGTCTCTCGCAGGCCATGTACCACGGTAGTAACCGTAAGCGTGCCTTCAGCACACCGCACATCACACCCGCCATCTCCACATTACTCAATATGTCGAGTAGTGATCGTGGTGTCTTCCTGCTGAATAACAGCAACGGCAGTAATATCAATATCAACTATAATAACAATAATATACCGGCCGATCAGCTTGTTTACTACATGAAAACGGCATCACCACACGAACTGGAGAACGGCAGAGTGTCGGGGCCGTGGATACAAGGTCGCTCCGACACCAATTTGTATACGAATCTAGCGCTAGGGCATAATCGTTACAAATTCTTGCCAAACAACTCACCGAATTACAATGCCGTCGAAGATGAGGATGCGGACGAAGATGAAGCCATCGATCAATTCTCACCCACCATTTACCCAACCAGCCGTTCCATTCCTATACCGATCAGTAGCAATCACAGTCCACAGCATTTGTCTAGCGGCCAACAAACACCACAACTGCCAACATCACCTACACACGTTGCGCATAGCGCCAGCCCAACCACCAGCGGATATCCTTACTCGCCCTTCTACGGCAGCTCACCCGACTCCCAGACGACTTTTGGTGGCGGTGGCGGTGGCGTTGGCGGCGCACAGACGCCCATTAGAATGGCCTACAGCTACGATCAGGCGGTGGGTGCGAACTTCAAACGCGTGCCCAACGTGGCACACCAAACCGCACAACAACAGCAGCAACAGCCACAACACACCGTTGGACGTATGGTGCCGCGTGCTTTGTCGCTGGATGCGACGGGTCGCAATGCCGCTGCGGCGGCGGCTGTGATGTTCGCCACCTCGCCGACCACATCAGTGAACAGGTCAGTCGGACTGCCAATTGTTTGACTGCATCGTGCGACTTGTGTCTGTGCCAGTTCAATAAATTTCAATATCAATCAAGCAAACAAACGAAATGAACAAAAAAGCTTGTAAGCTCTCAAGCGCCGAATCTTTGTTCTTTCGTTTGATTTGTTCATTTCCTTTAATAGCATTGATGTTGTTATTGTTGTTACCGAGATGATCTCATCTTTATGCATTACAAAATCTGAATGCACTTTTATTGTTGAATTGGTTTTCTAATCACACTCACTAGTAAATACATACACCATGACCATATATTGAGCACATGGCATCGTCATCCGTTCATTCATTAGTGCGATAATGCCATTCAGTCTCATCTGTTTCATATTGCTGGTTTCTCTGGGCCTTCATCTTATTCACTTATGATTTCTGTACAGTTTTTGAACTTCATGCTTTCACTTGTTTCTCATATTCTTCACCGGAGTGAGCCATACGAGTATCAGTTGCGCACATTCTTCACTCTCTGCATGTTCAATTACCTACTCTCCTCCGCATCTATAGTTCTATAAAGAATATTCTATCTGTTTTGTAAATAATCCTAGTTCCAATTTTCTAGCATGACTTCTTAATATAACTATCCACCATTCTATTGTAGTATATATTATAGTTTTATGCAAAACTTACGAATCACTATATAACCAAAAATATGGAATAGTACCATTAGGCAGTGGTCAAGCTTGCCTTTAAGGTACACGTTATCTATCATTATAATTCTTTATAGAAAAAAAATAATTCAAATAAGAATATTTAAATAAACTACACAAAAAACATGAACTCCTCGATCGATATCCTTGGTTTTGCTAACTATAAAGTTAAATCTTAATAAGGTTTGTTTTCATAGACCTTATATATGAACATTTGAGACAAAACAAAAATAAAATTTTGTATATTCTCGACTTCAAAAGTTTAGTTTCTTCATATTTAGAAATTTTAACTTCATTAGTTCCTTATAAGATTGGAATTCAACCTTGGAACTGCAAATATGGTATATAGGGTAGTGTTCTATGGATAGATCATGAAATTCTTGGGAACATTCTTTCCAACAGTAAAGTGTTATGAAGTTCTGTGTTTTCATAGGAGTCTGAGAACACTAGATAATCGAAATTATATGTATCTAATGGTACACGTTTATGGTACACATTATGTATCAATAAAATTCTTAATAGAAAATAAAAATAATTCAAATAAGAATATTTAAATAAAATACACAAAATATATGGACTGCTCGATTGATATCCTTGGATCTGCTAACTATAAAGTTAAATCTTAATACGATTTGTTTTTCATAGACCTTATATGTATATGAACATTTGAGACAAAACAAAAATAAAATTTCGCATATTCTCGAGTTGGAAAGTTCAGTTTCTTCATAGTTAGAAATTTTAACTAGTTTTCTTATTCCTCTATAAGAGTGGGTTTCAACCTGGAAACAGAAAATATTGAAAATAGGGATGTGTTCTATGGTTAGATCATGAAGTACTTGGGAACATTCAATCCAGCAGTAAAGTGTTATGAAGTTATGTGTTTTCATAGCAGCCTGAGAGCACTAGGTAATCGAAAATATATTTAATATTTAGAAAATCTCTAGAAAACCACTACTTGTATCCATAATTTTGAAAGCTAACCTCAATTTTTTTAATTCATCCAATTCGTGCTTCCGCTGCAACATAATGTTAGCAGTATCTTTATACCCTTTTCCACCTTTATTTTTATTTTTGTTTTCGTATATGTATCTTCGCCACCACTTCGCTGAAAAAAATATTTCACGTTCGAAGCGAAAATCGAAAACATTCCAGTAAAGCGAGTTCGCAAAACCACTGCGCAGTAGAAGAATGGTCTTCACACACACACACACTCGCAATAAACCGCCATGAAGGTAATAAAAGTAAATTACACAAAAGAACAAATGGAAATAGAAATGAAAACACTAAACACTTCAAAACATAAGACGCGATACGAGTTTACCCAAATAAAAAAGCGTGAACCTATAGTTCAAGCAACAATGTTTTGATATATATTTTTGCGGCTGCCTACTGTCCCGGCCATTGTTAATGGTTGTGTATAGGTAGATATGATATTTTATTTTTGTTAGTATTGGTAGAGTTGATGTGAAGTGAGTTTGTATGTGTGGTTTTGTACTCATAAATACATATGTAAGTTCAGTGGTGTGTTGTTGCCGTTTATAACATCAAAACATGAAAAAGGAAGGCACAGAAGACATTTTAGCGGCAACATACATACATGAGTAAACAACATAAGCATATACATATCTGTATATATGAAAGTATGTATGTCTTAAATGTGGCAATGATGTCATCAAAATAACGCGTTTATTTTCAGTATTTTTGTTTTCTTGTTTTTTTTTATTTTTTTTTTATTAAAAGCGAAAGCTTTCTTGCTTTGAACGTCAAATGGCGAGGATTAAAATTATTGCGTAGCAAAATACTCATTTACATAACTACATTTGTATTTTATGTAAGTTTGTATGTGATATATTTCACGCTTTTTCAACTCCCACGCAATTTTTCCACTAAAGGTTCCTGTGTTGGGAGCTTTTTGTGTCTTCTATAGAGCATTCATTGAACTCCCACAGCAACTACGTATGTATGTAAATATGTATAAATATATTTGTAGATAAATATATCTAAAATCATTGTTTACAAAGAGTTCACCATTTGTTATGGCGCACTAAATCAATTTCTATGTAGTTACATGTGACACCTGAGTCAAGGCGCGAACCTTTACTGCGTTTTGTGGCACACACCTTCCTTATGTTTACTCCTATTGCGCACTAACTCTGCTTTAACTACGCAGCAATTACAGTTGACACGCTTTCGGTGTCCTGAAATAAATTTTGTTAATTAATCAAGTAAGAGAAATGCTGCATCGTTAAACTGTTTACTAGGTTTACTGGATTGAGTTGTGTTAGTTTAAGGCGCTAAATGGTTGATTAGGGACTACAAAGAGGTGTTTAGAGGTCTGTAATTAAACAAGACTGTATTAATTGACAGCAGCTCCGTCAGGATATGTGTATCTACATTTGTATGTATATTCATATGACAGGCTAATATATACATATGTATGCATCAGAGTTGATTTTTCGACAGTAAGTGTACAAAAAAACACACTCAAAACATTAGCCGGTCACCAGTCACTGCACTCACTGCAATAAATCCCGAAATTTGTGCACGCAACGCGAAATTTGCTCAGGTTCAAGGCCAAATGTTGTGTGCAACAATGCCTGCGAGCGCTGTGTCCACTTTGAGGCGGGCAGCAAATGAATTTAAAAAAAAAAACGAAAAACTGTCTGCCAATATGCAAGCTACAAAAAATAAAGGGTGCAGTTTTTTTCTTTTTGTACTGGAATTCCCAAATTTTGATGCATTAAAGTTTGAAAAAAAATAAAATTAAAATAAAAATTGTATGCCAACATATTTATATGCCATGAAACAAAGTTTCGGTGCTTCAACGCAGAGTATTTCGAGTGCTTATCAGCTCCGGCCACACTCAGCAGCTCATTCATTCGAACGCTCGTTCACTCGTTTATCTGCGCTTCAACATGTGGTTGTACGAGTATTTGAAAAAAAAGCTTCACTAATACCCATTTCTTTTTTGAGTGGCTTCTTTCCACACTGTATTAGGTATATACATTCACATATACCTATACATACAATGACGAAGTCAGGCATGATGTCATTTTATATTTTTGGCAATGCTATATTTTTTCTCAAGCGACGTCAAATTTGCGGTAAGCCGCAGTAAATTGCAACGCAAAAAAAACAAAAGCATACGCGCATATCAGCAAAGCACAGAGAGACTGAAAGAAAAACAAAAATAAATAAATACAAAATGGTGGCAATAACAATATTATGTGAAGAAAAATTATGTTAGACCTATAATTACATGTGGTATTTTTTCGTCAATAACCACTAATTGACAGCAATCAATAGCCCTACCCGCGAAGTAAATGGCGTCGAAATTTCGTAAATATCATTCGTGATTGAAAATAGTTATCAGTATTTGTGGATATAATTAGTACTTGGATATTTACACTGTTACATGAGCATATAAATATATACATATGTATCTGAATGTTTACCTTTACTTGATTTTTTATATTATTTACTTTTTCCATTGAATTCGATTATCAGCCTAAAATGGCTACCCCTTCTGCTAATAATAATATGAGCATAAGTATTTATATGTGTGTTTACTTTTTTGTGAACTTTTTAAATTATCTACTTCTTCGATTCGTTTCGATTATCAGTCCCCTTAAGCCCGCTTGATATGAGCATAGGTGTACTTATATGCTCAAGTAGGCGAAGTTCGTAGCTTTTCGCATTCTCAGCTCGAAGTTTATTCCATATAAAAAAATATTTTTGTTTGTACTACACGCCACGTGTCTGCCGTACAGTCACCTCTCGTCGTCTGTAATGGAAATTTGGTGTAAACAAATTAGTTTACTTATAAATATGTATAAATGTTTACATAAGTATGTATGTAATTATATTGAAGTACAAAATGTCTGCGGCAATTTTTTATTTTTTTTCTTAAATATCAATTTTTAAATCTTCACTTTTTTGGTATCATAAGAGATTATACAGCTTGACTGACATCCATGTTTGTATAAGAGCTAAAAAGCTCTGTGCTGAGAGCTTTGTTATTGGAAAGGTTAGGTTAGGTTAGGTTTGTAAGCAGATCTCTGCAAAAAACAGAAGATCTCACTTAGACAACCTGGCGCTGTTCATTGTGGTACCAATAAAACTCCCTGTGGATCAAAGACCTTTAAGATTCAGCAAAACACTTGGAATCCGTTACAAATTTCTTAAGACGGCTAATATCGATTCTAGCCAATTCGCTAGGATTGCCGAAAAAGGGCCTTCCGAGGTGTTTCAACCTAAGTCTGGCAAAAGCTGGACAATGTAGAAGGAAATGCTTAGATGAATCGATCTCGCCTTCCTCCATACAGCTTTGGCAACTTGCATCTGCCACGATCCCAAGTCTCACCGCATGGGTACCTATTGGACAATGTCCAGTAAGTACACCCATGATGGCGCTGCCCAGAGAAAGCAATTGAAAGGACCGCTTACGCTCCACAGAGGGCCAAAAGGACCTCGCCACTGCACCAGTACTGGTAGTTGACCAGCGTTTGACGAGCTCATGCGTAGTCTGCATGTCCAGCGCTCTTGCGCAGGTGGACCATGGACTACCAACGCGCTCCCATTCCGACGTCACTGTAGCTAGGGTATCCTTCCTTGCAAGCTTGTCCGCTATGCAGTTACCAACGATCCCGCGGTGACCGGGTACTCATACTAGTCGGATCGCAAAATAGCTGGAAGCTATTGATAAGGATCTAAGACACTCCTTAACTAGCACAGAGCGTACTGTCATCGATTCCAATGCCAGTGGTCAATTAGCCTAAAGCTGGTATTGATAGAGAGCTTTCTGCAGAAAACTCTCCCTCCCACCTTTCCCCTTAGCTTCGATACATCCGTAAAAAAGCTGACTGCACATCTCCTCCATTTACTTCTTCCTTCCCACATATACCTCGTAGGTACGTTCGCAGAGAAGAAACCTCTAGGGGACGGTTCCGCGGTGCAGTGGTCCAAGTAGTCAGGGATGCAATCGAACCGACGGAGAATTTCAGAATGCCACAAAATTCGTTGTTATTAGAAAGCTCAGTATTGAGAACTTTAAAAGAGCTTTGTTGTTAGAAAGCTCTGTATTGAGAGCTTTAAAAGAGCTTTGTTATTAGTAAGCGCTGCATTGAGAGCTTTGAAAGACTTTTGTTTTAGAAAACTCTGTATTGAGATCTTTAATTATATGAAAGCTCTGTATTGCGAGCTTTGAAAGAGCTTTTGTATAAAATGCTTACCCTATACGAATTCTAAAACTTATTGGAACACTACCTTTCATGTTTTAAAAATATGATTTCGCCGTTTTCGATCACTACAGCATCAATGAAAGCTGCCTCCAAAGTAAAAAGCTCAACACCTACCAAACAAATCTGCAAACTTCATTTCAACTTACCTCTAACATCCCTCATGCATACATATGTTCTCTGTTTCATGATAACAACGAAACTTTTTCGCCAAAAACCAAAATACATACCACTGCATATTTTTCATATTTATATTTCAGTTATTTTTCTGAATATAATTACGTTTTAAAAATTTGTATGAGCAACATGCCAACACACATCACCGGTATGAACCAGTTCAAATCGGTTTGCAAAAATAAAGTGATAAGTAAATTATTTTTGTATGCATGAAGGCAATGCACCTTAAGCATTAATTGCAACACAATCGCCACAGGGCGTACTCCTCACTCGCATATTGACAGACTAATGAACAAACAGACAGGTCATTAATATATCATTGTGTGGCGCGCAATCAATACAGCGAGGTGTAATGAACAAAAAGGTTGCAAAAAAAAAAATATAAAAAAAATAAAATAAAAAAATAATAATTGTATTATAATAAATATTTATTATGCATTAAAAGCATTGAAATTCTCATATCGCAATCTGTTTCCATTGAAAAATCTAAATTGATTTAAGAAATCAATCGAACCATTTGTGTACTATTGTAAAGATAACCTCAAAGATGTTTGAAATTTCAGCATCTCATCTAATAACTGTAAATATATATCACAACAACATATATAACTGTGCATATATTTTATGTATTGTGAAGCATATAAAGTGTCTTGTAAGCGCATTCTGTGGAATGTTCAACTTTGCAAAATTACTCGAAACATCGACTAACCTAAACATTTGTAATTATTGTATATTATTTATGCTTTTAGTAAGTTTCTAATCTAATTGTAAATGTCTTGTGTGTGCTTATGTAGTTGAATTTGTTATTAGCATTTATATTGTATTACTAATTGTTGTTTTTTCATTTCATTTCTATAGGTATGTACCACAAAATTACTACTTTTTCACGTGCAAATGGCGGTAAGTCTGTAATTAGTTTTATTAATAAGCAACACATACACATTGTGTTAAAGTGATTGAAATGAGGAACAATTTAAACGAATAATCTTAAAACATGCAATAGTGGACTTCGTCTTGCGATTTATGCACATTTTTGAGATATCACGTTTTTGTTATTATTACTGTATGTATCTGTAAAGCTTGTAAAACATTCAGCATTCGTTTTAAATTAACGAAGATTGCATGTAGCGCGCAATTACTTTCGAAATGTGTTCACTTTGTAATTTTTATTACGAAGTATTCATGATGAATCGACACTTTTTCTCAGGCAATTGAAATTACTTAAACAGCAAGAAGAGATTTTTAGCGGTCATAAATTTTTTATTGATTTCTATAATATATTTTTACTGATTTATCGATTTCTATAATCGATATATTATTTGTTAATCTATTCTTTGCTTATTTATCGTTTATTTTAATAGATTTTTTACTTTTTTATTTTTCTAATCCCCATACAATATTACAAAATTACTTAAAGTCAACCATTTTTAGTGGTCTTCAAAATGGTTATCAATTTATTAAGGCAGTAGTCTGCTTTACAGGCTTCAAAAAATCGATTTTTTTGTTTTGTTTTAAATCTCTTCCAAAAATATCCAAGAATATGTCTTTAAAATTCCAGAGGCCAATTCGACATATTTTCGAAGCTAGAGCAGTTTTAGTGGCCGAGCGTCGAGCAGGTGCGAATGCTCAGGCAGAACTTTAAAGCACATTTTCTCGAGTTTTCATTTTCACAAGCCGGCGATAGCAAAAAGAATATATGTCCGATCGAAACCAAAGTGATCTAGCTTCAGTATTAAATTATCTTCTATTTGAACTAAAAAAGTTGGACAAAAGTATAATTTAAACTACTTGTTTTGCAACTTAGTCAATTTTTTTTCTTAAAAAAGTGATTTTTTTTTTCAAACTTCGAAAAAATTTGGAATTTTATAATTTCTTCGTTATTTTTTTAGTTCATAAAGAAAAGAAACTTATAAAAATTAAAAAAAAAAAAATGGTTCGACTGTTTCAAATGCATCGCACGACCTCCATCACCGGCACCGATTTACAAGTGCAGACTCCAGGCGCTCCGGAAAAATACTTACAACTTTGAAAATATTTCAATATTTTTTAATAAAAAATATTGTTTTTTAAGCCTCAAATATAGTACACTATCGTCTTAAAATTCCGTTTACCGCAATCACTTCCTTCCCTTTAAAAAAAATTGCAAAAAAACGCTTTTTTTCGGCTTCTAAAGCAGACTACTGCCTTAATTATTTATCATTTTTATAATTTTCCATACACTATTACAAAATTACAAAAAGAAAAAAGACAGCAGTAGTCAGAGGCTTAGTGGTCATAAAAATGTATCGATTATTATATTTTTATCGATTTATTACTAATTTTTCGATTTTAATAATCCTCCATACAATATTGAAGACTTTTAGTGCTCCTAAAAATGGTTATCGATTTCGATAACAGATTGTTACTTAGTTATCGATTTTCTTAATCGATTTATTATTTATTTATCGATTTCTAGAATCAATTTATTGTAATATATCGATTATTATACTCGATTTATTAATTATTTATCGATCGATTTATATATCGATTGTCTCAAAATCGATTTCAAACGTATCAAAATATATTCTAACAATACTTTTTTATGTTTTACAACGATATCATCGTCACTTCCGTTTAGTTAGACATTTGTGACTTTTCCCATTAAAAGTAAAGCTCGTGGGTGGCCCTTACATAATGAATTGATTTCATAAATGGATTTCAGGAATAAATGGTCAAATCCATAAAACCATAGCGCACGTCTACTCTTTAATTTTTTATCGCTATCGATTGTAGTTATCGCCTCTGCCCTCTACTCAATAATACTAAGGTAACTAAATTTTATTTTGCAATTGTAAACGACAATTTGCACGCGTCATACGTTTTTCAACAGGTAAGCAAACACTTTGAAGACACAGAGAATTGCATATGAATTGTACGTGTTTTCCTACTGAAGACATATACTTCTATACAAATACAAATAATTTTCCAATATTTCTATTAAACATGCAAGCGTCGTTCCAAACGTTCATAAAGAACTGACAAAATGCACTTTTCACCTCAGCATTTATTCCAATACTCGTGCTAACTGCCAGTATTATTCTAGCATGCGATCTCAAGTAGTATTCGTGGAATACTGCTTTGCTTTTTTCGCTTTTACTCACATGTGTTTAACTGGCATTCATTTTTTTGTGCTCTTGTCGTTCACAGACATTGTGGCGACGCGACAATGGCAACAAATATGGCGGATGCAACAACAATAGCCGTACAATAATTGCACCAATCATTATTTTCCACTGTGTGCTGTGCTGTCTATTTGCTATTAATTTCAATTTTTTCCTGCCTCTAACCAATCGCCGCCCGCCCTCGGTAATTGCGTTACTTGGTCAGTTAACACAATTGTATTCGCATATAAAGTGTTCACAAATTTAGTATGCATATCGGCGTTTAACGTTAGAAATACAATGCACGTACTTTAGGCAATAACTGATCCTCGTGCTTGAAGTTACAAATGCCTACATTAGGTGGCTTGCTTGGTAGATGATATTTGAATGGATACTTTGTTATAAATTGCCTTTAAAATAATTGAATTTTGTCAAATTGTTATATACTGGAGCTTGAGTTTGACGATTTCAATATAAATTTCGGTTTATTATCTATTGACGAAGCCTAACATGCTTGAGACATGTATTCCCAAATAAAATTATATTCCAATATAAATTTGATTCAAACTGATCCATCTCTAATTAAAATTTTGTGTTTCCATAGAAACAGCTACCATAGAACAATTGATAATGCTTTGGCATGGTTTCAACGATGAGCTTGATAGTCATCAGATTTTCCATGAGGGTGTTGGGATCGTATAAAACTTGTAAAGGTTGTATTACTGGAATCCATTTAATCATAGTAAAAACTTGTTAATGCTATCACCGTTAGGGAGATATCAGATGCTTAGGTGTTCCTCTCTGAGTTGTTTCTAATTACTTTCACCCATGAGCCATCCATTAGGGGCCATCCATAAATTACGTCACACGAATTTAAGGACTTTTTAACCCCTCCCCCCTCCTTGTCACAAGTTGTCACATTTTGAACAATTTTATGGATTTATCATAAAATAAAAAAAAAACAGGTTATTCTATTGATTCTTATATTTGTTGTATAATCTTTAATAAAATCAACATTTAGTTAAATATTAAAGTACAGAGACAACGGATGACTATTAATTAAAAATACAAAACTTATTCATCTTGTATCCATGAACTTTTGTCCCACTCCTTTATATAATTTATTATTGGTAAATCAGGCACTTCATTTTCGTTCTGAATTTGGATGTCAGGAACACCTTTCGTATCAACATCTTCTTCTTCCATCCATAAAGCATCGTTATCATTCATTAAACAGAGAATCTCTCGGGCACGTCTAGCCGCAATTCTTTGAGGACGAATTTTCGCGATAGGTAACAGCTCTTGTTTTTTGTGTGATTGTTTGTGTTGATTGGTGGCTTTATATGAAGAAAAATATAGGCCACATATGCTACACGATCTTTTAAATAAGTATGACTCGACACTAGGGCATTGTTTAGATGGGATGATGCTTGGAGATTTAATAATATCTGTAGTAATAATGGAGCAAACTTAGCGTCGTTGTCATCACTCCCTGTGTCTCCATAACCTTCTGATGTCTGTTTAATTAACACAGGTGGTGGTAAAAATCCTTCTTTTAATAATTTCCAAAGACTAGAACGTCTTACACCGCAACATGCAATAGTTTCTCATTTAACTATTTGTAAAAAATATTGTGACTCACGTACATGTTTAGCATACCAAGTAGCATTATTTTTCAAAATCATAGCCTGTTCAATATCCAGTCCAGTAACAGTTGGTGCAACATATTCAGCAACGAATGGAAATTTATCAATGACTAACTTGCTCCAAATCTCAGCCAACACATTGCCCGCACTTTCGAAGTTTCGTTTTTCTAGATCTAAGTCAGTAGTTCGATTAATTGAATCAAGATGTGACCCAAAAGCATCATGTTTTAATAGTACACCAGTAAGTGATCGGCGTGGTACAGAGCAGTCAGTCGTCTAGCACCCAAGAGCGCAGCAGAGCGGGAAACGATATTGCCCTAAATTTTGAAATGTGATGTCACAAACCTTGCGAGAGCAATAAGAGTCGATTGAGGTCATAAAAAGAAATTCGCTTAAAAAACCAAAACCAATAGAGATCAGTGTAATCCTTATAATGGCTGATTGACCCAAAGAGTCTGTTTGAAGACTATATTGAAGACGTAATATTGTTATTTCTACAGTCTGGATCAATTTTCACGACTTTCTAATAACTTTGTCTCAATAATATTGAAATACAAAAATTTATTTATTAAAAAATATAATAAAATTTGCAAACCACTTGGCAACTATAAAAAATCGGCAAATCGCACAACGCGCCACATGACACTAAACTGAATGTGGCACGTGTAACTTTAATTAAAATTTGTAAAAGTGCTCAAATGCTGAAGATGAAGTAAAACTACCGACCACTTTGGCAACAAGCGCACATTCACTCGCATACTTTTCCTTACAATTCCACACACAAAACAAAAAAATGGAGCCGAAATTAGGTCATTTTCATTTTCGTTGCATTAAAAACGATTAGTCTACGCTGTTACATTTCGCATTTTTTATTTCACCGATTTTAGTTTCATTGTTGTTTTTCTTCTTGTTATTCCACCATTTCGTTCACCTTAATGCCAAATTAATAATATAATCACTATTGTTTATTGTACTTGTTGTTGCCGTTGCTGTTGCAACTCTGCGCCAAGCGCTTTGTTATTGTGCAGTTTATTTTCACTATTGCTAGCGGTGTTACATTTGATTGATGTCTAACGAAAATTGACTGCCTAATCACCACATTTCGCCGCATTCGTTACATGATTTCGCCCTGCAGTCCGTGCCACACGCGGCTACGCAATAATCGGACGGTAGCAACAACAGTTATTTTGTTTTGCATAAAACTATAGTTTTGTAGCTGAATTACGGGGCAAATTGCTTGTCGATTACTTTCGATTGCGCAGCAGCAATAAATTCGCAGAAAAAATGTTGATTTGTGCGCTCTAAAGTTGTTTTCAGTGATGTGGTGTGTGTTGGATTGACACTTACAGGTGTCTTTTAGGTGCAAAATTTTATTTTTATTTTTTTCGATGAAAGTTGCGATTTCATTTTTATTATGTTGAATGAATTTTTTTTTTTTTTCAAAAAATGAAAATTCCCGTTATTTTTTGAACACACTTCGTATATTAACAGTTGCGTTTTCTTTTTTCATTTTTATTATGTTGAATGAATAATTTTTTTTTTTTCAAAAAACGAAATGAATGATTTTTTTTTTAACGAAAATTTCCGTTATTTTTTTAACACACTTCGTATGTTAACAGACTACTCTAGAAAGCTATTTCAATACATTTTCCTTATTTATCTTTTGGATAACTGCAAATTTTTCCGATTCTAACACCCTGACTAATTTTCTCAGAATTACCTTCGTTCTACTTTCACTTGCTCTGTTCCGTCGGATTTTACAAATTCTCCGCAAAATTTTATAAAAAAATTCACATTTTCACAGTTTATTATCGCATAAATCTGCGTTCAGCTTATTAGCACTACCTTTGTGCTATTTTCGTTAAACCAGTAAACCAGTGTATGCCAAAGTTGACAACAAAAGCTGGTAAACAATATTTGCATAATGTCAATATTGGTTAAAATGGATGTGTATGTGTGTGTATGGCCGTCTTTCCAAGCCCACTAACATTACGGTTATGGCTGTTTAGCAAATTATTGCACAGTTATTTTTAGTCTTTTGACACGGCTACAACGCAAAGCAACAAAATGACAAAATAATTACGGACTAGACACACCTAGCAACAACAAATAGACCACAACCCTTTGTGGAAACAACGAAATTCGTAGCTACATATACATACATATGTATATATATATATAATATATATTTAAAAAGTCTGTATGTTAAGTAAGTCAAACCCAACCAACCGACCATGTAAATTCGCAGCTTAATTTGGTAACTGAGCAAGCAACATACACACCCAAGGCACCACACCACCACTACAGCAACAAAACAAACAAAGCCACACCATAATTACCGATACCCTACCAACAACTGTGTGTATTATTTTTCGAAAGAAAAAAATTTTGCCTCATTCAGTTGGGGACATCAGCACCACCGCCGCAATTGTCGTGTATATTTTTAGAAGTCAGCAGTCACTTCATGTTTTGATTTTATTGCGCGACATGAATTGTTGCTAGCAACTTTGCCTCTAGCCGTGGCAGACATTCTGTCGGCAGGTAGTGTCACTATTTTTTCTGCTAACTAGACAGGCTTACATACAAACATATATGACAACTTGAGCGTAAAAAGTGCATTGATTTTAAGCATTACAAACGGTTTCTTTCAGTTCATACAGGTTATTTACCTCAACGCTTTCGCCCTTTTTTGTAGCTACTTAGTGCGTTGTACCTACACCACGTACATATGTCAACGTAATGCATTTTCCACTACGACTGAAGGTTGTTTACGCCCCTTGCGGTAAATGCACCTTTCTTTTTTTATTTTATTTTATTGTATTTTCTATTTATTTTTATTTTTGTAACGCTCTATGTTATTGCCACCATGGCAACCTCAGCACGCTAGTGTTTGTGCCACCACAAATCAAATGCCTGTCTACACTCCGAACTAAGTATTTTCACTAAAAATAATTGTTTTTGCAAGTTTTTCTATTTTGCGATTTTCTATGCTTAGCGCATTCTCAGAATTCTTCAACCAAGTGGCAGATTGCTTTGTCGTCGTCGTCGTTGCGAAAACTTTTGCTTAAGCAATTGAAATTGCAACAGTAAAATTGCGGGTTAAAAGTTAAGAAGTGCCAGTCATTGAAGGCTGGTTTGTTGCTGTTGTTGTTGTGCGCTTGCAACATTCATGCAATTTTCCCACAAATTTTCCGCGAATTTCCCTTTCGCATTCACTTGGTCAGGAAGTTAAGACTGTTTGACTGTATTGTGTTCTCTCATTTCGCTGTGATTGGTTTTTTATTACCTTGACTGTGAGTAATGCGCTTCGTGGAAATGGAAGGTGATTAAGAAGGTTGTCATTGAGGGGTTTTCTTCGAAATTGCAATTCTATTTAAGTGAAAATTTAGATTTTTTGACTCAGAGAAAATTTGTAAATAATAGAAAATCCACGAAAAATAACTCCTGTTCTACAACTTTGCTTCCGCCGTTTTTTTTTTTTTTTGTAAATTTAAGCCTTTTTTCACTTAGGACAGCCTTACCGTACGTATCCGAAAGCATTCTGTGAGCCTCAGACGCACTTTTCTTGGAGTTAAAAAAGAATTCGGCTCAAAAAGTGACATTTTCAGTTAGGAATAAGTTTGAGATGCAAACAGATCTCTACCAAATTTTGTTGGGTTAATGTTGACACAAATGTCCAAGATCGATATAAAACGAATTAATCGACCAGTGCTTGACCCTAGAGACATCTATTGGAAAACAGCGGAAGCAAAGTTGTAGACCTAATACGTGTTTCGACTTTAAACTAGAACTTGTACTAAAGAAATTTAGAATCGAAGACCTGTCAAATTTCCATCAAGAGCGGTTGATTAGTTCTCGAGAAATCTTGACAACCGACTTTCAAAACAACAGTTTTACAAAAACGAGTTTAAAGTTTTGAGTATCAATAAAGCTACCCTTCTTCAGACTGTATCTCCAAAATTATTACTTGGGGATAAACTACATCAATCTGAAGGAGTAGAGTAGATTCATATGTTTTGCAGTGAGACCTAACCTCAAAATTCCTACTGTCACTCGATAAAACGGACTGTATGAGTATGGTTGGAATACTCACTGACCACTGTCTGGCGGTGGTACACGCCTATAAGATGGCGCTGATGGATCGAGATGACGGCAGGAAATGTTAGAAACAAGGTACAAGAGAAACGATGGAGTATCTCTTCTGCATTTGTCCTGCATAGTCAAGGCAACGTCTCTCTCCAGCATTTGGGACCTCACAGTATGATAATTTGGAAGATGTATCGCTAGCCTTTTAAAGTTCTCGTCAAACGAAAGGCTATCTAAAGGATGACTACTCCATCTGCTATCGCAAAATACCTAAACTGGTCTATGTGTGGTTTATTGGCCTACCAGACTAACCTAACCTAACCTCAAAAAGATACGTGATTATAAAAAAAATATTATATTAGGAATCTATAAAAAAATAATCAACGACAAGATAATAAATAAAACTCAGTTATATAAGATTTTAAACTAAATCGTCTATTATGCTCACTTCTGATGAGCCATCAAGGTTGTTAACAAAAAACTGAAAAAAGTGAATTAGCATTTTGATTGATTATCATGTTTTTTCAAGTGTCACTGAATATTTTGAATGAAAAAAACACACTAACTAAATTCACTACTACAACAACAACGAGTGTTGGTCATCAATGCCACTTCAGCTGCTGCTTCAACGCATATCCATTACGCACCGCACGCTGAGTGGCTTAATAAAATGCAGCACGCACTCTTATAGAAATATATGCTCCTCTATAGCGCTACATATTAGCCACTCGTAAGTTTACAAGTGTTATTCAAAGTACAAACTGCATTTCCATTTGTTTAATGTGCTTTTTTCGTTTACTATGTTGTTAAGTTGTTGTTGTTGTTGTTGTTGTTGTGCATACATACATATTTAAACGCATTAATGCGTGTTTATCTTCGCACATTTATGTTTATTGCATTGTGGCATTTACGAAATGTGAAAAAATACCTTCGCTCGAGTAGTGAAAGTTGGCGCGCTTTACTTAGCAGGGTTCGTACACACGTACGCTGAGTACTAATTATGCATGCCTTTTGTGCGCCTGCGAAAACTATTCAAAAATGATTTTTTAATTTACCTGCGTTTTAAGCGTTTCGTTGTTGTATGTTTTTTTTTTTTAATTTTTTTAGTATTTGTGTTATGAGCTTTTAATTTTAATGGTTTTGTTCGACAGTTGGTCGGCAGTCAGTGATTAATTTTTTGTTATAACGGTTTTATAGTTATTGTTACTGCATTATTTACATTGTTATTATTTTTTCAAATATTTTTTAAATATTTGAGTTCACTCTGTAAGGAGTCATAATTAAATTAATTTGTGGGAAACCTACGAAAAATGTAGAGGAAACCTTTCGATATTAATTTATAATTCTCTTAAAGGGGTTAGGGGTAGTCAGGGTTTTCAAAAAATCAATTTTTGTTTTTGTATTTCGTTAAGTGTAAAATCTTAAAAACATTCTCTGAAAATTTGAAGTTGATCCGATAATAACTTTTCGAGTTATTCGACAAATAACAAAGATCGCTCGGGCGCTCCAAAACGCTCGGGAGCAACTTTAAATGCGTTTATCTCAAAACTATGTTTTTTGAACCGGTGACAACTGTAACTCGAAAACCGCTCGGTAGATTTTAATGAAATTTCTACAGCTTTTAGAATGCATAATAAACTCAGGCCTGATCGAAGGTTTTTTTTTCAAAATTTTGAGTTTTTAAGACCAATTAACTGTTGATATTTGTCACTAAAATCTAGAAAAAAATTTCCTGATGCCGCCATTTTGTTAATTAAAAAAAAGCTTCGATTTATCTATTTATAAAACCATTTTTTTATCCGGTTGATTTTAGATGAATCTCCAAGGACTTATGATTGTCACCGCAAGGACCTTATAATTTTTTTTCAAATTTTCGTGACTTCAAGTCAAAACATTGTGTAATAATGCCTTAGTATTACTTTTGTAAATTAACATGATTTAATAGCAAACAAAAAATACTGAAAAATCTCATTTTTTCGTGTCTCTGACTACCCCTAACCCCTTAAGTAAAAAAAAATATTTTTTTGTTGTTCTGCTTATATAATCTCATTTTCCGGTTTTTTGATGTCAGGTCATGTAAATCAGTGTTGTGTAACAAAACATTTCCGTTATTAAAATTCAGTGGTATATCTCTTTAGCGCATATGTTTAATAAATCTTGTGAGAATGAATGATTAAAATAAAAATTTTAAGGAAAACACATTTCAAGACACATCAAGGTTATATTTATATTATATTAAACCGGAAGTATATAGGTATGTATGCTTGGCTAAACGCTTGAGAACATTTCATTATGTAATATAATTAAAAAATCAGCTCAAAATATTATTTTTTGTTAACAAGCTTACAGCTTCATCTTCTCCCCAAATTTTCACCACTCAATTCCAGTTATTTCTAAGTACATATTTGCTCCACCGAAAGTAAAAACGTCAATATTGACCTCTTCTTCAAAATAAAGTAAGCTTTATTTGCAAAACCTTTGAAATTAGTAACAACGAATTGGATTTCCCCCAGCGTCAAAGTGTCATTGACAGCAATACAGCTGAAGTATAATATTTCCAAATATCGGTCAAATCCTACGAGTCGTTAAACAATAGTCAATAATCAGTTAATATTTATTTTGTGCGCGTCTCCATTCACTATTTGTATTGTAAGCAGTGATGACTAGCGAAGAGACAAAGCAAGTATGTACTGCAGTTTGTATATATTTAAGCTTGAGCATAACTAAAGTGGGCTAGGTCAACACCAGCAAAGCACATAGTAGTTAACATATTTGAAACAAAAGCGCAGAAAACATGAGAAATCACTTTATTTGAATGACGAATCAATTGTGTATACAGGGGAAGCTACAAGTATGTAGAATTGTAGATTTATGAGTGTGTATAGTTGTGGAAAATGACAGAAAATTGTTAGTGGCTAGTACTATATGTGATTTGGAAATATTTTAAGCACCAAAAGCATGACGTTGTTTATGAGTTTTTTTTTTA
Source organism: Zeugodacus cucurbitae (assembly GCF_028554725.1). Classification (NCBI taxonomy): domain Eukaryota; kingdom Metazoa; phylum Arthropoda; class Insecta; order Diptera; family Tephritidae; genus Zeugodacus; species Zeugodacus cucurbitae. The sequence continues at coordinate 5,551,720 of NC_071668.1, forward strand.
ATATTTAAGTTGCTTTTCAGCAGAATTTCAGTGGAATTATGCTTATTTCAAGGTGGTTTGATTGTGAATTGTATACCATATAAATCAATATACCACTTGATGTGGGAGTTTCCTCGGAAATTATTATATTTTCTCCAAAAAAATTGTTTTGAAAGCGCTTTATCTGCACCATCATATCTCACGATTATCGCATAACAGCGTGTACTCAGGCAAATACCCAAGATATTATCGTTTATCACAGCCAGCAAATACCATAATAATCGCATGCCACTATTGACCTGACTTCCGCATGCCACCGCAGTCACTATGCGACAGCGCATTTAAACTACAACCTACAGTGTCTACTAAATATAGAATGCGGAAGTACAAAATGTTGCAAGTGGTGCATTAACCCCGCGCAGGTAATAAAGGCAGGCAGGCAGTAGCTTGGCTTTGTGCATAATGGGTCACTAGGTCGTCGTAGTCCAATGTTTTTATAATAGTACACACTAGCATTTTTGAACTCCCATTACGGTGTTGTCTCGTTGCTCGGTGTACAGCCGCTGGTTTTTAGCAGTTACCTCATACATATAACTGTTTTTTTATATGGCTGTCAGTTCCATTTTGTCAGTTTCAGTTGTGTTAGCAACGTTACTTTAGTTTTGCTGACAATGTTTTGCTTGTTGTTTATCGTTTTTATACTCCACTAATGCAGGTCTATGAACTGTAACTGCATACAGTGTATTCTGCTGAATTTACAAAAACTGTATATTGTTGTTGGAAGTATTACAAAGTGTTTAGGGGAGCAGGTAGCAGTCATATTTTGAAGTTTCTGTTACGGATTTAATTCAGGTTTATCATAACAGTGTTGGAAAATGACAGAGTTTTCATAAATGTGGATTATTTGTTAATTGATGGAAGTGACAGAAGCTTTAATATTGTTTACTACAATAGTTCCATAATAATTGTTTCATAAGACATATTTTTGTCGGATTAATAACTGTCAATAATTTTACTTAAGCCATACTTTGGTTTTTCCACATGAAAGATACATTTCTAAACACAATTCTTCACACTTGATTCTACGCTAGATCACATAGAAAACCGAATCTGTTAAGATTACCTACCATCCCATGCATAGGCCATACATTTGTTTCCCCTGGCGACATATACATTTCTAAACACAATTCTTCATACTTGATTCTTCGCTAGATCTCAAAGAAACCGAGTTCATTGAGGTTACTATTATTCCAAGGTTCCCTCAATAGATTCTACCAACAAATAAGGTAATCTACCTTATAAAATGAAAACACTTCAGCAATTATGCTTCCATAATCAGCTTAAAAACTGTTATTATTGTTGTTTTATTATTTAAAAAACTTAGCTCTACAACTTATAGTACTTTTGTCAACATATGTGTTCCGAAGCGGAAGTCTTTTATATATAAAAATAAGCCTATCGCATACAAAGGCATTTCGTTTGTGTTAATAATAAAACACTTATAACTAATACCTTATCTCATACGCATACTATAAATCACAAGTTTCTTCAAAACACCATTTTGTAACAATATATACTATATGACAGCTTACAGACTTACATACTAACAATACTTAAATATATATTTTCTATATGTATCATCTATAGATACACGTGCGTTTACATAGTAAATATTAAGTATATTTGTGTTCAACTCATATTTACACAATTGTTTTGGAAAAGTTGAGATCCAGCTAGTTATGTCTCCAAAATCAATAAATGCTTCCCCCGCCTCGCGCTTGCTAGGCACCTAGTATCCACCACCGCTGTTTTCATCACATTTTATTTTCAAGTTGTCTGAAATATTTTGCGCGCTTCGCCTACCAAGGCCGCCACATCGCCTAGATTACCGTCATCGCAAATAGCATCAACAGCACTAGTATAACCCAGGGGCCGATGAACATTAGACAGGCGACTTCGAACATTTTGTTGGTAGTGTTCTGCTTCTTCGCTGTGGTCAATGAAATTAACCTGATTTTTTCGTTTGTTGCAAGTAGCGCGCGGTTGTTTGCCTCTTAGTAGTTCTTATTTTTACCGCTATAATTTTGCTGTCTTTATTCACTGTTTTTACCGCGTTTTTTTTTCTTCTTACGCCTTACTTCAAGCACACCTGTTGCCGTTTTCTCTCTTTAAGCACTTCACTGTTTGCCGTCTTTTTCGTTACTGAAACACTGACAACACTTTGAAAGCTAGTAACCGCTTAACGAAAGCCACGTGTTTCTTGTGTAGATATAAGTTCTTCAACTTTAACTAACTACACTTCACTCTGAAAATCGAAAGTCTTGGATAATTTTACACTAAAAAACAACTACCACACGTGCTACAAACTTTTTCACTAACTATCTTCGTTGCTATCTCAATTTAGTTTGAATGATTTGCCATCCGACACGTTGTTATTAACTGTTTTGACATAACCGCATACGCTGTCAAACTGACGCTGCACAACCACTGCGACTACCTGTTTGGGTATACATTCGTGTAGCTGCGACTATTTTTGCCCTTACCGAACAAACAATCAACCGCACCTGAGTGTATTCGCGTGCTCTCTCTCTCACTCTCTTTCTAGTGACTCGTTTTCTGTTTGTTTGCCGTTCGTTTCGAACAGCTGTTGTGTTGTCGATTATATACATAAGTGATTTTCAAGTTTTCCTTCATGCGTTTGTAGGTAATTTTCTCGCTGAAGATCGCCAATGTATCTATATACTGCTGTTGCGCTCTTGCGCTCTGTTGTAATTGCTTGGCTTCACCTGTATTGTCGGAGAATCGCTGATTAATCGCAGCGCACTTCAAGAGCGACGTAGAGAGAGTAGAGCTCTCCCTTGTTTTTACTTATTTACTCGTCATCTATCGAGAGCATGATCTACATATATTCCGCGCTGTATATTCTTCAATTTTTATCTACTGGTAATAAATGAGTTTCGTCTATGTTTTATATATGAACGCACTCAAAAACAATAATATTTTCACTAGAAGTATACTACTTCAGCTGATTAACTTATCTACCTGTTATATATGGTATATATATTATTGATAGGTAGAGACACTTATAAATGTATATGTATTTACGGTTACCTTGTTAAATTTATTATATTTTCAGAGAATTAGTGCTCCAAATTTTATCTTAACAGTTTAAATTTTATTTCTTATCTAACTTTATTTTTAATTTTTATAAATAAAATGTGTCACAGTTCCAAAGTTCAAGTGGTTAAATAAATATAATATATTATTATTATTCTTTATTTACCTACTTCAGATGGAATTAAAAATATTAAACATTAATCAAGCATTTCTAAAAACTGATTTAGTACAACCAAAATTATCTATAAACTATAGGTTAGGAATTTAGAACAATTTTTTAGGACTCTTCTAGAAAATTTTTTTTTGAGATCTCAGTTTTTAAACTCAAATTTTTTTATGGCATAGAATTGTGAGGTCTCCCCAAATAATTTCAGTTCGAGATCTCAGTTTTTATATTCAAAGGTAGAACAATTTTTAGGAACATTTTCTTCATTCCGACGATGTAATACGAGTATATGCGTTTGTAATTTGCAACTATTTTTTATGACTCTTCTAAAAAAAGTCTGATATCTCAAAGTTTTTATATTAAAATATTGCCGTGGAGTCGTGAGGTCTTCCCAAATAGTTTCAGTTCGAGATCTCAGTTTTTTTTTATTTTCACCTGTTGTCATAAAAAATACAACTTCTAGCAACATTTCTTTTTTCTAATGGCAACTCTGTTTTTACCAAATTTTCGTCAGCTATTTTTCATATTTAGAAATTTCAGAAAAATCTTAACAATTGCCACAAAATTTGAATTATTTTTTGTTGTACAATTATTGTCTACATTCTTGAGCCTATCAATAAATCACTTGACCTCATTCCTCATATCACAAATGCATTGCATTTTAATCTAATCGCAAGGCGTGTGAATATAAATTTTTGTAATTTCGAAATTATTTTGTAGGTGGAAGGAAGCAAATAAACTGATAATCTTAAATAATGTGATTTCGTGTGCACGCTGATTGTTTGAATAACCTAGTTTAGGCACTTATGAGATCTACAAACAACACAGCAGAAGAATAGTTGTAATGTGTCACACTGCACTATGTAAAGAATTTTCTTAAAATTTTGTTAATAAAAAATTCCTATTTCATGAGTACTTTATTTGATAGAGTGTTAAGTTCAACACTTTGTCTCTGACAGCTATCAATTCTATTAATTTCCGCATTAAAAATGAAAGATGAAATTGCGCATTTAGAAAATATTTGCTTTTAATTGCAGTTATAACAATATTACAATTTTAACTGAGCTCAATTATTACTATAATATATGCAATCAACAAGCGACTGCAGTCTTTGGAGATGCGGGTATTAAGTCATTCAGTGACTAAATTCATTTATAATACTTTGTAGATTTTTAGCGAATACATTGTGCACTTTTTATGGCGTAATAATTTTTTACATGCCTAATGATTCATAAACAGCTGAACAACGGCAAGCAATTTCCATTGCAATTTCCGTGGAAAATTTTCTTAGCGTGCATTAAAGTCAACCATATGGTTCTGTCACTTACTTGGAATGAAAGGTCAGCGTGTATATTTAATGCAAGTAATTATTCCTGGTATTTTGAAAGGTCGAATAGCTAATAGAGAGTATTTGGAGGTCAATTAGAAGCACCATTTGTGCAAATACAACAGGAAAAGTCACACTGAGAGACACATTTGAGCATTTCTGCATCAAGTTTAATCCTGTAGTATATGTTATAAGATGGTGGAGTACTCTTTTGCACATAACATTTGACCAAACATTTTTGCATAAATGTACTCACATATTTAAATGATTCATTGTAATATATAACCATTGTACCAACCGTCATTTACATCAAATTAAGTGAGAGTACATGTAAAACCACTTTTGGATTTCTATTTCTTACTGTTGTACTTCTCATTATTTTCATAACAAAATGCTTGAGGTTGTATACAATTGTAACCAAGGTTAGAGTACTTAAAGTCAATGTTATTTTTCTGAACCTTGAACTTTTTCTTCTTAGCTGTTGCTGAAGCTTCTTTTGTGGCTTCTAAGACATGAAAGCTTGCGCAAAAGTGATTAAAAATGCTCATATAATATACAAAAAATACTAAATGTCAGAGTAATTCCTCTTTAAAAGTAAATAATGAGAGAAGTAAATATACTATAGACCAGCTCAAAGGCAATATTTTTGGGGAAATCATTCTTTAAAAAGAGAAGATTGAGAAAACTAAAAAATAAAATATTTTTCATCCTGAAAATACCTGATCATTTTGAAGGTCTCAAGTAATAATTTTCTTTGATTCTAGCTATTAATTTTTAAAACACTTTATCACTTGTCATTGACAAGTAAAAACAGTAGAAAAACGCACAACGGTACCTCGTTTTAATGCCTCTTTAGAGTGTTGTATGTATTCTCAACGCTTTCAGGAAGTATATATCTGTTAAGTTTTATACATCACCACAATATTTACGCAAAATCATATTGAGGTGAGTGTAGCCACATAAATTCTTAAATAATATTCCCCAAAACAATTTCGTATTTTGCAGAAATTACGGTATGCCTGTGTAGATACCGATTAGCTCATTCCATTGCAGCGCTCGTTTTTGCAGAGCAATCTCCTTGTGTTTTGTTAAAATGCTTGTATACTTATTTGCTACTCTTCGCTCAGGAAATCTGCACAAAGTTAGCTCTCTGTTAAACGTTACTTATGCGCAGGCGCTAACCCATTGTGTAAACGCTGCGTTACTTTTTGGTAATTTATGTATCTATAGCAGGAGACTCTTTTGATTTACAATGGTATTTTCTACAAATATTTACGAAATTAAGTAATTTCTTATATATATATATATATATATATGTATCTGTTATAAAACTATTTCGTTGCATTGTCTCATACCTCATGAGAAAAAATTCAGGTGATTTCGCTTTTCTTTAAAAAGCCAAAGATTTGATCAAAAATTTTGAAATATTCTATATTCTAGTATGAAAAATACGAAATAAAAGAGTTTGGATTTCAAAACTTTTTCAAAAACAATATAGAAATATATTTAAGATCTGCGTTTTTTATGCATCGAAGCTGCTCTATACCCACTGTAAGCCGCTAGAAGCTTCAACATTTTCAAAACTGTATTTTATATATACCCCAAATCTTTCCTTGTTTCCCATAAACACCAAAAAGAAGCTGCTTTATTGCTATCATAAAATTTCCCAGGGAGCTCAACCAAAAGTTGCTTATGATATTGCTGGGCGCTACACAACAAGCTTGTTGTGCAGACTTTATTAAAGTGAGCGCCTGCAAATCAAACAAGTATAGAAACAAGCTACAAGCTATCACAGCAAAACATAAACTTTGACACAAGCAGTAAAGCGTCTGCTTGCTCAAGGCGCTTGAGGCATGCCAGAGAATCATGTCAAGCAATACAACCAACAGAGGCACCCACAACCACCGAGCTCATCAATGAGGTGTAGGTTGGAGGATGAGCGTTTGAGCTGCACGCTATGACAGTAAACCAGTACGCCAGTAACTCTCCAGCAAACAAATAAAAAGCAAAGAGCTCAGCTCTCAGCACTGCTTGTCACATGGCGACGTGAGTGTTGTGGCTACGTTACTGGGTATGACATGCGCTGCCTCGAACTGACCTGGCCTGGTCGGTGCGTTTTCCAACTTGGTTAGCGGCTGCACTAGCTTGCCAGATCAACGTTGTAATACACTTTACTGCTGTTAGTAGTATATGTAGCTCTACATTGTTTAGCGCTCGCAATTCCAACCTGGCAAGTGACTCAAAAAGCGCTTGCTAATTTCATGTATGCTTGCCTGCACACCATGCACCCTCCCACCGCCTACAAGGGGGCGGCATGCAAAACAGCCGAAACGAGACTAGTCGCCGTCTCATGGCCGACGCCGTCACAGCGTTGTTGTGGAAGTCGTGCCGCAGTGTGTTCCTCAATGAAAACGCTTTTTGCAGTGAGTAGCCATTTTGGCTGCACAAAAACGCCAGCCAGAACAGCGGCAACCGAAATGAGACGAACAGCGCGAGAGTGGCGGCGCCGCCATCGCTTACTGTACTACTGTACTGTACAGCAGAGCGCACTGGCTAATGGCGAAAAGAAAAAAAGAAAATTTCTGTGACAGCGCGCACGGAAAAGTGGCAGCACTGCAAAGCAGCAGCGTGTATTCTACTTTGGCCACCACTACGACTCTCAACCTCTACGCTGAGAAGCTAAGCTCGTCGCTCGGCCTGTCAATATACACTTTGGCTTCATCAACTATCCACCAACAAGCAACCAAAATACACAAATTTATTTAATATTAGAAGCAAAGTTTTGCAAGTTAAATATATAGAAAAATAAAATAAAAATATAAATTGTATAAAAGTAAAAGATTTATAATTTAATTTATACAAAAAAACGAAAAGAAAACAGCGCGCTTTTTCTCTCGTATACCAAAGCAAGCAAGTAACAAGAAACACCACTGAAATCAATAAAATACGCAAAACTTCAGGAAGCAAACAAAAATTACGAAATAAACGTCTGTAAACGTGTGTAAAATAGTAGCAGTGTGTATATAACGGCATTGAAAACAGGAAAAATAATATCTATATATACAACAAAAAATAATTAAAATAAAAGTAATACAAATAAAAATTGTGTGTAGCAAATTATAGTGCTGCGTGTAGAAAGCAAAAGGCAGCGAAATATTCATAAAAGCAATAAAAAGTTAAAAAAAAAATCGAAAAAAGCGCAGCAAATACACACGAACGCACGAAATAAAAAAAGTAAAACGACGAGCGAGTTGAAAAAAAGATAATAAAAAAAGCGTATGCGAAACAAAAATCAGAGTACAAAAATTAAAACAAAAGCAAATATATTGTTGCTAAGCAAAAGCAGTAAATGTAAAAGTTGTAAATGTTACAAAAAATGCAATAAAAAGAAGGTAAATGTTGAAAAATAACACACACAAAAAAAGCGATAAAGAGAAAATATACAAAATATAATAAATAAATTTGAAAGAAGGGGTACTAAAAAGCAGAAGAAGCAATAAAAATAGGAAGCAGAATTGAAGAGCTGTTTTAAGAAAATAAAATAAAATTGAGCAGTGCCAGCAATTGAGTCAGCAAAAATTAATTTTGAAAATTAAAAAAAAAATATATTTTTTAAAATAAAAGTATTGAAAAATAATTAATTTTGAAAATTAAAAAAAAAAATATTTTTTAAAATAACGGTATTGAAAAAAATTAATTTTGTGATTTAAAAAAAATATTTTTTAAAATAAAAGTATTGAAAAATAATTAATTTTGTGATTTAAAAAAATATTTTTTAAAATTAAAAATATTAAAAAAAAATAATTTTCAAATTTACAAAAATAGTTTGTATAATTTACCAAAAAAATTCAAAAAGAACTGACACACCAAATTATTTATCAAACTAAAAATAGTAACAAATCACAAAAATTGTAATTGTGCAAGCGAAAGTGTTAGAAAACCATAACAATTAAAAAAAATAAAACGTCAACTACAAAACCACCCGTGAATTTTACGCCACATAAAAATTAATACACACATTAAGTGGTCGTAAAAAGTGTGCCACAAACGGCTTACATACCGAATACAAGCGAGCAATTGGAGCATTTTACGTATTTGCCATAGCGAGCAATCAAAGAACACCAACCAGTACACCACCCACTAGTTTAGTTTGTGCTACCCAAACCGCCGTAACACTCCCGTTGCCAAACGAAAATCTAAAATAACAGTACATTGTATTTAAAAAGTACGCACAAAGCTAGAAAGGAAGTAAGTTCGAAGGAAGTAGCGCCTACACAATTTACTTCGTTCACTTCTACACGTACAACCAGCTATATATTATCAACTAAAAATTATTTTTGCTCGATTGTCATACTGTCTAACAGCCTTGCTATTGTACTCACACACTTCGTTAACGCGCAGCAAAGCTTCATCGCCGCTGTACTCCTTACAAACCGCCCAAGCGTTCAACCAATCAAGCCAACCGTTTAGTGCCTCCAAAACAAAAGCAAAAACAAAAAAAAAAAGAAATATCGCAGTTAACTGACTGATTGTTAGTCCAACAGATTTTTAACTATACGAACGTGTTACAACTTCAAAATATTGCTCTCTCACGCCGACCTTTCGTTGCTTAAAATCATCTCTAATCCTTCGTCGCGCCACCGCAATCTTTTGAAATAATTTAAAATTTTATAAAATTCGCCTATTTTCTTCACTTCGTGTGTTACTTCGTTTATTTTTCACGACGTCTAGTTCTTCTGCTGTTGCCAAGAAAATAAAAACAACATTTATGGAAAACAAAAGCAACTTAGAAATTGCATTCAATAACGGAAATATTTTTATTAAAAGGTAATGTAATCTGAAAGTCTACATACTTATTTGACAAAATTCATTTTAAGTTTCGTAATATTAAATTATTTTTTGTCAAAAAATCTTAAAACAAATGTAGGCATTAGGTCTTAGTTTAGAGATAAGTGCGACCTTGCATACTCCCACCTGTTATACCTTATTAAAGATTACACTAAGTTATTAAGTTTATGGTCGTTTGTGGTATATATTTAGGGCGACCTCTAGCACGTTTTATCTATCACAAATCATACAGTTATATATCTAAATTCTTGAGCTATTATTTCCATTCTTCCATAACTTGTTCCGAACTAATTTAGGTTATGATATATTGATTTGCAGTAAAAATTTTGCATGGGATATTTGTTCCATTATATACTTTTTGGAATTCTCCTTATGTTTGGTTTTTTAAAGAGTTGTATTGAAAATTAGATCATTGAAATTATTATTTTTTCGAATTCCAGGTTTTATTTCACTTAAACGTGATGCTAGTTACTGTTTTGTAAAAACAATCCTTCCAAAAGACTAGTTCTAGAACTCATAAGAAGTTGGGGACTAAACTTCAGTAGCTCATAAGCGTATGACAAACATGATTGCCTTTGTATTAAAGAACAAACAAACCGCAAAATTCTTATATGGGAGTTCTACCCAGATCAAAAATACAAAAAACACTACTACCAAAATCTCATATACAATACTACACAGGAACTATAGAACTTGAACCAGCTCTAACTCAAACAAAATTTTCACCAACACAAATACATTTTACTAAATACTTATTTCCTCCTCTTTCAAATATCTCCCCTTCATCCAAAAATGTAAATTGCGGCAACAACACGCAGCGGCTAAAACGTCATTGTTTAGCATAATAACATGGCCGCAAGCACTTGCCAAAAATAGTTTATACTTAAGCAATCTTTTGTGTAGAAGCATGCCACATTTTTGTTACCAGAAAATTTGTGTACAAACACAGTCAAAAATATGTAAAAAACGAAGCGCCTTTTGTCACGCAAATCGCCAACATTGCGAACAACAAAGGTTAAAGTGTGAGAATAAAGAGCATAAAGCAAAAACGACAAAAGAAAAGCCAAACAAAATAGCGAATATATTGCGCTGAGTCTTGATTTTAGAACAAAAGCGCTCACACAAACATTTGATGAGTTCATAAAATGTTTGGGTGGAGCGATGAAAAGCATAAATCCACGAATGACAGGGCGTATGATGAACTTTTGTTTAGACTGAACTACTGTGATGACGTCATTTTTTGGCATATATATATATAGTAAAACTACCAAATAAATCTTTAGAACTGTGTTTTAGGTGTATAAAAAGAAATAAGCATTCACCTTTCATCAACTTCTGGCATTTCATTCTTCAACTCACAATCAACCACATTTTCCACTATTATTTACTTATTCCTTCCCTTTACATTCACTTAAATATTGACCCACTTATAAAGAGTATGACTTACAAGCGTTATATTAAAATGTCTACACTTTGCATACTTTCTAAGTATTTCCACGCTTGACTGTACTAAAACCTAGCAGTTAACTGCAGCAAGTTTCTTTTCAGTTAGCTTTTAAGTCTCAGAAACTCTTTAAAAGTTTCTAAGCTCTTTGCAACGTGCTTTCTGGTGTTTCCAGTTGTTTGTTGTAGTTGTATAACACTTGTTTTCCATGCATAACTGTGATGTGTACTCGTAGCATAAATTGTTAACGGAATTCCCACAACATCTCTCATAAATTGTGGGTAACTTACGTACTTACTTGTTGGGAAGGGTCTGCTGTTAGTGTGGCAGGTTTCTCTTGTTATGGAGGAGTGACGTTTCATTTTGATTATCTAGTAGCTGCTCGTCACATCATCAGTTTTAAGGAAGAGAATCTTGTAAATATGTTTTAAAACTTTGATCAGTTATATGTTCTATTACTTACCTAACTTTTATTCTGATGATGTTGATGTCTGTCTTGTCTGATTTGTTACAGTACAATTACTTTCATTATTTCATTATCGAAAATAACGAATTTTAACTGTCCGATAAATTACTTCAGCCTCGTACATCGGTTGAAGGGATCTCCGTTTGTCCAGAGGATATTATATTACATGCATATAACAAGCGAAATATGTTGGCAAAACCTCCATACTTCCTTCGATAACTTAATGAAACTGGTAAAAAGTCATTTGAACTATAAATGTGTCGTATAATGACCACAGACCACACTGATCCCATTTTGTTATTCTTTTTTGTTCTCTAACAGATCTCTCACAACAGTCTAATTAAATACAATTTCCCAAATTTACCGTTATTTAATCTTCTAGTCCGGCCCACCTAACATCCACATAACATATACCGGATAAAGATATCTTCGTACGTCCAGAGGATATTATATTGCATGTATATAACATGCGATATATGTTAATAAAACCTTCGTACTTGCTTCGATGACTTAATGAAACTGGTACCAAGGCATTTGAACTCTAAAATCCGCCTTTAATTGACTGAATCCATTTTCTTTTCTATTTTGTTCTCTGACATGACCTCTCACAACTCTTTAATTAAATACAATTTCCGAAAGTAACCATTATTTAACCTTCCGTTCCACCAGAACTAACTATCATGAACTTACAATCTGAAATCAGTTTTAATTTTAAACTGATGACACATAGATACATTCAAGTGTCATCAATATCTAAACAAGGAAATGATATTTATTTTTTAGAACAAAAAAAAACGATTTGAGTGCCTGTTGAAGCGTTACATTTATGATGTCAAAGCTAATAGCAATTAAATGAAGTGATCTAATCTCCAAAAATATTTTTAATTGAACAAAATTCGTTAGATTGATAATGTCATTGCGACGATACAATTTCCTAATTATGTCATCGAGACAGATATAGATATGGTATTTTTATTGGATTGAGCTGTAAATGAGGCAGAAATCCGTTACGTGCAGCGGATATGCGAATATTAAATGGATTACGTTATTAAAATATATATATAAGATACTGCAAAGTCTTAAAATGCCTGAATTGCCTTAAAAATACAATAGGCTACATATAGAGGTGTAAAGAGAAAATAGTTAAAAATAATTAAAAAATTAATTCTCACAAATCTCAATATCTCTGGGTACTTCCAATGTTTTTCTATCAGTAGAACAGACTTTTGATTTTCATAGTATCGTACTAACCTAAAACATAACTCTGACAGTGTCATATTCATCCAAATTTTAGCTCACTGCTGTTGAGAACTGTCTCAAAACACTTCAGACCCATTCATTTTGAAACCTATCTTCAAATTGTTTATACCTATCTACTTACTGTCGGGATAACGAAGTGAAGTAATGCTGCCGACTGTGTCTTCCTCGCTTTTCTCGTAAATTTGTTAATTTTTAGTGGGAAGTAAATTGAAATTAGGTGGCATAGGTGTAATTTGAAGGTCATTTTCAGTGTCTACCACTTTGAAATTCTTCACTATTAATATTCTATTTCTGTCCACAATCCAATTGGTGTTTCAGAGTCACCCAAATTGAATTTGCAAAATATTTACGAGCGCACATACTCGCATGTTGTTGCTCCAAATACGTGATATTTTAATGGAAAACGAATATGTATTCCAGCGGAGACCGAACGGTTGACACAGATACTTGGCTGGTGTCCATACACTACAATCACAAGAACAGCTGTTGTTTCCCACTGCTGTCAACGCAGACGAACGACACTGTCACCCTGTTGGTCGCGCTGTCGCCGTAGTGTTTTGGCGCCCAAAAAACGCATGCAATACGTGACAGGCATTTTAAGAAAATCATTTTTCCTCACACAATTTTCCCGATAAAGCGCGCTCACACGCTGTACACTAGAGTATGTAGTAAGGCAAATGGAGAGTGGAAAATGCGAGCGTTTAATTTGTGATGGGAAGGAATGGACTTTAGGCAGGCATTTGGGGTGGTAGTCATCATAGTTTTTTTACTTTAGTGGGAAACTATTTGAAGAAGATACACTGAAATTGCTGAGACCAGCAGCAACTGCAACAAAAACCGTTGTAAACCCACCAAGTATTTATTGTATGCGCGTTTCGAAGCCTTACAAAACTGTATTATCACATTAAAAGGCAGCAGTAGTCCCGTTAGCATATGACATGTGGGTGGTTGCCGCATATTATTTGCTCGTACTTGATACATATGTATGTTCATATGTATTCAAGCAAGCATGAACACCCGTGCACATATGTACCTAACTCATTGTGCGCTATGTTGCTAGATGCTAGATGACAAGGCAAAACTTGAGATACAAGTACGTTTTCAGGTCAAGGTTGCACGAAATTTTCTAATAACGCACTAAACTGAACTCAACGCTACGCAAGGAAATTGCTCGCTGCTTACGAGTGTACAGAGCGAATAGTTGTTTGTGTGTGTGTGTTGCGTGCGCGTGCACCGAATGAGAAGCGCATAAAATAGTACGCAGCGTGTAATAAGCGCAACATATTTATTCGCTCATACAAACATATACTCATATGTGTAAGTGGCATGCCACACATCTTTCATTGCCGCAAGTTGGCAAGTTGCTTTGCCATTATATACAATTTGTATTCTTTTGTGCTCTTCATTACATATTTTCTTAGCTGCTTTTATTACACACTTTCTGTTGCATTCTTGAATTTTTTGTTTCTTTTTTTACACTTTTATATTATTTCCACGTGTGGCAGGTGGCATATATCCAACACCTAAGCAACGTTGAAGTGGCTGCTGCTCGTTAGGGCAGTGCGTCACACAGGCAACACACTCGGTTTTGCATATTTTCGTTGGCCGCCACTAAGTTGTGCAAATTTTTATTTTTTTTATTGCCTCGTGGCTTGTGGTTTGTGGCAATTGTGACAGCTGATCTTATCGCGCTTATGCGCTGCTGTTGCCACTGCGGCTGCTGAGGTTGTTGTGGTTGTGTGTGGCTTGGCTCATCATTTATTTATGCAATTTAACACTTCACGCCTGAATTTTATCGCTCAAGGACTAGGCTGAGCGCAAATGCAACCTGCTCAAGGATCTATTGGCACACTACCACCATTGATTTGCGTTTTAATACATCTTTTCACGACTATATGTAGGCATATATTTGCATGCAATTGGCATTTTGGTTCATAAACAATTTGTGATCCATTCACGGGAGCTTTTGTTGGTGTGCTTAAGTTTAAGGGGTTAGGGGTAGTCAGAGACACGAAAAAATGAGAATTTTCAGTAATTTTTTTTTCTATTAAATAATGTTATTTTACAAAATTAATAATGTGGCATTATTATACAAAGTTTTGACTTGAAGTCACGAAAATTTGAAACAAAAAAATTATAATTTCCAAAGTTATAGCTGTCTGTGTTGACCCAGGTCAAGGTCCTTGCGGTGACAATTATAAGATCTTGGAGATTCTTCTAAAATCAATCGGATAAAAAAAATAGTTTTATAAATAGATAATCCTGGGCCTGAACCAAACTTTTTTTTTCATAAATTAACAAAATGGCGTCCTCAGGAATTTTTTTTATTTTTTTTTTAGTTTTTCGGGAAAAAATCAGCAGTTAATTGGTCTTAAAAAATCGAAATTTTTGACAAAAAAAACTTTGGTTTATGCATTCTAAAAGCTGTAGAAATTCCATTAAAATCTACCGAGCGATTTTCGAGTTACTGTTGTCACCAGCTCAATAAATATAGTTTTGAGAAAAAAGCATTTAAAGTTTCACAATAGCGTGTTGGAGTGCCCGAGCGCTCGTTGTTATTTGTCGAATAACTCAAATTTTCAGAGTATATTTTTAAGAAAAATGATTTTTTGAAAATCCTGACTACCCTTAAACCTTAAATAATGGATTTTTTTTTTAAATTTTGCTACGAAATTCTCGGCATAATTCATGTTGAAGGTCATCATTAAGTAAAAGCTTTAAAACTTGCTTGAATATATTGCGAGTTCCAGTGTTTTTGAGTCACTCAAAGGGTTTCTTTGTAACAGATGTGCATGCCTTTCCGATTTACTACTGACTAACATCTCCCTGAACTCTATATTTCCCTTTTTTAAACACAAATTTGCATAATACAAGTTATATCACATCCTTTATTCATCTTTACTAACTTGGAGTACAAACAGGTAGCAGAAAATAGAAATTAATATACACATAAAATAAATAAAAAAATTATTGAGCATACATATTGCACTATATTCCTTCATGCATAATAGTCTTCAATTTAAAAATAATCATATCCATCATTATTTCCACACACAACACACCAGTACAACAACTAAAGTAAAGTGAAGGATTGCGCTATTGTTGACTTTTTCATTTTCCCTTCACTCGTGCGGAAAATGCATTGGAAAATTGCATTGACCTAGTTTGTCATTTGTCATTTTCCAGTTGGCACGCAGAGTGTAAACTCAAACAAATAGAGGCTTTAAGCTCTATACATGTGATATATAGTATGTAAATGAGGAAGTATTAAAAGTGGTGTACAGGGTTGCCATATCGATCAAGGGAAGATATAAATTTAATAGTTGTTTTATTAACTATTTGCTGCAATGATTTAGATCCTTAAATTTGTTTAACTACGTATCGAAATTTGAAACTTCATTCCTTGTTTGAGAGACCCCTCCTTATATACTAAAAATCTCCGAATTATGAGTTTTCTTCTTTGAGCATATTTGTATATATTTTTTGCTTTGTGTTTACATTCGCAACAATTTCTGTATAAAATACGCTCGCAATGACAATAAAACTCAACACTCAGCTGACATTTGAATCAATTTTCTGTTTCCCAGTTTCATTTGCTTTCTACTATAGTTCCTTTATAAACCTCTTTTATTACTATTTGCAACAGCAAATTTCCCTTAAGTCTTCATTGTCGCTCTGTATTGTGACAGATATTCTACTATTTTTATTTAAACCACCTTTGTTGCTATTGTAGCCTTTTGTTGGCAAGCAAGTATTGTACATCATAAATTATATCGGTGTTTTCTCCCACTGACAAACTGTTACACCACCTTATATGGGTTTGTACCCTTGTTGAATTCATAGTATGTGCTGAAATGACACGTTTATGCCAACATCAACACCGCGCTGCAACATTACATTCAGCGCAGCGCATTTTAAAGACTGTCAACACAACATCAGTCGCTCGTCGCTTGACAGTTTTCTCATGTATGCATACAGTTAACGCCAGCGATATTACTTTCCTTCTACACATCCATCTCACTTGTATTGTTGTCTTAATGAATTAGTATGGTTTCATATAACTCACTGTTGTTCAAAGTGATATGTTGACAAAAAGTGGACAGTGAAGTTTGTAGATAGCTGGTGGATATAGAAAATATAGAGTAGTGTATGTTTCACAGTGGTGAAAATGTGTGGCATTTTAAAGTTTGTATATATAAATTGAAACATTCCAAATATATGGAATTATTCCAACTTTTTCTGAAAATCCCTATTAATAATGTATACTATATAATATACATTTCCGAATCTCACTTCGTAACAGCCAAAAGCTTTCAATGTATCCCTGATTGCACAATATAGGAGGCGCAGCTAGACTTTTCTCGGATGGATCGGAAAGTGGGGGGAAACTTGGAGAGAGTATTTTGTAAATACTTATAATAAACTTAGTTTGAGGCTACGAAACCAATGTCAAGCAAAGCGCGGGTACCTCTTCGGTTGAGAGATTGTTTCGAAAATACAAAAGGATATTCTTTGAGATCTTTACTCAGGAAGTTTTTGAGGATGTTTGTTTACTTTTTAACACTTTTTTGTGACGCAATAAAATAATTTCTTATTATCCTGAAAAAGTATCTGAATGCAACTGAAAGCATAGATATATCTGAATTATTTATTTATAAATATGAAATGAAATATTTTGATGCGGACTTTTTAAAAAGATTATTATTAATTACAGGATGTGGTTGCTTAAAAATCCAAAATATAGATGAAATCTAAATTTTCTACATAATTTAATTATATATAAAACATTTTCGGGCCAGTATTTTTCGATAAATAACCTTTTTATTTTTTTTTTCGAAAATCTAACTATCTATATGAAAAGTCGTAGCAACTGTCATAAAAGATTGATCGAAAATTGTTATTCACCATTTAAATAATAGAAAAAGGTAAATTATATCCATATTTTGGATTGTTTAATAGCTATATCCTGTATTATTACTATTATAAAGAGGAAAGATTTGTATGTATGTTTGTATTGAGTAAACTCGAAAACTACTGTGCCGATTTCAAAAATTCTTTCACCATTAAAAAGCTACATTCACCCCGAGTAACATTGGCTTTATTTATTGCTAGAACCTCAACTTTCTGGCTATCAATAAGACTCCGTGATGGAGAATCCTAATCTGAAACTGACAATAGTTCTGCAAGTTAAGTCGCAAGTAGGTTTGACAACATGTTTTTTTTTTATTTTTTTTTTCTGAACCATCAACATCTCAAGAATATTGTGTTAAAGTTTTAGGTCATTCGGAGAAAAACTAACCAAGTTACAGCAAGTTGAATAGCGGTACCTCTAACTTAGGTTTGCGCGCCTTCCAGCTACCTGCGCTGAGTGTACAAAACTTTGAATCGATTTTCCCAAATATGTAATTTTTAAAGTCGGTAAACTACTGCATCGATCGTTTTGGAATTTTGTACAAATATTCTACATATACATAGCTCTCGAATGACGTCTCGTTTCCAAAAATTTTAATTACTAACAATTTTACAATAACAAATAGGTCGATTTTTTCGTCTAAAATCGTAATTTTGGCTTGAAAATGGTACAAAAATTGAAAAATTTAAAAATTAGAAAAAACTTGACGTCTATTGAAAGATATACTAATAAACTAAAGAAAGCATTTTGATTTTTTGGATTCAGATGATCCAGTGATACTGTAGGCTGGTCACCGCACAAAAACTTCTTTTCGAGGTGCTGCAGAGATCGACACTAAATCCGTTATTCCTGGCTATTTTTCGATAAAACTTTTTTAAAGTATCCTTCAAATGTTGTACTTTCATATAATAATAAGTAAAATAAACCTACAGCAATCATTTTTTCGAAAATTTTATGAAAAAATGAAGCGACTTAACGAAGGTTTCAAGACCGGAGCATCCTCATGTAGAGACCAAGGTGGTAATCTGGTAACCGATGTCCAGGGCATACTGGGATTATGGAGGGAACACTTCTCCGACCTGCTGAATGGCAGTGAGAGTACAACACCAGGAGATGGCGAACCCGATCCCCCAATCGATGACGATGGAACAGATGTTCCATTACCCGACCATGAAGAAATTCGAATAGCAATTACCCGCTTGAAGAACAACAAAGCAGCGGGGGCCGATAGATTGCCGGCAGAACTATTCAAATACGGCGGCGAAGAACTGATAAGGTGCATGCATCAGCTTCTTTGCAGAATATGGTCGGAAGAAAGCATGCCTGACGATTGGAATCTCAGTGTGCTCTGCCCAATCCATAAAAAGGGAGATCCCACAATCTGCGCCAATTACCGTGGGATCAGCCTCCTAAATATCGCATACAAGGTTCTATCGAGCGTACTGTGTGAAAGACTAAAGCCCACCGTCAACGAACTGATTGGACCTTATCAGTGTGGCTTTAGACCTGGAAAATCGACAACTGACCAGATATTCACCATGCGCCAAATCTTGGAGAAGACCCGTGAAAAGAGGATCGACACACACCACCTTTTTGTCGATTTTAAAGCTGCTTTCGACAGCACGAAAAGGAGTTGCCTTTACGCCGCGATGTCTGAATTTGGTATCCCCGCAAAACTAATACGGCTGTGTAAATTGACGTTGAGCAACACCAAAAGCTCCGTCATGATTGGGAAGGACCTCTCCGAGCCGTTCGATACCAAACGAGGTTTCAGACAAGGTGACTCACTATCGTGCGACTTCTTTAACCTGATGCTGGAAAAAATTATAAGAGCTGCAGAGCTAAACCGAGAAGGTACAATCTTCTACAAGAGTGTACAGCTCCTGGCGTACGCCGATGATATTGATATCATCGGAAGCAACAACCGCGCCGTTTGTTCTGCTTTTTCCCGCATGGACAAGGAGGCGAAGCGAATGGGTCTGGAGGTGAATGAGGACAAGACGAAATATCTCCTGTCATCAAACAAACAGTCAGCGCATTCGCGTCTTGGCTCCCACGTCACTGTTGGCAGTCATAACTTCGAGGTCGTAGATAATTTCGTATACCTGGGAACCAGCATCAACAACACGAACAATGTCAGCCTCGAAATCCAGCGCAGAATAACTCTTGCCAACAGGTGCTACTTTGGACTGAGTAGGCAATTGAACAGTAAAGTCCTCTCTCGACGAACCAAAATCAAGCTCTACAAGTCGCTTATCATTCCCGTCCTGCTTTACGGTGCAGAAGCTTGGACGATGTCAACATCAGATGAGACGACACTAGGAGTTTTCGAGAGGAAGATTTTGCGCAAGATTTATGGTCCTCAGAACATTGGCAACGGCGAATACCGCAGACGATGGAACGATGAGCTGTACGAGTTATACGACGACATTGACATAGTTCAGCGAATAAAAAGACAGCGGCTACGCTGGCTAGGTCATGTTGTCCGAATGGACGAAAACACTCCAGCCCTGAAAGTGTTCGATGCAGTACCCGCCGGAGGAAGCCGAGGAAGGGGAAGGCCTCCACTCCGTTGGAGGGACCAGGTGGAGAGCGACCTGGTTACACTTGGGATCTCCAACTGGCGCCGAACTGCGAAGGAGAGAGAGAGGTGGCGCACTATCGTCGATTCGGCTATAACCGGCTAAACGGTTGCAACGCCAATCACATACAATCATTTTTTCTAAAAAAAATTCACGAAAAAAGGTCTTTTTTCGACGAAACAAACCTTACCCCCCTCCCCCTTAAGCCCGTGCGAAGCCGGAGTGGTCTGCTAGTTAAATATAAAGTGCAAATATTTCGATAATGAAGGCTAAATTCGAAAATCGGAAAATACAATGTTTTTACTTACTAAATATATATATTTTACTTGAAACGATCTCCTGCAAAAAATTAGTTTGGTCCAATACCCAGCCTAGTGTTGTATAGTGTTATAGATGAGAGCTAGAACTGTAAGGTAGTGTGAATATTATATAATATGGTATGTTTGTTGTAAATTGGTGACTAGCGAATTATTTAGGTTGCCACTTAGTAATATTAGTTAAATGTTGGCTTAAATACAAATTAGCATGCTGTGATATATTAAATAAGTTGTTTGTTGTTGTGATTATGTACATTATAACTGTTGTTAACTGAACAATTTTTCGTTTATATGATTTTTAAAAATATTCGGCTTTTACATACACCTCACATAAATACTATGCAATTAAGCAAATGAGTTACTTTTGTTGGCATAAATGTTGTAAAAAACTAAATGCAGCAGTAAGTATAAATGAAACATCATTGCAGTTGAATTAAGACTGAAGCTGAATTAACATAAAAAGCAGCAAAAAGAAGCAAAACTAACAAAAAATAAAAAAAGAAGAGTCTCTTCAAAGAAACTAAAAAATATCTGCAGTGCTTTTGCAAACTGCACACACGCACCTAACACACATGCGGCCGAGCACCAATGTGCCACCAAACACGCACACATGCACGCCTTAATTATGTTGCTGCACAATGTCCACACCGTTGGGCGACGACAACAACACCAGCACAACAACAACTAAATCAGCACAAGACACGCAAAGTGCTACATTCAAAACAACAACAACAACCACAATAAACACTAGCGCACAGCATGTCAACATGAACACAGCAGCAGCAACCGCAACCACAATAACAACAACACGCCACAGCACTAACCACAAACATAACCAACAACATCAGAAGCAACAACAATCGCAACATTGCACACCCATCGATGTTGTTGTTGATGATAATGTTGTTGCTGCAATTGCAACAACTTCAGCTATGGCAGCGCAATCAGAACTTTTCATTGCGACACATTGCATGCAAGCACAACAACAACAACAGCAGCAGCAACAGCAATCACAAGCGAAACAACAACAAGGCAACAACAACAGCAGCGGTGGTCCTTCGAGCAGTCACTATGTCTGCTATTTACCAGTGCTAAAGCCCGATGTGGTGCTCAGCGATCGTGGGCTATTTACCGTTTATTGTTTTGTCAGAGATTTCGTTAGGTAAGTAACCACAAAAAAGCTTACTTAACTGTATTGTGTGCTGTGCTTACTAACTGTACTCTACTCGATAAGTTCACTTTCTATACGCAGTTGTACTTGTAGTTGTAGTGTTGTTGCCAAACTTTTTGTTGTTTTTGCTGTTGCTAGACTTCATACGCTTTTTTTTCGTTGGTAAAGCTACAACACATACATACAAACATATATTGCTTTGCTTAATTTTTAACTGATCAGACACCCTTTAATCGAGCGCGCTGCGATAAGACCGAGCACACTCCATATGGTGGTAAATAAAAAATGCTTGAGCAAAAAAAAAACAAAATACTATCACACATAAGCATGAATAAATAAAAAATGTCAACAATGATAGTGGCAGTCCACACACTCACACACACACACATACAAACATACATATCTACATACATACATTCAAACAAGCTGCAATCGCATCTCCAGCGCCCGCCAGCGCTTATCAACTGTCTGTATATGTATATAAAAAATTATTATATATAATCATATGTACATTTATGACTCGAAAAAAGAATGTGTGTCTCCGTTATCAGCTGACTCTTGCAGCGTTTGTCATATTTCTGTGCTCCTGTTATTCCACCACTAGCTATCACCTGTTTTTTCAGCTGTGATACGGCACAACACACATTTCATAATCAAAAACCCACACTACTAACAACAAGTGTTTTTTACCAATAGTCAAGAAAAACAACAACAACAACAACTACTATCCGAGTAAAGGAAAGCAAATACAAATATATTTTGATAATAAAATTTTTTCTCTTCTACCCTTGCGTAATTTAACGCCATTTCTTGCTATTGTAGCCACTGTGCGGTTGCTCGTTCTATACACACACACACGATTACTGTTGCCATTGTAGCGTATAGAATATCCCTTAAACGCGCATTTTAGTAAGTGCCTCCGTGGCGCAATTGGCTAGCGCGTTCGGCTGTTAACCGAAAGGTTGGTGGTTCGAGCCCACCCGGGGGCGATTAAATTTTTTGTGACTTTTTTTTTAATTTTTAAAAATTTTAATTTTTTTTTTTACATTTTATTATTTTTTAGAAAAAAAATTTAATATTTTTTGGTACAACAAATTCATAAAAAAATTTTCAAAATATTTTTTTTTTTTTCATAAAAAATTAACTGTAAAGCTTTTCTCTGTTAACCAAAAAAATTGTTAGTTAAAAAATTTACAATTTTTTTTGTTTTAACAGATAAAATGCTATAAATTTTGAAGTTAATTTTTTTATAAAAAAATTTATTGGAATAAATTTTAATAATATTTATAATCTTCATTTTTCGACAAATTCATAAAAAAATTTTTTTTTAATTAAGTAATTACCTGTCAAATTTACAGCTTTTTTCTGTTAAACCAAAAAAAAAATTTGTAAAAAAAAATTGACAATTTTTTATTTTAACAGAGAAAATGCTGTAAATTTTAATGTTTTTATGAAAAAAAAAAATATTTGAAAAATTTTTATATTTTTTATAATCTTCATTATTTTATTAAACATTATTTAATATTTCAGAAGAATTTAATTTAATCTTGATTTTATTATGCATTACTGCAGCAAACTGTAAATTGCCGCAATTACTTTAATACATAATACATGATACATAACTTACTAGGAATTACTTACACAAATCTACTCTGATTACACTGAAACAAAATGCAGTCATCACCATCCTATCATACAAATCTCAACTAAAAAAACCAGATAAACAAAACATCCATCAACATTCATAGGTGAAATCCCACATTTCAAACACTGACTCAACATAATTCTCATGATCTGTCTAATTATTTCGACCACCAACGGCGTCAGCTTGCATTCACGCTCGCCATTTAATTCCCACACTTCCATAGAAATTTACAAAATAAACAAAAATGGGGAAAATCTGCTATTATCACTTAACCTCTGACGGTGCGCGCTTTTCACACATGACAGCGAATGAGTTCAATTGTTATGCCGTAGCGCAATTCCGTAAAGTTCACGCAAGAAAATTAATATGAAAATGCGTCACACATAAAAGTCGGAAGGCATTCAAACATGCAAACGTATGGTAGAATAAATAAATAAAAAATAAACAGGGCGGCGTAGACTAAATAAGTGATCATTATTTCTCATTATGCGGTTGAGTGTAATCTGTACTTGAGGTCGGCACGCGTTGTATATAGATTTATTGTAAATTTTTGGTGCAGTTGCTCCAAATTAGTTAGAAATCTCTATCGAAGAGTTTATAGGTGGGTGGCAACAAAATTTTAATGAGAAATCTCTACTTTTTACTGCTTAATTCTTATTATTCTTATTAATAAATTTGTTTACTAGCTTACAGGCGGCAAGAAGTAATCTGGCGTGAAAATACTGTGAGAAAGATTGCTCAAAATTGTAACTCTTTATTTATAAAAATTATTTAATTCTTAGAAATCCAATTATGTTAATCGTAAAACACATGCATATTTATTTATAAAATACAAAGTAAATTTATTAAACATGATTAGCTGGAATTAATTCTCGATTTAAGGCAAAGTACTCTTCAGATTTGTAGTTGAAACAAATTATCGAGTTATCAGCATCAAAAGAAAATATATGTAAAGGGGGTCCGAATCAATGGTAGCGCGCCACTTCTCTCTTTCCCTCGCAGTTCGGCGCCAGTTGGAGGTCCCAAGTGTAACCAGGTCGCTCTCCACCTGGTCCCTCCAACGGAGTGGAGGCCTTCCCTTCGAGGTTCTCTACTTAAAAACATAGAAATTTCACATTTATTGGTGAATGTTTATTATCATTCGAAAGAACGTTCTTAGGCATTTATTTTTTAAAGAAAAAATGTTGTCCGGAGTTACGTCACAGATGGTCCATCCGTTGAGGCCAATGACCGATGACCCTGAGTCGATGGCTCATTCGAGACTTTCCATTAGTAATTGGCAAACATGATATTTTGCTCCAAGGTCTGAATCAAAGAGGGATTATCCGCAAAGACAATCCACATAGGAAAAAGTCTAATGGAGTGATATCACACGATCTTGGTGGTCTATCGACCGGCTCAAAACGTGAAATTATCTGCTTACCGAAGTGTTCTGATTCCAACGACCCACACACCACACCAAACCGTTTTTTTTTTTTCTGGGTGAAATGGCAGCTCTGGATTCTCTTCAGGGTGCTCTTCGCCCCATATGAGACAATTATGCTGGTTTACATACCCATTGAGCCAGAAATGGGGTTCTTCGCTGAACATAATTTAGCTCGAAATCGTCGGATCTTCTTGGAACGTTTCAAGAATCCATAGAGCGAATTATAGCATGTAAGTTACTAAAAAGTAAATAACGGATGGTTTATTAGACGAGTGCTTTTCAATGAAGCAATACTTTTTTCGTGGTTGTTCCATGACAGTTGTTACTTGATTCATAGCACTCAGTTTGGTGATGATAAAAGGGGTCAAAGTTCGATGTTCGAAATTTTTTTAAAAATTTATTATTATTTTTTTAATTAGTTATTAGGCTAATATGTATCTCCATGCAATTGTGTTCAAATTCTGTTTGACTTGACTGACTCATTGCATAAGTCATAAGTCTTAGTCAACATGCCAGCTTAAAAAAAAGAATATAAAATTACGAAATTTTAGAAAATATAATTTGAAATAAGGAAATATAATTTAAATTTAAATTTAGTAAATTTTTTCAAATTATTCACAGCAATTTTTCATTTCTTGCTGAAAAGCTTTATGCAGCTGGCAGGTGAAAAGCAGATTCTGGCTTTAATGTGCTGTGACACAAACACAAAAATTATACAACAGCAGCCACATTGTATGCACACACCACCCACCGACTTGGTGTTGACAAGTATATGACTTTATTTGGTTGACATAAAAATGCTTTCTTTGTAGAACTTGTTGAGCATTTGGCTGTTCTATTGCGCACTCGCTACTCAGCTATTTGACTTTTCGAACGTCGTTTGATATTTCCCTGCAAAGGTTATACAATCCGCGGCTGGCAATTACAAAGTGGCAAACACTAGTCTGAGGCATTGTCAAAGGGCGTTCATTCGTTGGGGCCACTCAACGCCGAGTGACAGCCAATCATTGCCACTCAATTAGCGGTGGCAATCAAATGATGGCATAAGGGTGTGCCACAACAGCTAGGAATTACTCGCAGTTTTATGAATTTATAAATGCATTTGCTTCCGTTACATGCTTACGTATCTACCTATGTGTGTGCATCTACTTGTTGTCAGCCACCTTGCATTGCTTTGCTTTGGATCTTTGCATTGCAACGAATTTAGCGAGTTCATTGCTTGCTGCTGATGTCCACCGCCAAGTTTCACAAATCATTCGCCAGCGCCAAGTGCATTTGGCATTTTCTTGCTTTTTTTATTGGCAACTAGCCAAATTTATTTCAACTTTATTTATCGTTAATGACGTGCTTTTTTGCCGATTACGTTAATTAATTAAGTACTTACGTATGTGTGTGTGTGTGTGCGTTTCTATGTGTCTGTGTTTGGCTATTGACTTGTGGTACTTACATTTAATTTACGCAAAAGTCAAACTAATTCTAATTTTGTATTGTAATTTATTAAAGCCTCGCTGTCACGTTGGCATGTTAAATGCGACTGATAAACTACGCAAATTTACTTAAGTCAATGCGACAGCTTTTAAGCAGGATGTACTTAAGTAGAAAGTAAATAAAAATAAAATTTATAAATAAGTGAAAAAAGAAATTATAAATAAATAGAAATCATATGATGGTGACAGTTAGTATTAGAAAAAAATTAATTATGGAAGACAGAAATAAATATTTATTTTTTTTGCAAATTTTATATATTTACTTAAGCAAATTTTTGTAAATTATGCAATAAGTATTTGCCTATATTATCTTTGCCGTTTATTAAAATGCATTCTATTCTTATTTCTTTACAGGTACGCATATTTATTGTTGAAATAATGACGTGGCCGTAAGTAAAAGTTTCTTAATGATAATATAAAAAATTGAATTTAAAAAAAAAATTATAATAATTAATAAGTAATTTTAAAAGTTTAAAATTGAAATCTAAAAAATTTGAAAATTAATTTTAAAAGTTTTAGAAATTAAATAAAAAAAATGTATAAAAAATTTTAAAATTAATAATATAAAAAATTATAAATTAAATTAAAAAAAATTAGTATTTAAATTTAATATTAAAAAATATAAACATTTCAAATTATATATAATTTTAAAAATTTAAAATTTAAATTAAAAAAATTATAAAAAATTTTAAAAATTTAATATTAAAAAGATATAATCATTTCAAATTATATGTATATAATTTTAAAAACTTAAAAATAAAATTTAAAAAATTTAAAAATAAAATTAAAAATTAATTTTAAAAATTTTAGAAATTATATAAAAAAATTTATAAAAAATTTTAAAAATTTAAAATAAATGGTATATCAAATTATAAATTAAATTAAAAAAAAACTTAAAAATTTGATTTAATAAATTTAGTAATTAAATTACAAAAATTTAAAATTAAAATTTGTAAAACTTAATATCGAAAATAGAAATATTAAATTTCAAAAATTTAAAATTTCATTTCTAAAATTTAAAAATTAAGTTTAAAAAATTGAAAAATTCAATTTAAAAATTAAAAGTTAAAATCAAAAAATTGAAAAATTCAATTTTAAAATTAAAAATTAAAATCAAAAAATTTAAAAATTAAATTTAAAAAGTTAAAAACTTGAAAAATTAAATTAAAAAAAATTTAAATTTTTTTAGTATACTCAACGCTTTCTAAATTTTATATTATACCACATTTTCTTCGAAATACAATATAAATATTGAAATTTATGTATTAAATGTAAGCTAAGGAATATGTATTGAAATATTTTCGAAACACTAGTCTTTTGAATTTTTTTTGTATCTAGTAAATTGAAAAGCAAGTAAGCAATATATATTTAAAAAGAAATGAGCTTATTATGTTTTCAATAATTAAGCGATTAAGCTTGTTATGATAAATTGCTTAGATTATTTGCGAGCAGCCGTTTAAACAATGAAATTATGCCTCTATATATTTATACTTAATTAATATCTTATCACCAAAGACAAAGCAAAAATCCTAGTCAATACTGAGATATGACAATATTTGCATTATTTATCACTTTGGAATATGCAAAATCATCACAAATATATTCACAAGTGAAAATAATAGTAAAAAATAGTATAAAATATAGCTTAAATAAGGATAAAACCACTTATAGCATAACAGGTACATTAGAAATGGTGTCTACACAACCATCAAATTATATACCATACCTACTTTTGCCAGTATTAAACTAACTTATAGGATAAAGTGTCATTTATGCATATGTACCTATAGTCTCATACCCTTATTGGTTTCCTGTATTTTATCAAACTTCAATCATCCATTTTCAATTATAACTGTTTGCGCATTTGCAGTCAATGAAGCATGCCATACAATATACGCTGGCATTAAGTATCTATATTCACAAATATAAAGATATGCATATTTAGCTGGCAATAAGCCACTCATAACCACCATTAGTCACGTATACGCCCAGGTGTTTGCGTTGGAGTACACGCTAAGCACACAAAATGCAAACAAATTTAGAACTGTTTAGATTGCAACATTTTGTGCGAATCGATGCAAAAATGCAAATTTTTATTTCGAAAAAATCTGATGTGTACAGCAACAATTTTAAATGAGGCAATAAATTAATGAAGACTTGTTGCTAAATGCAGGTGTCCCAACTAATGCCAAGTACACAGCAAAGAAAGAAAGTAGATTATATATTTACATGAGCGCATTAAGACGACAATGTTGAGCTGTTAAATTGACGAAATTAGTATGTAGGAAGCTGATTGCATGCCCATATATTCATTCTATTTCGTCATTGAAGGCAGAAACTAAATATATTGTATCACACTGAGCCATACATATTTTAACCTAATTATGTTTTTATTATATTATACTGACAAATTGTCCCAACTTGTCGCAAAATCTGCTTTAGAATTTCTTCACAAATCTACAACAATTTTCATAATTTTCGCAATCTATTTATTCATTCATTTATTGTCGTTTCAATTCACAGCTTTTGCTGCTTTTTTCTTCAAAATTTTCAACTTTTATTTATAAATAGTCCAATCCTCTGCACATTTTCAATTTGCCATGGTCGCAAAATGTGCAAATTACATGTGAAAATCATTTTGAAAATTTGGCAAAAAAATTGTATGTTCAAAACAAGCCTGTCCGCGCTAATTGGTTGTGAACAGTTTTGTGCTCTGTTGGAGATTAAAGACGAATTACCCACAAGCGCGACAAAAGCATACATACGCAAATCGCTGAGTGACTAAAAAAATATTAAAAGCAATGAAGATCTGTTTATTATTATTATTATTGTTTTTGTTTTTGTTTTTTTTTTTTGTATTTTTCATAAATATTTATTTCCATTTTAATGCTTAATGACTTATGAATTTCTGCTATTTACATGCGTTTTAAAGGCGTGAAATTGGGATTAGTTGTTTGTTATCAACAATTTATATTTCAACATTGTCGTTCGATTTCGATGACGTCAAGTGGTTATACTATGTGCGAGTATAACACGAAGTGTACTCGTGTGACAATTTTGGCAAAAGCTGCAAAAAAAAATTTTGGTGGAAAATGTATAGTATGTGCTATTATGTAATGCAATTTGAATTTGTACAAAAATATTCTTCCAAAAAATATTCTCAAAAATGTTCTAATCTTATAAAAGGTATACGAGATGTGTTCAAAAAATAACGGGAATTTTCGATTTTTGAAAAAAATATTTATTCATTCGTCTACATTAATGTTGTAGCCTATCGATCTTGCATTACAAGTTCATTTAGCTCATCGATGTTCTCTTATAAAAAATGTTTATTCCCATTAATATCGCCATACTCGAGTATACTCAATAAAAGAACTACTCTCCAATTCGCAGTCTATATCGCCCTTATGTTTTCAATTGCTAATATTTCCCTGAATGCTTTTGCTTTGTTTTCATATTTTTTTTTTTTATTTTTTTGCAAGTTTTACAACTTTTAATTAAAACGACATTCATTGCGGCGGCGAAGAGTAGCCGCAGTTACAATGAATACCCTTGTTAAGAATCGTTAGAGGCAAAATCAATAGTAAAATGTCACAAACAAGTTTTTCTGATTAAACATTGCGATTAGATAATTCAGATATGAGAGAACCATTTACAAGCAGGCAGGTTGACGCTGGCGAGCGGTGATAACACGAGAATTGAGTAAAAGCGGACTAGCGGTGGCGGCAAGAGAGATCATTTGTAAATGTACACAGCTGAGTAAAGTTGTATAACTGACTTGTTATAAAAAAAACTGTAAAAGAATTAGCGACAAATATGCTGATCAGTCCGCTGCAGGCGTCATTTAAACACTTACAGAGTGCGAAATGTATCTTTTTCCTACTTAAAGCAGGTGTTCGAGCACTGTCATCGTCGCAGCCATAGCAGCGTTGTTTCTAATCCGCAGAGGGGAGTGCCCATTCACAGTACAAAATATGCAATAATTCAGTAAATGACATTGAAACACACTCAGTCAATGACACAGTACTGTTATCGTCTGTGTGCGCACATAGCACGCTACAGCTAGCAGAAAACAAATTGTAAAAAACCAAAATATTGAAAACGAATTTCCAAAAAAATTTATTTAATTTTTTTATTTTTTATTTTTAGTTGCGCTCACCATTTTACTTTTACCATTTTTTATTTGAATTCCATTTCATTTAATTTTTGTTTTTTTTTTTTTTTAATTTCAACTTTTTCACTCACGCTATTACTTTTTGTGTTTGATTTTCGAATATTTTTGGTTTGTCTACTTGTTGTAGCGCGTATAGCGGTATTGGCGACGCCACGCTTTTTTTTGACATTCAGTAAACAAATATTTGTTGCCGGCACAAGTTTGATTGCTGCTCGCTGCTGCACGGCGATCGCGCACGCTATCTAAATCGCTGCCAGTTTGCAGTTCGAACGCGTCTTCCAAATACAACCGCTTGCCGCGCATACGGCGCACCGCTCGCATTTATTAAGTATCTTTAGGTCGCTCGCTCGCTCACTCGTTCGTTTGTGGCGTTATTCTTAAAGTTCGTTGCGGTTTGTAGCGTTTCAAACCAGTCAGTTTCTCAACTAGCGGCGTGCGACTTTGCAATCGTTCAATCGTATGTGATAGTATGTGAAAAAAGTTTGTATTTTTTTTCAAATATATGTGTGGAATCAGACAGACAGTTCTATGCAATTGTATCAATATATAATATATGTAAGCGCGTGTATGCCAAAAAGACGACAAATCAAAGTGTATAATCAGTGTTAATACGACGTATGCTTGACGTACTCTCAGTGAATTGAGTTCGTTATTTGTGCTATGAATTCTTTTAAACTTTTTACGTAATGTAATGTTACTATTTTTTATTCAAACTGTGTACTAATGCATATAAGTGGTTCTGTAGGTGAAGTGTTTATACTGCATGTGGTTAGCTTTGAACAATACAACTTTATGATTTTTTACAGTAAATTGAAACACAAATCTATATTTAATAAGAGAACAGTAGTATGAGTGTGGTTTGATAAATTAGTATTTATTTTTATAAAATTTTTCAAAAAAATAATCATTCATTTTCGCCATATTCCATATTTATACACCTTTTTCTAGACCTTCAATGACAAAAATATCCATCCCCAAACCAAAAACAAGAAAAAACGTTAACTACGGCTGTACCGAAGCTAATATACCCTTCACAGGTACATTTCTTCTAGTAAAGAAAATCAAAAGACGTAAGAAAAAGTAAGTAAGTTTTTAGTCGGGTTGTATGCTAGAAACATTAAGGTTATATAGTTAACCGATGTGAACAATTTCTTCGGAGATTATATTATTACCTTAAGCAGTAATCCATGTCAAATTTCGTGAAGATACCACGTCAAATACGAAAATTTTCCATACAAGCCATTGATTCCGATCGTTCAGTTTGTATGGCAGCTATATGCTATAGTGAACCGATCTGAACAATTTTTTCGGAGATTAAATTATTTCTATGAACAATAACTCACACCAAATTTCGTGAAGATATGTAGTAAAATGCGAAAATTTTCCATACAAGCCATTGATTCCGATCGTTCAGTTTGTATGGCAGCTATATGCTATAGTGAACCGATCTGAACAATTTTTTCGGAGATTAAATTATTTCTATGAACAATAACTCACACCAAATTTCGTGAAGATATGTAGTAAAATGCGGAAGTTTTCCATACAAGCCCTTGATTCCGATCGTTCAGTTTGTATGGCAGCTATATGATATAGTGGTCCGATATCGGCAGTTCCTACAAATGAGCAGCTTCTTGAAGAGAAAATAACATCTGCAAAATTGCAAAACGATATCTTAAAAACTGAAGGACTAGTTCGTATATATACAGACGGAAAGACAGAGGGACATGGCTAAATCGACTCAGCTCAACATACTGATCATTTATATATACATATACTTTATAGGGTCTCCGACGCTTCCTTTTGGGTGTTGCAAACATCGTGACAAACTTAATATACCCTGTTCAGGGTGTAAAAATATCGATTATCTTCTCTGACTCTGAAGTATTAGTGTTTATATTGAATATTTACCAGTTTTTCTTACAAACTGAACAGTTTTTTTTTTCGCTGGCGGTAAATTCCTCATAACACCACTTAACGATCCTTCCCTGTATCACATATTAAAATATCTATAAATTTCATGCTATTTTTCTTCAATTTCCATTGACCATTTTCGTTTATCTCTTATATCTTAAATATATTATCTCTTATATTTTCCCCGCTGCACACTTACTAATTATCATCGTCGTTTCAATTGCTGCAACAAGCTTGTCACTAAATTTTCGTTGCCCAATCTGACGTTTCCACCATAATTCACATTTCAAAATTAATTTATTTTGCCATTAAAATTTTAAATTTATGCCTAATGTGTTGTTGCACAACAACAAATTTGTCACACATTCGATGCACTGTTATTGCACATACAATATATGTACATATGTTAAGAGCGAAAAAAAAAATCAGATAAGATGCTACTCTTAACTGGCTTGCTTTGAGAGATTTTCGAACAAGTTTTTATGCATTTCATTAAAACGTTGCGTTGGTAGTAATAAGCATTGAAGAAAAATTTATTTCTTCAAAATTTTCATAGTGTTTTCATTGGTTTCTATTTTATTATTTTCCACTAATCTTGCGTCGCCTAATAAATGGCACGTGTTTTGTAAATGAGGTCAGCTCAGAAAATTTTCCAAAAACAAAATAAACTGTGTTAGTTTTTTCTTTGAGATCATTTTGTTTGACAACATCTCAACTCGAATTAACGTATAGTTCCAGCATTGGAGATGATATAATCTAAATAGATAACTCAGAAGTAAGACGATTTCACTAAAAATACACCAGAGCAAAGCATTTGGCAAGTAGAAACTAGATCTCTTTTATGAACTTAAGGATCTTTTAGATCGCATCCCAGGAAATTAATAGATTTTTCAGCATCGTATATATGTATGGTTTCCATGACAGTAATTTCTTCGCGGAAAGTACTAGAATACCAAGCAGTGTGTTTTCAGATATTTTGTTACCAGTAATGCAAAAAAAATTCTACATATATTTTCGACTGAGATCTCCCACAAAATCGTAAAAGATCTTTCATGAAAACGTACACTTTTTCTAGGAACATTGATTTCTTCCAGAAAGTTCTTCCACTGGTAATGCATTGTGGGTATTGGCTTCCAAACTATTTTATTTAAATAATTTTATTCAAGATATAAAAACAAGCAAAATTATATAAAAGATAGCATAATAAAAATAATTCCAACAGCGTTTTGTTAAACACAGCGCTGCCACCATTCATAAATTATTCAAATGACATTTGCCATACATACTCCATTGTAAACAGCTACTATGTAGCTTTGTTGATACAATTTTCTTTTAATTTTGTGGACATTGGACGCTATTATCTAGTTGGTTTTATTTTTTTATAAAGTATTCGAGTATACACCAATTACATTCGAGTATACTTATGACATTCACTCCATTATATTCAATACTTACCGGATTTACAGTTGAGCCTTATAGCAATCCGAAGTACTTAAGAACTTATTAACATTTTTTATCGGTTATTAAACTAGTATCAAGTATATTACATCGCAACAGGTGTAGTTCTCAAGTAGTTTTCTTATGGAACACAGTAAAATTATTTTAATATTTTTTTGTGAAATTTATAAATGTGTTTCAATAGTTGTTTTTACTAGTTCCGAATGCCAGAACCTCTCGACTATTCTACCCACGACATTTTCAAGTTCACTTAAGTCTCCATCACTCAACAACCTAATACAATTATTTGTGCTTAGTACTCTGTAAACCTTAGACCACCACTTTACATACTTCCGTATTTATTTAACAGCCACTCGATCAACTGATATAAAGCCCTTAAGTTCTTGTTTTTGCAGCAAAAAGTTGCTTGATCACTTTCAAGTTCAAGTGCAAGCTCATGCGGACCTAGCTGTTGTTCTAAGGTTTTTGTATTTTCATGAAAAATATGAATATAAATATCTATTATTTTTTCAAAATATACTCAATCTGAATATTGATATATTGCTGTCGGAGGAAAAACTATATGCATGCCAATATAAATCACTCTTCAGCTGCCAAAAAAAATTGGAATGGAATTTCTCAAAATAAACATTACAATATACTCTACATGTATTTAAGGCAGCATAACGGTAAATGCTAAAACAAAACATGCATATTTTAAGTATTTCAAATATTAAAATTCTACAACAGCATATGAGTAATATGCTTGTTTTGCAAAAAAATATCGAAAAATCGATTTGTTGGTCTTCGAAAATATTTCGTACTTTGCGTTCGTGCTCATACCATACACATTAATATTTTTTTAAAAATAGCAAACGGAATTTAGTGATTTCATTATTGTTTACCGATACTTCAGTCAGAGTCACTCAATCATTCATTCATTTAGTCTAACGCTCGCAACGAAGAAAACGCCACTGAATATCGTAAAAAGGTGTATAAATATCGAAAAAAAAGTGTATAACGGATATGATGAAACCGAAATTTGTTGTTGATTTTATTAATAAAGGTATTATATTAGTTAGCGATATATTGGCGTTGGGTCAGCTTATAAAAGTAAACGCTACTATATATATGCTAGTTTATCGAACAATTTGAGGATATATATATACTTAATACATAATTTATTGGTTTAAGCAAACAGACATACATATATGTATATAGTATACTAAACGATTATTTTGCTTGGCTGAATTTTATAGAGGGTTTGTTGTTATAAAAATAGATACAGGTTGTGCAGTTAGGTGAATATGATTCGCAAATTATTGGTTTTTGGTATGATAAATAGGGTTGAGAGGAAGAGAGCGTAACTGAGTTCTCTAGATGACTGGCTTAATTTTTATATGAAAATTTTGTGGGTTTGGTTGGGGAGCACGATGTTCTCTCAGGGCGAGAGATCGTCGCGTTATACGAGATGTGTTCAAAAAATTACGGGAATTTTCGATTTTTGATAATAAAACATATTCATTCGTCTACATTAATGTTATCGCCTACAAACTAGTTCCCATTTTATATTATGCACTTCTGCCAACCGTCGAAACACTTCTCAAACTCGATTTTTGGTATAGCCTTAAAAGCTCTTTCAACGATTTCTCGGTTCTCGTTCTCTTTAAGGTTCTTTTTACTTCTGAAAATAGAAAATGCCACATAAAGACATCTTTTACAAAATAAAAGCAAAACTTTTTGAAAAATGAACATTTCAAAATTTCCCGATATTTTTTGAACACACCACTTTTCATTTGAAATATCAAGAAAATTATTTTCTACGAAATACTATAATTAACTAAAGAGATTGCTTCAAACATAAAAAAACAAAACTTTTGGAAAAATGAAAATTTGAAAATTTCCCGTTATTTTTTGAACACACCACTTTTCATTTAAAATATCAAAGAAATTATTTTCTACAAAATACTATAAATAACTAACAAGATTGCTTCAAACATCGAATCCATTAAACTATTCATAACAGTTTAATTTAATTTTTCTGAAACGACATTAGTACAGGGTCAATTCCATATTCATTTTTTCTATTATTTTTAAATATTTTTTTTCTAATTTTTTTTTTTTTAAATTTTTTATACTGTCTTTCATAAAAGTAGTTTTCATTCAATGTCTATATTTTTCTGCCATCGAAATTTTACATAAAAAATTAAAAGCTCCTATCCGAGTACCCTGTATACCCACACATATCAATTGTATGGCTGTATTTGTTTTATATCGACGATTTATATTTGTTTATTTTCGTGTGCCCCACCATATCATTTCTTCTTTTTGTTGTTTTTGCTTGTTTCCTACAAACATTTTCACCATTTAATAATATAAGAAGAATGACACCACCTACTGGCTGCCGACAGGCGGTGAATATCGTTAAGCTGCCAGAATAGATTTTGAGTATAGTATCTATAATTAAGTATGTGTGTGTGTATGAATGTATATATCTGCTTTCGACTTAACCTACTGAACTAATCGCGCGTACGCTAACATTTTCTGATGGACGTTTAGTGGCGCTGGTGGCGCCAATTTCGGCACGGCGAACGGCAATAAGCAGCGTTCGCACAAATTAATTCTAATTCAATAACGGTCATTGAAACGCAAATGTGCTAAGTGCAATATATTTTATACAGTTTCTGCGAAATAAATAATTGCCAGAGGTAAACAAAATTAAAGTCAAATTATTTTCTTAGAAGAAAAAAAAAGTTGTCTAAAAGTGTGTGAAAAGTGCCAAAAAATAAAAAATCCAAATTTAATGCAGGCATATCACTGTATGTATATATGTGTTCGTGCGATTTTTGTGCCGCTGCTAAACGCTCGTTTAAATAAATATTGCAAAGTGTAGCGAAGCACATAAATAAAAGTACCTGTTCAACACCTGGTCTACACAATCCTCAGCATTTATTTCTTTATAACAACAGCGTTGTGTTTGTGCTATACATACTTACTTACTTACTTGATTGTGTTGTGTGTCGAAAACAAATTTTTCTCCTGTCGTTTCATTGCGAAGCTGCTATCTCCGCTGACCGTTGACCGTTCCAACCACCCGCGTTTTGTCCGAATTTATTTATTCATTTTTACCATAAAAGCGTTTTCGTACACAAAATTTTTTCGATGTCTACACGCCGCGAGTAAGCTGCGAAATTTCAGATTTTAGTTCATACGCTGGCGGCGTGCTGTCGAAAACACAAAATTTCTAAACAATTTCGGTTTCAGTTTCCACAAATCAACAGCTGTGCAATATCAAAAAAATTGAATGTGTAGTTAACGGAAAGTGTACCAGATACGCAATAAGCAAGGAAAATAAATAAATTATAAAATAAATAAATAATATAATAAGTGATAAAGGAAAATAAATTTTTATAAAAAAAAATTATGAAAATAAAAAAATAAATTTTTAGGAAAAAAAAAATTATTTTAAATAAATATTTTGTATGAAACTGGCAGTTTAAGACCAAAAGCTAGATATTCAATGGTAAAAAAATCCTTCCGAACAACACAAAAAATATAAAAATCTATTCAACGCACAGAAAAAATAAAAAAGCATATTGACAGCCCACCAAAGTGCCAAAATCTAAAAATAGCCGCACTTGAACCTTATAGAAAAGACATTGTGCGCTCATATCAGATGTCATTTGCAGCAAAAACACTAAACCTGGTGCTGTTGGGCAAATAAATACCGTTGACAACAACAACAATTGACTGAAAACAACGTAGAAACAGTTAGCAACAGCAACAAGCTTGAGCGTAGCCAAAATCTGCTAGTCACGCCGGAGTAAAGCTAAAGCAAGCTAAGCTAGCCACTTACAAGCAACTCGAACTCGCATCGAACAAGATAAAAAATTGCACACAAAAGCGCTGTCCACCACAAGTGGAGGGCACTGTGACACCAGTTACCTGGCGTAGTACAAGCGTACAGCAAGAACACTTCATATAGCCCTGCAGGCATTTACAGTTACTTACATAGCAATCATAATTTCGCCAGACTGCTTTGCTTGCTACAACAACAATACATTAATAACAAACATGATGAAATATCCGCGCACTACTTCAAGCACTTCATCGGGCTTTTTCGAAGATGATGAGCCTATGTTGGATTTGGCCTATGCAGCGTCGCCGCATTCGACGGCGCATAGTACACCGGAGGTTTTAAAACGTCACATGGTGCGCATGTTCAGCACTGAAGAGTGAGTTCACATTTTTTCTGTTCAGTTTCATTTTTTTATTTGTTTTTTTTTTTTTTTTTGCAATTAATTTTCATTATTTCGCATTCCATCAAATATTACTGCAGTGCCATTTCGTTGCTTTCTTTTTCTTTTCCTTTTTTATTTTATTTCATTACTTTATAGATATTTTTTCCAATTCTGCGTGACTTTTTCTATAAATTTATGAAAAATAAATTAAAAAAAAAAATTTCAAAAAATATTAAGTGTTATGTATGACTTCTTTGTTGTTTCGCCGACAATTCTGCACACTTTCTACCTTTATGGCGAGTCGCTTGATTTTATTGTTCGCACAAATAGCGCTTTCAAGTACTTGCACATATGTCTACACGTAGACAACTCAAGTGCCACTTCTTTACATTCGATCAAGTATTGCTCATTATTATTATTTTTTTTCAAATTTTGCGTATTGTTCAGTGGTGAAAAGCTGACCATCAATGTGCCTACTCTTGAATTACACAATTTTATTTTTGTTTTTGTCTCTGATATTCGTTCGAAATCACTTTTTAGCAATTATTTAATTTTAACTAAATTTGGAAAATAAATTTATAATTATTATTATTATATTAAGACGATTATAAAGTTTGCCTACGAAAATGTTACTCATACGCACTGTTGGTCAGTATTACTTTGTTCTAAAAAGATCGTTAGTGTGGGGAACGCATTCTATAGTTTGATGCGATTGCTTAGAGAGCAATTTTATTTTAGATCTAGTGAAGACTGTTTTGAACAACCGAAGATATCGAGCGATTTTATTCAGTTTAGGTGTTATAGAGATGGCAGGAACAAATTTTGGTAGACATTTGTTTCCAAAAAAAAAATTTTAAATAAAAATGTTGAAAAAAATACAAAAAAAAAAAAAACGTTAACTTCGGCTGTACCGAAGCTAATATACCCTTCACAGGTGCATTTCTTTTGGTAACTATGTGTTTAAGCAAATCTAAAGACGTAAGAAAAAGTAAGTAAAAAAACAAAGAAAACATTTAACTAATGCTTTAGCCGGGTTGTTTGCTAGAAACATTAAGGTCAAATTTCGTGAAGATACTACGTCAAATGCGAAAATTTTCCATACAAGCCCTTGATTCCGATCGTTCTGTTTGTATGGCAGCTATATGCTATAGTGAACCGATCTGAACAATTTTTTCGGAGATTAAATTATTTCTATGAAGGAGTGGAGGCTTTTGAAAAATTTTCACGTGACCGTACCCATGATTTCGACCCTCCTAGCAATCTGAAACTAACAAAAAAAATATATTAATCAAGAATAATGTCGCAATATCCGGAACTAGGGAAAAGTTTGAAAAAAAATTTATAACAAAATGGCGACTGTTTTAAAAAAAAAAATTTTTCGACCATTTTTTTTGACTGTTTTGAATTTTTTTAAAAATAATAAAAATTAAAATTTGGGGATGGGTCTAGTTCCAGTTCTAGAAAAGCCAATAAAGAAGAGTCCATAAAAATTTCAAGTAAATCGGTCCAGTAGAACCTGAAAAATCGTGGACATCGTACCGAAACACACAGTTTTGAGAAAAACGCGTTTAAAGTTTCGGGTAAAGTTTTTTATAGTCTAAGTTCCGGCCGAACCAGTTTATGCCAGGTCAGAAAAATGCTTATATCTCCGAAAATAATTTAAATTTTGAAAAATCCTCTCGTATACATATTCTTGAATAGTTAAACTTTGAAAATATGAATAAAAATTTTTTTCGATTTTTTGGAATTTCTAGACCTGAATACCCCCTTAAATAATTTCTATGAACAATAACTCACACCAAATTTCAGGAAGTTATGTAGTAAAATGCGGAAGTTTTCCATACAAGCCTTTGATTCCGATCATTCAGTTTGTATGACAGTTATATGATATAGTGGTCCGATATCGGTCGTTCCGGCCTAAATCCGGCCTAAATGAAATGGCTAAATCGGCTCAGCCTTCTGGGTGTTACAAACTTCATGACAAACTTAATAGACCCTGTTCAGGGTATAATAATGTACAAATTCAAGAGACTTTTTCCCCTATTTTCAACCTCATTTATCTATAGTTTGCGACATTAACCCACAATAACCCTCGACGTTCCATAAAATATTTCCAGATTACTGATCTCATTTATTCCATTACAGTTTATCAAAAAAACTGAAAAATAAAATCAAAAGTACAGCTATTACTATTCAAGAAATTATTGACTACAAATAATTCTTCATTTAGATCGTGATGAATTGTAATTCAAGGTCACTCTCCCAAATACAAAAAAATAAACGACACGTGTCAACTTTCATATAGTCTCTTGGCACTCGATATATATATAATAAATAAATACACATATTTGAGTATCTATAATAAATATACCCCCGCAATGATAGCCAATAAATATGTCAGCCACACTTCGAAATAGTATATAAGCATCGCCCAACACGTTTGATAAATCTAATTTATAACACAATTCGGACAAAGTGAAGTCAAATAAGCGTTAACAAATAATATTAATGATAAAATAAATTACTTGCTAACGCCACAACAACAAAAACAATAATACTATTTAAGTGCCTTGAACGCTGCGCGCGGCTTGCGTGTTTGAAATATGAGTGTCCTTAATATAATTCTATTTCACTATTTGCCACTTCCTTCGGCGGCGTTCTTTTTTCTTACTCAACTGCCATGTCACTTCATACATTTGTACATGCTTTGGTGTATTTTAGTTTAATAATTTCAGACTGAATGGCTTCCTCCTCCGTTGTTTGTGCTTGTTTGTACTCGCTTAGCATGCCACACTTTTGCCTTGCTTGTACTTGTACAACGGTAAAACCACATTAACGCCAGGTTATTGCACTAAGCAATAATACTTTGACCTTAAGTACAGTGAAGCAACAAAAACAAATGTATTGAGTAGAGTAAAAGTTAAATGCGAAAGAAATTAGTGAATTTATTTATTTGTGTGTTTCAGGTAATTAAGGTGCACCTACCTTAGCCATATGTTGTTATGTATGCAGCTAATGTTTAATGTTATCATGTTACTGCCATACAACAATACAAGTATTGAATATATACAAAAAAACGTTGATTAATTGACGCAAACGTTAATGCAACGTATTGACGTACAATTTCTTTTTTTCTCACTTTTTTTCTGTACTGTATTGAGTTGAAAGACTCGTGTTGCTAATCGCGCTTTAATCGATTTCAAGGCGTACAAATATCGTAAGTACCTCAAGTATGACACTTTTTCGTCGCATTTATAGCCTGAAAAGGGATACGAGATGTGTTCAAAAAATAACGGGAATTTTCATTTTTTGAAAAAATTTTCAAAATATTTTTGTTTATTATTATTACTTTGTCTTTAGCAGCAGCTAATGTAAAAAATATATTTTTTTCAAAAAACGGAAATTCCCGTTATTTTTTGAACACACCTCATTGCCACGCATTTCAAGCATTAGGCAGCAGAACTACTTGTGAAAAATCCTTGTTGTAGCTGCTCAAAGTCAACACATTGTTTTTGTAATTTTCATAAATGAGTCACTAAACA
The DNA here is from genome assembly GCF_028554725.1 of Zeugodacus cucurbitae. Classification (NCBI taxonomy): domain Eukaryota; kingdom Metazoa; phylum Arthropoda; class Insecta; order Diptera; family Tephritidae; genus Zeugodacus; species Zeugodacus cucurbitae. Next base: position 5,593,172 of record NC_071668.1, read on the forward strand.
AACATTTATTTTGTTTGTTTCTCCTGAAACAAAAAAAATTACCAACAGATGTGCAAAATCATGTATTTCTTCGCAATTCGTTTTTCATGGTCACCTTAATTTACATACCTTTGTACGAGTATTGTATATATGTAAATACACAAAACGAAATCGATTACCGTTTCGCCAGCTGCCGTGTACATAGCGCTATTTGGCTTTATAAACAGCTTGTGCTCAGTGTCGGGAAGATTTTATGGTGAAACGCGTGATTCAAATCTTAATGCAAATACCAATAAACGCGCCGCTAAAGTCAAGTAAACTGCAAGTTTTATAATTTTCATTTTCAACACGGTTTCAGCGCACGATAAATAAACATTCAATAGCTGTATGGAGACAATGTCACATACATACACATGATGTCTTTTTTAATGCATTCCATTATTGCTTTTGCATTATTTTTGATTTTTATCAAAAGCTTGAAAACATTTGTTTATGGTTCTTAATGGTCAAAGGCCAACAAGTGTAACATACCTTTAGCTGATAGCGTACGAATGTCTATAAAGTAATAAAATTAATTGTATTTGTAATAAAAATGATTTCTGTATAAAATTGCGCTATTAAAAATTTAATTAAATTTAAAAAAAATATTTAAACAAGAACTGTCTGTTACTTATGTTGTTCTAAAGTCCAACCTTCAAAACAATTACCCACAGTTAATGCACTCAGGAGTTTATGGCTTAATAATCTTCATTGTTCTTGCAAAGAGATTGTAGTTAATGGCATTCCTGGAATCATTATATTTTCAACTTTGAACTTTCCAATCAGTCTGTACATAAAATTGACAGCAATCAATCAGTTATTTCTTAAAATTGACAGTAATTATTGCAGACGAGGGTGATTTCTACCAAATTCTCTTCGATAATTCATTTATTGGTGATAACAGATCCAATCAAACAGAATTTCCAGAATATCTATAAAAATTCGTGTTAAAAATATTGATTTTTTAACTCATAATATTTAAAATAAAACTGTGTTTAAGATCTCCAAAAATTGACCTTTAGTTATCTTTCGGGTAATTTCAAAGCATTTTTCAAAATACAGCAAATAAGTATATTTCTGACAGTATATTAATCAATAATTAATAATTTTCTTAAATTTTTCGCATTAATATAATTTAAATTAAATACAAATGAGTGTTATAGCGTTTTCAGACAGCCAAATTAATGTTCAATTAAAATTTTTATTGAGAAACCCTTTTTTGCCTTTTATACTGCCGGCTACTCGATAACCAATCAGCAGTTATACATTTTTGTTTTTGCATTTCATGAGAAGTTGGTAAATTTCATCAGCTGATTAATATTTTTTAGTAGCGACATCTACCGTAGCTTTTTTTATCAAAAAATTCTGCCAACCGCAGACAAAGAACGTATATGGTATGACTTTATCGCAGAGTTGCATTTGATGTTCAAGTCGGTTAAAAATAAATGTAGACTTTATTTTGTATCGTAAATCGATCTTAACCCGAAATGACCCACGATTACCATATGGTAACGCTCAATTTATGAATATCTTCATAAATAACTTGAAAATTACATTATAAATCTACAAACTACGCTGTTTTTTTGCATTTTCCGGAAGAGCTAAATATTAAATATAATGCATCGTAAAACAAATTTCATTTTCGGGCTCAGGGGCCAAAATACATGGGTGTTTTTCATTTCAGAAAAATCTCAAACGTAAAAAGTTCTGGGCAGTACCGGGTTAATAAGCGTTATCGAGTAGAGGCCGGTTAATTGATCAATTAGCTGCTGTCTAAAACCGCTATTAAGCTTTTAACGCAATGTCAATTACATTTATCCGCCCAATTCAATGCAATATCACTTTCTAACACTTAGTGTTCGTCTGTAAGGACCAGCTGACACTTGTATAGTTAAGCTTAAACTCGTTAATTTTGCTTAATAATCAACATTATTTCTTTTCAACTGCAACTAAATAAAATCAATGATAAATTTTGTCGCCAATCTGAGTGCGAATCCCAGCTCAAACTGGTTTTTGGTGTTGGGCACCACTTGCATTCAATTAAAGCAAATATTTCATTTAAAATTTTGCGATAATATTGATACTTAAGGAAACTTAATAGATATATTTTTTACAGATGCGTTACTATAGTTCGATATATCATATATTCTTGGTTTTTATTTATTACCCCAAATATGACAGTATGTATTATTCAATTATACTAAGTATTACTATTAACTTTGTTTCTAAAATGATAGATCTACAAAGAAAGTTGAAAATTGCGGTTGCATTTAAATGATATATGATTATTTGCACAGGCAATTAAATTATTTTAATATAAAAACATATACCATGCGAGCAATCAACCACAACTATTAGTTATCAAACTAATTAGTTTTCAATTATATTGTTTTAATTGCTTTGAAATTACAGAATGTGGTTTTAATTGTCATATCTAGTTAATTTATTAAAGCTTTAATACAAAGTACATTCATTAATTGCTTATTAATAATCTCTTCTATTATTTTTTTTTCCAGGTAAGTCATGGAACTATGAGCATTTTCATACTATTTTTATTACGTTATAAACTGCGGCAGAGTGTAAGTAATGACAAAGTAAATAGTGATAAGCAATTTTAAAAGGATGCCACGAGGAAGAGGAGAAGAAATTGAGTGGGTAATCTTCGCGTAAAGTAGTCCAATTTGAAATTCCATTTGCGTTGATGGCCCCTCAGAGATGCTTAGTTCTGTTTAATGACTTCTTTTGAGCTATATGAGTATCGCTTGAAGCAAATATTATCCAAAATTATATGTCTAAAATGGGTTTCAGATTCTTACATTCTGTTCAATGTTAATTATAGTCTAATTTACATAACATTGAAGCTAAATCGACTGATTTTCAAGTTAAACAGTAGCACCTTAATACCTCCATCTTATCACCAACCCTCGTAAATTGAGCTACTTTTAAATGACAATACTCGTCCATGCCCCAAATGACGTCATTAATGCATTAAATCAACGCTAATCTCAACTAAATTGGTTTTATTGTGTTTTTAATGAGTTATTTTTATTTAAAAGTATAAATTTAGAAATTCGCTCACTCATTTGAAAAAAAAAACAAGTCACACGTGTTTTGATTTATTACCGCATGCATAATCCGGTTTTATATTTTATATTCATTTCTTAAACGCTTAATTATTAGTTGAAAGTCACATAAAAATAAGAAATAACATCAGCTATTGTATTTACAGCGCGGCATTTATTAGAGCTAAATCCATATACTATATGTAGCTGTGTACTCAGATACTAAGATTTTGCCATATGCATATAATTAAAGTGAATACCTACACGTATAATTACGTATTAAAAGCAAAAATTAATTGAACACGATTTCATACAAGAAGCCAGCGCGAGAACATCGAAATGGAATTAATATTTGTTTAGTTTTTTCGTCGTTATTCCATCTTTTGTATCTGGTGGCATGCATCCCGCTCTAATTTCCAGTTTGAGTCGGTTGAAATGTTGCGCAGAATCACTGTGTTGAGTGGAGCTACTGCGTCACGAAGTCTGCATGTCAAGGTCGGTTAGATGAGTGTTAGTTATGAGCGTTGCAGCAGTCACTATCTACTCAGAGACACTCTGCAGTTATTCTCATAAATTTATAAGTAAATTTTATCAGATTTTGAAACATTTATTCTTTCCTTTTGAGAAGCCCAAGTCGATACAACACGAAGTCTATACGTCAATAATTCTCAAAAATTTTCTGATCCATGAGAAACTTAACTTAAGGTAAGGTTCATTCTCGATACATTCTCCATTCAACGAAGCAGACCTCACATCAATGAATTTCCCTGCTGTAGAGATCGTCAATACCTCAATATGATATTTTCCATATTAAACAATTTCATCTACTCAATTTCATTTCATTTCATTTTAATATTTTTATTTTCCAAACCTTCCATATCCATTAAAGCCCCGCTTTAGTCGATTTATTAACGTCCAAAGTGTCATATTTTATTAATTGTAAACCAAACGTGTTCACGATTTTTTTACGCCGCCTTCCAAAACGGCGACTATGCAACTACCGCGCGCCGCTCCACGCCACAACTCGCCGATTATATGAATTAATGCGCTCAGCACTGTTTACTTCATTAGCTAATCAATGGTTGCCTCTGCTTAGTATTTGCGCGTCGAAGTAAACAAAATGATTTATTAATCTTCAGCGCTCCATTCGCCTCCAATATGGGTGTGTATGCTTACAGCTTTACATAAATTATACATAATTTACATTGCAAAATGACTACTCCCTGCTCACGGCGTAAATTATAGGTACTTTTTACGGTTCGTAAATTTGAAAAAAAAAAACTTTTAGCGAATTAAGCACAAAATTTGCATGCAATCGATGAATTAATGCCAAACGCTAAGTTGTTGCTAACCTCGTGCAAATTTTTCTGATCGAAATTTGTGTGAATAAACAAATATTTTATAATTCATTATTTGTCTATAATTTTCATATGAATCAAAGTTTTTAGTATGCAATTTTGACCAAGTTTCATGTTGTCCAATATTAGCGATAATCCAAATCTGGTGCCTCAATAAGGAGCATGACATCAGATCATAAAGCAAATTGAATTTTCATGCAAATTTGAGATTAAATCTTTAGTATTTAATCCTGGAATGAAAATGTCATATATGTAAGAATCGGTTCCTCAGATCATTTTTAATTTATTCAATAATTCTCACACATCCATTATGTATGGTACATGATTATACTTTAGACGACACCGCAAAAGCGCATCGGTTACTATGTAGTTGTATCCCTCTTTCGGTCTCATATATCGATCCTTCATGGCACTTCAAGAAGAGTCGAACGGTTTCCAGATGTATCGCATACTTAGTTTCATAAAATCGATCCTTTATCGCACTTCAGAAACACTCTAACGGTCTCTTAAACCCTCGTTGAGTTTCATAAAATCAATCCTTCGTTGCACTTCAGAAACAGTCTAACGGTTTCTAGTTTGATCCCTCTTTCGGTCTGATAAATCGATCCTACATCGCATTTTAGAAACGATCTAACGGTTTCTCGATGTATCCCTTGCCAAGTTCGATAAAATTGATCCTTTGTCGCACTTCAGAAACAATCTAACGGTTTCTGTAACCCTCGTTGAGTTTCAATCTAATGGTTTCTAGTTTGATCCCTCTTTCGGTCTGATAAATCGATCCTACATCGCATTTTAGAAACGATCTAACGGTTTCTCGATGTATCCCTTGCCAAGTTCGATAAAATCGCTCCCTCGTCACACTTCAGAAACAATCTAACGGTTTCTGTAATCCTCGTTGAGTTTCAATCTAATGGTTTCTAGTTTGATCCCTCTTTCGGTCTCATAAATCGATTCTACATCACATTTTAGAAACGATCTAACGGTTTCTCGATGTATCCATTGCCAAGTTCCATAAAATCGATCCTTCGTCGCACTTCAGAAACAATCTAACGGTTCCTAGATGCATCCCTCACTTGATCTCATAAAATCGATCCTTCTTGGAACCCTAGAAACAATTTGAAGTAATGAATCGCATTTTCGAGGTTATCTTCGACGATTTGGTAACTCGATTAACGAGTAAAAGGTCAAACAAAATAACTGATTACCGTTATGAAAGAAACCCAACATCATATTAAATAATTAACGAACTTTAATGTGTAAATAATGACGCACATCGCCTTCGAACATTAAAATTAAAACAGTTTTTCATGCCATAATCAACACACGCTTTTGGCGACAACATGCGATTTTACTCATAAGTCAACGTGCGATCAGACTTTTAATTTGCTTTATGACTCAATGCAAATGATTTGTGTATACTTCAAGCATACATACTCGTAAATTACATATGTACACATAAATAAATATTTATTTACACTAAAACAAAAACGAATATGTGTGAGTATTACGCAAATAAATACTTGAATACTTTACATCATCAGCAGAGCGAGTGTTGAAAGAAAGATGGCACTGATGATAAGCCTGAGGTTAACTGAGGGACCAGCACTTGAAGACGTAAATTACTTACGTGCTTGTTGGAGTCGAGTGTGACGCCTAATCTAATTTAAAAGCGGAAATAAAAATTTGCGCCCAGAGATTGCCTGCCTGCGCCTGCCTTTTTATTAAATTACTTATATACACACTCTTTAAGCGGCTTCAATCAACACGCTTGTAAATAAAATAAATTCCACAGCGTTGCAAATGTAATTGCCTGTCAAGGCGTAAGTCAAGTGGTTGACAGCAGGTGGTGGGCAGTTGAAGTTATGGGCGCGCATACACTGCAAATCGACTGTTGTAATAACTCAACAAGGACACACCTGATCCTTTTAAGCCGCACAAAGTGCTGCCTGTTGATGTGTGCTTATTTCTTATCTCTGCGGTTGTTGCTGCTGCTGCTGCAACCACTTCAATGCCATGAAAGCAATAAATATTGACGGCGATGTAAACTAAATAAATAAATGGCTTTGTTGCGGTTTGCAAGAAGGCGCTAAACTTGAGATGATTAAAGCTACTATTTACTACAGAAAACAAATGACATAATGCCAACATTCATCAGCAGCAGTCAGAGTATATACGTAATTGCTTTAATAATATTTACTCAGTTTTGTTGTTTTCGAAAATTCAATAGTTTCTAGAATACTTTCCATATAAAGCAAATAATCTGATTCCTAAGCTGATTCTACCTTTTAGAAACTTGTTTCCCCTCATTCGAATCTTTTTTTTTCATTAATCGAAAATTTAAATCTTCACTTCTTGTCCTTATTATTCGAAAATGTATTTCTTAGATCCTCACTTTTCTCCCCCTAATTCGAAAACAATTCTCATTCAGATCAGTCTTACTTACATTTACACTCAAAACTCGAAAAAATCTAGTGTTCTGGTTCTAATTTGAAAGCAATCGGCAAACGACGAAGCAGTTGCCGATAATATACGAATCAGTCATCATTACTATACAGCATAGTATTTATGCATTTGTAATAATAATCAAAAAATTTAATAATTTAATAACCACATTATTTGCTTAGCAACTGAGCAACAGCTTACTCAACGCTTACTAATTTACTTGATATTCGATTTTAGTGCTAGTTCGCCTTGTTCTAACTGCATAGCTCCTTCTCTCTCTCCACCGCCTTTCAATAATCAGCCGTTTACAGTTACAGTTCAACACTTATCAGCTGTCTATCACGTGTCTACTTAGTCGATTGCTCATAAAGCTTTATTAATACATTTGTGAGCATATAAACGGTATCTATAAATGCTGTCCTTCAGTTGTGCAGTTTGCAATCGGTTATTTATTATATGATTTGTAGAAAATCACTTTGTGCTCACTTTTAGACTGGAGGAGGTTAATAACTCGAATAATTTCGATGAGATGAATTATAAAGGATCTTTCAATATTCTCTACGGAGTGTGCTTAGTTCATGAATATGACATATAAGGACGTGAAATTTAAACATAACTGATAAAAGCTCTATAATTCTAAAACATATTTTAATTCCAATTGTTGACGTCTCCTGACAGCTGTCAATTTAAAGCTTTGAGTATGCTTCTGAGATAAAAAGTCTATTTATGGTGTAAGTCAGCTTTACAGAGGAGCTTAAAGCTTGACATGTTTTTTTTTTTCGAACTGTCAGCTTTTTTTGACAGTTATCAATGCCAAATCTTGGAGTCTTTTCAAAATTAAAATGCTATTTAAGGTATAAGACAGTCATACAGGTGGAGCTTAAAGATTTTTACATGCAAAAATAGCATTGAAAGCTCCAGAAATCGTCTTAAAAAGCTCTGTCTAAAAAAGCTCCAATCAACTATCTCTTTATAAATTATTTTCTTATGTTATGAGTTGCTTTAATAAATTAAGTCGTACTAATTTACCTCCGCAAGCGGGTTGACATTTGCACTTTCACAATTGCAATGCCATTCTTTTTTCCTTTCAATATTGCCACAAGCCTACATGTTATACATACAATATGATTACGTTTACAATGCGCTTTTGCACTGTCAGCAATATTATTATTATTTTCTGCAGCCTTTTCTATTTGTTCAGCGTAGGCTTTTGTGTGATAAGGCTCGCTTATTTAATTGCAATTGCAATTGTCTTTGTTACGGTTCGTTTGATCGCAATGACTCGCTGTTTGTTCTTTGTTTACATGGCGCCAAAGTTTCTCTTATCATCCCAAGCTACAAGTGTATATTTATATTTCTTGCATTTCCAATCAGCCACTGGCGTTTTTGCGAATACTTGTACCTAAAAATAAAAGAATAGAATGCTTCGCACACTTCATGTTTTCTGCCTGCCTGCATTGTACGTGACTATGTAGAATTGCGATTTTAGCACGTCTCCCACACAAATACAAGGAGAACACTTCATGCAGTGGTGCTGTAGCATTTCATTTGCACTAGGAGAAGGTGTCAATTTCAATAAACAAAAAAAATATATATATGAAGGGTATTAAGAGCATTTGATACTCCCTGGGTGCAGAAAAAACAATAAATTGAGGCATTGGCGTATTTATTAGCGCCCTTTTTGCGCTTGTAAATATGTTTGAGAAGTAATTCGAGAAGCTTACAAAATAAAATACACGTTCAAGTAACACCGAGAATATCAAATAAGCAACCTAATAAAATATAAATCGGGGACTTACATATAAAGAGTTACTAAAATGCTCCAGATCTAATAATTGAAATTCTTTTCCAACCATTAAATTTGCATTTACCGTTATTCAAAGTGTGTTCAAAAAATAACGGGAATTTTTAAATTTCGAATTTTTCAAAAGTCCATTTGTCAAATATTTTTTTTTATTTGACAGCTTCCAAAAATAAATAGAACCTTGAAGGCCCGTCATTTTGACAAGCTTACGAGAAATCGGTTTAAGAGCCAAAGGCTATATCAAAAATCGAGTTTGAGAAGTGTTTTGAAAGAAGTTCTAATGAAAGGACAACAATTAGTGTAGAAGATTAAAAAATATTTTTTTTTTCAAAAAACGAAAATTCCCGTTATTTTTTGAACACACCTCATAGTCTAGTAACAACTCGAATTTTTAAGAATATATCACAATTGAAACTATATTTCCGCCCCTCATCTATAAAAAGTGCGCTCCACTACTCTCATTAAAATTTTTCGGGATTTCCCCTCCATAACCCACATTGTAAAATGTACCACAGAAGCAAACCAAATTTTTTTTATATTTTTTTTCTTAAATATTTTTAATTTTTATTAAAATTCTCCATATACACTATTAATTGCATAGCTGTTTATGGCCAACAACTTAACAACAAGCGACGTCACACGCTTCGTTCCACATCGTTGCATATGCCACAACAGCAGTGCGGCAACAGCTTCGTCCGAGATTCGGCGGTTGATTGTGTAACACTTTTAAATAGCCAAACAGCTACAACAACAGCGGCAGTTTGCAGTTGTTTCCACAGCTATTTTAACCATTTTTTATGGCCATAATTATTACTTCAACCACACAGGTGTCACACATACTCGTACAAGCAAAAAAGCTCATTAAATACTTAGACGATTTTGTTGACTGGCTTTGCATTGTTGTTTTTATTGTAGAAAATTTAAAAAAACATAAAGTAGCCTAACATTTTGACCAACTATTTTGCCTACAAAAACAGCAAAATAGCCAAAATACCAGTGAATTGACTTGCGCACTTTTTTGTTTGCGCTGCTCCGCGCCTGTTTGTGCTTTGACAGTTACTTCCAGGAGGCCAGCCATTTCAATTGTCTAACGAACAACAACACGGCATTGTCTTTGTGCGCCTAACATTGTTAAAGCGCGATTTGTTTCCTATAACCACGAAATGCTTACACTGGCTGGCTGGTAGTCTTATTGTTCGTGAGCCAAAGCAGCAGCGTGCAGCAGGAGGCGCAGTGTAAAAGCAAGCTTGTTAATTCCGTCAGCCCGTTTATCTCTCAACAAATGGCTGTCGCGATTACTTATCTACAACATTATTTTCTGTTTGCTGCGGCAATTATTGTTTTTATATTTTGTACGAGTACGTAGCTATCAGGTGCTGCTGCTGCTGCTGCTTGCCATTGCAATTGTCATTAATTGTGAATTTCAAACAACTCACACTGCGCTTTGCATCAAGCCGCGCTCGGTCGGTTTGCTCGTCGATTGTGCAAACGTGCGCATATAATTACAATGAATTATTTTTATTGCTGGCTCAATACTGTTTTTGTGCGGGGTTTTTATACTATTTTCATTTCATATATATTTTTTATCATTTTACGAACATATGTTGCTGCCAAAAGAGGCGGACAACTACAATACTCAAATCGTAGTCATAATTGATGTTGAAATTGCAACTACCGTTATGTTCGAAAGGCGATAGCTGTCAGCTTGAATTGTAATATCACGATAATTGTTGCTTGCTGGAAATAATTTCGGTTATTTTAAGGGAACTCAAAAAATTTTTTGAGAAAAAATATTTTTTTTAGTTCGAAAGCTGCCTTTATAGAGTAAACAAATAAAAAAAAATTTTGATATAAATTATTTATGCGTGTATTAAGGCTCCAGTATTTCGTGTAATATATTCCTCTATTCCTGTTATTTCATATTCTATCTCAAATAATAATGGTTTAATGAAAATCTTGCATGTCGGAGCTTAATTATAGCAATAATTTTTTTCTATATCAGGGTATAAAGTTCATTCACATTTCGGGTTTTGAAGGCTAATTCAGTAACTGATAAAATAATCTAAATCTCTGTATACTCAAAAAATATTTTTTGTTATAAAAATATTTCGCTTTTTCATATAAAATTCAAAAGGAAGCATAGGAAATTAGTAATATGAGCGCAATTAATTTAAATGCTGGCAATAATAATATCAAACAAATTATTTAATAAAAAAATTCGCAAATTTTGTATACTCATATAATGCGTATATAATTTTGTATATATATTTTTTTTTTATTTTATAGGTAAACAAACACTTAAAAAATGCACATACACATGTCTTTCATTCATTGAAACGTACAGCTCAATTTCGCATTTAATTCACTGATCAAAAGTTGTATCAACAATTGCGAAAAGTAACTAAAAATAAACGCAAATAAGTCAGCGTCGCATACGCCGTGTGTATTTATACTATATAAGATTGTATGCGAATGCTAAAAATAGCCACTCGGTTGATGACAATAGTAATTTGCTTCAATTTTATTGTATGCCAGCAATTCAATTAGATTTATTTAAACAAAAATTTTACTCAAGCAATTTTCAGGCAATGTCGAAGGAATGACTCTTGAAGCTTTATACTTTTTGCATTTTTTTTAGATTTGTGTATATATTATATGCTTACAAAGCAAATTCTATTCATAATTTATGGACTTGGAAAGGTAGACAACTTGAATTTTTATATAATTTGGTTTCACGCGTTTTTGTGAGAGATTCGAGGCTCATCGAAGTCCTTAAACAAATTCCATTCCCTAAATAGAACTTCAATCCTTGAGAAATGTTTTGAAACTCGATTTATTGTCATTATCAAATTTCAAATCTGAGGTTAAATTGAACGAATTTTCTCTAATTAATCAGAAATCCGATCAAAAAACACATATTCTGCAACATAAACTTGCATATGCTTGATCCAGAGCAATATTTCTAGGTTTGGATATATGTAATTGGCGTAGGTACCGCTTATCCGGTTACAGCCGAATCAATAATAGCGCTCCATTCGTCTCCTTTTCTCGCAATTTACTGCCAATTGGAAATATCAAGTGAACCAGGTCGCTCTCCATCTGATCTTTCCAACGGAGTGGAGGTCTTCCGCTTCCTTTGGTTCCACTTGCGGGTACTGCATGGAACACTGTCAAAGCTGGAGTGCTTTCATCTATTCGAGCAGCATTGGTTTATGAGCTATAAAAATTCATATTAAAAAAAAATTAAAATACAACATAAAATTTTACCTACCGCCATTGAATTGCCCTCAAAGATACCAGTCTCAATTACAAATTGCCTTAATTACTTCAATGGATATGTTAACAATAATACTAATGTTCGATTACATGAAATTACAGAAGTTCGTAGACAGCAGCGCTCAATGCACTTCACTGCATTACTTTGCCAATTATTGCATTGACATGCTATACGTATGTATGTAGAGAAATGTGAGCCACCATCCACTAAAGAGCAATTCAGTCCAACCAAAAATTTGTACAATACAAAGCAACATAAAGCATACTCCACGCTCTCACTTAACAGCGCTCACTACACCACCAGTCAACCAGCCAGCCAGCTATCCCGCAGCGCTACCACTTGAGCGATTTTTCATTGCAGTCACTCGCAGCCACTGGCAAGCATATTGCCCATTTCTCAAGCGCTTGTGTACCTATCTCTATCACTTGCCAACACATGCTGCTCAACGCTGATTTTTTAGGGCTTCTCCGGTATTGCTTGACTGGTACGCACAGCCTCTACAACAGTACAATATTACTTTATACCTGTGCGCGCGAGCGTAAACGCTATTCAGCGCTCTTCAGCACTTGGCTGAACGGCTGACAAGGTTGTCCAATCGGCCATGTTGTTTTGAGTGAGTGAAATTGCAATTTGATTTGATTTTTTACCTCCCGTGAAAGAAAGAAAATTTCTTTTGGCTGTCAACCTAGGTATGTGTTTGTGTGTTGTTAACTCGTAGTGTCTCGTATCTTTCGTCGTTGTTTACAGTTATAAACTGCAATAATTTCCCTTTCTTCAAGTACACATGTTTGTTGCTCGCCCTTGTCTTGCCGTCGTTGAACATACGTATATTTAATGCGTTTGTTTACATTTTAACAATCAATAATCTCATTTTCGACCTTCCGCGCGCTGCTGCTGCTGTCTGCTTAGTGTTGTTGATTTTATGCATTAGCTCCGCAACAAAATGTTTCATCTCACTTGTGTTGTTTGGGCTGACGATTTAATATTTCCATAATTAGAGATGTGGGCATTTCCGTGTGTTGTCGGCGGAAAAGTAGTGCGCGCTCTAATGAGACGATTTCTCCCGGAGTTTCGGAGTACTCACATACAAACAAACATATATATAAAGTTAGAGATGAAAGCATTTGTATTTTTTATTGCCTTTTTATACACTAATTAAAGCTTATTTGACTTCCGAATTTAATTTCGTTCAAAATTTGTGTTTTAATTTTCTTTCTCATGACTTCACTTTTGAACAGACATATATATGTACATACAACCATATATTGCTTGTTATTGTAACAACTATCGCTTGTTTGCTCTCATGCTCTTCTTCACCTGGAATATGTTTATATTTAAATATACTATATATTAATTATAAAATGTTGTTTATAATCTTTTCGTTAGTATAAACAACAGACGCCCATGGCCATATGCTGATTATTATAGTATTACTGAAAAGAGCTCTTAAAGATTATGCTAGGCAGATTCGTATTAGTCACATTGTTATTGTAAAATCAAAAACAAAAGTTTATAAATAGTTTGGTTAGGCGCGCACTTTTACTGAACAGATGTTTTTTTTTATATATATTTGGATTTTATAGTTTTTACATGTTTCAAGTCACGTATTCGTAATTTGCATATATTAGTGATTGAATGCGGTAACCTTTGTATTTGTTTAAAGGTGATCGATCATTCTAACGTTATTATATTCACTGCTAACTGTAAAGTAATGGTTTTTAATAGGGCTATTTGGAACCTGTTTGTTCTAAGGCATTTATATTTGAGCTCCATTTTTCATCTCACGCGAAGGGTTTAAGGTCTTGCAATTAACTTCTCAAATGATGAAATTAACTTATAGTTGCTTAGACCTTAGCTTATGCATGAACTCTCTTCTATCCGATTTGTAATATCACAAAAGCTTAGGGATGCCATAATGATCAATATGTAATAATATTGAGTTCGAAGCTCCAACAAGACTAATATTTAGTTAGTACTAATTAGTGATGTATTCTAAAGTCTCTCCTACCTCTACACTTATAGCTTTGCTCATTTAGACTGAGAAACTGTCATATTGTACATATTCTGATATGTAAGTATGTGTTCAAAAAATAACGGGAATTTTTAAATGACCAATTGTTCAAAAGACCAGATATAATTTTTTTATATTTTTTCTTGAAATTCTCGTACATACCCCTAGGTTAGGTTAAGTTTGTAGGCAGATCTCCGCAAAAACAGAAAATCTCACTTAGACCGCCTGGCGCTGTCCATTGTGATACCAATAAAACTCCCTGTGTATCAAAGACCTTTGAGATTCAGGAAAACGCTTGAAATCCGTTACAAATTTCTTATGACGGCTAATATCGATTCTAGCCAATTCGCTAGGATCGCCGAAAAGGGGCCTTCCGAGGTGTTTCAACCTCAGTCTGGCAAAAGCTGGGCAATGAAGAAGTAAATGCTTAGATGATACCACCTCGCCTTCCTTACCTACATACGTACCACTTAAGTATAATACAATTTTCAATAAAAGCCGCTAAGATTAGACGGGTTTTTATGAACTTGGCGATTTTTTTTTTTTTTTTTTTTTTCAATATTTCAATAATATATTTATTTATTGAATCTGCTTTGTTTAAAGCCTAACAATAAGTATTAAAATCTTAAATCTATTTACAACTAAGTAAGCTCAAGAATGTGTTTGAGCTTTTTGGCAGAACGTTGCTCTTTAGTAGGCAGGTAGATCTCTTCTTTTTAAACGAGTTTGATTGGAATGTACCAAGGCGTTTGCCAATGGGTTTGGATGTTCACGAAGTTTAGAAATATATTTCTTTCTGCTGTCCTCTATTTCCTTCTTTACCATAGGAATATCAAGATCCTTATGGATATTTTCATTACGCATGTACCATGGTGAACCCGTTATTGTTCTAAGCATTTTAGATTGGAATCTCTGAATTATATCAATGTTGGTTGCACAGGTCGTACCCCACAGTTGAATACCATACATCCAAATCGGTTTTATGATTGCATTGTATAACAGGACTTTGTTGTCTAGGCTAAATTTAGAATTTTTGTTTAGAAGCCAATTTAAATTTGCTGCTCTTAACTTCATGCAAGTTACTCTACTCGCTATATGTTTCCGCCACGTAAGCCTTCGATCCAGGTGAATCCCAAGATAAGTTACTTCATTCGCTTGGGGTACTCCCACATTGTTTATTTTAATTGTCCGACATGTTTCTGGCCTTAGAGAAAATGTAACATGCTTGCATTTTTGCTCATTAATTTTTATACGCCAGTTGGCTAGCCATTCTTCGACACAAGTTAAGTGCTCCTCTAATACTCTTGATGCTCTAATGGGGCATTTGTTTCGGCTTACTATGGCTGTGTCATCCGCAAAAGTGGATGTCAATACGTTGTTAGCTATTGGAAGGTCTGCTGTATATATTATGTACAGAGTGGGGCCTAATACACTGCCCTGAGGTACACCGGCCCTTATTGCTCGTTCTTCTGATATAAAATCTGCTACTTTGGCGATTTTTGTTTGTTAAAAGTTCGCACACTTCGTTGAATGTTCGTGAATTATTGGTCAAAAACAATACTGTAACACGATGGACCAGCCTATTCGACAAACATGACTCCGTGTGACTTTTGCCCGTTTCCAGAAATAAAGATAACCTGTCTATATTGTACGAGCTACGAGAAATCACTGAAAGAGCCAAAGGTTATCCTAAATCGAGTTTGCAAGGTGTTTAACGATCTGAACTACCGCTGACATAAGTGCATAATATCTAATGGATACAATTTTGAAGGCAATAAAATTAATGTAGACAAAAATAATTTGTAGTTTTTCAAAATTCGAAAATTCCCGTTATTTTTTGAACGCACCACGTACATTGCAATATGTCTTTAAAGTTGTATGTATGCAAATCTCCATGGTTAAGATGTCATTTTGAGATGCTGCAATGACACTTTCAACGCGCAATTAGCCACAGCAAATGTAACTAAATGCCAATAACAATAACAACAACAATAGCAATAACCATTAAAACAAGTGTTTGCTCATAAAGATTGCCGCAGTTAAATTGCAAATCATTGCATTTCATGGCAATATCGTGTATATATGGGTGTGTGTGTAATTGCTAGCTGCCGGGCATAAAATGCTAATATTCGAAGCGCAATTGTAGTTTTCCACCAGCAAGCAAGCAAGCAATTTTCCATTAAAGCTATTACAAGCTTAGCTGGCAATTCATGTTTTTTTTTTGTTTTCTCATATAATTAGTTTAGCAATAAATATTTAAATATTTATATGTGTATGTGTATGTGTGTTGGTATGTAAATATATAATTGCAAACTCGGTTTTGCTTGCAGTTTCAAGCGCATTCAATACAACAACAACATATATTAATTTTTGTTGTTGCAACTGTATATATGTATGTATGTGTGTCTGCGCAACAGTAAAAAGGTGAATTTACGCTGACAGGTACTGCCTGACGATGCGCAGAGAATATACTGACAAGCTATGCAAGCACACTTGTATTTTTAGGCCTGACGAAGGCGTCGCACCAAATCGCCAATACGAATTTTTTTAGGCGCATTTTTGTTTACTATTCATAAATCATTATGGATTCTGTGCTGCAATGCAATCGCACTCAAACATACACAACAACAACACAAGTTTGTACACTAACTTGTGAATGGCATGAATTTTAAGCATTTTAATGATTTTTTAATGCATAAGTTGTTGTTGTTGTTTTTTAGTTCCAATTTTTTTTTTTGTTTTTTTGCTTGCGATTAGTGAATTTTTTCAACCGTGTTGGAGTTGAAATTACAGTGCTGGCTGCGGCTGTGGTTGAAAGCAATAGTCAATACCACTGCCACCACCACAAACAACAGAACAACAACACCACCACCAACAACAACAACAACTACTGTTTGTATTGTGCTCAATATGTGCATTTCCCCCCGTTCAGCTCTCCCGCTGTTAGCTGTTGCTTCTTACATATCCTCTGTATGTGTTTGTTGCTGTTGTTGTTGTACTTATGTTGTACATTGTTGGCTGTTTGTATGTACATACGAGTTATGTATGTTACGTATGGGAAGTGAGTTTTCAAATTTTTCAACAGCATAGTAGTAAATGGCATGCATAAGCAGTGGAAAAAAATTCAGTTATGGTAAAGTGCTCTTGTGCTTCAAACACGAAGTCGGTTGCTTGGTTAGTCGATTGTGCGAGCAAAGGATTTTTTTTTATGTATTTTGTGGCTTCCATAACAATTTATGCTGATTTGTATGGTTTCGCATTGAAGTCAAATGTGTAATAAATAAATTAAAAATTAATAAATATTTAGTGTTTTGATGTTTGTATGTATGTGCTGTGTTTGTGAAAAGTGTGGAGGGTGAAAAAAAAAATAAAATAAAAATTGTAATTTTATTGGCAAAAAAATTAATACTGCAGTGTAAAAATATTTGTATTAAACAGTATATTGTTTAAAAAAATATTGCAAAAATTATAAAAGTGCTGCTGCGCCCAAATAATAAATTTTGCCAAGAATAAAACCAAAAAAAAGTGCTGAAAAATACCACAGCTTAAACACAAAGCAGCTATACTACATTTCGAAATCAACGCTTTAACCGTACATTTTTAGTCGCTGCTTAATGCTGCCATAGTCGAGAGCGCTAGTTAAACGCTCCCCGGCGTTTAAACACACACACACACATATATATAAGTGATTTAGATTTTGTGCGCTTGCGTTCACTCTCCGCATTCAGCGCTTTAAATTGCAGCTGAATTGTAAATGCTCAAGCAATTTTTGAGTAGTTCCGCTCACACACACACACACACAGCCAAACAGCGGCGCATAACCAATACATACACACGTTAATCACACAAAGTGCAATTCTATTGTATGCTAGCGTATTGAGCGTATGGAAAAAGAGCATATTGGGGAGAGAGCGCAAAAATAAAGAAAGAAACAATTTGAAACGCGTTTTGTACGATACAGACGAAAAAGAAGAGGAAGCACCAGCAATAGCAACAGAAAAGTAGCACCAACCAACTAGCTGAGTTTATGTAGTAAAACGATTTTTTGCTGTCGAAAGATTTTTTAAAGCAAAATTATATATAGTATATACAGCTATTACACGCAATAAAAATATCATAAAAATCCAGAAAAGTTGGAGTTGTGCGTCGAAAAAGTGAAAAGTGCACGAGATAATTTACGTGAAAACGTAAAAATAAGCAGCTGTGGGCAGTAGCAGGCTTAACGAGACAACGTGTGTGTGAATGGAAGTGTGTGGAAACATTTAGAATAATGCGTGGCAAATTTTAGTTGAAAAAATTGTGTAAAGAATTGTGAAATTAATGTGATTGGCTTTTTTATAAGCAGAAAGTGCTGAAAAATTTATACCGAGTGTAGCGAAAAAAAATTAATACTTTCACAAATAAAACACGACTGCAATTATACGAACACACATATCAATTACAAAAACTTAAAAAAATAAAAAATAAAATTTTATTACAATTTTTCAAACCAAAAAAACGCAATACAAGTGATAATATAACGCCTAACAACGAATACAAGCGACCCCTCCCCGAAATTGTTTATATAAAAAAAGCAAATACACACACACTCACTCGCTATAAATCTCAAAATTCAAAAAACCAAAAAAAGAAATTGTAGCAAAAAGCAAGAAAAATCAAGTGTGTATCCCAAAGTCGTAGTCGTACAGACAAATACAAACCATCAACGTAGAATACATAGGTGAGAACAGTGGCTGGCATTCGTACAAGGTAGAGTGGTGGGAGCGCAGCACAATTGCACTTGCACAGCGCCGTTAAGTTGGCGCATTTTCGCAGCCGCAATCAAAATCTCCAAAAATCCGCTAGAGCATAGCACAGTGGTGTAGGCACCAGCAGTAGCAGCAGCTTTAGTCACCCCCAGCTACTAGTAGCCACAGCCGCCAGTAATACTACAAACAAAACGGTATAACACCTCCCGAAAATAGAGCCACTTGTGTCTAAAGCACTTCGGTTCAACGCTTGTCGCCTTGTTTGTCTACAACACGACCTCCCACAACACACACACCTAAAACCGCTTGTGCGGCCACACAGTCGGTATAAACCAAATAAATGCAGTTACAAGGTGTAATTTAATTGCTTTTTGTGCACGCAAGAAATACATAGAAATACAAAAACAAAAACAAATACGCCAATTAGCTAGCTGTTGCCGCGCAGAAGAGAACAAACTTAGAAAATCAAATATACATAATATTCATTGCCAGCAACTGCCACTTAACTGTATATTAGCATCGGTTAGCGTCAAAGCGATGAAAACCGAGTCAACGAACAGCAATAAAATGGCTTTCGATATGTATCCAAGTATTTCAGGGAAACAAGATCCCGTACGCGAAGTGGTTATGAAGTATATCGACTATTTTTTGCCAGAGTGAGTATCGTCTATTATTTTATACCCTGCTTCAAATAAATATATTTGGAAAATATTAGAAATTTTTAAATTTGCCCAGATTATTACAGAGGTATCCTCAACCTTTGCAGTATATATGCAAGAAAAGTAGAGAAAGTAAAGCTTAGACCCATATTTGTGCACCTATTTTTTATATAATCCGTGAATATTGTCTGAATTAAACGATTTCAGCTTTTATATTTAACTGACATAATTCGCGAGTTCTAAATATAAATGCTGTTCCTTGTAATGTGATAAGCTGTTGTAATATAATATAAGTGAAATAGGTCACAAAAGAGTAAAAATAAAGTTATTGATTAACACTTTTCTTCCATATATAAATGCAATGAATGTGAATAATGTTGAAATACATACTTCCGAATGTGGTTCCATGAGTCACTTTGTTTTTCCAAAAATCATCAAAATCTTCACTCCAAATTTTATATATTATTCCAATTATTTTATTATGTGTGTTTCATTACATACTTGTTTCATATCCTAATAGCTTGAAATATCATGTAGGACAACGTCTGTCGGGCCCGCTTGTATATATAAAAATATATACATATGTGTATTTTTTTGTTTTATATGATTTCAACTGATAATAGCTTTCCCTTTAAACTATTGATAACTCTAAGCTCTCCTCTGTTAAATACAACTGAGAAGAGGTATGATTCTATTTACTTTTGTTTCATTTACAGCTTGTTGCCACTTCATAGAATAAATATTTTCTCCACTTAACATTCCATAGGTCTGCCGCCAGTCTATGGTTGTTGCATTGCTTTGTGTGTCAACAAGGTGGAAAAGGTAATGCTTTGTTTACCGTATTAAAGGCATAACTTACGGTAAATGGGCTAAAACAAAGGAATCTCACAGTTACAAAGAAATCTATAAAAATCAGCTGAAACAAATGCATACAATTTGTGCTGAGAAGTCTCATAAACGTTTTATGCAATGAAGGAAAAAAATTGCCAATACAGTGGAACTTGTCTAACTCAAATCACCATAATCCACAAAAAAAATTTCGAGTTAGAGAGACTTCGAGTTATCTCATGCCTTTGTTACACGATTTAGGAAATCTATAAGTGTAATATCATATTTTTTGTTCGTCTCCATACGAATACAGGGACTCCTTTAAAATTATTCCTTGATAGTAAAATTTAAAATTTTATATTATGCCCAGGTCGAAAATTCCGATTTATGGAAGGAAATTTGTATGAAATTTGACTTCTATTGCCAATTTAAGAGTTCGAGTTATGGAGAACTTCGACTTATAGAAGTTTGAGTTTTATTGCAACCCCATTAATTTAATTAATCAATAGGCATCTTTAGTTGTATCTTTAAATTTTATACATATAAGCTTGATCATATTTTAGAGTTTTTCGTAACATACATACATATATGCCGCAATTAATACTAATATTTTTCAAAAAGCTTATATTCGAACTTCGAAATCAAATATGTATACCAATTTTGGAGGCTAACTTCGAAAATCCGAGAATACGCTTCTTTTTACTTATGACTCAATCTTCCGGAAAAATGGTTTTATCTAATACACAGAAAAAAAACGTCGAATTTCCTGTATAGTGTCTTTACTTTCTTGGAATATATAAAAATTCGTTGGGATTTACTAAGAACCGTCACGTGATCGGTATAGTTGATCCCTCAATGGACATAAGTTCAAATAATATCACGCTCCAAAGATTGCTAGTAAGTGTTTCATCAGTTCTTCTATTTTTTCTAAGCCATTCCGAAAAGTATAGTGGAAGATTGAGTTAGTTTTACGGTAAGAAAAAATTATAAAACGTTTTTTTAGTCTAGTTTATATATCTTTCTTAATTTCACGAGCTAGCAATGAACTTGGTATTTACTTCTTAGGCGAACTTAAAACATTTATAATGATTTAAAAAACAAAATTTTGATAAAATGGTCCTATTCTTTCCTATAGAGCAAGTAGTCTGTTCGCTGTTTGTAGCTCAGTTCAGGGTTGGCCTACATATTATATTTGAAGAATTTCATACTCAAACAAGTCAAACTTAACCTAACTTTTTTTTGTTGTCTTCAAAATACAATTTTATTTGAATTACCTGCTTCTCCGTGTGTTTATTAACTAATGTTAATTTATTTTAAATCCAAATTAAATATTACACATTTCAAACGCATTGGTATTTAATCTTCATTTCGTCACAAAAAGCATTTGCGAATGTTACAAGTCGCATTGCATACATAAAAATTTATTTGATTAGGTTTGTGCGGCCGCATGTAAGTACTAAGTATGTACTCAGTGCTGTGGCGGAAAACCAGGTCATGAACAACACACAGTGTCTCGCACAAAACAAGTTTATGTTGTGCTGCAGTTGAACAAACTTTTACTATGTTTTATTGCTTGCTGCTGTTGCTGCTGCTGCAGTGCGCACAAACTAGAAGCCGCGACAAACGATAGTCATTGCTGCTAAACGCATGCAATGTACATATTTAATGTAATGTATGGTATGTGCCTAAGTTACAAGCGCGCATGCATGTATATTAAAAAAAAAAAAACCTTGTATTTATTTTCGCTGATATATGGCACAGCCATACGCTACAAATACATATATATAATATGTGCCTCTGTGTATATGAGTTTCTGCAATTTGTTGTTAAAAACGCTATTTTATGAGGCGATTTCTTTGCAACTTCTTTGTTTCACTTTTTAATTGATTGCAAAAATTTATTATGGAAGCTTCTACGAAGCGATGCGCTCGCAGGTGAAATTCGGTTGCATTTCATTTAATTATTTAAAATAAAGAAAATTATATACTCATACTTGAGACTGAGTGCATATAGTATGAATGTATGTTTGTATATAAGCATGTAGCACAGTGTCACGCTTACTACTCGCAGACGTTCTGGCCATTTAATCCCCAGAAAGTCAATATACAAACATAAATTCATATATTATATGTATGTATATAGATATATGTATGTAAGTATTTTGCTTCTTTGTCTCTTGCTTTTGTGCGTAAAGTGGCGTGAAAAATTCTCAACGCCCACACAACGCTGAAAATCGCATAGCATGCATGCATAACAATCTGCAGCATCACATGCAGTCATAATTGCGTACATATTGCATACAAATGTTGCTACACATGTGTATAGCTACATTATTGGTAAGGCAGTGTTTTGTACACAAACTGTAAATCTGTTGTGCGTAGTGTTGTTGTTTTATTTTTTCCAACATACACCGTATTTGGTCATACACAGCACTGCAGCATCCGCATAAATAGCAAGCCGTGGCGTACTCGTTTGCCCTAGCGGCACATGACAACAAATGAATCCTGTTCACTTAATCTTCAACGCTTCACTTGTCCCTCCGTTACACCACTTTTCATTACAAGCATTGATTTTGTGCATTTTTTGTTTGCCGTTCTGCTGCATTTGTTTTTAAGCTGCCTCTGAGCGTCAAGCCAGCGCTTAAAGCATTTCCACTGCATCAAGCACTCTAATTCATGCATTGCAACCGCAACTTAATGCTTTCATTGCGAAATTATTTACATGCGTGTATTTCACAATTTTTTCACATTCTTTCCCCACTTTATCTATAGAAAATTCTTCGCTTCAAGCGCTTCATTGCGCAATGAAATCTGTTTTGAAAATCGGTGTTATTTTAAATTATGCCGCAATGTTGCAATTTTGCTGAGCGGCTGTTGCTAAGCTCTACTTCGTCGTTGACGTTGTTTATTCTTCTTTAGCAACGCTGTTTATTTGCGTTCGCCTTCGTCTGGTATATTCGCTGATTAATGTTTTCCGCACCGGAAGTGTTCAGTTCGACGCTGCTTTAAATTGCTGCGGCTGCCTTAACAATTGAAGGCGAGCTGATTAATCGGAAGAATTTCTGCAGTTCATTGTTTAAGTGGATAATAAGGTGATTATAATGTGGCGAATTGTGTGGTTTTCTCGGGAAGATTAAGATGTTGCCGATAAGTGTGGGACTAACCAGAAGAAAGGCGAATTCTTCTTATTAATAAAGTAAATTTTGTAAATTCTTGCTGACGTTAATGATATGTAAATTAAACCGATTAACTGACACATGTTAATCTGACAGTAGCGAGGTGGAATTGACGTGAAAGCAATTAATAGCACAGACACGTGATACAATTAACCTTACGTTAATTTATAAATAAAAAAGTAATATTTATTTATTTAATTTTAAAAATAAATTATTAATATTTATTCATTTAATTTGAATATATTTTTAATGTGATAAACAAACAAAAATAAATTATTTTATTTATAAATTTTCCAAATTTTTTAATTAAATATTTATTCATTTTAATTAAACTAATTACGTTAATTAATTTTCTAAATAGTATAACGTTACTGTTGAGCTTTTTCGTAACAGTTCCCACCACACTGTGGTGTACATAACCGGAACAGATCGGATTTTTATTAGACAAAGAACAGTCAAATCTGCAGTATTCTTCAAAATTATTTGGAAATCTTTCACTACAAAAACACCAACAACAATAGCTTTTTATTCAAAGCGATAAGGAAGCCATAACGTCGTTTTCTCCGACTCCTCTTTTTTATTCAAAATTCTAGGAATCGAAAACCACAGTATTCGCAAAATTTTGAGTCTCAAATCAAACAAAAAAATTAAAAAAATACCAACTTAATTGCATCTAACTTCCGGATGTGCTTTCTGAACCAAGCTTTCATAAGAAGCTGTTATTGAGACTACTAGTAGTTTCAATAGCTTGATATTTCCGCCGTGGAATGTCAATTCGGTAGCATTCTCGTAATTATTTGGGAATGTTTTCTGGAATCGAAAACCACAAAAAAAATTCCTACTTGAATGCTTATAACTTCCAGAAAGCTTAAAGCTTTCATTAAAAACTTTTACAAGCTTTATTGCTTATTATTTCCAAAAGAGCTTTCTCAACAAAAGCTGTCATCAAAAGCTGTTACAGAAACGACTTAATTGCTTTCAATTGAATAATATCTCAAAATAACGCTTATCTATCAGCGTGTCTAAAAATAGCGCACAACAAAACTTTTTTATTTTATTTATTTATTCATTTTTTTAAATAATAAAAAATAATTTGTCGTTAATGTTCAATAAACACGAATTCGAATATTTTTTATTTATTTCAATAATTGCCCGTTTCCACTATTATATTTTATTTTGATTGCTTCCCAATTAAAAAGGTTGAATTGTGTGCAACTTGAGCATGTAAGCGCTTACAATGTTGCGACTTACAAGTTACAAGCTGGAAATTTCTAATTTAAAAAAGCTGCCGGCATTTAACGGGCGATGCTCTTTGCAAGCCACAAGCAAAGCTCTGTAATAAATATAATATGAAGACCCACTTTGCAGTTGGCATTTCACTTACTTACATACATATGTATGTATGTTTGTATGTATGTTTGTATGTTTAACAACAACTTTCAATGCGTAATTAGCACACATGTCAATTGTCAATCGATCTTTGGTAAATCGCTTTGATGGCACAACAGGCGCCAACACAAATTTCCTATAAACATACTTGCTGTTGTTGTTGTGGACAAAGCGCACAAACTGGCCTGACTTTCAAGCATTTGTGGATTGCGCTTGAGTTTTCCTTCAGTTTTGCTGCATGAGTTTGATATTTTTTCAGCTTTTTTCTAGTTCAGCTTCATATATATTTGTAGCGCCAACAAACATGTTGAGACGCCTGCTTGTCATTTATTTGTCAGTTTAAAATTAAGCGTCTGATAGCGCTATGTGCTTAGTTTAAAATTTCCTTTGCAATTTGCAGTCTGTGGCGCTTTCATGTCATGTTAAGCTGGTCAGCAGTGGCATAAACGAAAATCGCCAGTGATTTTGTTGTTGTTGCTGCCGGTTAGTAGTTGCTTGTGCTATTAGCTTGTCTGTTTGATTAACTTGCGCGCTCAGTTTAGCAAATTATCTATTGCGCCAGCTCGACCCAATTTTTTTGGACAACTTAATATGTCATTACTTGGAAGCTTTAATTTTTTGCATGGAAATATTATATTTCATGTGGTTTTTGAGGTTTTAGCGAAGTCATTTTATGGGAATTAAAAAAAAGTATGATAAAATAGTGTTCAGTGTAGACAAATATACAAATTCAATTTGTGAGAACACATTCCCTGCAAAAACACAATCAAAAACCAAGCCCACGAAACACGAAAATTCTATATCTCTAAAGCTCCGAAGTTTTGTCTTATACGAGTAGACACAAATCTGAAACGCTGTCTTTGCAAAAAAAAAAAACAAAATTTTACCGTTTCTGCAAATAAGAAGTGTGTTCAAAAAATAACGGGAATTTTTCAAAAAATTTTCGAATTGTCCACAAGTCTAATTTTCTTTGCTTGTGCGTGAATTCATGGTAAAAAACAATACTGTAACTCTGGAACGTTGCCACAGCCTCCAAAGAGAACTCAACAAAGGAACTCATTAGATATTGATTTTATTTTAGAAGTGTTCCGACGATTTGAAGAATCGCATGCATAAGTGCATACGTGGAATGGGGAATACTTTAAAGGCGACAACATTAATGTAGAAAAATGAATAAAAATATTTTTTTCAAAAAACCAAAATTCCCGTTATTTTTTGAACATACCTTGTATATAAAATTATGCATGTAGCTTTCAATATTTGTTCGTTGGCTGCCTGTGTCATTCATTAAACTTTGTTTTACCTCATTTTTGGGCAAACAAAAAAACAATGCAAATGTCCTGCTACTTTTCTGTGTGTCACTGGTAAATATTTGAATACGAAGAATGAGACAAAACGTGCGAAAAAGCAGGCAAATGACTACAAATCAGAAATATTGCAATCTACATATTTTCGTTAATTTGTTTACACAAATCAATAATACTTTCTATCACTACACTATCTG
Organism: Zeugodacus cucurbitae; assembly: GCF_028554725.1. Lineage (NCBI taxonomy): Eukaryota > Metazoa > Arthropoda > Insecta > Diptera > Tephritidae > Zeugodacus > Zeugodacus cucurbitae. Next base: position 5,619,447 of record NC_071668.1, read on the forward strand.
TGTCACATTATTATTATTCTTTTTTTTTTGAAAAATATGCGGTTCAAAAACCGGAATTATCGCTTTGTTTTTTTTTTTTGCATACGATGTCATAGGTGAAATTATAGGTGATACGATTTCTTGACGTAGTTTACACACTCTTGCCGCTGGGCGCTCGCTTTTGCCTAATCGCTGTGATCACTGTGATCACGTGAACATCGCGCGGACACCCAGCGTAGTCTAATGAGTTTTTAAATAGTGTACAAATAATAAACAAAATACACAATACTGATTAGTTAGTAAATATTGAGGACAATATTGTATAGGTTATGTATGTAGAAAACTGGTTTTGAGCTGCGCCCAACTTAAGCAAACTATAAAAATTAAATTCATTAATCAACGGCAATTAAAAATGTTTTACATTGGAGTGCTAAACCAAATATTGATAATTAAAATCAAAATCATTTTTTTCTGGTGTTCTACTGAAAAATATTTATTTTTTTAGAAAAAGCTCAAAGAAGATCTTGAAAGTATGTTCAACAATCGTTGATGATTCCACAACCAGATTTGCTCTCTAATCACTTGTTACACACCCACTCTTTTATTTACTGTTAAAATTTATAAAAAAACATTTTCAAAACTTTTTTTCCAAAATTTTTTTGTTTACAAATTATTTTTTTCCCAAATTTTTTTGTTTCAAAATATTTTCTTTTTTTTAATTTTTTTTCCAATTTTTTTTTCAAAATATTTTTTTTTATTCAAAATATTTTTCTTTCAAATTTTTTTTTTTTCAAACAAATATTTATTTTTTTTTTTCAAAATTTGTTTATTTGTCAAAATCTTTGTTTTACATTTTTTTTTGCCAAAAACTCATAACCATATGCCAGACAACCTCCGTCCTTTTCCTTAAATACTGTACACAAATTGTATAAAATACGATTTTCTCCTCATTCGAAATAAAGTAAACAAACCGTAAAAAGCAAAAATAAATAATTAACACTATACAAACGAAGTCAAAACAAGCATAACACACCATAATATGGTCCGCTTTTTGTTTTGGCTTTTCGCTGTTTGGCTGGCTGGCTGTCTGAGTTGTTTGGCTGGGCTCTGGCTGTCTGACATCATTGCTAAATATTGCTGGTTGGTCTCAGTTGAACCTTAATAAACTTGACAACATTCGATCGTGCCGTGCTATGGCATATACAAATATGTGTATATCAGTATATATGTCTGTTTAACATTCGCAAATATGGTTCACCAATGGTGGTGATAATAACAATCGCTAAAACGTCAGACAATTAACGCGCGTTCAGTAATATGAGTTTCAACGTTATCGCATAAGCCGCCGAATATGGTTCGAATGTAGAATAACTAATACCGGCAAAGCCATAAACGTTCATTAGGACTGTAATTAACGCCATTAGAAATATTGTTTTGTTTTGCCATTTGTTACAATTTTTTTGTTTTTCTTTTTCAGAGATAAGCTTTTAGCTGACTTTGACAAATTTTTTATTTTTTATATTTTTGCTGGAAAATAGATTATTTCGCTGTTGAGTATCAATAAATTGAATTTTGATTAGAAAAAAATTGAGATTAGGTAAGCCGAAATCATATTAAACAGCAAAATGTTTACAAAATTTAAGTTTCTTATTTTTGTTATTTCTGAAACTTTCGCAAGAAATTGATTTTAAGCTATTACTTTCGTTATTGCGTATAATTATTGAGCAAAAATATCAACAACTGATGTGTTATATCATCTTGCGCTCAATTTATTCTGCCATAATTTTTTTTTTCAAATTTTTCCTAATTTTTCTATTATGATTTCCGCGCTATTGTCGCTAAACATTTAAATACACTTTCCGCACATACATTCTTATGTTTGTATGTTTGTTTGTGTATTCCACAAGCTACAAATCGCCGAAATGCCATTCTCTAGCCCACACTTTCTTCTTTTGGCGCTTCTTTTATGACTTCCATTTCCATATTAGTGATGACGTCTGCGTACACAGTCGATTAAGTTAAAGTGTCCACAATAATAACAAAAACAACACATGGCGATTGACATGTTTAGCATTTCGCAGTGATTTCCAGGAAATGAAGGCAATCACACCTCTCTCTCTGTTTGTGACGGCAAAAGAATGTGTAGACATAAACAGAAGTTCGGACGCTTGTATGTATAGTTGTTTATGTACGAAAACAATTTTTGCTTTAAGTTTGAGTTATGCAAATATATATTTTTAATAATAAAAAATAGACAAAAAATAAAAATAAAATAAAAAAATGAGTTTAATTTTATTTTGCTAATCAAAACTGTCGCACTGAAATTCTATAAGGTGACAATAAATTTGACACATAAAAAATAATGAAATATGCAAAAACAAACGTGCATATAAATAAAATTAACGAAAAGACACAACAAAAAATTATACAACAATTATTCATTCTAAGCAAAGCGAGCAATAAAAATTTGCATGCAAATAAATATACACAAATAAAAACACTGTGTGAAGCAAAAAACAAAATGAGAAAAAAAAATAAAATAAAATGAAAAAATAAAAACATTAAAAATAAATAAAGCAAATAACAATAAATAAATCCATAAAAACTCGCAAGTGTTCAAAATAACAATTGACATTTAACTCAAATAAGCTTGAAATTAGTCCATAAGCTGCTCAAAATTCCAATAACGCTTAGTATTACTTAATATTTATGTAAGCGTCGTTTTATAAACAAAACGCGACAGTTGTTCGAAGTCAAGCTGTATTTTTGTTTTTATGACAAAATAATGATTGCACTCAGTAATTCAATATTTATTTAAAAAAAGTTAACATTAATTAGAAAGATTAGATATTTTTTTTTGTTTGTCTTCGAAACTGTTCTGAAACTTTATTTATAAAGCTGTTTATGCAATGTTTAGTCATACCGCTTTATAAAATTTTATATTTGAAAACTTAAGAACTAACTTTAAAAATTGAATAGAGGGAAATCTAATGATTTTTTTTAAATCCTTGAGAGAATTCTTTATTTGACCCTTGTGTTGCCACCCGGGTACCCACCGGAGTGTATTTTGTTGAATAATATTTTTTTTTAAAAATATAGGCTAAAATCCTCTTGGATCCCCATGGTTTAATCGATTATCTAGCGAATTGTCCATTATACATAGTTTAAATTTTTTTCTAACCTCAGAAATGTTACATTTGATAATAAGAACACGTCTCAGCCTCCCGGGTACCCCGATAGAAGTACGGCGCAGTTCGTGTAATACATTATGATTATAATTTTATTTTATATCTGAAAGGAGTAATATCCTGAAGTACAAACCAATTCAGAGAACGATCTGTTTCCCCACCACTCGAATTCCACGGAACTGGCCTTCGCAGAATCGGGAAATTTACGTTAGAGCAGCGCGCGTTTTATTCCTGATTTAGGCCTATGAAGGTGTCTGTACATTATTTATATGGTACTTTCAAGCAGAAATACCTTTCTAATATGTCAATAAATAGATCCTGATAGAATGCACTCAATTATTTTTACGTATAACGCACTTATACGCTCGAATTTGCGTACGGGTACCCTGGGTAGCAGACAGTGTGATTTTTTTGAGGTGGCAACACAAGGGTTAAACAAAGTATACTTATTTAATTTTTTAACTTTTTGGCTTTGAAATAATTGTTTGAGGAACATGCAAATTATGTCTTCAACCTTGAAGAGCTTTTAGGGGACCAAATGAAATCTCAAAGAAGAAGAAGAAAAATTCTCATTATCTATGATCGTAGGATATAAAAGCTTCCATTAAGAATATTTTAGTATAATAGTTCAAACCGTCCGTAGAAGCAAAGAAAAAATGAGAAATGAAACTCATATCAAAAAATTAAAAATAGTCTAACGATTTATAAATAATTGTATTTGATCGTGATTTTGAGTTAGATTAAGAATATTTCAAATATATTAAAGTTTACTTTAATTACAACAAAATATCGATCCTGGCAACCCAGCGTTGTGAGAGACACGGGAGTGAGAAGCGGCCAACTCGTCTCTACGGGAAAAATCCGAATGGCAATGATATCTACGTTAGCATTCGGTAGAAGCGGGCGGTGAAATTTCAATTTCATTTCATTGAAGTCTCATAAGATAGGTCGTATCGGCTCTCACCGTCAGGGGTTTACGTCGTTCAGTGTTTGAACTATAATACATATGGGTAATAACGGTTTTTTATACGTGGGGTTTTCAATGATAAAACACATTTAACGGTATAGTATATTATGACAGATGTCACTTGATTTGTACTTAATTTGGTCTACCATTTCATAATGAACTGACTTACTCCGGACCAATGTTTATTGGTAACATACGCCCATAATTGCTGCATAAAATGGTCGAAAATTGGGCATATTGGCTCAAGCCAGCCGCGACGGCGATCATTTGTTTGAAATCATTTTTAAAACATAATGGCAAACTTCTCTTCTTAACTGGCGTAGAAACCGCTTACGCGGTTATAGCCGAGTCCACAACAGTGCGCCACGCATCTCTCCTTTTGGCGGTTTGGCGCCAATTGGTAATACCAAGTGAAGACAGGTCCTTCTCCACCTGGTCCTTCCACCGGAGTGGAGGTCTCCCTCTTCCTCGGCTTCCACCAGCGGGTACTGCATCGAAAACTTTCAGAGCTGGGGCACTTTCATCCATTCGAACAACATGACCCAGCCAGCGTAGCCGCTGTCTTTTTATTCGCTGGACTATGTCTATGTCGTCGAACAACACATACAGCTTATCATTCCATCTTCTGCGGTATTCGCCGTTGCCAATGTTTAAGGGACCGTAAATCTTCCGCAAAACCTTTCTCTCGAAAACTCCTAGTGCCGTCTCATCGGATGTTGACACCGTCCACGCTTCTGCACCATAAAGTAGGACGGGAATGATGAGGGACTTGTAGAGTTTAGTTTTTGTTCGTCGAGAGAGGACTTTACTTTTCAATTGCCTACTCAGTCCATAGTAGCACCTGTTGGCAAGAGTGATTCTGCGTTGGATTTCAAGGCTGACATTATTATCGGTGTTAATGTTGGTTCCTAGGTATACGAAATTATCTACAACTTCAAAGTTATGACTGTCAACAGTGACGTGGGAGCCAAGACGCGAATGCGCTGACTGTTTGTTTGATGACAGGAGATATTTCGTCTTGTCCTCGTTCACCACCAGACCCATTCGCTTCGCTTCCTTATCCAGGCGGGAAAAAGCAGAACTAACGGCGCGGGTGTTGTTTCCGATGATATCAATATCATCGGCGTACGCCAGGAGCTGTACACTCTTGTAGAAGATTGTACCTTCTCTATTTAGCTCTGCAGCTCTTATAATTTTCTCCAGCATCAAGTTAAAGAAGTCGCACGATAGCGAGTCACCTTGTCTGAAACCTCGCTTGGTATCGAACGGCTCGGAGAGGTCCTTCCCGATCCTGACGGAGCTTTTGGTGTTGCTCAACGTCAACTTACACAGCCGTATTAGTTTTGCGGGGATACCAAATTCAGACATCGCGGCATAAAGGCAGCTCCTTTTCGTGCTGTCGAAAGCAGCTTTAAAGTCGACAAATAGATGGTGTGTGTCGATCCTTTTTTCACGGGTCTTCTCCAAGATTTGGCGCATGGTGAATATCTGGTCAGTTGTTGATTTTCCAGGTCTAAAGCCACACTGATAAGGTCCAATCAGTTTGTTGACGGTGGGCTTTAGTCTTTCACACAGTACGGTCGATAGAACCTTATAAGCGATGTTAAGGAGGCTTATCCCACGATAGTTGGCGCAGATTGTGGGGTCTCCCTTTTTGTGGATTGGGCAGAGTACACTGAGATTCCAATCGTCGGGCATGCTTTCTTCCGACCATATTTCGCAAAGAAGCTGATGCATGCACCTTATCAGCTCTTCGCCGCCGTATTTGAATAGCTCGGCCGGCAATCCATCGGCCCCCGCCGCCTTGTTGTTCTTCAAGCGGGTAATTGCTATTCTAATTTCTTCACGGTCGGGCAATGGAACATCTGTTCCATCGTCGTCGATTGGGGAATCGGGTTCGCCATCTCCTGGTGTTGTACTTTCACTGCCATTCAGCAGGCTGGAGAAGTGTTCCCTCCACAAACACAGTATACTCTGGTCATCAACCACTAGATCACCGCTGGGGGTCCTACAGGAGTGTGCTCCGGTCTTGAAACCTTCAGTTAGTCGCCGGATCTTTTCGTAAAATTTTCGAGCATTACCCCTGTCGGCCAGCTTGTCAAGCTCTTCATACTCACGCATTTCTGCCTCTTTCTTTCTTTTTCTGCAAATGCGTCTCGCTTCCCTCTTCAGCTCTCGGTATCTTTCCCATCCCGCTCGTGTTGCGGTCGATCGCAACATTGCGAGGTAGGCAGTCTGTTTTCTCTCCACTGCGAGACGACAATCCTCATCATACCAGCTGTTTTTTTGGCTTTTCCGAAAGCCAATGGTTTCGGTTGCAGCTGTACGTAAGGAGTTTGATATGCCGTCCCACAGCTCCCTTATACCGAGATGCTGAATGAGAATGGCAAACACCTATATTTATAATAAAGCTAAATTCAACATCAATGTCATGACCATTAAATTAAATGCATTTTATTTCTTCTTGAAAACCGCATGTCTAAAAATAACACCCTTTATTATATAGGTATATTATAATCAATTGACTACCAAGTAATTAAATTCGATTTGTTTTATATTCCTTGTAAAAACTTTAACTTTCCAATAACAAACTCTTAAATAATAATCACACTTTTCCAGCAATTTAATATTAACATCATTTATGCTATTTATATGCCACGAGCTTTAACTTAAAATAATAATTGTAGCATTCATACAGCAACAATAATTGATATATATTATATATATTCATTCACGCGACTATATTTGCATAAATGAAATCATGAAAATTAAAGTATTTATGTAAATAGTCAACAACAATGTTTATAGATTGAACTGTATGCGCTTGACGACAATGCAATATCCATGGCAGTGCAAAAACAAAAAAAAAAAGCGAAAGTATCGATGTTGGCTTGGTTTTTGCGGTCAGCTGTTGATTGGCGACAGGCGAATGATTTTTAGTTTTACAACCGCTGTGCAGTATTAACTGTGCTGAAGGCCACCCGCGGCAGCCCACCGACTATTGAGCGGGTCAATAACCCAGCGTATACGTACATAATTAATGCGGCCGATTGTGCATTGATGTGGAGGACGAGTCAGCGAGTCACCGCAAAAAGAAATGTATCGCCAGCTCACAGTAGACACATTGTTTATATGTCTGAAAGTAAATAAATCCCATTCAATTATGAAGTTTTTTTTTGGTTTCAGTGAAGCTTTATACAGCGAACAGCTGTTTTGTGACATTCGCTGTCACTTTTTCGTTAAAAGTATGGAATTCCCTTTTTTGATGGAAATTTTTTGCTATTTTCGAAAAATTTACAACAAAAATAATGTAAAATATTAATTAAATTAAAGTGCAGAAAAAGTGTGTGACTTATGCCTGTCAGCGTTGTTCTCTGCGCCTTGTTTACTCATCCGCAATTTGTAGGCAGCTGTAAAAGCTCTCAGGCAGACCTTGAGCTGAAATCAGAATGCGTTCGCAGTTTTTCGCACTTATTGCGTTGCAATCAGAAATTGTGACTGTTCATAGCTTGCAACCGCGCTGATAGCCATAAACTGCTGCCGGTAAACACTTTCAGTATGAATTTAATTTCACTTTTATAATTATTGCCCGCATGCATTTTGTATTTATCCAAAATTTAATTGCCCACTCATCATTCGACGTTTTCGCTGGTTTTCATAGCGGAAGTTGAAAATAAAACACATATCGCGATTGTAAACGAAACAAATTTGACTTTTATAAAGCGGCAACACGTAATGCATGTTTACAGAAGACGCTGTAAGGTGGGGCATCTGTCGCTTAAGTGCATGCATACTTTGGTGTTTCGCCTCTGGGTGAACACCCAATTTTGTGTCGAATTTAATTCACACCTCATGTAAATATTTATTTTGATTTTAAATATAGACGTTTTATATAGCCATAACGGATTTATGTTTTTGTTTTTGCCACTAAAAGTTGATTGAAAAGGAAGTCGACGAAATTAAAAGCACAAATTGAGTTGTAACGCAATAGTGCTATATAGACCTAAATTTGCGGATTTTTCTTCTTCGGTCTAGAATTGTTGAAAAAAAATCAAATGCATTCGAAGTAACTTGTGAACAAAACCTTGGGACTTGCTCTAGATTAGTTTAAGTTAGTAGGCAGATCTCTGCATACGTAGGAAGATCGAACTTGAAAAGCTTTGGAGCACAGTCCTGATACTGATATCAAAAACTTGATCTAACTTCTTTCGTTCCTGGCTTATATAGGTCAATGCCATAAACTCATGTTTTAATAAATCAAGATCTTTAACTGTATTAAAAACCTACTGAAGGATGGTGTTGCTTCGCATTTCAAAATATCTGAAGCAATTGCCGACTTATAATATAAACAAAACATTCAATCCAATAACTAGGATATTTCGTAACTATAAGTAGAGCTGGGCTTTGAAACAAATTTAGATAATTTAGATAATTTATATAATTTAAAAAATTTAATTTATTTAATTTTGATCGAAAAAACCAAACGAGGTGTGTTCAAAAAATAACGGGAACTTACTTTTTGTTTGAAAATTGTATTTTTTTTTTGGAAAATTTACAGTTTTTTTTTAAACACATCTCGTATTACTTCAAATTTCGTATTTTGAAAAATTTATTTAATTTTGATCGAAAAAAACCGAACAAGGTGTGTTCAAAAAATTACGGGAATTTTTTTTTCGAAAATTTTATTTATTTGAAAATTTACCGTTATTTTTTGAACACATCTCGTATTACTTCAAATTTCATATTTTAAAAAATTCCCGTTATTTTTTGAACACACCTCGTACTACTTCAAATTGTGAGAAAATTTTCGAATATGTAATTTATAACCCATTCACTTTTGGTAATACCAGGTATTTAGTTCGTTGACTTTATTTTAGTCGTTTTTGCATTTTCTTCGTATAATGAATGCCTCGGCACATACGAAAACACAAAAAATAAATAAAAAATTCAGATAATGTGACCATGTCGGTTTGTGACACGCCTTCAAATAAGTTGATCGGCCAATTAAAACTTCAAATTCGCTTGCCATGCAAATAACGTTTGATGCTTTTTAAAATGTGTGTCATGACTTGATTTTTATTACAAGTGTTGTAAACAGCCTTGAAATACTTGAAAGTGTTTGTTTTATTTCGATTTTTCGAGCTTCAATATTGATAAAGCATAGAATGGTGTATAAATAAGAACCGCCGGGCAGACAGACAACCTTTCAAATTTACTTAATTTCGTTTGACTTTTGGACTATTATAATTCTATTATAATTTCAATGAACCAAACGGCATACTAACATAATGCTGTTTATTTATTTCTGAAGCTCATCTATTATTTGATTTTTTTTATGGCGTTCTTATGTTTCCAAAAAACAGAGCGTTGCCTTTAAGCTGAATGCTAATGCTAATGTGAACATACAAAATTATGCTCTCAAGATCTTAGAGGTTTTGTAGTATGAACACTGTGGCATTAAGCGTTCGTTTGGTTGGTTCAAGGCTGTTGCCGCTTAATGCTAGTATTTTCGAATTATTGGTAATGGTTTTTGTGGTGTTTTTATTTGATTATTTATTTAATGTTGCTGTGAGTGGTAATGCTATATATTCCCTACTTATATACTGAAATGCTAAAATAATATTTATTTTTTATAAAGAAATATACTTAATGGAAGCCCTAGAGCATTAAAAATGAAACCGCAGACTAAAATATGTATATTTACTCGCTGTAATTAAATAATTCGGCATTTTCATTACCTGCACTCACCAAAAATGTTTAAATAAACCAATGCACCATAAATTCCTCAAGCTTCTTACCTTTATTTATACTACGATAAAGCAAGTTAATATCCACAGACAGCAGCGCAACAAGCTTAAAGCCTGTGTACAAAGGTAAAATATTGTCATTCGATATAACGGTAAATATGTGTTGCTCGGCTGCAAACAAAATCATGTGATGCTTTATACCCTGTTTGAGTTTGGTAAGCGTGCGAAATTGTTAAAACAAAAATATTGAGATTTTTTATTTTTATAATTTAAACAATTGAGGTCATTCAATTAAATTGTGCAGCACTTAATATTTTTTCAATTCACCTAATTACATGTGGCGTGAACTCGAAATTAAACCAATGTGCCATTAGGCGGCTGCGCGGCAACAGTTAATTTTTCACATTTTTATTTATTTAATATTATATTATTTATCTTTTTTTTGCAATTAATCTGCGCTTCACTCATGGCCACAACTCATGCCTCAACTGTCAATTCGTTAAGTTTTTTGCAGCATAATTTTGAAAAATGATTTCACATCATTTGGAAACCGCATTAAAATTGCTTAGCAACTTGCTATAATTGCTAAGGAATTAGTGATTTTTGTCGAAATCGCACTTTTTTTTGCACAAAATTTAAACTCATTGGCATGCGAAATCGCCGAATCGTGCATTTGATTGTAATGTGCGGCTATTAAAATGATTGAAATGTTTTGCGAAAATTTCTGAACAGTCGACAGCGGAAACAATTTTGATTTGACCTTAATGCTGTTGAGAGTTGTTCAACGGCATCGTACAGACATATATTTTTATATTTAATGTTTCTTCATTTTTTTTTTCTGGTATTCAATGTTGGATTGATTAGCTGGCGCTAATTTGCATAAATTTGAAAATAATATTTTGCATAATTTAGTTGGATTTTAGGTGATTATTTATAAAAGAGTTTGTATATAATGAAAATTGTTTAATAATACATATTTATGCGTATAGTCTTTAAGATTCCACATACATTTACCGCATACTAATGAGACATTCTTTATTCTTTTCATTTACAGTGCATCTGGAACAAGTGCAGTTGCGATCGATAATAAGATCGAGCAAGCTATGGTAAGTCCATACAAGATGATTTTTTAATATTAAAAAAAAATATAGATTTTTTTACCATTTTGAAGAAGCATGCTATAGTAATAAGGTATCTAGTATTAGGAAATCCAAAACTGTTGTTTTAAATTCAAGATTTTATTAGCTAAGTTTGAATGATCCGGTCAAATATACACCATTTTGGAACTCATTACCATTTTGAAGCTAATTTCTTAATATCACTCTCCAAGAAACTGTCGTCCATATAGGCCAAAATATTGGTACAGTCAATTTTCTAATTTTTTCAACAGAAAAATCCTTCACCATAGGCAGGATAAGGTAGTAATCTTTTGGAGTCAGACCCGGACTATAAGGTGGATGCTTAAGAACCTTCCGACAAAGCTCCCAGAGCTTTCGGCGAGTCGCTCTCGATGCTTTTACTAAAACCATCTATTGGATTTCTTTTCACAAGACCTTATAGTAGTCTTAGGCATCACTAACATAAGTTCATTTAGTAATTCTACAAAAGTAAGGCTGGTCTATAGTACGCAGTAGCACTTCTAACAAGCATATAAGACAACAAATCACTCGACAACGAACTAATGAACCCACCTCAACTACAACTTTCAAAAAGTACATACAAACAAACTATCACACACACCTGACAAATATTATGGCGAACGTTCTAATTATGGGGTTGGCATGCAAAGTAGCAAAAGCAACAGCAACAACAATAATGTATTTGTGTGAAATCAAAATGCAATCACATATTTATTAAGTCAGTATGTACATATATACTCTCAGGAATATTTGACTTATAATGACACTTTGTAAGTGTCACGTTGCACAGCGATTTGCAAATAAGTTCAATTAGCGGAAATTTACTTGACATTCACTTAGGATTTCTAGCTGGCGATTTAAATACTACTTTGTTTGTTTAGAAAACAACGTGAGCAGTTTTGATTAGAAAAATATTTGTTTGTTGCATTTTAAAGGCGCTACAAAAGCTTAATGGTGTTTGATTTGAGCAATATAACAATTTTTATTGCTTCATTTTACTGAAGATTTTATACTTCATATTGCTGAAGATTTTAATACGTATTTAGTAATTATTGAAAATATTGTCATTTTTAAATCAAGAGCCGCTGACTTTGTCTCAGTCTTAAAGTGCTACATGATTTCTTAGTGCCTAGTTCAAACTCTTCATGGCTAATTATATAATTTAAACGTCTTCATTTCTCAAAGGAACGTTTATCAATGCAATACATATACATATGCACATGAAAGAAGACTTCTAGAATCAGCAAGAAAGCCATTTAATTGCCCATAACTGCTATAAGCCGCCACTTCTTCATCAATTTAACAGCACCATTTAATTTATCACTTCAACTTCTCGCATACAAATCAATTTGCAACAACACATGCACTTGTATGTAGGTATGTAAATATCCGTCGTCATCATTGTCACTTTAGTTGGTCAGTTCAGCAACCGCCAGCTGAAGTCCGCCTTGTGTCACTGTAGGCTTTCCTTTCCACGCTTGACTGCACTTGAGGTTTGCAAGCGGCGGCGGCGGCGCTAACTCCAATCAAACTGCCACTACTGCAGTCGTTTGTGGTTGTTGTTGCTGTCTTTTTTATATTGCCTGCGTCTTCGTTGAAAGCATTGTCGCTAAAAATAGCCGTAATAAATTCGCAATAGCAATTTAATTTAGTTCATTGGCTTAAGTTGAGTATCTGTGTCGCCAATATGCAACGCGCCAGCTCGTGGTGCACAAGCATTCCGCATTTGTTATTCGATTGATTGGCTGGTGGTTTGTTGTCTGTGCCCGGTGGATCATTGGCATTGCTGTCGAAGTTACTATGTATTCGCCTAGCTTTTTGCGGTATAAATATATACAGACATACAGACAAACATACATATATACGAGGCAGTGTCTTCAATTCGTGCAACTTGTTCTGCCAGACATTTGCTTGCACGTTTATGATTAATGCCAGCATAAAGAAGTCTGTCTGATGCGCGCAAGCAGCTGGCATTTGCTAGTTAGATGGTCGTCTAGCTCACTGCTTGCTTCTAGCGCTCTATCCTATAGTTGTAGATACATATATTCTGCCACATTGCCGCTTACTTTGTGCTAAATCATCTGTTGGCTTCCATTCAGTTTTCACAATTAAATGAATGACAGCGCCAAGCACACCGCCCATGTTTGTTTGTTATTTTAGCAAATAGAAGTATCAAAAAAAGTTGATGCAAAAAAGAAACGAAATAATTAAAGTGAATCGGCAGAACTTTCCCGATTGGCCTATAAATACCCTGCGGTGGAATCAACTGGTCTTGAACTACTTTCAAACTAGTTTGAACTACAAAATAAACTAGTACAGACAGCTAAACTAGTAGAGAGCTGTCTAGTCTTCTTTTTTCATACAATTAATCGTAATTTTTTACATGTTGATATCCCTTCGAGTACTTAATTATTAGTAGGAAATATAACAACTTTATATTAGTTCAAAATAATCACAAACATTCTGTTATACTACGGATTAAAATCAAAATGTCAAAAAATAAAATAAAATTTTGACAGCCATCTGTATATTTCCTGCATTCAAAAAATGTTAATCTACTTACTGTATTCAAACATTGAAATAATTAATTTATAAAACATTTTATATTCGGGCCAATACACATCCTTTTTGGACTAGTTTCAAAAAGTATAGTTGTCAGACTAGTTCAATTACATGAACCATTTTCAAACATATTTTTATTTGCTTTAGCAAAAAAGAAAGAAGATGTGTGTTTGTGTGTATTTACTTGTATATTTCTTAGAACTGTTCGCTACTTGAATTGCATGCGGCGCCTTGCCATTGCTGGAGCTTAGGTTTCACTTATCTCTATGTTTTTAGACGCCTTCTTACATACATACATATCTATGTCCGTTGAGTTGGGTTCGCGGCCAGTTTTTAGTTTTTATTTGTTACGTTGCAAGTGCTTCTGTTGCAATTTCTCCAATTATACAGCATTTTCTGCATGTTGCAAGCGGATTTGTGTAAAAGTTAGTAGTGAGTATCGCGATTAGCGGCAATAAAAGTTGAAAAAGCGATGACTGATACTTCTCATCGAACTTAGATATATTTTTATGGCATTAATTGATATTTTTCTGCCAGTTAATGTTACTGAGTATTGATTAATACTTTTAATATATTTTACTTTTTCTCCCTACTCCAATGAGTTTTTTTGCTGACCTCATTAATGGTTAAAACTATACATTCTCTTACGCATACGGGTATAAAGAATGCTGCTGACGTGCAGACTTTCTAATTCTCTGGAGTCAACAAAAATAATTTGCAATAAAGTTAAAGCAAATAAGTTTAACCGGAAAAGCTTTGAAAGCTCCCAGCGAAAGTTTGAAAAAGCTGTGCAGAGTATACTTCTTAGTTTTATCGTTTGAGATCTTTAAAAAATCTAGAAACGTGATGATTTTTAATAATTACTCACATCTATCTCGATTTATGGTTTTATGACTTTAAAAACATTAAAGTAACTCTTGAAAGCTTTCGAGCTTTAAAAGCTTTAAATACTTTTGAGCTTTTAAATTGAATCTGTTATGAATGTAGGAATTTTTTTAATGCAAAATACGCGAAACTTCTATTTACGAGCGTTTATTGCTCTCATAAAAATTTACAATATGTGTGTGTTGAACTGAAGTTTTATAAATTTATTGCTCCAATAAAATTTCGATTAACTTTTATGCGCAATTTAAATGTCAATATTGGCAAGATTCGGTTGAAAATTGTGCAAACTGAAGTGTAGCTCAGCTTATAAAATAATATGTTTGATATTTTTTGAAATAAGCAACGGAATTGAGCACAAAACTTTTGAATTTTTGAATGAGCTTTATCCTCTTCGTAATTTTCTTAGTAATACTAAACATTAAAACCGTAAAATTCCTTATTTGCTTCGGAAAATCGACAAACAGAACTTTCGCTCAACTCAAAAAGCTGTTTCGCCTTATACAGTTGGAAAAAGTGATAGCTGTGAAAGTGAGCTTTTCCAATTTCTGCGTTTATTTTCACTTTTCGAACAACAGGATGCAATCGCAGCACTGCCTTCATCAAATTCTTTACGCACTTCTGCGCTACTTTTATGGCATTTCTTGGTCTGCCTTCATTATTATATGAATTCTTCATGATTATATGAATTCAACTGGGTCGCAGTAGCTGACATTGAGTTTTCACTGCAACATTTTCATATCTGTCAAACTGTTGTTTTGTTTGACACACAATAAAATCGTTCAATGCCTCAATAATATTGATGTGTGTTTGTATGTAGGCTTATCTCAGTCGCTTATCAGCAATTAACATTTGAGCAATAATCGCGGAACACTTATGTGGCTTATTGAATAAAATGTTTTTTCGTTTGATACGAGGTGTTGTAATGTAATTTAATTTATTATTTGTAATAAATATTTGTAAGATTTTATAATGAAAATATTGAAGTACATATACTTTCATATATATACATATGCATATCATATGCATATCATATGTATATATATGCATCAAGGGTTGATCGAAGTAAATATATTTATGAGTATATATTGAAAGTTCGCTGACAAGCCAGCTGTACAACATTTATTGAACTCATATATGTAATGTACTTCAATAACGCTTTACGTTTTCCTGTTTTTCTACGTGTAAAGAATTTCGTGCGCCTTATCGCCAAGCACTTCACTTGTGGCATTTCATGTAAAGTTATTCATTTAAAATGGAAATATGTACTTCAAACAGTACGCCTTTTACAATGTGTTTTATGACTCGTTTGTTGTTTATATCGATACATTTTTGTGTTAATTTTATTAACATGTTGTTGTACACTCTTATCGCCAACGTGTTTATCAGTGGCAGGCAAATGCGCATTTAGCATTCATGTGCACAGCAACAGCAACAACAGCAGTGTTAAATATTTATGTATACCAAATAAGGAGGCGCGACTATGAGATTAATGTGTACTTACATATGTATTAATCATATGTGTATATATATATATCTATATATGTATTTACTTAATTATGTTTTATCTGCAGAACCTCGCCGTTCTCATACAAAAATATGTTTTCTTATTTTCATATTTTTTATTATACCCTGAACAGTTTGTCACGAAGTTTGTAACACCCAGAAGGATATATAAATGATCAGTATGTTGAACTGAGTCGATTTAGCCATGTCCGTCAGTCTGTCTGTATATATACGAACTAGTCCTTCAGTTTTTAAGATATCGTTGATTTTGCAGATGTTATTTTATCTTCAAGAAGCTGCTCATTTGTCGGAACTGCCGATATCGAACCACTATATCATATAGCTGCCATACAAACTGAACGATCGGAATCATGGGCTTCCGCATACATATCTTCACGAAATTTGGTGTGAGTTATTATTCATAGAAATATTTTAATCTCCGGAAAAATTGTTCAGATCGGTTCACGATAGCATATAGCTGCCATACAATCTGAACGATCGGAATCAAGGGCTTGTATGGAAAACTTCCGCATTTTACTACATATCTTCACGAAATTTGGTGTGAGTTATTGCTCATAGAAATAATTTAATCTCCGAAAAAATTGTTCAGATCGGTTCACGATAGCATATAGCTGCCATACAAGCCGAACGATCGGAATCAAGAGCTTGTATGGAAAACTTCCGCATTTTACTACATATCTTCACGAAATTTGGTGTGAGTTATTGCTCATAGAAATAATTTAATCTCCGAAAAAATTGTTCAGATCGGTTCACGATAGCATATAGCTGCCATACAAGCCGAACGATCGGAATCAAGAGCTTGTATGGAAAACTTCCGCATTTTACTACATATCTTCACGAAATTTGGTTTGAGTTATTGCTCATAGAAATAATTTAATCTCCGAAAAAATTGTTCAGATCGGTTCACGATAGCATATAGCTGCCATACAAACTGAACGATCGGAATCAAGAGCTTGTATGGAAAACTTCCGCATTTTACTACATATCTTCACGAAATTTGGTGTGAGTTATTGTTCATAGAAATAATTTAATCTCCGAAAAAATTGTTCAGATCGGTTAACGATAGCATATAGCTGTCATACAAACCGAACGATCGGAATCAATGGCTTGTATGGAAAACTTCCGCATTTTACTACATATCTTCACGAAATTTGACATGGATTACTGCTTAAGGTAATAATATAATCTCCGTAGAAATTGTTCAGATCGGTTAACTATATAACCTTAATGTTTCTAGCAAACAACCCGGCTAAAAAGAATTAGTAAAATGTTTTTTTTTTTTTACTCACTTTTTCTTACGTCTTTAGATTTGCTTAAACACATAGTTACTAAAAGCAATGCACCTGTGAAGGGTATATTAGCTTCGGTTCAGCCGAAGTTAAGGTTTTTTATTGTTTTTACTATCTCTATGCTTATATTCTATTTATGTACAAAATTGTTAACACCCACTTTTATGATAACTGTACAGTGTGCAACATCTGCAGCTATTTTTTAAATATTTAAAAATTATCAGCTGCAATAACCTTGACATGTTTCTAGCCATATGTGCAGCAGCTGTGCTACAAATGCAGCACTGTTTAGTTGCAAAGCTTTCTTCCAGCTTTTTGTAAGCTTTTTAACTTGATCTCACAGTTCAAGTAATAAATCATGCGCCCAACTAGTGATTTATTTGAAATAAGTAGTTTGTTTTATTATCAATATTGATGATGCTTATATAAATATTTATTTTTATTTTTTTTATAATTTTTTTTATATATATTTTTATTTTATTTTTTTTTTTTTCTCAAAAACTTGCAAAAGTTCATATTTAGCGTTTTAGCAGACTGCTTGACTAGCTGAGTTCTGAGTTGTTTCAACTAGCTTATGTCAATTAGCTAATTAAGTTCAATTTCTTATCAAATACCTATGAATAAATTGATAACCTATAAGCATTTGTAATTAAAAGCTTATCGTACTTATTGAACAATGCTTTTTGTTTCGAGTGCTTACTTATAAAATAAACAACTTTCAGTAGAAGCAAAAAAAATAAAACAATTTATTAATCGATAACTTTTACTTGTTTTTTATTAATTGTTTTTATTCTTTTTTAAATTAATTTTTTTTTTATTTTTTTTTTTTTTAATTAATTTTATTTTTCTTTAATAGTTTTCATATTCCTTTAGCCTTCTGATAACTATTTTTCCACTTGTTTTGCTTTCAAATTTGTTTATCTTAACTACTCAGTTAATAAGCCCACATATAAATAATAATACATCCATCATCAAAAATAGTTTGCGCAAGCATTATTCATAAATAATTCACATTCGTGCGCCGTTTTCATCACTGATAAGATAAAAATAATTATGATGGCCTACTACTATTTGCTCAAGTGCTGTGACATTGTTTTGAAAAACAAAATTTGACTACTTTAAGTAGAAGAAAAAAAAAACAAAAAAAAAAAGAATTGTTGTTTTCAACTTCCAACTTTGTAAACAATTCATTAAGGCTTTACCACACGGCATTTCTACGGCATGTCGGTATTTCCAAAGTGTGCTTAAAGAAATTTATTGTTTTCACCTTTCAGCTTTTTCATGTTAAATATTTATGTGTTTATCGTGCTAGACGAATATAATATTTTTTATTGTTGTAAAATAATTAGTGTTGAGAGAAAATTATAGGCTGTGAAGTATTAGCGCTAATATAGACAATACTAATACTTTTTAGTTTTAAATAATTTTATTATAATTTTCTCTTAAATGAACCTGACTAATCACAACAAATTCCTTTGCCAAATCGGCTTTGAGAAAATTTCGAAATTCCTTGTTCGAGCACTGAGGCTGTTTGGCACTATTTTACACAATTAATTTGCGAACCCAAAAAAAAACATGCAATGAAAAAATGGTAAATGGTAAACGAATTCAACTGAAATTCAAGCAATATATTATTGCATGTCACAAGTTTATTGGCACAGTTTTCGGGGAATAGTTGCAGAGATCAACTCATTCACATCCCATTTGCTTTGACACTGCGCTTCCGTTTTATTGGTGACGCCCAATGGCGAAATGAGATCAAAGCAACCGCTTAATTTTATTTTCACTAGTAGAAAAAACGAGAATTTAAGGAATCGATATTTATGCGGCTGATTTGCTGTTAATTCTAGCGTACCCTTTCGATTTGTGGCAAACAGCTCTCACATATGCATACGTGTGTCGGCTTGAGTGCACCATTTGACAGCTAGACACTTGTCATTTGTCTTCATTGACGTCAATACAATTTCCTATTTGGCTACTTGACTGAATGAATGGGCGGGCGGCTATTGACAAAGTCAAAGTCACCAAACAAGCACAATAAGCTTATTGGTACATTGGCAACCTACATGCATGCCCCGCAACAGTAGTCCTTATATTAAGCTTTTAGTGCTACCACTTGTCAGCTAAAAGGCGTCATAAAGTAGCGCGTACTTCTTTTGATAAGCTGTCAGAGTTATATGTCAAACATGGCTCATTTGAATGCAGAAATAGATGTATTACTTATTATTTATAATTGTTTGCTCAAATTTTTAATATTATACAATTTTTTA
The DNA here is from genome assembly GCF_028554725.1 of Zeugodacus cucurbitae. Classification (NCBI taxonomy): domain Eukaryota; kingdom Metazoa; phylum Arthropoda; class Insecta; order Diptera; family Tephritidae; genus Zeugodacus; species Zeugodacus cucurbitae. Next base: position 5,638,997 of record NC_071668.1, read on the forward strand.
GATAAAAAAAATTAATAATAAAAAATTAAAAAAAATAATAATAAAAAACTTAAAAATAAAAAATAATAAAAAAAAATAAAAATTTAAAAAAATATAAATAAATAAAAAAAAATAGTACAAACATTTTATGAAAAAATTAAAAAAAAATAATAATAAAACATTTTCAATTAAAAATTTAAATACAAATTACAGATAAATTCACTTCATATTATTTTATTTTTTTAGATGACAAAAAAAATAATAGAAAATTAAAATAATAATAATAATTATAAAAATTACAAAAAAATACTAAAAATAATGAAAAAAATAATAAAAAAATTAATGAAAGAAATACTAAAAAAATTTTAAAATAAAAAAAGTATAAATAAATAAAAATAAATTAAAAAAAAAAAATAAGTAAAAAATGTAAAGAAATAACAAATAAATAATTAATAAAACATTTTCGATAAATACAATAAAAAATTTAAATACAAATTAGAGATAAATTCACTTCATATTATTTTAATTTTTTTTTTTTTTGATGACAAAAAAAATAGAAAATTACAAAAAAATACTAAAAAAAATTTAAACAAATAAAAATAAATAAAAAAATAATACAAAAATTTATAGAAATAAAAAAAAATGATAAAATATTTTCAATAAATAAAAAAACAATAAAAAAATTTAAATACAAATTACAGATAAATTTTCATAAAGTTTTGTTTATTACATACAAATTTGGAAAATTGAATTCACTTAACACCAAATTCACTTTGTAGTCTCTACGCTGATTCATTCCAACATATAATATATTTTGAATACCATTTATAGCATAAATTCGTTGCCAAAATATATATTATATCAAAAATTCCTCAGTCCACTCATTTAACTCGTGTGTGTTTTAGAACGCTGAATTCGTTTCACACAGAAATTGAAAATTTTCCGCTCGTAAATTTTACTTTTCTTCCGTGTGACTAAAAATACCACTGAAATTGACAATAATTTCGCCACGAAAACCCGCCCACACACAGACCCACCGAGAGGGAAATGCAACATAAAAATGCAATAAACTTAAACAAAGCGATTCGTCAAATCAACAACCTTGAAGTGAAAATGAAAATTCACCTTGTCGGGCGACAATAAAAGCCGTTTCGTTCAAGCTTTGCATTTGAAAAGCTTTTGAAAAGCTACGCAATTAGTTTCATATGTTGCAATTGGCACTAAAATTCTCTTTAAAACAATTTCATGACATTTTCTTAGAAAAAAAAACATGAAATTGTTTTGCTACAATAGGGTCGAGTAAGTCAAAAGGTGACTAAGAGGTAATGGCTGCTATTGCACAATAGCAAGTTCTACACATGAGACACACCCCCACAATTTGCAAGTAATGCATAATTGTCTACATTGACATCACTTAATGACACAGCGGGGAATATTACACTTAACGCTAGATTTACAAAGCGTACTTATCGGCATAGAATTAGCGAGTATAGTTATGTCACGTCCACCATGACGTATACGCAACTTATTTTTATTTTCTAAAACTCACCAACTGATTCATTGTTGTTTGTGATGAAATCTAATAGTTTTATTATTATAACTATTATTTATAAATCTCTTACAATTTCACTGTAACTACTTAAGGCCGGCCGCTGCTGCAGTGCAAAATTATATATTCCATTTATGCGCGTGTAATGTTACACCAAATGCATTTATGTGTCAGTTACCTATGGCACTTGGAAAAAGTCAACAATAATCATATGATTTGTATTGTTAGCGACTCTGTGCTTGTAATTAGAGACTTTATTTTTCACGCTATTGTAGTTTTTTTTTACAAACACTGACTCAGGTAGTGCACTGACGTCAATGTGATCACAAGACAAGACTTTACGCCCAGTCACATAGTTATTGCAACTTCATCTCGCACTCGGACTGAAATAATTAAATATATTTGCTGCGAAACAGCTAAAAATTGCACTTTCATTTTGTAATTTTTTTTTGTAGAAGTGGAATAAATTAGTTGAGATAGAAGTTGTGTAAAAAAACTGAGTTATTAGCATACTTCAATATTCTCAAATAAAAAAATAGTAGTGCTAGCTAAATTAAAAATTGTTTTAATAATTACAAATAGCAAAGCAATTTAAATTATAATTTATTTATTTTAAATAGTAATTAAAATCTTAAATTATTTATTTATTATTATTTACGTTGTTCTCATTTGAAGTATGCTTCTTTTGTTTGTAGATCTTGTTTTAAGTGGCACTTAGAGTCAAGTTAATTAAAAACAAGTAAGGAAGGGCTAAGTTCGGGTGTAACCGAACATTTTATACTCTCGCAATTTATTTATTTAACTTTATTTATATTATATAATACACAATTTGACCCACATATTCGTCATATATATTGTATAAAGTCCATTGAAAGTTGGAAACCATAATATTAGGTTAGAAGCACCGAGGTCCTCGTGTATATGGGCCTTAAAAACCTATGGTCCGATTTCGGCGATTTTTAGAATGGGGCTGCCACACTATAAACATTGTATTTGTGCAAAGTTCTGCACCGATATCTTCACTAGTGCTTACTTTATATATTGTAAAGTAACCGATTCAGATCGTCTTCAAAGTTCTGGTATATGGGAAGTAGGCGTGGTTAAGAAGCGATTTTGCCTATTTTCACAACATATCATTGGGATGTAAGGAAACTATTACAAACCAAGTTTCATTGAAATCGGTCGAGTAGTTCCTGAGATATGGTTTTTGACCCATAAGTGGGCGACGCCACGCCCATTTTCCATTTTGTAAAAAAATCTGAGTGCAGCTTCCATCTGCCAATTCTTATGTGAAATTTAGTGATTCTGACGTTATTCGTTGGTGAGTTAACCCACTTTTAGTACTTTTCAACCGAACCTTTGTATGGGAGGGGGGCGTGGTTATTATCCGATTTCTTTCATTTTTGAACTATATCAAGAAGTGACTAAAAAAAAGACTGCAGAAAGTTTGGTTTATATAGCTCTATTGGTTTCCGAGATATGTACAAAAAACCTATTTGGGGGCAGTTCCACGCCCACCTCCCCAAAAAAATTACATCCAAATATGCCCCTTCATAGTGTGATCCTTCATACCAAATTTTATTTCCATAGCTTTATTTATGGCTTAGTTATGGTACTTTATGTGTTTTCGGTTTTCGCCATTTTGTGGGCGTGGCAGTGGTCCGATTTTGCTCACTTTCGAAAGCAACCTTCATATGGTGCCAAGAAATAAGTGTTCCAAGTTTCATCAAGATATCTTAATTTTTACTCAAGTTACAGCTTGCACAGACGGACGGACGGACAGACAGACATTCGGATTTGAACTCCACTCTTCACCCTGATCACTTTGGTATATATAACCCTATATCTAACTCGTTTAGTTTTGGGTGTTACAAACAACCGTTATGTGAACAAAACTATAATACTCTCTTAGCAACTTTGTTGCGAGAGTATAAAAAAACTGTCGAGTCTTGTCGCTTCAATCGCGTCATCTACTAAATCAAGTTGCCACCGAAGAAATCTCAAAGCTCTTCAAAGACAAAGGACTTATAGCTAAAGATATTATAGATTAATCTTATCCTCTCTAAAGCACTTGATTTTTTAACATACGTGGTGTGTTCAAAAAATAACGGGAATTGTAAAATTTCAAATTTCTTGGGTAATGATGAGTCCTATCAAAAATTTTATTTTTATCTTTTTTTAGTATTTTTTAAATTTTTGTTAATTTTTTAATTACTTTATATTTTTTTATTTTATTTTATTTTTTTTTAATTCCTTTATATTTTTTTTAATTTTTTTTTTTTCAAAAAACGATAATTGCTGTTATTTATTGAACATACCACCTATATAAAGAGCACTAATTAAAACTATTTTTTTTCACACAGAACATAACTTTTTTCACTCCCAGCTTAGAGCTTTTAGCAAGTATTAAAAGTTATCTCAACCACAGCCGGTCCTTATTTAAATAAATAATTACTTATACTAACTAAAAGTAAAAGTCATCCAAATCATTTGTTCCATATTATAAACGCTGACCACCTACAATGCGCATTAAAATAGCCGTTGACCAACATTTATGAGAAAAATTGCATTCACCAGTTGTAATTATAAGCAACTCACAATTTTTCGAAGTCAAGTTTCTATTTTACTGAGGTTGTTACTAAGTGTTTAAAAAGTCGTCTACCAGTCATCATTTGAATTTGTTCTCGTTGGAGACACAGTGGTGCTTAAAATTTATGATCGTCATAAAAAGTGCGTGAACACACACAAGCAGAGTGACACATATGAGTAGCTTTTGCTACAAATGCAGCTGTTTCGCTCACTTAAAATTGCCTCGCGTTGTAAACATTTAGTACAAAATTGCGTATACGATAGGCCGTATTTTAATTACTCGTTTGTGACCAACACATGTGTTTTATGTATTGCAATAATTTATGCTGACTGCCAATTTCATATACATATGTACTATGAGTACATTGCTATTTACATGCACGCGTATACTATTCATTTAAGCTGTTTGCTTTGTCGTGTCTTATTTATTATTTATGTTAGTGGCGTCCTTGCTCGCTAGCCACCCAGCCACACGCCACTCGTTTGTTTTGGTCGCCACACTCACTTATTCGTCGCTTGTTGCTTCGGGTTGTATAAATTGCAATGACGGCCACTAAAACAACGCAGTCTGGTATTAAAAAAAATAAAAACTATTTGACTGATGCAAAATCACTGCAAGGCAAACTATGTGACCACCAGCGTTAGTACGGGGAGTTGCCAGATTTTTTTTTTAATTACACTTGTTAAGAGTTTAAGTGGCCTGTGGTCTGACTTTTAAGTGTTCCGGAACGATAAAATTTGTTACAAGTTCCAAGTAAGGTATATTCTTAAAGCATAATACTCCATAAACCTGTCGAATATTTATAGAATATTTTTAAGTAATTTCAACAAATGTTTCCTTAACTTCGGAACTATTAATAGAAAAAATGAAGTTCTGTGAAGTTCTTTTGTGAGATCATTCAATTTTTTTTTCTGGAATAGTTCCTTAAACTTCGGAACTTTTTATAGAAAATTTATGAAGTTCTGTGAAGTTCTCTTATGGGAGCATCTAATTTTATTTATTTTCGGAAAATGTTTCCTAAATTTCAGAACTGTTATAGAACATTTATTAAGTTCTGTGAAGTTCCCTTGTGGGATCATCCAGTAGAACTCGCTGCTTTTATGAACTCTTCTCTTCCTAGAGTAATATTTATGGTATTCTCTATTTATTCTGGATCTATTGGGATCATCTACTGGCAGAACTGCTTTTAGCTCCAACAGATTAAGCATTTTCCCTTAGTATTCCTGCAATATTTACAGTTATTTTATAATATGTAGATATAACATGTCAAAATTACAAAAAAAAAATATTTAAAATAATGTGTTCGAAAAATAACGGGATATTTTTTTATTATGTTGATATTTTTTTGAACAACTACTTACTTGGTCAGTAGCAGCCGCTAAGGTTAGACGTGGTTTTATGAGCTTTTCGATTTTCGTTTGTTAAAAACTCACACTTCGCTGCTTGTTCGTGAGTTCTTGACCAAAACCAAAGCTTTGAAATACAACCAGACTAAAACCTCTTCAAATATCACACCATCTGGCAACACTGCCATTTTACTTGTATTCATTATTATGACTATTTCCATTGCATTACTTAATACACCAAACATTGCGTGTCTGCATTGTACAAACTCGCAATTCGCCCCCAAACGGTGTTTTTTTTTTTATTTTTATTTTTTTCAGCTCACTGTCCATCCAGCTAACGCGTAACCGGCATTTATAAAACTTATGTCAGTCGCATGCGCCATGCGCCACTGCTGGTGGGAGATTATGTAAAATAGGTGAATTGAACAGCTTATTAGTTGCTATGACGGTTGTTATTCTTGTTTTTACACACGCTTATTTTGGTATGTAAGTCAATAGTGTGACGTCTTGCGAAAATGTAGGCGAATGCCTCATGACATGCAACATGCGCTGGCTGTTTCGCTTCGTAAGCGTCTATAAAATAGTTATGAGGTAGGTTAGCAGGTAACTGTGCATAGCATCTATGTAATCGTAGTTGCATGTAATAATTGTTTTAGGCTTTGGGAAGTGTGATAATATTTGGCCAACATATGTGCTGTTATGTAGCATTTTAATTAATTTTCATTTAAATAAGCGCATACATACATACACAAGTAGCTGCGTAGCTCTTAGATATTCAAGCAATTTGCTAAGCAATTCAGTTTAGCAGCTCTTGCTTCAAACTTATTTCTACAGAGTACTGTTATATGCGTCCACGTTTAAAATAAATCATTGAACTCTTCTCATTCAACATTGTCTATATATAATATATGCATGTAGTATATATGTATGTGTATGTGTATGTGTGCCTGTGGCAAGTCAATTAAAATTTCGCTTTTGTTTGCGATTTCCTTGAGCAATTTTTCAATTAAAAATAAATCGCCGAAACAACAATTGAATTAAAATCTATGCGGAAATGTTTGTTGTTGCTTTCATTCTTCGCAGTCTAACGCCGCTGTGCTGTTGTTATTTTTCTATTTTTTGCACAGTCCTAAATACCTCGTCACTTTTTCGAAAGCAATACTTTTTGTTATTTATTTTACTGTTGTTTTGTGGTCCATAAATTAGAATTTTTAGTATGAGCTGATAACAAACATTTTTCGAAAGGCATACATGTTGTCTTAAGAAACTAGCTGTCTATATGTTTATATGTGGGTGTGTTCATATTTTCGAGTTCAACAACACGCTTAAAATGCACAGATTTTGACCGCACGTGCTTAGCGAAATACATACATACATATTACAGTTGTTTGCTTTTTTCGAAAATTTTGATTTTACTGTTTTTTTTTTAATTTTTTATTATTTTTAAGCTAGCTGGCATTAGCTCATTAGTCAAAGTTCAATGATTTGTTGGCGCTTAGTATAGACATAGAATGAACTAATAAATCGATTCAAGGACTTATTATTTCGAATTATTTATTTATATTCTTCAGCGTACAAACCATTAAATATATGTTTTCGCATTTGTATGCAGAGATCTGAAAAGGAATTGTAGACGTTCGCCAAAATTTTACTTCCATTGAACATTTTACACTGAAGTTCATATTTTTTTGTTTTGTAAATTTAAAATTTTTAAATAACCGAAAATTTATAATTTTATTTAAGCGTTAGTCAACTGAAATCAAGTTAAAAAGCAATAGACTTATAAATTAAAACTGGTATACCCAAGTAGACAGCTGGCTGTCGGTTTTCCACTCACGAACTTAATAGTTTTTTTAGTCAGATAGTAATTTTCCGGTCAGAAATGTATATATATTTATATACTTTAAGGAGTTAGGGGTAGTCAGAGACACGAAAAAATTAGAATTTTCAGTATTATTTTTTTTTTGATATTAAATCTTTATTATACAATGTTTTGACTTAAAGTCACGAAAATTTGAAAAAAAATTATAATTTCCAAAGTTATAGCTGTCTGTGTAGACCCACTTTCAAAAAAAAGTCCTTGCGGTGACAATCATAAGTCCTTGGAGATTCATCTAAAATCAATGGGATAAAAAAATTAGTTTTATAAATAGATAATCCTGGGCCTGATCGAAGCTTTTTTATTTACAAAATGGCGGCCTCAGGAAATGTTTTTCTAGATTTTCGGGAAAAAATCAACAGTTAATTGGTCTTAAAAAATCGAAATTTTTGAAAAAAAATCCTTCGATCAGGATTCATGAGTGTATTATGTATTCTAAAGCTGTATGAATTTCGTTAAAAATCTACTGCGCGGTTATCGAGTTACAGTTGTCACCAGTTCAAAAAAATAGTTTTGAGAAAAACGCATTTACAGTTTCACACCAGTGTGATGGAGCGGCCGCGCGATCTTTGTTATTTGCCGAACAACTCGAAAAGTTATTATCGGATCAACTTCAAATTTTCAGAGAATATTTTTAAGATTTTACTCTTAACGAAAATGCAAAAAAATAAATATTGATTTTTTGAAAATCCTGACTACCTCTAACCCCTTAAACTAGTTCGAATTATCCCATTTTAGTACTAATTTGAAATTTACTAGTTTCAAAACACACTAGTCTCAAACTAGTTCGAAATAAACCAGTTCCAAACTAGTTCAAAAAAATTTTTTTTTCGTTTTAAACTACCCGAACAATTGAAAAAACTTATTAAAATACAAAAATAAAATTAAAATTCGAACTCTCTTAAATTTTATCGCTTTTTTTTGTTTTAACTGCCTTTGACCATCTTATGCCCTTATTTATAGTCTATTTTAATTACCAACTCTTTTGAGTAATAACACAAATTATATTGAATTATAACACTAAGGAGTCGCGTCCATTTTTATATGCATTTTTATTACTGCATTTCGCATTTTTAATTAATTTATGCAAAGCATACCGAAGTAAATAAATACCAATAACATTTAAAAAATTAATATGGCGACTGGCACCACATTTTACACGATTGGTCAGCAATTTGTTTACGTTTCGAATTGATTTCGTATTCATTTGTCATCTCATTGCTTTGGCAGTGTTTTGCATAAATGTCGTTATTTTCACATTAGTGAAATAATAATTAATAGGGGCAAACGCTCAAAGTAGGTGAAATGTTTAATTTATAATGTTGAGTGACGTCAGCAAAAAGAGCGAGCGCATTATTTTTTATTAAAAAAAAAAATATTTTTTTTTTTCAAAACACCAATGATTAATGGTAAAACAGAGAACAGTGTAAAAAAATATTCAAAACAAAAAAATAAAAATTTTATTATTTTTCAATAATATTATTAAATATTTTTATTTTTTATAACCTCTGTAAATAGAGGAAATAATAAGAAATTATAAAGAACGATATAAATTCAATACACGCTTAACGTTTTCGATATGAAATACGGTCTAGCAGTCCAAAAAAAGTTTATCAGCCTCAAAACCGGTACTATGGCGCCCATAACTGCCACTAAGTTATTACTTGTTTTGCTTCAAATTTTGTATTATATGAATATTTAATTAGCAGTGGTCGATTTGTTTACGCCAAAGCCGCCAAGTATTGTGCCCTTTTCACTCAAACGCTTATACATAGCTATTTGCATACTAATATAACTACATAGACAAATAATATAGAGATGTGTGTAAACAGGTATTTTGTTTTCGCTTAGTGTTTTTATAGTTATTTCAAATTTATGAAGCATATTGGCTATGCAGGGGTGTGGCTAGAATTTTAAAAGCATGCTTATATATGTATTGTTTTTTTATTAAAAAAAATAACTGTTATAAACTATAAGAGACTCTCAGTGTTTGTTATAGAAAAGCTCGCTTTGCACTCTTGCCACAACATCTGCAAAATTGCTCAAAAGTGCTCAATAGTTTTCAGCATCTAAACTAGTACGCTTGCATCTTTCGCTCGCATGATTTGAACACCTTGTCCCCATTTTTTTGTAGATTTTGCGCTATCCTTCAGTTTAACAATTAAATTTTCAAAGTCATAAAACAAAAATTTGCCCTCACATACTTCTTAGATTTCAATTACAAGTAGCTCTGCCTACTTATTGGCATCTCATTGTTAGAGAGATACAAAAATATTTTTTTAACACTTTGCAGCACTTCAAAGATTTGCACATAAATACGAAAATTCAAAAAACCCCAAGCAAATGTCAATCAATTGTCAAAATTTTTCCAAGTAAAACCCAAGTTGTCTTAAGTACAAAATGATACGAATATTCGCACATGAAACGTACATATGTATGTAATTCAATGGCTGTACGCACCTAAATTACAGCCACACACTAATTACCGAAGGTGTTGCAGAAGATTAATACATCAACGCACATGCAACATTGTTTCAAAACTCATAAGCAAAAGAGCAAAAATCCAAGGATGACCCACTTTTGTGAACCGACGAACTGTTAGGAACGTCTATTGTAAAAGATTATGAAAAAAATTAAAAAAATGACTTAAGTTGGTTATAAAAACTGTAATAAATAGACCTAGTTACAATAAAAAATTAAAAAAAAATTTAAATAATATGTTCAAAAAATAACGGGAATTTTTTTATTATGTTGATATTTCTTTGATCAATTGCTTACTTGGTCAGGAGCAGCCGCTAAGGTTATACGTATTTTTATGAGCTATTCGATTTTCGGTTGTTAAAAACTCACACTTCTTTACTTGTTCGTGAGTTCTTGGCCAAAACCAATACTGTAACGAACGATTCCACAGCCTTCATATTCACCAGACATGACTCGGTCTGACTTTTTTCTATTTCAAATAAAAAAAAAATAAATAAAACAAAAATAAAGAGAACTTTAAGTGGCTGTCCGTTTACAAGAATACTAGAAAGAGCCAAAGGCTTTCACAAAAATAGGGGTTTGAGAAGTGAGAGAAGTTCGACAATTCGAAGAAGAGCTGTCATAAGTACATAATATTGAACGGAGACTATTTGAAAGGCGGCAATATTAATGCAGTCGAGAGAATAAATACTTTTTTCAAAAAACGAAAATTCCTGTTATTTTTTGAACACACCTCGTACACACTTTTATTTGAAAAATTGAGCTTTTTGTGCAAAGTGAGCTTTTTATTTATATTTTATTGCTTTTTTTGTTGTAAAAAATAACAAAAAAAATAAGCTCTATATGCTCGTATGTACTTAAACGTACTCAACACTTGCATATAAATTTGAAATTTTCGCTAATAAGACATAAAAATTATGCCTACCCACCTCACTCACGCAGTTGTTTACGTCGCTCTTTGTTGCTGCCAAGTTGTTATTTTGCCATTGTGTTTTTTTATGTTTTTTGCCTTTATGCAGCTCATTAAATTCATACGTTCATAGGCCGCCAGCAGCAGAGTTGTTAGGCCGGTAGGCCCGCAAGCAGACGACCACGCACAACTGTATCGGAAAAATCTCATTTGTATGCGCAAATATGCGTGTGTGCGAACATTCATCATTTGGCCAAGGTGAAAACCAAAATAAATTACAAATATGTTAAAATCCGAAAAAGGGGCAAAGCCAAATGAAATGAGCGAAAAAACACCCAGTACGCACACGCTGCAAGCAATGCAGAGTGCTTGTCAAGACAGCATTTCACATGGGCGATACATGATTAATTGAGTGCACAACGTGTGCGTCCCAAAATGCTTTTTTTTTTGACAATTTTTTGGCATTTTTTTCGAGCAAAAATATTGTTTTTTGTTTAGGTTGTGGCACGCACAGTGGTGTGAATTGCATTTCAAGGTGGGCAAAAATGGAAAATTTTAATTTTTTTAAATATTTTTTTTTCGCAATTTTAATTAAAAATGTGTCAAGTGTACCCTGTGTTGCTGCTTGAGTACCAAAATAATGAAAGTAAATTTTTTTAAATTATTTTTTTTTAATTATTCTTTGAAATTTCGAATTCAGCGATCTCTAAACATACAAATAACAATAAACTTTTGTAAAATTACATAAAAATTTCTTTGGTTTACATATTTTCCACACCTAAATTTTTAAACTTGTTAATCACACCACCATTCAGTATGTTGCTCATTTCAAATGTCATAGCAATTTCGCACATTTCTCATACGCCATGTAGGTCTTGTGTGCAAAACACAATTTGACGCTTTCAAATTGCTTTCAAATTACTCAGCCTAGAAAAATGCGGAACCTCTAACCACCAGATGAATGTTCGAGATTTCTGCTGTTTTCTGCAGCATTATTATATTTTTCGCATTTTAGATGTCACTTTTGTTTATCGCCCAACCAAAGCAAAGGAAATGGGTCACTCATAAAAACTGTGATTCTTGTCTTTAAGTGCACAAAATAAACATCCGCATCTTAATTAATCTCATATATTTGCCATATTAATTTGAAGTGATTTGCGTTATTTGAGTTGTGCTAAATATAAGCACACTAATAAGTGGCCCGTTTTATAAATATAAACAAGCGTTTTCACGAAAACAAACTATTAATAAAACTAAGAGAGTATTCACTGAAGATATAGACATTTGAATATATACAGTACTCATCAGCACTTGCTCATTTACTTGGGTGCCTTTGTTTATCCTTTCAATTTGTGTGTAAATCTTTTGTAAATTCGCTGACTTGATTTTGTTGCTAAAATTTTCCACATGCCTCATGATACAAAGGTGTATTATACTCGTGGTATGAGCGGAGGAAATTTACACTCACATAAACTCTAGCATTTTATGCTGCTTTTGTCTGCTGGTATATATATCTATATAGCTACATATATGATATTTACGTTATCCATTTATTCGCGTACGTTTTTATTATTTTATATTGCGCGTTTGGCATATAAACTAGCACATTTCCACATTAGTGTGTGCAAAATTTTGATAGTTTACTTTGCCGCTTAGCCGAGAATATTAATTGATCAAGTAAAATTTTGTTAAAATAACATGTTGATTTCTGCTGATTAAGATGTTGATTTTTTTGTAAAAATAATATTTGTTCTTATTTGCCTTGTCCTTGTTCAAAATCCATTGTAAATATACAAAGTTCAATAAACGCTAGGGGGTAATAACAAGTCCAAGGTAGCAAATATATGGTACTGAACACTTAGTTTGATATGGTGTTAAAGATAGCAACCAAAACTGTAGCTGTAAATGTACAATCATGTAATGTTAACTGTTTATTCTAGCTGCAGAAGTGTTTAATCTTAACTAATCTCACTTATATTGAACAAGTATTAGCCAGTTCACACTTATTATGAAGGTTTGCTTAATTGCTTACAGCTTTGAACTGAGACGAAATCTCATCGTCTCCACAAATTTTTTTTAGTCCGCTTCGAAACCCAATTTCAATATCTCTTCACTGGAAAAAGGTTCTAAAAGTTTAAATATTCAACTAATATTAGTTATTCTTCACAACAATGGTTATATCTATCCTTTTACTGGTTAGTTTATATGGTTCCTATGAGTGATGAGTAACCACTAAAGATTATTCCATGTATATGCTTCTTTTTCAGATTTTTTCATTTAATTGTTTTATTTTGTTATCTGTTATTTTACCAATTTTTTTTCTTCTTCTTTTTAGGTAAGCACAAACTTCAAATTTCCTACGAATATCAATAAATACTTGATCTGTATGTAAGTTTTTGTTAACACATTTTCATATAAATTTCCAAATGAATCTCTCAGACGCGCCACAGTTCTGAAAGCTTTAACCGATTCCTAGTTTGTTTTGACAAGCTTACGAAGCGCTATTATTGCTGGTAAATAACTGGCATACATAATAGAGCAAATGAAAAATCAATAAAATTTATTAAAATAAATTGAGAAATTAAGAAATATGATGAATGAATAGCCAATGAAGATACATATGTACAAATGCATACAGACCGTAGGAAAAATAGTGTTTGTCTATATGTGCGCTCATAGAATATTGTTAACGTCGCACGCCTCGAACTAATGTTAGTTATCTGTTGAGATGAGAATATGTATTGCTGAGAGAATATTTCTCCAAATGCAATTCGACGATCCACTGTCGAAAGAAAACCAGTTGAAATTGCATCCATTCTGGTATTATATATTTATTTATATATAAATCATACAAAGGTGTAAATATATAAATATTGAGGGCTTTTCTTCTCTTATACTTCCACGCCTCCACAGAAAAGGGTGTTCCACACGCCCAATGTGTTTTTTAATTTTATTTTTTATTTATTGAGAGCGAGCGCGTGTCAGCCCACGTAAAATGGCCAATCATTAAGTAAATATTACAAAAAAAAAAATAAAAAAAACCCACAACAAATAACAGATATATGTAAATGAAATATAAATTTTGTGATTCAGTTTTGTAAATACAGCGGATATTCGGTTATACATACAGCAATCAGTGGCGAAGCGAAGTTTTTTTTGTTTATAAAAAACACATTGCTGGTTATCTGAAGAACTTTGTAAATACATATTTGTTTTGCCCTTGAATGATTTCTTTTTTTTTTTATTCACTTAAAAGCAAAAACTTTACTTGTTTTGCATATGTGTTTGTATTTGTTGATTTTTTATCACAATTTTAAATATAATAATTTTATTACACTACTGGAATTTATTATATTGAAGTTCTTACATTTATTAGATATATATTATGTGAGGCAAATACACTTTTAAAGTTCAAATTATCACTATGAATCACTCACGCTCGAGTTATTTGTTGCCATTTCTTGATTTTCAAGCACTTCACTACTCGAGTGTTTGCATATAGTACTTCTGAATGCTTCAAAAGCATGCTAAATATTTACATTTATACAAATGCGTGGGCATATACATATGTAAGCTTTCATTGGAAATCAAAAAATAGTTTTTGTTTCATAGAATTTCTAAACAACGAACAAAAATAACAATAAACTTTGTCCACAATGACTTTGAACATTAGTTCATTCAGTACATTCATTTAAATGTATACAGTTTATTTTCGCGTTGCTAAAGCCTCCAAGTACACCGTTGTTTCTTTTCTGAGAACAAAGCTTGGCTATTTCTAAGTTATGTATACATAATTAGCGGTAATTTAATTGTAGACTGTTGTGATTAAACTACAAATTGCACACGTTGTTGTTCAATTAAAAAAAAAAAAAGAAAACAACTAGCTTTCAGCAAAGTCCAAAGAGCTTTCATCAATGAACGAAAAAAATGTAAATACTTTAATAATACACTTTTTTGTTCAACTACGATGTATTCAGTGGTAAACAAAGTAGATTTTACCAATGTCCAACTAGCTTTTAATAATAAAAGCTCAAAAATATTTTAAATACTTCAATAAAACACTTTTTATGTTTAACTAAAACGTATTCAAAAATAAGCTAAAGAGCTTTCACAAAATCACAATAAGCTTTCATCAATGAAAGCACAAATACATTTGAAATACTTTAATAATACACTTTTTTGTTCAACTACGATGTATTCAGTGGTAAACAAAGTAGCTTTTACCAATGTCCAAGTAGCTTTTAACACTGAAAGCTCAAAAATGTTTTAAATACTTCAATAAAACACTTTTTATGTTTAACTAAAAGGTATTCAAAAATAAGCTAAAGAGCTTTCACAAAAATTCCAAAAAGCTTTCATCAATGAAAGCTCAAAAAAATTTAAAATATCACTATTTTCTCATCAGGAAGCATAAATTATAAAATAATTTTAATTTTCGCATTCGCATTATTTTATTTATTTAAGCTATCGCAATGTCCAAGTAGCTTTTAACAATAAAAGCACAAAAATGTTTTAAATACTTCAATAAAACACTTTTTATGTTTAACTAAAACGTATTCAAAAATAAGCTAAAGAGCTTTCACAAAAATCCCAAAAAGCTTTCATCAATGAAAGCTCAAAAAAATTTAAAATATCACTATTTTCTCATCAGGAAGCATAAATTATAAAATAATTTTAATTTTCGCATTCGCATTATTTTATTTATTTAAGCTATCGCAATGTCTAAGGAGCTTTTAACAATGAAAGCTCAAAAATTTTTTAAATACTTCAATAAAACACTTTTTATGTTTAACTAAAACGTATTCAAAAATAAGCTAAAGAGCTTTCACAAAAATCCCAAAAAGCTTTCATCAATGAAAGCTCAAAAAAATTTAAAATATCACTATTTTCTCATCAGGAAGCATAAATTATAAAATAATTTTAATTTTCGCATTCGCATTATTTTATTTATTTAAGCTATCGCAATGTCTAAGGAGCTTTTAACAATGAAAGCTCAAAAATTTTTTAAATACTTCAATAATACACTTTTTTTATTCAACTAAAACGTATTCAAAAACAAGCTTGTGAAAGCTCACAAAAATCCCAAAAAGCTTTCATCAATGAAAGCTCAAAAAAGTTAAAATATCACTATTTCTCATCAGGAAGTATATATTTATTAAAAAATAATTTTAATTTCCACATTCGCATTATTTTATTTATTTATGCTATCGTGAAACTATATAAAGGATATTGATATTAACTTTACTATCAGTTCGTTTTACATTTAATAACGCTAATTAATTATTTTTTTACATTTTTTTCGCAAAATTAGTGTAAACTACACTTGCGTGCGTCAAACTAAATGTAATAAAAAGCATTCGTATAACAATTTGCAAGTGTTTTTGCAGCAATTTCAAATGCTCGCTAATGAATACTAAATGTTTTATACGCGCCGACACTAAGGCAATAAACTACAGGAAGACAAACTTTTACATATAAATATTTATATGTAAGCAGCAAATATTGTTGTTTATTGCATATATTATTAGTAAATATTCATAAAAATATTATTACATTGTGCCTGCAAAAACAAGATACTTTGTGGTTGAGAAAACATGAAAAAAAAAACAAATTTCTTAAATAAATCTTTATTACAATTTGTCGCAATAAATTTCATAAATTCTCCATAAATTATTAGCTAATCTTAGCGCTCTTTTGATCGAAAATCTTTTCGTTGAACCGCGAAACAGTTTTGTTGCACATACTCGTACGTATTTATTTGTGAGATTCTTATACTTTATTTCTATAATTTTTATTTTTCTATTACGCATTAAATTATTTTCTCTTCAATACGTTTGTCTTGTCTATTTTGAACGCGCAGCATTTTTACGTTGGCGTGTGACATTGTTGGTGGTTGTGCTATATTTAAAATTATTCGTTCATAGTCAGCCAGTGTCCGCAGACGCGTAGCATAACGTCTTGCCATATTAGCACATGCCACAGAGCACATGTTGCGAATTCTGACATGGAATTCTTTAAATAATTATTGGTTTGAATTTTAACCAACTTTTGATTATTTAGTATCGAAACATTAGTAGCAAACATGTTTTCGATTTGAATTTTTGGTGGGTGGTATTCTATTGGATTATTTGATATTAATTGATATCTAAAATATATCGGGAAGATCTCTGCTTTAGTACCATTTTGTTATATAATTTCACGCTGACAGTAAAAACTTTTCTTTATATAAAAATTATGATTTTTTTCACGCGTCTAACCTAGAAACCAGCTGTTCTATGATTTTTAATTTTGACACTTGCTTCGTGATTTTTTGCAAGCATCTATTTGCTTATAATTTTTTATGTATTTTGATGTTACCTTCACTTATTTGCCTCCAAACATATGTCCTTGTAACAGTTTATCACCGTAAAATCTCGTGCAATGTTCTAAACACAAAATTTATTAATTTTCGTACAAAAGTTTTGTTTAATATGAAATCAAGATTTTCATACAACTGTGAATGCTGTTGACAAATTCTGCTATATTTTATGCAAAATTTTTGGGTTAAGGTCACCGAATGTTTGCGACGAACTTTCATATAAACACACATACATAGCTATTTACATGCGAGTATACAATCTGTCAATCAATTTGAAATTATGCATTTGAAGGCTAGGCTGGTGGGCGTGGTATAGCCGCACGCAGACGCATTTGTATAGACGTCAACTTCAGTAAAAACAAAAATTGTTTTGACCCCTTATAGTATGTTAGGTGATTGTATAACAGCAACGCACATCATCACACTTTCAAAATATTACATACATATTCACGAGTATGCCTGCAAAAAGTCACAAAAAACTTACCTCCAAAGTTATTTTTGGTTTGTTGGCGTTGAATATTTCGGTTAAATATGACAGCTGACAGCCAGTTTGACAGCATTTGAAAATTACACACACATCGTTGTTGTTGTTTTTATTCGATTTTGTTCATAACTCTACAGCGAATTGTAGATATTTGTTGCTAACTTTAGCTTACTTGCTCGCTTTTTTTGGGGCAAATGCATATTCATTTGTGTTCACTGAATCTGCGAGTGAATGACAAGCAGTGTTGTTGTAGCTGCAGCGCAACTGTCAATAGGCTGTTTTACTTTCACGTTTATTGTCAGATATCGAAGTTTTCAAGTTTTCATTCGAAATCATTTCTTTTAACACCTTCACATATACTAAGGAATTCGCAAACAATATTTTAGGTCAGGTGGCGTGGGTTTCAGACAGAAAAGCAGATTTTAGGAAATTTTGTAATTTATAAAAAAAAAGTTTTCCAATATCAGTTAATGATTTCTCGCAACGAATTTATTGTCCGGTTTCAAAAACCCTATACTACCTTCTTATACATTTTATAATATTAGTCGCTCCTATATGAAAATAAACCACATTTTGGCACTTTTTGAAGCTTATAAAGTTTCAAAAGCTCATTAAAACAGCACCGTAAGCTCCGAAGCAAAACACAATTATTTTTATGTTGTATCCAAAAATAAACCAAATAGCTTTTACCAAAGTTCAAAGAGCTTTCATCAATGAAAGCTCAAAAAAGCTCACTTTTTTCAGATCTGTAGTTTATTGAAAGCAATATATTTTTTATAAAATCGCTGAAATAATAAATTTTTTTTTTAATTTTTGTGCTAAAGCACAATTACTTTTCAACTAATCCGCAATTGTTTTAATGAACAAATACATGTACATAGATGTATCTTACATGTCTGACACTTGTATTGCAATTATTAATTCATTAATCTTCGTTTTCGCCCACACAATTGGTTTCGTATAACCCATTTCGTAGCCTCAATTAAAAAAAAAAAAAAACAAACAAGTATAGAACGAACCGCAAACACACGATTTTCTAGCCGCAAAGTACACATATTTTTCGATTAATTGTCATTATCATTTTGCCAACACGTGTATTCAGTATAATGTAGTTACGTAGCGACAGTAATTATATTTGTTAGTAACGGTAATTTGTTTATACTATATACATACTTACGTACATATATGTAAGGCAAATTTTTTATAAATTTTATTTTGGTTATTTTGGTTTATTTTGCTTCACAACTCTTTTGCCAAAATACGCCACCCCAAAAACTCGTAAATCAATCACCGTCTGCACGCTTTTTACCTTTTTAGCCTTTTGTGGCTGAAAGTGTTCAAATTTTTGTTTGCTTTTTATCACACATGCAAAGCGTGATAATTGCCTTTTGCCAATGTCTAGCTCTGAAAAATTGTTAAAATTGTTTAGCGTTTTAGTGGCGCCTGCTACTTAATACCTTCGACTATTTTTTGGTGGCGTCTGAGTACACGTGCATTTATGTATATTTGATTTTAGCCGCTTTTAGTGGCTTTATCTGAAATTTTCTTGCGAATCAATTAGATATTTTCAAGATTTCAGTATTTCATAGCAGAGATTGTTTTTCAATGAAAAATACTCCCAGCAGTGAAATTATATGTTTTTTTTTTTCATATTAATATCGCAGATAAGTATTTAGTATTTTATGCCGGTATTTTGCATGGTTTAAAGCAAATTACAAACAAGAAAAAACGTTAACTTCGGCTGTACCGAAGCTAATATACCCTTCACAGGTGCATTCCTTTTAGTAACTATGTGTTTAAGCAAATCTAAAGACGTAAGAAAAAGTAAGTAAAAAAAGAAAACATTTTACCAAATCTTTTTAGCCGGGTTGTTTGCTAGAAACATTAAGGTTATATAGTTAACTGATCTGAACAATCTCATCGGAGATTATATTAGCTGTCATCGATTGGCTAACTCGAATTGTCTATACTTGGTCGCACTGAACTCTTCTATCACCGTCAATGTCTTACGTTTTCTACAACAAATTTAATTTTAATTAAAATTTTGTATTCAATAAATTCAATACAAAAATACTTACGATTTGTCTTCGCCTGCCAATTTCAATTTAAAATTTGTGTATAACAATTTTTATTATTTTGACAGTAATTTGTCCTTTGAGCCGTTTACAATAGTTAAATGGTTCTAAAATGTGTAAAACAAAACTTGGTAGCACTCAGCAAGCGGCGAAAGAATTTTTAATGAGGTATCCGCATACTCTCCTGCACGAATTCAACTAGATAACTTTGTTGTTGCTTTCACATGTAAAATTTTTGACAGGCGAGCAGCGCCCAAAGATAGCGAGCAGAGAAGTGACCAATCGATGGCAGCTATTATTACCTTAAGCAGTAATCCATGTCAAATTTCGTGAAGATACCACGTCAAATGCAAACATTTTCCATAAAAGCCCTTGATTCCGATCGTTCAGTTTGTATGGCAGCTATATGCTATAGTGAACCGATCTGAACAATTTTTTCAGAGATTAAATTATTTCTATGAACAATAACTCACACCAAATTTCGTGAAGATATGTAGTAAAATGCGGAAGTTTTCCATACAAGCCCTTGATTCCGATCGTTCAGTTTGTATGGCAGCTATATATATAGTGGTCCGATATCGGCAGTTCCGGCAAATGAGCAGCTTCTTGAAGAGAAAATAACATCTGCAAAATTTCAAAACGATATCTTAAAAACTGAAGGACTCATTCGTATATATACAGACAGACGGACATGGCTAAATCGACTCAGTTCAATATACTGATCATTTATATATATACCTTATGGGGCCTCCGACGCTTCCTTCTGGGTGTTACAAACTTCGTGACAAACTTAATATACCCTGTTCAGGATATAATTAGAGATATTGCTCAATTTGAGATGAGACAAACTCACTAGAATACCAAAAAGTCACCAAATAGATTTCACCGCTGATGAGTCTCTATCAGAGATTTGAGACTGCTCGCAAAATAGCGGCATTAAATTAATGACTTAATTTGTTTATGTTGCCGAAAACAGATGTGTGTTCACCTAACTCAATCAGAGCAAATGTAAGTTTATATAATACAAATAAACATTGGCCAATATTATGCATCGATTTACGTAAATTCGCGAATTAACACAAATCGAATGTAATTTTAAAGTTCAACAAAAACAAAGTCATAAATCTAAACTAAACATTGTGTAATGTCAAGAAATTTCATTAAGTGAAGAAATTTTGTTTTTTTCTCAATGAATCTCTACCCATGTGTTGTACAATAGTTGTATAAACTATTTGACGTAAGGTGGAAAGTTTTTAACATTTCATAAGAAAAATAAAAGAAAAGCGCACAGTGGTAGGCAATTAAATAAGCAGCTGTATTATATGTTGACTTTAACTACTTTATGATTGGATATTGAGCTAATTGTTGCTGCTCTAGTAAGAACTCACATTTTCTTCAACTGATATACGCCTATAAGCTTAAAGCACTTAACAACTATATATATTTATATCTCTGTCAATCAAATCAATGCTTATAACAGAATTTTGTATATTGATTTCAATGAAATTTAAATTCAATATTAAAATTTTCAAATTTTTCTATTTTTTATGACACACTTCGATCTCTTACTGGGTTGCCACTTCATCTCTATGCACATTGAGTATATGTGTAAATGCGTATGTTTTGCGAACATTTCTAATGCTTACACTTAGCAAACAAACAAATAATTCATGCTGGCAATAAAAGTGTTTGCCTATTTGCTAGCCATGCAAACCAAGATAGTCGAGGCAGTCAAGTCAGTCAGTCACTCCAGATCAGCTGGTAAACAAAAATGAGCATACGCCATGGCTATTATTAAATAACGCTGGTATTGTTGTGCTGTGCTATCAACAACAACATCACCCACTTCGTTAAGGCGTCCAGTTGGTAGCGACCACTTGTAATTTTCCACTGGCCAACGCTCAAGTAATAGCTGTTTTGATGGCCTACTATTCATTGAGCTCATCGGTCGCTGGGCCTATTTAATATGCCAAAGTAATCGAACAACTTCGTACAATTTCAATGCCGTTGACTATCAGCTGTGCCAACTTGAAGTTTGAAGACTGTTTGTTGTTTTTTCCTTTTATTTGTAGGAAATATAGAAAATTTTCCATACGCATATTCAACAGGCTGCCGGTCTAAGCTTTCTTTGGCTGCTGAAGTTTTTTCGGCATTTTTCTATTTGTTTTGGTTCTGCCAAAGTTTTTTTTTCAAGTTTTCTTGACTTTTTTCTGCCGCAGCAGAGACTCTTAAGCGCTTTTAAGACTTTGTTTACAAACAATATTGGCTTTTTTGCTGTTATTGTTGTTTTGGTTCCCTTAAATGCCGCAACAATGTTTCGTTTCAATAGTACAATTATGCATATTTGTTTGTATGTTTCTCTATGTTTGTATCGTCATTTATTGTATATTCATATCCGCATCAGTATTTGCTTGCTTTGCGTTGTGCATTTACTGTGGGAGGCCGCCGTCATGCATACATACAGACATATGCGTATATACAAATGTAATTTATTACCTACTTAAAGTCATATACATGCATACATATGTATATACGCAGCGAGCAATCTTTTTAGCGACACTTACAACATGCTGATAAAGATAGGGAAGTTAAACACTGACGAGCCTTTGATCCAACACGCTGCTAAATAACAAACATGCAAACAGACATCGCTACATACATGTATGTATGTATGTAAATATGTAATACATTGCTATGTAAATATGTAACATTTTAGCAATATTTGTATATTTATTGTATCTGTGTATGCGTATTCGTTTGCCGGCTATCGCGCAATAGAACAGAAACAGAAACACAAACCGAAACAGCAACAGAACATGTGGCGTCTGCATGAAAATATCTATACATTTCATAGCTAGCAGACAGAGTTCAAGTCGTTTCACTCAAACCCATTTTCCTGCGCGCACCACCACCACCACTTGACGCTCCCTTGGCGGCACTCTCTCCACCGCTACACCGCTGAGTCTCCGAATATCGCTGCTTTGGTGGTGTTTGAAAATGCGCTGTAATTTTCCATTCCTTTGCCTGTGCTCGCCCTATTGCCTTGCAATTTCACTGGCACACCCCTCACTTACATGCCTTCTCGCCTTGGCTTTTGATGCTGTTTTCCTTATGTTTTATTTTGTTTTGTTGCTGTAGCCTTTTTTATTGTTTTGTTTTGATACTATTCCGGCATTTCATCTGCTCATTTGCAAGCGCACACACATACATATGTATATTAATGTTTGCGTGTGTTTGTAGCAGAAAATATTCGTAATATTTAGCGTTGTATTAAACGAACGTTTGTATTTGTTGTTGTAACATTACTTGGGGGTGCTGATAATTGTATAAAAAAAATGTATTAATTAATTCAAATCAATTTTATATTTTTTGTAATTTTCCAATGCTCATTTTATTCGTAAACACGCCTTATGAATTTCTTTATTTGACTCGCTTCGTTAATTTATGTTCTTACAACAAATACATGATTTTGCATTTCAATCAATAAGCGTTGGCACTTGTCATTTCTAGTATGCACTACTCACAGCAGTATTCTGTCATAAAACTGTATGTATGGGTTATGACTATGCTACATATAAGTGACTTTTGCACACCACAGTATTAGTCAATTGTTGATGACTGTCAATTTGCTTATCAAATTGTCTCCTGGCGTGCAAATAATAATGCAAAATCGCGTATTTATTGCTATTGAATTGTGAATATGCACATAGTATATCTGAATATTAGAATTTTACTGCACAAATCAAGTTGTTGGTGTCAAATATAAGCGGCTCTTCCCGCTATGGAGGCGGTTACTGTGAGATGAACAGCAGCAGTCAAGGTCAGCTGCAATTCCTGACTGTTTATTGTAGTAAACTTGACTTTCCTTAACGGGAAACATAAACTTCTTTGAATAGTAATAAGTTGACTAGATGATGAGTTGTTAATTTTGGATAAATTCTTATCAAAAACTTGCTGTCATCATCTGTCTTCTAAATTATTTATTGTGATTTCTTTTGGCCACAAAAGTTAACAGATTCGAACCTCATGCCTCACGAAGAACCAATAAAAGAATTGCTTTTATATAATACTATTTCTTGACAATACTCATCTTATCCGTCTTCTAAATGGTTCGTTGTTATGCCTTGTGGCCACAGAGGTTACAGCAGATCTCATGTCACATGATTCATATGAACACTTGTTATATTCAGTTGAGAGACGGCTAACCGGTATACCTAAGGATACATTTTGTTGTTATTTTTGATTCTGTGTCGGATTTCATTCGAAACCATCGAGACGTTCTACTACTCACGCAACCCACTTAAATACAAGAGTGGTTTATCGACTTTTTTATTTCTGCAACACAGAGGGTTTTGCCTATCTGCTAGAGGAGCAATTGAGTAGAGATATTGATAAAAATAGATTGGGTCTCTTCCCAAAGGTTGTGGCCTGGTTTTTCGAAACCGTAGTCAAACTAATACTGTTTTACAGTTTTACAGTATTAGTTTGGTGTAGCGCGGTTGGGGCGCGGCAATCCTGACCATGTGATCGCGGACTGTGTTCGAAACTGGTCAAGGTATTATTATTTATTTGAGTATCAGATTCGTTTGGATTTCAGGCCATAGCGGTCTCGAAACGCGTAAAGGCACCGTTAACGACCAGTATCTAAGATCGCAGGAGATCTACTGAGCTATTTGTTCTCAGCAAGTTTCGGCTCGAGAAGATTGAGACAACGAAACACTTTCTCCTTCATTGTCCAGCTTTCGCTAAGTCTGCGGCTGAAACATCTTCGTAAGGTGAACTTCGAAGAAACAGTTGAACTGTCCCACATACGATGCCAGATGCCTCAATAAATTCGTAAAAGGCGCAAAGCGCTTTATCATTACTTGAGAGTCTTGGATATCAGTTTTGAGGAGTTTGCGGCATCACATAGAACTGGCGTCTATAGCAGTCCAAGTGAGAACTTCTGTGGCACATCGATACGTCCTTTAGCCTAACCTATTTGCGAATTATTGCATTTTTTTGAAAGGTGTTTGAAGAACTTCCTAGCATATTTGAAGAGTGTTTTTTGAACTTAGTACTAGACAATCCCTTCCGCATTTGCCACGCGCTCATTGTTGAAATCAGTCATCATTTTTTCTAAACATTATCAATTACATTTAATAATCGAAATTAATATTGCATGCAAGGTATGTGGTATAATTTTCTGTTCTACTACTGCTGCATTGCAGCATATTCGCATATAAATATGGAGACTCATGTGAATATGCACGAAATTCAGTTGTCATTTAAAAGTGTTTTTATTCACTTTACGCAGTGTTGCTTTTATAAACATTTAAGTCGACTTTTAAGTTTGCTCATTGATGATTGATTTGTTTTCTGTCTGTCTGTCTGCTTGCTGCCTTGCCTGCCTGCTACGCTATGTTTATCGCGTTAAGAGAGGGTCGGCCTTTGGACGGTCGTGTTGTCTATGCGTCGTGTTTGTTTGCTTTGCCTTCATGCATTTGTTTGCACATCTACATACCTACAAACAAACAAACATATGTACGAGTATGTATGTGTGCGTGTGTAATGCGGATGTTTTTCTTCCTTCATTGTATCATATTTTTCATAGTAATTATGCCCATTATTTCGTATTTACGCATTGTGCATACTGATTTTAACGGCGCGCTTGTTTGTAGGCGTGTGTGTGTGTCTGTGTTCTCTGCCTTGCGTTGCGATTGATGCACCGACCAGACTGCTCGCAGTATTTTGCTGGATTGCATTGAACTGCAAGTGCATATATTCACATATGTTTGTAATGTTTTCTTTGAATGGCAGCAGAAGTGTGAAGATCTCATGACATTCAAAACACAACGGCACCGATGAGAGAGGAGATGGAAAGGGGTGTGTCGTTTTGTATATCGACAAAGAATTTGTTTAGAAGGTTATGCAGTTGAACACATTTTGCAAATTGCGCTGCAGTTATTGTTGTTCTTATTTGTTTGTTTATTTGTCAAGGATATTTGGTTTCTATTTGTTTATTTATTGTATGATTACTTTTTTGTTGATTTTGTGCATTATTTTGACAAAACTTGCGAAAAGCAAATATAAATATTTTTCTAACAATGCTTAATTTATATATTTATATGTCAATATGTTGTAGCTATTGAGAATAATTTGGGTTATGTTTGCTCATTAGGTATACATTTTGTACGTGACCTTGATTTCTACATGTATATGTGAGCTAAAATATATTTTTCCATTTTCACCTTTGAAGTTTTTCTTAAAAATATTTTAAACTACTCTCAAGCGGTTAATCCCAAATTTTTCCAATTTTTTTTTTTACAAATATTGATTAGATAATAATTAAATTAATTTTATATAACTCATCAAATTTGCAAAGCAATTTAATTTCAATTTAATTAGATGATAACGCTTCTAAATATAACCTTCAATTCGTCATTTTATATATCTAGAGATATAAAAATATAATTTGTACATTTTTTTCTGCTCATCATTCCACCAAAATCACACCACTTTCTACAGCATATGAGTATTTGCCAGTGATTCGCGAAAAATAACATAGCATATAGAACCTACCCTTACCAATATTCTAAAGGTGAGTGCGAAATGACAATATGCGTGCCTATGACTCATTGTAACGATGACTTCAGTAAACTATTCTTAGTTCAATGTGCGACTATTTTCATGGCATGAACGAAGTTTTTGACCCGAAAACACTTTTTTTTTTTCTTTTTTTCTACCAAATAAAGCTTTGAACTTGAAAATTAGTAATGCGTAAAAGCCAAAAAATCGCATGTTGCATGCAGCAGACTAAATGCCACAACCACCAACGGAAAATGTGGCATGCCAACCGCGTTAACGCCAAAAAGTTATTTATTTGCGTCGCAGTAAGGAAATAATGGTGTGGGGGCATAAATATTTTACATTTATATTTACATATATATTTATGTATGTATGTTGCAATACCTGTGTACAACCAAAAGGTTCACGACTGATTCATTTCAATAATTATGTAGAATTCGTAAAATATTTATTTTTTTTTCAATTTTTCACACTTTACACGCATTCCTGTTTCGCAAACGTTCGATTACCTCATCAATGTGGGTTTAAAATTGGTTTCAACATTTTTTAAAATCGCGTCATCATTTCATCTCGCCACTTATGACGCCATGGTTATTTCGCAATCGGTTCCTACCAAGTGCTAATGTGATAATATGCATGTGTGCATAGCATTTAGTCAGGTTTTCGTGCAATTTGCTATACATACATACAAACGCTTGTGGCTGGCAGCAACTTTATAACTTCGTATACGAGTGTAGCTGTATGTTTTTGTCATAACAGTGATTTATGATCGCTTAGCTTATATTTGTTTTTTTATTGCATTCGTTTATAACGTATTATTAACTAAATTTCTGTATACTTAAAACTATAAACTCGTAAGTATATTAGCAGACGTTAAATATTTACCAAAAAAAATTTAGCTCGAGATTTTCAAATTTAGCCGTATTTGCTAAGATTTCAGCTGTAATGTGTATTATTATTTAATTATATTATTATATATTATTGTATGTGATAATTTTACTGCGAAAATGTTCACACTTACCCCCCACCTGTGTTATTTACTGGTTATTACTGCGCCATGAAAGAAAAACCACACAATCAGCCAAAGCCTTGAGCTTTTAAAATCCCGTAATTACTTTAGTTTTATAGATTTGTATGTATATCTGTGCAGCAGTGTAGTTTGGCCTTATCGTAATGGCCTTCGCAAATTATTTGCCAGCATTTTGCTGTGTTATCGCGCAATTCACTCCCTAGCTTCCTGATTTCTCAAACAATTACTTATTTGTATTGATTATTGCGATATGCTTAATTGCAGAGAAGTTAGTTTTTTTATTTTTCATACTTTTTTTTTAATACTTGTGTATATGTAAAGCAATCAAAATAAATAAATACCCAGAAAGTGTCAAACAAAATATAAAGTTAATCAAGCATTTTGTAAATCAACAAATATTTGCAAATACTTTTTACTTATTCCATTCTGTATGTATACATGCGCATTCAACCCTACTCAACACCAATTTGAGTCACTTTCCAACGGATTGCACTCAATTTCGCTTTAACTGTCAATAATTTGAGTGCGAATTGCGCGCTCTCGCACCAACACCAATGCGCTCGGTGGCGTTGTAGATACAGAAATGCCTGCATTATCTGCACACTGCCACACAGCTGTATACGCCGTAGATACAGAAAAAGTATCTGTAGCTGTTGGTTTACCTACCAATTCGTGGCGAATTGTAGCACTCGCTGCTCACATGTTGCGGTGACAATAGAAATTCGAGCCAAATGCGATGCTCAAATTACTGCGGCAAACATGCGCAGCAGCTGCGTGCCAGCCAATATCCAGCCAGAGCAATAGAGCATGAGTGAGTGAATGAGTTGCCTTTTGAGTCGGCACTCGATTGTTTGCCATTCGTTATAAAGGTGTCGACATTTGCCGGCAGACGTTCAGTCGCCATACAAACTTGTTAGCAAAAACAACTTTCAAAAGTCAGTCAGTCAAAGATACTGCAACAACAAAAAGTGAAATAAAAAATAAAAAAAGTGAAATTTTTAAAAAGTCAAATAGCAATTAAAACATAAGTTTTAAACAATTTGAGAATTATATTAATTCTGAATTCGCACTGTAAATTACATCTAAAAGTGTCATCCAAGTACAGTTTTAAGCTCATTGTTATACATTTTGCACAAATTTCCAAGAGTGGTTTTATGCAAAAGACTCAAGTGAAAATATTTTCTACTCAAAAAAGCTTAATACACATACAAAAGCTACACAAAAGCTCCGGCAATCGTGCGATTTTCTACACGTTATCTACACACACGAAGTCAAGTTCGTGCATTGAAAAATACTGCTTGCCCAGACAGCCGATTGGCGTGCAGAGAGAGAGCTACAATTTATTGAACATTGAATTGAAATTCAGTTATTGCTGAACTTTTGTAAAATCAACAACGCGCTTAAAAACAATTCTTAAAGAAAAGAAGAAGAAATTGAAAACTGTATATTCAAGAAATTCAACAAAGAAATAAAGCAAATTCATTACAAACACAAAGAAATTGAAAGAAGCTAATTTTTTAAAGAGACTGTGTGCCTTTTTGCAAGTAAAATTAAAAATTCAACAAGCAAAAAGCAGCGAATTAAGCACAAAATACACAAGAGATTATTAAATCGAATTTAATACAAAGCAGAATTTTACAGCAAAGTACATATTGCCGTAACTAACGTGATATAAAATAAAAAAGTTTTTTTTACGTGAAATATAACGTGTAATTTCTTACGTTGCCGTAAGCAAGAAAATTTTAAACCAGTGAAATTGTTATATAATTTCAAAATTGTGAACTACTATCGCTCATTAAAAGGCGACCAACACACATATCACACACAACCAAATCAATTATAAAAAATAGAAAATACAATAAAAAAGTGTTGAATAGTGTGACGCGTACACTACTGAAATAAAAAAAAGAGAGACACACACACACACACCAATTTCTGAAGCCTAAACTTGTGCTAATTGAATCAGCAACACGCGAGACTACGAGAAAATGATGGGCACAATGGCAATGCGTCAACCTGAAAATTGGCTATACGAAATTTGGCAGAAGGGGCAAGACAGTCCCTGCTATGTGATGGTGCCCAATGCAAAAGTAAGTGTTTCTCTACATGTACGAGTATGTAGGCAGAAAGTAAGGAAAATTTAGTGTGATTTTTTTTCTATTGTGACGCAATTGATAGAGTAGAAAGTTTTTTGTGAAAATTAAATTAAATGGGGGTTTATATAGCGAATTCTCCTACAAACAAACAAAGAGAAAAGTTAAAAAAAAAATTAAAAAGTCAATATTATTAAAATGAAAAAAGAGTTCTGGTAGAAAGATCAGATTTTGTGCTTAATTATGAAATTTTAGTTCCAACACAGTACTATAATTTCAAATATTTTTAAATGAAAATTTGAAAAAATTTAAATTAAAAAAAAAAATTAAAATTTTTAAGAACAGCTTAAACACTTTCTTCAGCTTTAAGCTTCACTTGGGCGTAATCGCATCGATTGTATAGCCACACTCACACGATCGCTCAATAACTGAGTCACTCGTGGTGTAATGTGCTTTGCATGTGTTATAAACGGAAATCGTACAATTTTCCTTTTGTCAAAGGCTAATGAGCAATGCGCAAAAGTCAGCAAACTAATTTGAAAGTTATTTTATAATTTTTTTCCCCAGCGCTTAAAATACTTAAAAAAATTCTCACTTGGTATTCCAATATATTTGCATTTAAAAAAGAAACTTAGCTTTGGTATGCATGCAAGGCAATGTCTTGCTGTTGAGAGAATTTCATTTGCATTTCAATAGCATTTTCGCATAAATATTAAATGCAAAGATGCTGAAAAGGTAAAAAATAACAACAAAAGTAGCAAAAACAGCCACTAGCGTACGCCAAAGTGTGGTAATAGGTTATATAGCTTGCCTTCAAAAAGCAAAAAGAAAAAACTTATATAGCATGCCTTCAAGCGTATTTTTTTGCTAGAAAACACGAAAACACATTTTAAGTAGATTTGTATAATGACTGTGACATCAATAGTGGCGCGGCGCTTATGTCAAATTGCCCTCCACTTGCTGTGTTGCATACACAATAGCCAAGTATAAGACTATGCTATTTCTATATACTTAGTAATTTTATTAGGCGCGCGCCAGCTTATTGTCACCGAGTATTGTTGTGTGCTGACCGACGCAACGCGCCGCAAAAGTAATCATTACACAAATGCGCCAGCTTGTAATACAGCCAACAAATCGCCATATATAGCGTGCGCTGTTTGTGTATTGCAAAAATCAGAAATAAAATCAATCAGTTGTTGCATTTGTGCAATGGCAACACTTGTATTTTAAATACGCATGTCCTCATTTTCAGACAATTGACGCCCATGACGATAATCTGCAGCGGCGACAAGTGAAATTAAAACTGCAAATTACGTTAGATTTGCTAGTAATAACAATTTAAGCGAAGGTCATATTACATTTAAGTGTTGATGGGCAGTTTGAGAGGTACTGCATTGACCTGCTCGTATTTTGCTGTAAGCCTAGCAATTTTCTATGATTTTACCTGTGGTGCTTCTATATGCATTTATTGTGTGCGGTCACACCCCTGTCTGCATGCGAAATATTTAAAATATAAAATGCGTGCCTCTCTAATAGTTTAAAATGCAAATTTAATGATGTTGTCTAGACTTGGCGTTTGACGTTTGCAATTTTTCTTAAATATCTTATCTGAAGTGGAATAGAGTATCTCAAGTGCGAATATTTGAGCCTCAGTAGCGCTTCTTTATTCTATATGGATTAGCTGTTGAAAATTAGTTGATCCAAAGCACTAAAATTGTCTTCAAGCACATTTTATAAATTTTTTTTGAATTATCTTAAAATATTGCCTCAGATCTCAGAGTTCATTTATCAAATTTGTTGATCTTCTTCAAAGCTTCATATATAATTAAGTTCTTTAACAATTTGCTTATCTACTATTATTATTGTTTATTTCCTGCTTCTTCTTCTTTTTAACATTCGTATTTATACTTCTTTTTTTTATTTGAACTGAAATCTCTTTCCAAAAATAAATTCGTATATTTTGCTGTCTAGCAAATTTGCGCTATTTAAGCTGCTTTTCTGTCATAAAACGCGTATTTTTTGACTCGGTATATCATTAATTTTTTTATGGTTCAAAACCGGTTCTCACTGTTTGTTGTCTGTAATTTCCTTTGGCGCGTTTTTATTTTTTACGACTGTTGTAGCATACAAATGATGTTTAAATTACTTTATTATGTTTTGACGAACTAACGAACGAAAAAAAATCAGAAAAAGTTAACAATACCATTTTACTTGCTTTATTTTGTATATTCATTAGTTACTTATATTTAACACTTTCAAAACCTGTTCTTGCGCACATTTTTTAGCGCGTGCTAATTTATTTATTTGTTTGTGGAAGATATGAAGTTTTTCAACGTCTAACTGGCGCCTGCTTCCAGCATAACCAATAAATATTGGCGAGCGAAATTTTCAACACACTAATTTATGTTTTTTAGGTGCGCAAAAAAAATACTCAGCTGTTTGTCTAAGCAACGTTAAAAATACTGTTTTATTATTGTTATTAAATATTTGCAGCCAAAAGCTGCCACGGCCTTGCCACGTCATTATAATGTTTATATCATATATAAGCCCACTCTTTTTCTCTTGTTTTGATCAAATTATTATTATTTTGCTTTTCTTTGCAATTTTTGTATTTTGTTTGTCTGCGCATAACAATTAAATTTGACGACTTCTTGAGATAGCGCTAAATTGAAATGCTTCAGAAACCCAAAAACAATTTAAGCAACCGTAATTTGTGTGGGTTTTTGCGAGCATTTATCATCAAGCTCTAGCGGCTTAAATTTATATTTATTGCAGACACTTGTGTTTTGATTACAATACATTAGCTTTATTGCTAGATTTTTATATATTATTTGCACAATATTCAGGGTAATATTTTTTGTTGTTTTTTCTATTTCAAATCAAAATTAGTCACATTCCGTGCTTTCGGCCTTTCATCTGCCGAGTTAATCACGCTTTCAACTGCTGTTTGTTGGTCTAGTTATGTGCTTTCGTATTTTCTCATGCGTAGTTTTTTGCACACTGTTGGGCGACATAACTTTTTGAAAATTTTCAAATCCTGACATCCCGCCGAATATTGTGTTATTAATAATTTTGGCCGCAAGCCAACACTTACGGGTTCACTGCTAGCTATTCGTTAAAAGATGAGCCTTTGGTGGAACACATAGAAGCTGTCATATGATTGCTGATTTGCTTGATTTATTTTAAAGTAACAAAAAAAAAATTACTTTCAATAGCGTAATTTCGAAATTTTTTTCTAAATAAAATATTAAATTTTAATAACGGTAATTTTAGAAATATTCATTTCTGTGATTTCTTGCATTTTTCGACAAATTTATCTTTAT
The DNA here is from genome assembly GCF_028554725.1 of Zeugodacus cucurbitae. Lineage (NCBI taxonomy): Eukaryota > Metazoa > Arthropoda > Insecta > Diptera > Tephritidae > Zeugodacus > Zeugodacus cucurbitae. The sequence continues at coordinate 5,671,661 of NC_071668.1, forward strand.
TTGTCTGGCTGTGAATGGCTTTGCATAAATTAAATATTTCTTCACAAATAAATAGAAAGCAATTGCGGTAAATATGCGCCACGTGTTGACAATGTTTCAAAATTATTTTTGAAATCTGCAAATAAATACAAATTTGTGCAATGCTTGGTCATTTCCCTTTGAAGCCAAAAAATACAATTTTTTATTTTGATTTTTTTTCTTTAAATACTTATATACTTGGCCTTTTTAAATCTTATTTGTTTAAGTAAATTGCAGACATAGGCACAGCGCTGTATCAACGCATACATTTATTTACTTACATATATTTTTTTTCTTCACGAAAATTCGTCGGTATTAAGCGCACAATGACCTTTGACAGTGTACTCAGAGGACAAATTTTACGCTTTTAACTCGTACCTTATTTGTTTGTGAAATTATAGCTACATATTGAAGGCACATAGATAATTCTTATATATATATAGTATATATGAAATCACACCAATAACTCATAGACAAAATTTTAAGTACAAAAATTTTACTTTTCAAAGTAAAAATTGAATTTTAGTATGTGTCTTATCTCACAACACAAATCTGGGTTAACTACATAACACCTTTTGTGTTCTTTTTTATAGTTTTCTAGTTTCTTGGGTGTGCTAAATTGTCAGCGTATGCAAGGCCAATCGCTCAGAGCCGCCAAACATTGATGTACACCAATATTGACCCACTTTGAATAAGTAGATCGATAGGTATATTTTTAGAAATTGAACACTTTGATTAACACATTACTATATAGATAATGATATGCTTAATTGTAATTACTGCAGAAGTTGCCTGCATACCAACCATTAACGTTGAATAATACTGAAGGACTCTCTCCTGCGATTTTCCCATAATTGAGCGACCGGCACTTGAGCAAATAACAGCAAAGTGACAGTACAGCTGTCAGTGCACATGCCGCCTTCGAACAACTACACGCCTACATACAATGGCACTACGCTTGTTGTGTCCCAGTGGTCCGACGGAATTTCTTGGAAAATACTATATAAAACTGATTGGACAAAGACAACATGAAATTATTAAGCTTTCGTGTTGTGTCCTTATTTTTAATGAGTGTTGCCATATGTTCGACAACAACAGCATATGCTTTATTTGCTACCATTTCCACGTATTCCATTGAGTACTCAGCAATATTTGCGCTTGTGGCGTGTTGTTACCTGTGTTTTCTCTATATATTTTTATATGTATGTACTCAAGTGTTGTCTTCGTTTGCCGTCGTTAAATGATTGTGGGCAACCATTGCGCGCCACAACCAAATGAATCACCGCTTGCGTGGCGTGATCTGCGAAATTTCGTTATGATTATTAGCACGTGCTCTGTTTGTTTTTGTGCTTGCGGTTGTGAATGGGGTGAACTCCCTGCTGTCACAGTGCTAAACATTAATAGTTACGCGTGTCGGTCCAATTTATGGCACGAGTAGTTGAACTTTGTATGGACTAGTATATGAATGACCACCGAGTAACTGGCCATTAAGGCATTTCGCTTGTTTTTGTTAATGCAATTTTGCAGTACGTCAGATGAAATAATTTCTCTTTTGCTTTTGTGTGTCACTATTTTTTGCTGCAATGCAAATTTGTGCATTCATAACTATGCCACAGATATGTGTGTGTATGTATGTATAACTAAAAATATTGTTGTCATTGTTTTTTTTTTCTTAATTAATATGTGACATGCAATTAGCTACCAAGTTGTTGGCATGTAAATTATTGATTTTATTACAGCATTAGTTAGGCAATTTGTTGTTGTTTTATTTGTTGTATTAATGGGTGTATATTATATGTATATTCATATAAAAAATTAATTGACGCAATAAAGCTTGCCCAGCGTTTACACATGCCTCAGTTGCCATTGTACTACTCAAAGCTCTAACAAAAGCACTTGATAAAATTATAATAAGCTGCCAAAGTAATTATTTTGTAATATATTATTTATAATATATGGATTTGTTGTAGGCTAGTAGTATTCTTTATGCTTGTCTCACCATAAAATTTGAGTAAGCATCCTATTTTATGCGCTTCTATATCACTTAGAGCAATACAAAGACGAAACTATAAATAGTTTTTGCAAAATATTTTATCAAATATTTTTTTATAATTATTAATTTATTATTTTTAGAAAACTCATTTTTAATTAATCAAATATAAAAATAAACAAACGTGCTACACTACAAACATATGCATATTATGATTTTTAAACGATTTTTTTTTTCAAAAAAAAAAAAATTAACAAAAATGTATGCTTATCTTATCACCATAGCAAATATCACGCAATCAACTCGTTTTGCCACGATATATCCAAGTGAATATGTCTGTATTTTGCTATTTGTTTTTATGATTTCAAAGGAAAAAATTTAATATGTGTACATAATCTCATACAAATCAAGCAAATATTTGCATATGAGCAGCGCGAAGCAGGCAAAACGCTATCCATTGTTAGCAACAATATATACCATCGATGTGATATGCAAATCTACTTGTTGACAAATATGTTTGAGTAAATTATTATCACGAATTGTAGACATACATACAAATATTATTACTGGGCATAGGTAGAAGAGCCATTATGCTGTGTTTACACGCGCCACAATTGGGAAAATATTGATTTATAAAATTATGAAGAACGTGCGAGTGGGCTGGAAAGCCAATAATAAGCAAAGAGCTCGAAAAACTGAAATTGAATTTTCATAAACAAATTTTAGCTTATTTGCCATGATAACATACAGCCTCTTTATAATATAAACTGTATAAATAATCGAGCTTTATATTTGTGATACAATTTGGCACATTTCAAGCTTTATCAATACTAATAATCGTATTTTCTCTTTCTCTCTCTCCCTCTTCTATAGGATCTGGTCAAATCCCATCTTATGATAGCTGTGCGCGAGGAAGTTGAAGTACTCAAGGAGAAAATTTCCGAGCTGATGGATAAGATCAATCAACTTGAGGTTGAGAATACCATACTCAAGTCGAATATGTCGCAGGAGATGTTGCAACAATTGCAAATGCAAACGCAACTGCAGATCGCCGGCAGCAACACCAGCAGCAATACGAGCAGCACCGGCACACCAGCGATCACAGCGGGCAATTCTACCAATGCCGCAGTGACAACCAACAACATGATTGCCGCCGCACCACAGCAGCAGGCTGGTACACCTACAACTGCTGCGGCTAATGAGAGCAGCGACGCCAGTCCAGCGACCGAAACTACAGCAACACCAGCCGCAGCAGCGACCAATAATGGCGCGGAAAATACGGCGGCCACCACAAATGGTCCATTGTCGTCCTCCTAAACGCCGCAATGTTGAAGCGTTTATTGAAAACAGACAAACAAAAAAGCTTAGTTGAAGCGAGGCGTAGCATTAAAAAAAAACAACAAAAACTTTCGAAGCACCAGTCTGGGTAGTTGGAGTTACATAATTGTTAGAAGTGCAGGTGTGATGTGTGTGCATGTTGCGTGAGAGAGGGCGGCTGTACTGGCGCTGAAATGCATTGTTTTTGTTGTGTTTGTGTGTGCTGATGAGCATTCATTCAGCAAGTGAAATGCGACAATTTAATCACAAAAATGTTGTATTTCACCAAAAAAAAACGATGCTCATTGCCAACAAAAAAGAAAAGAAATCCGCCAATGTTTGCAGCTTGTGCGAAATATCAGCAAACGTTGTGTATTGTAGCCGAGCAACATACTAACTGTTGATATATTTTATATACATATTTATTTTTCACACACACACACACATGAACTTTTCATTTGTTTGAAATGTTGATATTTGTTGCAAAACTGCAAACATTGTGATCTATGCCACGGCAATAAAAAAAATATACGCTTTATTTATTTTCTAAACTCGCGCTGAGGCGCCCACATAATGCGCCGTCTCTCTTGGCAGCTTCAGCTTTGTGGCTAAACATCACACGCAAACACACACATCACGAGCAGAGGCCACAAACTCAATAAGCAACCACTACAAGCAAAAAGAAACAAAAACAAAAACACACACTTTGTTAAACAACTTCAAACAATTTGTTTGCGCCCATGCTGCCTGCCATATGTTGCTGGCAACATATAGCGCTTTAACAGCATACCAACAAGTATTCCAAAAATATTGTTTGAGGCACACCGCCGTGTGTTGTCTGTCTGTACGCAGCATTATTACATTCGTCGTAACACACACACACACAACCACTGGGCAATGTTTGCCTTAGCGTTAACATGTTGCTGCAACAAATGTAGAAACAACAAATTTCCACACTTGCAACAAAAGTGCGCAACATGTTGCCACAAGCGGCAAATAAATAGAAAGAAAGCCAGAAAATGATCATGTTAAATGTGATAAAACTCAATTTATAATTATTTCAAGCATACAAAAATATGAAGTTGAGTCGAATATAGTTGATGCTGATGATGAAGAAGTAGTGGAAGAAGAAGAAGAAAAGAAATTTCCAACAGCATGAAGAAATCAAAATAAACGCAACGCGCGCGTTCTTTGTATATATGATAAAATCCATAAAATCCAAATCGTTTGCATTGTTTTTCCTCATAATTGTCATAATGTATCTATATTATTATTATTATTATTATTGTGTTTTAAATTTTAATTTCAAAATTTTTTACTTTTCACTGACACTTGAAAAGCTCATATACATACATAGTTAAAGCATAAAAGCAAACGATTAGCGAGAAGTATAGGAAAGTATGGTACAATATAATTATTTTTTATTCTATATTTTGTTTTTGCTTTTAGTTTAAGTTGTGTGTAATTTTAAGTTTTGATATTATTTTCCATCCATGTTGTATAGTTATTACAAAAGAAGTTAAATCACGATGTGAAACACAAAAGCAAAACAATTTCCATATTTATCATTAAAAAAACTAAAAACAAAAGCAGAAACAACAACAACCAACAAACTATTGCATGTATTTGTATGTATTTCCAAATCTAGTAAATATAAATAAATTGCTTCTGGAAAAAAATGAAAATAGAATAAAATTGTAAAAAGTGAAAGTTTAGCAGAACAGCAAAATTATAATCAGGGAACACTGAATATTTGTATAATAAAATTGCAAAAAATAAAAATAAAAAAAATTAACTATGGCTAATACAAAGAAGGCAAAAACATACTTGTATGCAAACGTGTAGAATTTGTACCACAAATTTGCAAACCTAAATTAGCAAATACAAAATATAACAACTGCTAAATGAGGAATGTTGTATAGACAAAATGAAAGCTCTGCGTTAACAGTCACAATTGTTAAAAAAAAAATAAATTGAAACAAAGAATTGAAAATTGAAAATTGCATTGGTAAAAAAATAAAATATTTATGCGCTATTAAAGATTTCTAAAAAAGCGCAAATTCTTGTTGTTTAAAATGGAATATAAAACAAATGCATACATTTAAAGAAAGCAATGAATTATACTTTTAACGAAATTGTGGAAAAAAGCACATTAAAATTGTGAAAAAAAATCATAAAACAATGAACAAGGCATTCACACACAAAATATACTTTAAATTACAAAAAAAAATTATGTTTGAACATAAATTTATTTAAAAATATATATTTTTTTTATATTATTTCATTTAAATTTACACTATATAGTATGCTGCAGACTTAATATTTTTGATAATTACAAATTTCAAACTTCTCATGTGTGAATGCTTTGTTTTATTGTATATAATGTCGCCTATATTTTAAATAATTTTTTTTTCCATATTAAAGTTATTAATTAAACCACAATTGTTATTATAAAAAAAAAATATTATAAAATCCAGATATATATTTTTTTAAATCAAACTAATACTTTATACAACTAAAATTTGCAAATTTACAATTAAAAAAAAAAAACAAATATTAATTGTAAATAATGCAAAAAATCTACAAAGCAAAAATTGTAAAATAGCCAAAATTAAAATTTGTATAAAAAGTTCAAAAATCAATAATCAATTTGAGTAAATTTGTAAATAAGCAAAAGTTATATAACGCGCTGAAGCCAATTACTTTAGCACATATCAATGCCAGCAAAAAGCAGAAAACACTGAAAATGTCAGATTTTCAATTCTTTATTATCATCAAGCAATTTTGAGACATGTTGTGGTCATTTCTACTTTTTTATTAATTTTATAAAAGTAATTTTCTTATTTCTAATTTCCAATTTCTTATAACACAGACTTGCGTTGCTGCTCTATCTGTATAATATAACTAATAGTATTGTATACAAAATCTGTTGTAAGATTTTTGACTTGTTAACTCTTTAACTTTTCTATGCATACAACTCAAGTATTTTGCTTTAAAAACACACACACACACATATTATATACACATGAAACTGTATTGCAGTTAAAAAATGTAACTTTTCGCTAATGTTCTGCTACAATTTATAAGTTATTTGTTGCTATCTATTATAAAAAAAAATAATAATAATAATAAAATAAAATAAAAATGTATAAGTCAAATGTAAAAGCGACTGCTAGACAGCGCCCAGAATCCTGCGGAGACTCTAATTGTCTAAGGATTCGCATGCAAGCGTGTTAAACGCGCACATGATTGCCGTAAACTCAACTGTAAACCAGAAATAATAATGTTGATGCACGAAATGAGACAGTTGAATTTGCGCGCTTCATGTTGTTGTATAAAAGAAAAATGCAAAAAAATAAAGAAATAATAATAAATGCTAATTAATAATAAAAAATAAAATAAACTTATAAATTGTAGCTCGACTTTGTTTTAAATCAACTTCTATAAACTGCTGATTGTATGTGAAGCAACATTACACTTTATAGACACCCATACACATACACATGCATATACATTTACATTTTAATAAAAATACAAATACAAATAAAAATAAAAAATAACGTTACTATAGCCACGTACCATATACCTATATATATATATACAAAATAAAAGATTGTTGTAGCTTAGTAGTTTTGCTTTATTTCTTATTTCATAAGTTTAAATATTAATTTATTGCATAGTTTGTACGTATGAGTATATTAAAAAACAATTCAAACAAAACTATTGAAACATAAATCATAAATAATATTATAAAGAAATAAATGGCACTGAAAGTTATTAAATAACAACACAAAAACTGGATGTTATTTGTTATTATTATTATATTTTTTTTGTGAACTAAAACGGAGCGTGCATAAAATACATGGAAGGCTATGCAGAGAAACGGAAAGAGTGTGTTGAATTTGGTATGAGAAATGCTTTAGAGAATGTGTTATAAGAAACGAAAATATTTTTTAATAAATTAAACGAAGCTGATTTCATTTTTTTCCTTTCATATTTTCATATAAATTTTTTTTGATAAAATATTAATTTTTTTTCATAAAATATAATTTTTTTTTCATAAAATATTAATTTTTTTCATAAATTTTTTTTTTTTATAAAAATTTTTTTTTTCATAAAATATGAATTTTTTATCATAAAATTTTTTTTTCATAAAATATGAATTTTTTTTTCATAAAATATTTTTTTTTTCATTAAAAATTTTTTTGTTCATAAAATATTTTTTTTTGATAAAATATTATTTTTTTTTATAAAATATTAATTTTTTTTTCATAAAATATTTTTTTTTTCATAAAATATGATTTTTTTGTTCATAAAATATTTTTTTTTGATAAATTTTTATAAAATATTTTTTTTTCCATTAAATATGTTTTTGTTCATAAAATATTTTTTTTTTTTCATAAAATATATTTTTTTTATAAAATATTAATTTTTTTCATAAAATATTTTTTTTCATAAAAAATTTTTTTTTTCATTAAATACTTTTTTGTTCAAAAAATATTTTTTTTTTGATAAAATATTATTTTTTTTATAAAATATTAATTTTTTTTCATAAAATTTTTTTTTTTTTCATAAAATATTAAATTTTTTTCAAAATCCGACCACAACATTCCTACAAAATGGTTTTTTTTTTTTACTCCTAAATGATGTATCAACAACTTTTGCATATTACAATAATACAGTTAATGTATTTAATTATACGCAAATAATTAAAAACAGAAACAAAAATATGTTCTATAACGCTTTGACAAGTGATAACACTCAAGCAGCAAACGTGCTAACAACTATTTTTGTAGCTAAACAAAAATAAATGTTGCTGCAACATTTATTTCTGCTGTACATATGTAAACAACACAAAATAAACAATATCAACAACTCAAAAATGAAAGACAAACTACTGCTGTTGTATGTAATAACAAGAGAAGTAATATTAAAAAAAATATATATATATTTAAAAATCAAAAGCTGATACACATACATATAAACACATGTTGCACATACTACTACTACTACGCATGATAAATTGCGGAGACAAAATCAGCAAAATATGAAAAATATAATATTTAAACAAATATGTTCCAGCACTTGTTCAATCCATGGATAATTAGTTATTTTAACAGCATAAAGAAGTAAACGAAAAAAATGATAATTGTAAATAGACAAATACTTAAATGTATGTTCAAATAAAGTAAAAGAAAAAAATCCATAACTACTATTAAATTAGTAGTAATTTCAGAAATAAACTGAATTAAAAAAAATCAAGTATATATGTATGTAACGCATAAGCTAAATATTTAGTAGTGAAGTAGCATATGGGCAATAAGCAGCGTCGCCAGCGTACTATTGTAAATGAGCTTGCCAATATGGACCAGCAGCTGGTAGTGAGCGCTCAGTTGAATTTCAAACGGAAATATGAAAGCAAACTCTTAACTAGTCTCTTTGTTAGTTTATTGTTTTTTGATTTATGTATACATATGTTTTTGTAATATTTGTTTAGCGTATTTTCTATTTCGAAATGTTGTTAAATTAAAGAAATTAAGTAAAATTGTTTAATTATCACATTTTTTGGATAGTCGTACGTGAAATTTTTACATATATTTATGTATTAGGTATTGAAATTTAAACAATTTAATATTTACAAGTATTTTTTAACATAAAAACATTGTCTGAATAATATAATAATAATAATAATAATAATTTTTGAACTATGTTAATATTTAATAAAAAAAAAAAATTAATGCAAAAAAACCTAATTATTCTATTAAGATGTGACTTCTAATGCTTAAATGATATTTGTAATTGTTTATTGAGAAAAAGAAATAATTAGTTTATAATATTCTAATATGTATATGTGAGCACACTTGTTGCTGAAAGTTTAGTATATAACAGTGAGGATAATGATTGTATTGATTAAAATTATAGTGTAATGGAGAAATGAACAAAAATAAATTATAAATAAAAATATGCTTCTTTAAAACTGAAAAAGATGTCTTTGTTTTAAAGGAAAATTTTGAAAGTACAGGAATTAGAATTATTACTGTGGAACTTACATAACTCGAACTTTTGAATTGGCAATAGCGTTTAGAAATCAAATTTCATACAAATTCCCTTCGATAACTTGAACTTCTATAACTTGAAGTCTCTCTAACTCGAAGTTTTTTTTGTGGATTATAGTGATTCGAGTTAGAGAAGTTCCACTGTATTTATTCGAAAATTGTTCTACAGAAAAATCAGAATTAATAATATTGATCAACATACATATGTCCAGAAGTGCTTTATGATCCTTTTCATCGCTTGTGATCTTCCAGCAATTTCCTTCAAATAACAAAATTATTAAAATTTTTACTGAGAGAAATTTATAATACAAGTGTACACCTTGTTTCTGTTGTTGTGCGCCTGTCACACTCAATTCATCGGTTTTACACGATCTATTACTATCCATAAACATTACCTGCCGACCCATTGTTCAGGCATTACCGGAAATGGCAGAGAATTGAAGGAAATGCAGATCTCATTGACTTTTTGTTGCCTACTTCTAGGCGTACTGATCTGCTATTGCGTCCCTGAAAGAAAAATCAAGCTTGTAGTTAATGAGACTATAAGAAACGGACTCAAATAGTGGCGAAAACTCGTTGCTTTCCTAAGGCTACACAGAGTCATCTCGAAATATGCCGTCACTATAGCCGAGTTCGAAAATTTTTTAAAGATCACTTAAAGCTGTTATGTACTGTTGTCGTATTGAAGGGAAATATTTTTTGTTAATCATTTATGCATAAATATTTATTTGAAGAAGATGAATATAAACTTAACACTAAAACTTGCAAATACTTATTCGTATTAAATAAAAAATATTCAATATAAAATCAGAAATCTGTTTCTGGACTTAAAGGTCTTGCTGGCTGATCTTCGATTTTATCCAAATCTGTTTCTACAGGCTTAGCACTAGGCGTTGTTGGCGTTTTTTTGGGTTTCGGTGCGATCGGTGGTAGAACTTTAACGCCAGCGGTCGGCGTTATAGCCTTCGTTGGCGCTTGATCATTGGCGGCAGCTATATCTAATGTTAACGGTGCCTTTTCCTCTACTTCCGGTTCCAATTGTTTAATAGCATTTATATCTTCGTTAGCATCCAGATTGAATGATTTGAGATTTCCCAGCTGCGCGCGCACATCATGCGCCGACAGATGATGCAACGGTACATCAGCACGCACTGCCATGCGCTTGGGACTGTTTGTGCCGTCGTCCGCTTTGTGTTTGTCCGGTGGGAAGACGACTTGCGCATAGGTAATGCCATTACTAGGGTGCTCTTGCACGCTATTCTCACCCGCCGATGAATTGGTTAGTGAGCTGGGATTGCGAAAGACGCTGATACCCTCAGGTTTCGCGGCAGTGCGTGTGTTTGTTGCGTCGCGGCGTTGCATTGGTGAAGCATCAGTGGCTGTAGTGGCAGGACTGCCCCCAGCAGCTTGTTGCACCCCAGCTGGATGTGGATCTTCACGTGGTATGGGTGAGTAGAGTGAGGGTGAATAATTCGGATCGGTTACTTTGCAGTTATATATATTGAGGCCTTTTGCGAAAATATACACCAATATATCGAAGAGAATTCCAACTAAAATAAGACATGCTGAAATAATATTCAAAATATTGCCATGCTTTGGCGTCGCGCGCAGCAGACAACGCTTGTACTCGGGTGTCCAGTAGACGCAGGTGTATCCTAAGAAAAAGATACATTTATTTTTTTTTCTTTAATTTTTACTAAGCCAAGACTCACTCGTGACCATATTGTAGCCAATGTAGACCGGTATGTATGCAAATATGCCGAAAAGTGTGAGTTGCGTTGCCAATGCCAAGGCCTTGTCCTGCGGCAGCACGCTGCGCAAAGTAATTATGACTTTGCCTATTGTGCTGGCGCCCAAAACGGCGGCGGCTCCCAAACTTAGCACCTGAAAACCAACCAACATTCGCTGACAGTTCAAGAAACTACAAGCGCCTTCGGTTGCGCGCAGATTTCCTTGCGGTTCTGCATTGTAGTTCGATGTACAGGTGCAGCCCTCATATAGCTATGGAAGAAAAAAGCAGGCAATTTTAGGTGTGGATGCTTTGAAGAGATCCTCGAGCTCATTCTTGAATGCATACCTCAACACTATTAATGCTATTGGTGCGCGTGCAACCGGCATAGCAAGCCGAAAAATATGTGACCGTTGAGTTCTCCGGACAAACGGGCTGGAAGGTGTTCGCCTTGCAAATGCCGGTACACTGTCTGGAACAGAATGGCTGCAACACCTTGCCATTTGTGACACCAGCGATGTGGCCAACATCACATTTGATGAAAATATTCGCAATGAAAATGGAAAACAAGGTTACGCCCAAAACAATATTGACACCAGTTATGGCTCTGTAAGAGAGTAGAAGATCAGTGAGCACAAAATTAAAACTTTAAACTTTCGCAACTTTCTTACGCACCTGCCTGATAATTTCAGTTTAGATATAATCAAACCCAACACTAGTACTCCCACCGCTGCCACTGGTGGCCGCAGGAAGTACGCGACAAAGCGCGCTTCCCACTCTTGCAACAGCCCATCCTCCTCGCTGTAGGGAAGAAAGAAACGCGATTGCAGATATGACTCCTCCTGCAACTCAAAGTTAACGTAAGCCGACAGAATGAACATTATACCCAAGAGATTGCACATTAGCAATTTGTTGGTGAATATGCGCTTGAGTGATTGGCAAAAGCCTACATCATCAATATAGGTGGAGAATTGACTGCCAAATGTGCGCGTGTGCGTCTCCTCAATAATGCGTTGAGCTGCATGATGTATCACGGTTTTGGGCAGACGTTTAGGGAATAGACCCAATACTATGCCGCTTAACAAAACCAATGGAGCTAAGATGATCCAACCCAACCACCAGCCAATTGAGATGGCGCCCACACCAATCACCACAAACGAACCAACTTGTAAACCAAAAATACGTCCAGCCAAAGCGGTCGCTATCACCGCCGGACTATCGATCGACGCAGAGTTATCATCCAAGTACGCAGTGCCGATTGTGTAGAAAGCTAAATTGGCAAAGCCGAGTGCGAATTGCAGTACGAACAGCAATATAAGCGTGCTCAGCTGCGCCTGTTGCACGGTGAGCGTGCTCTTCTGATACGGTGTTATGCTGCAGAGATTTGTGGTGATCGCGTTGATGGGTGCTACCACGCCATCGGAACTAAAATAAAATTGAATGAGTAGCATAAAATTATTCGTGATTTGTAATGCATTTTAATGTACTTACAAGCCAATTATTGCTGGTATGACAGCGATGACGCAGACGAGCGACTGTGCAATAATAGTGCCTGATAGCCACTTTATTGGATGTGTCTTAAAGGCCAAATGTGCGAAGATCAAAGCAAACAGTGCTTGAAATATACCGCCGCTAACAATGAGCCAATCTGAAGTAAAAAATGCGTGAGTAAATAATCTAATTGAGCTAACATAATGTTAACTTAAAATAGTGTGAGGAAACTATAGACAAAGCTCTAGCTAGACCTTAATATTAATAGGAAGTAGCCTTTGCTTAAAAAGAGTTAATCGATCTACTAATATCGTAGATAATTTTTCGAAACAAATATGTTAATCCTTAATCTGAAAAGCACTCTGTTACCAACTGCATTTGATAGTACTTTTCTGATATAAACATATAGCGACATGATCCCAGCAAATAATATGTGAGGTCTATGGATCTCTTACGCTATATAACAACTTAATCTTAACGCGATCCTAATTAAACACTATGTAAAATATATCCTACGGTAATGACTGTACTCTGAAGCATAATATAAAATCATCATCAAAATATGGTGAGCTCACACTAAAAAACCTAGATCGAATCGAAAATGATTGCAAATTGTGTGCTAAGGCACGATCATTCCTCGACAAGCACTGGCGTAACACCTATCCGTCATTTGAGACATACACTCCGAATAGAAGTAGGGGTCTCACCCAACATCTGTCAATGTTTTATGTGCCAAATTTGCACAGTATAACTGTTATTACAGCACGTGAAAATTAGAATTTGAAAATTTTTAAAAAATAACTGTGAAATTTTGAAATACCTCTTAAGAGGCAATAAACCGTATTATTTACAGTAGTACCAGAATTCGTATTTAAAAAATTTAATGGGAAATATTTGATAAGAAAAAGTTCTAAATTAAGCGGAATACAATTGGCAGAATAGCCAATTACTATGGCTATAAGGACCCCTCTATCAAGTGCTATATGTCGCAAAAGGTGTGGCGGAAGTGAATATTAGTACATACATATTTATGTGAGTGCTTTATTGTGATTACGCATCGCCTATTATCGTCTATAAATATTGAAAAATATACATAAATATATATATAGATATGTATTTGTGTTTAATAAGACGAACGTAAAGCGAGGCGATGACTGTATTGCATTCATTGATAATGAACTATTCGTGTAGATATGATAAGGGTTTTCCACCAAACAGGGGTTTGATAACTGATCATTCTGATATATATAACCCTATATCTAACTCGTTTAGTTTTAGAACTTACAACCAACCGTTAAGTGGACAAAACTATAATACTCTTGTAACAACTTTGTTGCGAGAGTATAATAACGGTAACCATACATATACCATTTCAAAAATTATGTACATAATTATGAATTAATTATTATAAAATGGAAGTGAATATAAGTGAACATAACAAACCTCACAGCTCCAGAGCATTTATAAAAATTGTATAAAAAAATGTATGGTTAAGTTAATTTTGTTCGTAGATTTTGAAAACTCATAAATGTGGATTTCCATATGAGGTATCCTAATCTTAATTAGTACTTGACCTTGCACAAATCACTAATCTACACTATTAGTAATGATTAGGTTATACTTGAATGGTATCAAAATCTCATAAAATTTGAAAATAATAACAATTTTTATTAAGTTTCAAGCAACCAACACTGAATCCTGCTCATCAGATACTTCAAAAAAAGAAAATCACTTACCGACAATTATTGGATTATATTCATATTCTAGCGCTGCTTCTTTAGCTGATATACGAAAGTAGGTTTCACAAGCACCCTGTACCAAAGCAGCACAAGTCAACACAACAACAAAGATACGTAATCGTGCCAATTTCAGGCATTTAGGGCCATTACAACAACCAAATAATTTTACACCACAATCGACACTATCTGCGAAGAGAGAAGATATAACTTTTAAATGAGATAACATCAAAAAAAAACAAGAATATTTTATATTTTTTTATTTCACAACAACACCACAATTTATATATGTATTTTGTAGCGTTTACCACACACATTTAAATGCTAACCGTTTGGTATATTATTGGCATTCACGGCTATTTGCGATAAGTCCGAACTACGTGCACCCGCCGTCATTTTGAAGGCATCTACAATTGGTCTGATATAAAATAAAGCATGAGGTAAATATGCCTTCTCTAAGCTATTCATTTACACTTGATTATAGTTATAGTTTAGTTTCGATTTTAATTTCAAATATACATTTCAAACAAACCATAACACAGTTATACACACACTTATACGAATATTTAAATTATTCTAGATCTATAGCACGTAATTATTATAAAAATATTGGAGCAAAATCGTTTGTGTTTATTTTCGTTAATTAAACTTTCGTCGTTATTCGAAGTAGACAAGTGACTAATACAACGATTCTCGCGCAGGTGGAATCCACCGTCATTTCACTTTACGCACTCAGGTTTCATTCGTTATCGGCACCAAGCAGTTTTTTAGATAAGTAGCCAAGCGTATATGCAGTTTATCAGCTTTTGATAAGCAGTAACGCTCTTCTAGCTACAGAGAGGATCTGCGGGTGTTTGTGAGTTTATATGTATTGCTAACCGATACAACATGTTGCGTATGAAGCGAGTTAAGGAGTGTTGCAAAATATGCTACCAAAGCTTTAGCCGGAAATGAAACATTTTGAAAGCACGTGGATTGAGCTTTCACTTTTATGGAATCGTTCCGCTCAGTTCAACTATCTACTCACATCCTTATAGAACGATTGGTATTTTTTAATGATGAAATGTTTATTAATACAGTTGAACTTCCATAACTCGAACTGCTCTAACTCGAAGTTCTCCATTATTCGAACTGTTGAATTGGCAATAGAAATCAAAATTCATACAAATTACCTTTTGTAACTCGGAAGTCTCTCTAACTCGTAGTTTTTTTGTGGATTAAGGTGATTCGAGTTAGAGAAGTTCCACTGTATTTTTGAAATCTTAAATTATGGTTTAGATTACATTCAAGAGTGTTTGTTACTCGGAAGACAATGGAAAGCCGCGCTGGCATTAAAACGCTTTTCATACAGTTCATCAGCCATTCAAAATCGTCTTCGAAGAACCGCCGTATAATACATATAAGACTTTTATAGTATGTTTACATATGAAAATAATCTCGTTCTAAGCACGTTCAATAATCTAACCGTTAACTTATAGCCGAATGAGATTATCAATTGTCAAATGTGTTGCATTTGTTGTTGTATTACACATATTTCTCTCGCTGTCGTCCATTTTTGTTTTCATTTTCATTAGACATTTCTCCTCTCCTTCGCAAAATTATCGATAAACCTAGGAATAACACCAAAAATCTGGTTGTATAAAACGAGATAGTTTTCTAATCACGGATTATCCAGAGAGGAATTTTGTATGGGAAATCTCGTTTCTTAATTGCAGATTATCGAGTTAAGCTCGTAAATGGAGATAATCTCGTTATATGTAAACATAGTATTAGAAGGAGAATTTCGAAGAATATGAAGAAGCACAGCATATATATTTTATTCCAGATTTTCACTCAAATCCCAACGTTGTTTATAACTTTTCACTCAACTCAACTACCTATGGTCTCAATATACTCTACAAGTTTGTTCGACTGGGTTCATATTTTTGACAGACCTTGCACTGATTTAATTGTCAAAATATTTAATTTTACAAATTCCATAACACAATTCAATACTTATTAGACGCAATATTCAAAATGCAGACGTATTTCATTGCATTCCTTATGCTTTCGGTGCTTGCCAACGCAGTACATTGTGGACCCGTATTTATTTGGAATTCCGAAGTGTAAGTAATAATAATAATAATGTTATATAAATTGATGCATATCTACATGTACTTCGAATCTACGCTCCAGCCAACCGAAATCGGTGTTTCCAAGAATAAAGCAAAGCGAGTTTCTTGAGGTAATAAAACCTTTACAAGAGACCAAGATGATCGCTGCCTTCTTATATAGCACGGTATGTAGGAAATTAACATGATGACATATTTGGAAAATCAATTAAAAATGGTTTTTAATTTTGAAGCTAGCCTTCAGGTATTTCCGTTGCGGCAGTTGTTTCCCATTTTTAAGTCAACAAACACCGGCATTCTTCTACGCCAATGTTGAGAGACCGGAGAAAGCGCTTTCATCTTTAAATGTCACCGCACATTTGAAAGCTAATAGCGATGGTAGTTTGGAGACTCATTTAGTTTGTGAACCGGGGAAATTGTATTTAATCTCATTGAATGAATTAAAGAGATCGTCAAATAGCTTGAAAAGTTGCGGTAAGTTGTTATTTAAACATGATGTAACATTTTTGGTTTTTTATAATTATTTTTTTTTTATTATTGCAAATGTTATCGATTTCTTGTTCTACAGATGATGCAATTAAAAAAATAACAACGGCCACAAATTGTGCAGAAGCTGCCTACATGTTTATGGGCACCAAAGACGAATTGGTCGAACCGATCGGTCATCTATACCAACACCACCAGTTTTCATTTCATTTCTCACAATTCCAAGTGCACACGGCCGATGGATTAGACACCATACAATTGCAGGGTATGAACGTGTCAGGTATGGATCCCGTTTTAACCGTAGAATTCAAAGCGAATAATTCCGATACCGCATTGACGTTCAATGTGCTACTTAGCAATGGCTACTTTGAGATAAAAGCATTCAAATACAACGAAACACAATATTATGTAACCGATCTTTATGCACCGCAAACGTCTTCGTATGCATGTGGTAAAATCGAACTCCATAATGACAAGGAGGCAATTATATTAAGACGGGTGCAAATGCAATATGATAAAGACAAACGTATTGCTGATTTCAGGTTTAAGGATCCATGGACATGTGAGGCTTTCACATCACCCGCCATTATATCTGGCCTCTTTGTTGCTGCCATACTTATCAGTATACTATCGGTCGGTGTTGGTATGCTGATGAGCGTGCAGGCACCGACTAAATATGATTCAGCACTCGGCCAGAATTTGTACATAAATGTGACTGAGTAATTGAAGTGAAGTGAATTTGATTTAGAAAAATAAATCTTTTTGAAAGAATTTATGAAATAATTTAATGATTTCAAAATTTCAAAATGTACCTATGAATTGTAAATACTAATATTAGGTCTACAACTTTGCTTCCGCCGTCTTTTTTGTAAATTAAAGGCTTTTTTTGTATAAAAACGGTTACAAATGTCGATGAGCCTCAGCCGCACTTTTCTTGGAATTTAAGAAGAAAAGCAAAATTTCCTACAAATGGGAATAAGTTTGGGATGCAAACAGATCTCTACAAATATTTTGTTGGGTTAATGTTAACACAAATGTCCAAGATCGATATAAAACGATTTAATCGATTTAATCGACCAGTACTTGACCCTAGAGACATTCCCGCAATTGTTGAGAATTCGGCTCAAAAAGTGAAATTTTCAGTTAAGAATAAATTTGGGATGCAAACAGATCTCAACAAATATTTTGTTCGGTTAATGTTAACACAAATGTCCAAGATCGATATAAAACGATTTAATCGATTTAATCGACCAGTGCTTGACCCTAAAGACATCTATTAGAAAACGGCGGAAGCAAAGTTGTAGACCTAATCATATTTAAAATAATTACATGAATTAAAAAAAATGTATTTTTGTTATGGTTTTCCTACAGGGTTACCATCGTGCTTATGTGAATTTCAATTAACTAACTAACTCTTACGTTCATTATACGATGATGTCTTTATAATAAAAGCTTAAACAGTTCTATAATAGAAGTGTATAACAGTTGTGTATTCATCTCGAGATTCTTACATGTAGATAACTCCAAACTAGGGCTCTTAAAAAATCACCAAAAATCTAAGAAGACTTTCGAAGAAAAATCTAAGAAGAAAATTAACTAAGTCATAAGCGCCTCATTATTAAATTACATTATCATTTTTATAAATACAATTACATATATATGTCATAAATGCTTTCAGTGTGTGTGTGTACCATAATCACTATCATTGCGACTTTCTCTTCCGTTCTTTTGTCGGCGAATGTAGAGGACTACATATGACGTAGTCGCCGTTGATATCAAACACAACAAACCAACGTACTCCTCAATACCAACACACAAGCTCAAAATTTATATTACAAGCAAGCGCATCATAGTATATATCTCATTATCTCATTCAACGAAATAATGATGATTTCAGTCATTCACAACTCAATTATGATTAATAGTAGATTGCAGTGTGTGGCGCGGATTTGAATGTGGCTCAGCTGTGTGAAATCAGTGTATTTCGGCACGCCAAGCCGATATCAACGGAACTTTCGGTGAATTCAAACACAGACCTTGTTGTAAAGCGCAATAAAGCGAATAAAATTCTATGAATAAATAAATTATTCAATATTTTCATATAACACGTGAAAATTTACTTGCTGATAACACATAACAAGTAATTAATATTGCTAAATTTTAAGTGTGCGCCTTGTAGATTTCAATTGGTCTCTCCAAAAACATATGAGTTAAGGCCCAATTTGTTGATAAGATTAAAACTTGGCGATAAAATACAATAAATTATTGATAATAAACACTAACAATAAATTGAGTATTGTGTATTTCACTGCATATTATTTTTTATTAGACTATACGTGTTAGACTAAGAAAATTCCTTAATGACTTTTAGTAAATGAGTAAATGCTGACGGCGGAGTACGTGTTTGGTGAATAAGAACATTTTATTTCGAAATTGCGGAAATCAAAAGCCGGTTGATCAAACGGAAAAAAGGTGTGAAAACGAAAATTCAAAATGAGAAAAGGGTTATAATGGTGCTTGGTATAAAATAAAGTGAAATTTGCTTAAAATATTTATTAATTATACGAAGTGTGAAAAAAGATAGATAATGTGAAGCAACAAACATAAATTCAGTTTGAAAGCAGCAAAGTTAAAATTATCGCTGTTATTCAGTGGAAATAAAGGACGTGCGTTTATGCAGATACATATGTTTAAGGCATATATGGGTCATAAATAATATATGACTGTTGCATTTACTTGCTGAATATTCAGTATAACAGTTATCAGCGAAAATAATAAGAAAAATATTTTAATTTTAATTTAAAATACAGTGGAACTTTTCTAACTCGTATCACCATAATCCATAGAGTTATAGAAATTTGCAATAAAACATTCATTTTTCAAAAAGCTCTAAAATATAGATTTACCCAGTTTTAGTGATTTACTTAACAAAATTTTTTATTTATTACATTACATTAAATCATGTATTCTGTAATTTTGATTGTTGCACTTTGCTATTGTTTGGCTCTTGACGTCTGTATCTCATGCCTTTGTTACACGATTTATGAAATCTGTAAGTGTAATATCATTTTTTTCTGTTCGCCTCCGTACGATATAGAGGGACTCTTTTAAAATTCTGCCTCGATAGTAAAATTTTAAATTTTGTATTATGCCCTGGTCGAAAAGTTCGATTTATGGAAGGAAATTTGTATGAAATTTGACTTTGACCATTCAAGAGTTCGAGTTATGGAGAACTTCGAGTTAGAGAAATTTGAGTTATGGAAGCAAATTTGTATGAAATTTAATTTCTAAACGCTATTTCCAATTCAAAAGTTCAAGTTATGGAAGTTCCACCGTATTGTATAATTTTCTGGTGAAATATAAGTTTAAATTCGGCTTAAGTAGTTGATCAAAGCAAATATATATATATAAAATAAAACATAAATAATGTTTTAATAAATAAAATAAAGTTAATCATTTAGAACCAGCACCTTTTTAAATAAATTTGAATTATTAAAAAACTTACAAATTTAGAAGAATATGAGACAAGTGCTTCCAAAAAGACGTATAGTAAGATATAATTTTTCAAATAAAAGTACAAACTAACTTGGAAATCGCTTGAGAATCTTTGGAATACGTGTCCATTAAACCTTAATGCTGCCTAAAAGCCAAAAAAAACAAATTTGGCGTCTTATTTCGTAAAACTAGTTTATCGCAAAATACCTTCTAGATAAGCATATATGTAAATATAAATGTAGACGTATGATCGAACACCCATCGAAATGTTTATTGTGCATGCTATCATATGTATGAACAAAAATAGTTAGGTATGTAAGCATTTTCTTACAGAGTGTGTCAGAGGGAGTCACTTGAAAATAACCTCTTGTTGATAAGCGCTAATTGTTAATATATATTTAATATATTTTTAATAAATTGATGTATAATTTGAAGATCATTAAACTCGGTAGGTATGTATATAAATATGTATATAGCGATAAAAATGATTTTGGCAGCCATTAGTAATCAATGTGATTTTGTCCCTTCGTGGAAAAATACCATAGCATTGTCACACATGTTATTTTTAGTCTAAAAATGGTATAGATATAAATTTCAAAGGGATAGAACTTTGGGAACTTCATAGAAATATCATGAAACACGAGATTGTTATGCCCGGTTTCACTGTTCGTGCTTTAGTTCTGCCCAAATAAAAGCTTAGCTAAGCATTGTTGTATACTAAGTAGTCGTTTGAGTTTCACAGTCGATGCTTATTTTCTATACAATTTTATTATTAACCCTCTGTGACTGACGTGATATAGTTCTAACAATTCTAATGACATGGTAGGCTACCAGACACCATTTCTATATCTGACATTTTCCTATTTCCAAAATTAAAGAGGACCACTATTTTGAAGGCGACAACATTAATGTAGACGAATAAATAATACAAAAAAAAAACGAAAATTCCCATTATTTTTTGAACCGTACGTAGCATTGTCAAGTATAAAAACATAACGATGAGAATTATGAATTATGTAATAAAGGAACTTAAATAAATAAATATTTACATTATATGTATTATGTATAGTTTATCGTCTCGGCAGTGAGACGAAAATTTGATTTATTTGCAGGAAACACCTTCATGGCCGGTATTTTTGTTTTTACAATCCATAACTCAACGTGATTAGCAAGGTTAAACTACATAAACACAAATATCGAGTAATCTAATCTTAAACGATTTCAGACAAATATTTTGTATAATTTGTGAGGCATCCAGTTTTTAGTACCAATATCTCTCAATAATGACTGTGTCAATTCAGTTTTAACAGAGAAAATTTATTTATTTGATAATTTGAGTTTGCATTTTATAAAATACTAGCGGACCACTCCGGCTTCGCACGGGTTTAAACAAACATTTCAAAAGTTATAAGTTTTTACACACTTATACACACTCTCCTATACATATGTATGTATGTACTTTCCAGTTTCTTGTGTGGGTTCATTTTAAAAAAATAAAATGAGGAAAAATTTGAACATGAAATTATATTTTTTGATGACTTAAAATTTGATTACGACCTCTAGTCTTTTGTGTCCGTTGCCTTTCTCTCTGATTATGAAGGCGTTGGGAACGCTCAGAGTTCGACGGCCTAGTGCGAATATTTTGTTCTATAAGCCGCTGCACACGCTCCGTACTCGATTCTCAAGCGTGTACTTGGCAGATTTTGAAATTTTGCTCGCAGCTCATTCGTTACTCGACTCTCTTGCACGCAATTGCGATGCGAAGAGAATGACATGCAACACGGTTTTCAGTTTCAGATTAAGATGCTCCGGTATCACAGATCACAGAGTCTTTTTGATACCCTCACCTGGGAACTATTTCCAGAAAGTTGAGATTCCAGCAATAAATATAGCCTATGTTACTCGGGGTGAATGTATGTAGCTTTCCAATGGTGAAAGAATTTTTGAAATCGGCACAGCACTTTTTGAGTTTATTCAATACAAACATACATACAAATCTTTCCTCTTTATAATAGTACTATCGATAGATTTGTACTATAATTTGTAATAACCATAATTCATTTTACAGCCTCAATATTTGTAGCGCCACTTAATGCTCAGCGCTCGAAATGCCGGAAATACAATTGCGTCAACGTCCTGGCGACTACCTATGCGGCTTGGCGAAATGGCATCCCGCTTGGATGCAACGCTATGCCACAACAAAATCATTTATGATAGTTTATGGACTGTTGGGCACCATACAAGCCATGTCCTATATGTACTTCGTCGTTACACTAACAACAATAGAAAAGCGTTTTAAGATTCCCAGTCAAACAACAGGTAAATAAATATTGCACACAAACAAACAGGCGTTCGATTTCCACTCTAGTTCGTTGAATGAATTTGTTATCAGGCAGGTTCTGTAATCAGAGTGAAAGTGAAAATTAAAAAAAAAATGTGGAATTTGAAAAGTAAAATCGAAATTCAGTACACCAAATATCGGATTGAAAGTGAATTTGCTTGAATTTTACTCGGAAGTGAATTACAGAACTTGCCTGATAACAAATTAATTCAAGCAACTATAGTGGAAATCGAATAGGGTGTACAAGGCGTATGAGTAACCAAACGGAAATAATCTTGACTTGAAAACCAGTTTTTAATTTTGTGCTATGAGACTACTGAGTTTTTAAAAGTAGAATTTTAATGTTTTCTAAACAATTTTAAAATGTGAATTTGATATTTTTTGTGGGCGATAATTTTGAATACTAAAAATCGGGTTTGGAATTGCGCAAATGTAATCATTTATATATTTCTCAGAAAAAAATTTAATTCTTCTCGTGACAAAGCCTCGCGACCGGCTAGTTAAATTATAAATGTACAGACAAATAAAAGTCTATCTTAATTAACTAGCCTGCTATTTTAAGAATTAGGAAATAAAAGCATGCATAATTCACACTTTTTTCAAGTTACTATACATATATAAGTAGATTCTTTTATATAAGATTTATTTGACTCTTCTCTTTCTTTCTCTACCGCTATTTTAGGTATCATCTTGAGCGGCAATGAAATATCACAGATCCTGCTCTCACTTATTCTCAGCTATATTGGCGGTCAACGTAATCGCCCACGTTGGATTGCCTGGGGCATTGTATTTTGCGGTCTATCCTGCTATATACTAGCGCTGCCACATTTCATTTATGGCGCCGGCGATGGCGCGCTACATCTCACCGTGGAATATTTGCAAGATCAGTCGTTAAATATGACAAGTTCATTCTCATTGGTTGTAGGTGAACGAAATTAGTACATTTCATGTTAAATTGTTTACGTGTGCGCCGTATTTACGTATGTATTGCGATATGCATGCTAGTTGTACACAATAATTTAGTTCAATTTAAATCGTCCGAATTAAAATTTGCTGAGCGCTAAGCTTAGAATTACTATATAGATACAGTTGTAGGCACAGAAATAGGTATGATATCAAAAAACAAATTATATATTAACTTAAAATGATTTGAAACAGTTCTTATAAGAATCGAGATGACCAAAAATATTTTGGTGGCCTTCCACAGTGGTTAGAAGTGGGCACGAACTCTCTGTTATGATCTACATATATCTGAATATTTCACCAATAAATCAATGGCCGAGTCTAATACCTTCATAAGAGAGCTTCTTATAGAATTATTTAAACGTTTGAACAGCGCTTTAAAACTGTTCGGTTTATAGCCCTCCATTTATAGACAATGTGGCTGGGGAGGCTGGACCAATTGTCCAGCCGATCTACATATATCAGTGCCTCTAAATCACTTTAAGGCAGCTTATAACGTTATTACATGTATTAGATAAGGATTATTGAAGTTTGAATAGGAATTTCGCGTCATTCACCCATTTCAATGGCCAAGTCTATATTATATTATTATAAATGCATATTTAATATATTCAAACATGCGCTGCACAGTAATAAACATATTTATATGTTAGTAAGTCCATTGTTTACTAATTTACCTTTGTCATAATTTCGTTTTAGAACGCGTCTATACAAAGTTCACAAGAATTGTGCGGTCTAACGAAATCATCACAAGAATGCGAGTCATTACTCTCTATTGTGCCGTTGGTCTTGATTTTCCTCTCACAATTCGTGCTCGGCATTGGCAATACGCTCTACTATTCGCTGGGTCAAACGTATCTGGATGATAATACGAAGGAGCGAAATACACCACTCATGTTGGCCGTGGCCATGGCGCTCCGAATGATCGGACCAATCGTGGGCTTCTTTTTGGGTATGTTTTAAGCAACGAACGGTTGAATTGAAACTGAAACAATCTCTCATCTCTCTTATACGATCGTAGTATCACTCAGTTTTGTAAGATATCTTATAATATGATCTCTACTATAATTTCAGGTTACATTTCATTAAACATGTATATTGATCCTTTCAAAAAGCCGTTAATCGACAATAAAGATCCACGTTGGTTGGGTGCCTGGTGGTTCGGCTGGATGATATTGGGTACTTTGATGGTGCTCTTCTCTGGCCTTATAGGGCTCTTTCCCAAACAGTTACCAAAAATGAAGCCGGAACACTATAACTCACACTTGCCGCGCATGATGCGTTTGGAGCAGCTAAAGAAGGAAGACGGCATCTCTTTGGGCAGCACACTATCACTCACCGCTGCATTGGATGCCAATGCGGCAGCAGCGGTTGACGCCGACTTTCCACGACTTAAAGGTTTGCCTCCAAATGCAGCTAAATAAATATTTCGGTCTTTCAAGAACTCACCTTTACATTCATCCCACAGATTTTCCGAAGGCCCTGATGCGTTTGTTGCGCAACAAATTGCTGATATACAACATAATATCGGGTGTATTCTATATTCTGGGTGCTGCTGGCTACATGACGTTCTTGTCCAAATATATGGAGGTGCAATTCCATAAGACTGCACAGACTGCCACCGTTATAGTGGGTCCAATATCAATAATTGGTATGGTGATTGGACTCATTGGTTCCGGCATTGTTATATCGAAGAAGCATCCATCGCCGAGCAAGGTGCTGATGTGGAACATTATTGTGGGTTGTGTTTACATTTTGGGACAAATGTCGTATTTATTTATGTATTGCGGCGACTCGATTTCTGTGCAAAATGGTGGAAAGTAGGTAAACTCTTTTTCAATTTTGTTATTTTCATTTATGTGTTTTCTTTTTTCAATTTATTCACAGTTATAACTTCACCACTCAATGCAACAGAAATTGTAGCTGCGATAATGTGGCGTACTCGCCAGTCTGTCATGAAGCTAGCGACACAACATTCTTTTCTGCGTGTCATGCGGGCTGTAAAGCATGGAATCCCAAGGAGAAGGTGATTTTGTAGAATATATACAGTTGAACTTCCCTAACTCGAATCACCATAATCCACAAAACAACTTCGAGTTAGAGAGACTTCCGAGCTACGGAATATAATTTGTATGGAATTTCACTTCTATTGCCAAGTCTAGAGTTCGAGAACATCGAGTTATAGAAGTTCGAGTTATGGAAGTTCCACTGTATATCTATATCATACGTGTATTTTAAAAAATTATTACTTATAGACATTTTCAAATTGCACCTGCATTGATGTTTTCGGCAACGATTTCGACAGGAGTACTGCCGCCTACACGCCTACAACTCCCACCTTTCTCGGTGACTTCAACACACAACAACCACAACCATTTAACCCACCGGAGAAAATCATCAGTGGCATATCAACAACAGGAACACCAGTTCCAGTCCCCACTACAGTACTAAATAATGAGGAACTCATTATACCAACAACAACAGCAAGCGCATGGATAACAACACAGAAACCCAAAACAACGTCAGAAGAACTTCTCGCACGCGCCAGCCGTTCTGTAAGCACACTCTCTGAGATACTCACACCGGGCGTATGCTTGAAGGGCTGTTCTGTGGCCTTTTACAGTTTCACCATTGCATCGATGATTGTCAATTGGTTCGGCTCTTCGGGACGTATCGGTAATCTGTTGGTGAACTTTCGCGCTGTTGCCACTAAGGATAAATCCTTCGCGCAGGGTCTTTCACTGATGATGATTAGCTTGTTTGCGCTCATACCGGGTCCAATCATATTTGGACGTATGATAGACTCAACATGTCTGGTTTGGACGGAGACTTGTCATGGCAGAGGCAATTGTCAGTTGTACGATCAGACGAAATTCCGTTACTATGTAAATATATTGGCGTTGTGTAAGTATGATCTTTTGAGTTATAGCTAATGTGTATGTAATGGAAGTTCAAAAATTTTTTTTCTTCACTTTAGCGCTTACCTCGATCGGTGTTGTCTTCGACATTTTAGTTTGGTATCATGGCAGACATCTTGATTTGTATGGTGAGAAGGAGGCGCAAAGACTCGAAGAAATGCGTCGGAAAGACAAACCGATCACACCGCTTTTAGCGCATAGATCATAGTACATATTTGGTTTAATGTATGAATAATATTGTTTTTGGTGAGTGTTTTGACGCAAAACCATTATGCCTTACATAAGTAATATATATTTGAAGCATATCTCATTGAAGATGTGTAAGAGTTAGCCTAATCTAATGTGGATTTTACTTTGTATACGTTTTATTTAAGATAATTTTTTTTTTTTTTGTAAATAATGAACATAAATATATATAAAAAAATTAAATATATTTATAAATAAGAAAAGCCACAGAGATATGCCTTTATTTACATCTGTATATATATTTTTTTAGAAAATTTTAAAAATTCATTTATATAGTTTTGGGAGTTACTTCGCAAAGACCTCATATTGCCAAAAAAAAAATATTTTGCAGACTCCAGGCGCTTCAGAAAAATACTTACAACTTTGAAAAAATTTCAATATTTTTTAATAATAAATATTATTTTTTAAGCATTAAATATAATACACTATCGCCTTAAAATTCCGTTTACCGCAATCATTTCCTTCCCTTTCAAAAAAAAAAAACTTTTTTTCTGCTTCTAAAGTACTACCTTAAGGGAATATAACACTTTTCAAAAAAGCGTTTTAAAGAGCAACCGAGAACGAGAGAAGTATAAATCTCTACAGTTGAAGCTTTAAACGTGTTTTTCTCGGAACTACATTTTTCAAAATTGCTGACATCATAACTCAACGAGTAATTGAGCGATCGACTTCAAATTGAAACTAAGTATATTTACTATACAATGAATTACGATTTTGATTAGTTGAAAATTGTCAATTTGGCATTAAAAAAAGAACGACTATTTTTTACCATAAAAAACCGTTTTTTTTAGGACTGCGCCATTTTGTAAATTTTTGATATTTTTCAAAAATCGGAGGTCATTGTACAAGAAATACCATTAACTTTAATAACCTTTTTGAATTTTTTTGTTTCAGCTACTCACTCGACCGGAATCATGTCAGCAGTAGGAGAACTTTTTTTTGGCCCCTCCGAAAACAGCACATAACTCCGTTATTTTTCAATATTTATGTAAAAAAAATCTTAAAATATAGCTGAAAATATACCAAAAAACTTCGAAACATTCGATCGAGTACTTTCTTAAAAAAAATCACAAAAATCGCCAAATTTTTCATGATTTTCACTGGTATTGGCCGCTTAAGGGGTTGTTGCTATTAAATCATGTTATTTTACAAAAGTAATAATATGACATTATTAGACAATGTTTTGACTCAGTCACGAAATTTTGAAAAAAAAGTATAATTTCCAAAATTAAAGTTGTCTGTGTTGATTCAGTTTCAAAAAAAGGTCCTTGCGGTGACAATCATAAGTCCTTGGAGATTTATCTAAAATCAATCGGATAAAAAAATTAGTTTTATAAATAGATACTCCAGGGCCTGAACCAAACCTTTCTTTTTTCAAAAATTAACAAAATGGCGGCCTCAGGAAATTTTTTGATTGGTCTTAAAAAATTAAAATTTTGAAAAAAAAAATCCTTCGGATCAGGCCTGAGTTTATTATGTATTCTAAAAGCTGTATGAATTTCATTAAAATCTACTGAGCGGTTATCGAGTTACAGTTGTCACCAATTTAAAAAACATAGTTTTGAGATAAACGCTCTTTGTTATTTGTCGAATAACTTGAAAAGTAATTATCTGATCAACTTCAAATTTTCAGAGAATATTTTCAAGATTTTACTCTTACTCTTTTTTTTTTAATCTTGACTACACCTAACCCCTTAAACCAAAAGAAAGAACAGATAAAGGGCTCTCGTGCCATGACAATCAGTTGATCGATCGCTCCTCACAACTATTTGGTGAAATTTTAATGCCGCTACAACAACAAGAATTCGAGTATCCGAAGCTATAGTTGCAACAATTTCCAAAAATAAATTACCTTCATGGTTTCTGGAAAAGAAAAGTGTAACCGTTTTGTGTTTAGCATGTTTCCGCTTTATTGACATTTCACCGACATTTTATATGCGTATGTCTGTCATCTCTTTTAGCTGTAGTGTTCATGTTTTTAATTTTTTTTTTGTTTCTTCATTAAATAAGAGAAAAATGTGTATGCAGTATTTCGTTTCAGTTTACAAGTTTACAATGTTTTAAAGCAATTTATGTCGTTCTTCATTTGAATAAACATGTTTTTTCTTTTGTTAATTTGTTACTTTAAAAATGTAGTCGAAATTCGCATATAGCTACATTAATAAAGAACATATTTCAATTATACATTTTTAAAAAATACAAATTAATTTAAAATAAAAGTAAAATAAATTCCAATGCAATACAATAAAAACAAAAAATATTGCTAATTGCTATTCACTTTAGTGTTTAGTTGTTGTAAATGATGTTCGTTTGTTTGAATATGTTTTTAACTGTTAATTTGAAAGAAATATGTATAATGCGCGATCGAAATTTGATTTCATGGTTTCACCAAACGAAAAAAATAACAAAATAGATTTCATAAATTTTTCATTTAAAATAAAAAGTAAAATTCGCTGAAAAGTATATTTTGTATGCAAGCACTACACAAGGAAATTCCAATATATTCCAATGTAGTTGATATCCACTAAGAACTAAGTATATAATGCTTGTGTTGGTTAAAATATATATTTTTTTTATTTGCTGATTATGCATTATTTTAAAAAGCAGTCTAAAACATATTCATTATTTAAAAAACGCACAATATTTTGATTAACACGCAGTCTTATGTTGCCTACATGCCGCAAAATTAAAAAAAAAAATGTCTTTCTGTGAGCACAAAAGAAAATGAAAAATCAAACACTTTTCGTAAATCTACTAATATAGTTCATTTGTTGAAATAACGAGGCAACATTTGAGTAGAAAATACCTTATAGCATTTATTTTAAAGTTAGGTAACTTTGTGTGTATACATATGTATATATGTATTTATGTAAGATTTTTACCCATCTACCGCCTTGCCAGACTAGTCGACGTCAGCGTGTTGTTACCAATGGCATTGCGGTATATTTATGGTACATAGCCGGCGATACTTTCTATAAATATTGCTAAAATATCATATATTCACTGTTGATATTACGTGTGGAACGTGGATCATTGTATGGTTGTTTCGTTTATGTGGTCTAGTTTGGTTTCGATTAGCGCACTGCAATACATATGTTTGTTAGCTGGGTAATTTTTGTTTTACCGTTTTACCGTATGGAACTGCCCTAAATTAATTTAGTTTTGCTTTAATATCTCGTTTTTAAAATGCTATCGATTTATATGTATGTATATATAAAAAAATCATTTCAAAATTACTTAATGCTTACTTTTAGCAGCAGTTTTCTTTACTTTTTTTGTTTTTGTTTTTGTTTTTTTTTTTAATTTCCTTTGCATGTGGTTTTACTTAACATTTACGGTTGCACTGAATTTGTGGTTCAACTTTCAACCGAAAAAAAAAATGAAATCAATAATTATATATATAAGTTTTCTCATATTTAATTATAGCAATAATATAATTATATATTTACGTTTACTTTTCATGTATTCTTGTTTTCGTTCGTTTTTTTTTTATAATGTTTATAATAAGGTTTGTGTATTTGAATTTGTTATAATTCACTCTTCATATTCAGCCCCAACTTCTGTGTAAGTTTTAGTTTTATGTGAAATGGCGTTAATGATTTACGTTTAACGAGTCCGATCCTGCTCAAGTATGTTTAATTTTGTTTCTTATATAGAAGCAAGGCGTTTAGATGAATTTTAGCTGTGCTCAATTTATTCGATCACCTTCAATACCTTGCCAATAGCAATAGTTTTGTCTGTAAATGTTGAGAAAGTAATTCATTATTAATAATAAAATATATAACATATACAAGTATAAATGTATTAAAATATATATGTGAGGTACTTACTTTCATCGCGTAGTGTAAATCTACCCATTTGTGGGAATAGTTTAAATTGTTCAAGGCAAATCATTCCGGAACATTCAATACGCATAATTGCCACTTGATCTTGTTTAACAAATCTTGGACGTGTTTTTGATTTTTCTCCGGTCTTTTTGTCAACCAAACAAATTAAGGCCTAAAAATGGAAATGTCATTAAAAAAATTATATAAGCTTCCTTGCAAATCAACTTACTTTCACTGTAATCTCCTCAGCCGCACAGTGAATATGCATAACCGCCGAATAGCCAGCGCAAATAATGGATTTGTGCTCCAAAATAACGACTTGCGCATCGAAAACTTTGCCAGTTTTAATTGGGTTGGTAGCATCGCATAGCACGAAGCCAGGTGAAACATCCTCCTCTTCGATACCCTGGAAAAATGTAAATTATTATATTTTTAGTTAATATGTCTTTTGTATCGAAAATATTTATAAAAAAAATCATTTTACACACCTTCAGTTTGACCTTGATATTCTCGCCAGGACCCACAGAAGTAACTTCATCGTCATCAGAGAATAGTTGATCCACTGACACTTGTGTCTATAATAAAAAAAATCAAATTATATTACTTTGCCTACTATATTTTAAACATTATTATGTAACTTACTCGGTTTGGCATTACCAATAGATTTTGTCCCTTTCGCGCAGTACCTGATTCTACTTTACCCATCACTACTGTGCCCATGTCTTTGTATTTGTCAACAATAGGCATTATGAATGGGCCATCAGCGTTACGATTTTGCGAAGGCAACTGATCAATGAATGGTATGAATGCCGGCCCTCTGTACCATGGGCAAATGTCGGCTGGTACGGGATCACGTAAACCAGCTCCGCCCAAACCAGAGCAAGGCATAAAGGTTAAATCCTTTGACGGGTTGAAACCCAATTTTTTGAGGTATGGTAGAATTTTGTCCCTACATTCGTTGTAACGTACTTCATCCCAATTAACAGTCGGATCATCCATTTTATTAACCAAAACCACTAAATGCTTAACACCGGCGGTCTTGGCCAACATAGCGTGTTCACGTGTTTGTCCACCACGATCAAAACCAGTTTCGAATTCACCTTTTCGTGCTGAGATGACCAATACAGCCAGATCAGCTTGAGCAGCGCCACCAATCATATTGGGTACAAAACTCTTGTGACCTGGTGCATCTAAAATAGTGAAATGTTTGCGCTCTGTCTCGAAGAAGGCTCTGCCGACTTCTACAGTTTTTCCCTTGTCACGTTCTTCCTGATTTGTATCCAAAGCCCACGAAAGATACCAGCTTTCGCGCGACTTTTCACGCGCTTCACGCTCGTATTTCTCGAGTGTACGCTTGTCAACCATACCCGTGAGGTACATGATTTGACCACCGATTGTTGATTTACCAGCATCTAAAAGCAATGATGATAATGATGAATATCAAAATTAACTTTCACAAATTTTGTGTAATTCAATTGCATTCAAACTTACCAACATGTCCTATGAAAACAACATTAACATGTTCTTTTTTACTACGGGATTCTTCAACCTTTACAGGTTTCTTTTTCGAAAGTTTGGGCGTAATATCATTTTCAACATCCTCAATAGCGTCGTCAGGTTCCTCATCTTCCGGGGTTATGACAGGATCATCCTCAACGTCCCAACTATCGGCTGGGTCATTTTCTGTGAAAGTTTAACATTTTTTATAATTTTTTTTCAAACAATAAATATTTTTTACATGAAGAAATTAACAGCTGTATAAGTTTCAATAGATATAACGTATACAAGCAGTCAGCTCATTGTTGTTTGCTAAATGCATTGAATTGAGCCCATAAAGGTGTTTTACATTGAATTTCTCTCTAGCTTACTTCTTATAATACGTGGCATTTTTATTTTATATTAAAAGAAACAAACTAACTACAATATATTTTATGTAAGTATGTGTGCAATATTAATTTAATTAATTTAGAAAACTATTTAATTTACGAAATAATATTGGAAATTAAATAATTTAATGTGGTATCGGGCCACATGCAACTATCCGCTGACTAACAGCCGTTCGCAACTTCGAGTTGCTAACAGCTAGACAACGACCATTAACAGGTTAGAAGCGGTTGAAACCACAAACAGCGTATTAACGAATTTGGTAGGTAAAGAAAAGTAAAAATTGGTATATACGAGCAACAATGAGCAACAAGTAATTTTTTGGGTTGTTTAAATGTATAAAATTTTACGAAGTACATTAAAAAAAAATTTTTCTTAAGAGAGCCACTTATCGCTTAAATGTATCTAAGCTGCATATTGACTTGGCCAAGTAGCAAAAAGTTAGCACGTTGAAAATAGAGCAATTTTATCACAAATTTATGAAAGAAAGAGCCAACGGCAATGGGGAGAGAAATCAAAACTTATAAAAACGAACATGTGAAAGAAAGACGAACTCAGTGTTTTGCTTTTTAAGTTAAAAATAGAGGGAGAAACTTTTACACACAATTTGTTCGCTTATAGTGCAATGCACCAAGAGCAATTTTGCGAAAAGGTTAATTTAGCTAAAAATGCAGGCAACTTTGTTTAAAATATTTTTAAGAGGTTATGTTTAAGATGGTATACACGAAATGCATATTTAACTAGCAAACAAGATTGTTGTAGCAAAAACTGCTTGCAACTGGTACATGCCTTCAGATAACAAAAGTATTTTTTAAAAATGCATGAAGTTGACACAGTTTATAAAGGAGTAGCGCTTAAAAAGTGGCATCGTTAAATAAATTCATATAAAGCTATTTAATAACAAATTTAGGCATAATTTTAATATGAGATACATATGTATTAACAAACAAAAACTACTATTGGGGAGCCGATATAGTACTTTACCATTGTTGGCAGCAATTTTGTCTGCGGTGTTGATATTTTCAATGGGCGCTGCCCCTGAAGGCGTTGTAACAGGCGAAGTTTGCATTGGCGAATCAGCAGGGGTTTCACCTGCTGTTCCAGGCGGAACCGCTTGTAAGGTAACGGCCGCGGCAGTGGCATTTAATCCATTTGTAGAGCCACCCGAACCTGCAGAATCTGGGGTTGTGGCGGGAGTGGCACTACCTGACGCCGGCAGAGATGATGCTTCCATAGGGACAACGTTCGGTGTGTTACCGGCTGTAGTTACTGCAGCTGCCGCCGCTGCTGCCGCACTAGCTGCAACGCTACTATAACCAAAACTTGGAACAAATTCAACAGCATTCACATTCAGTGTAGAAAATTTGGTTGCCATCTCCGTATTGTCTTGAGCCATATTTGCTATTTACTGTGTTTTTTGGTTATTTTCTCACAATCGTCCAGAATTAGTTAATCTACACTAGTATATTTGTTTCGTTCGATGACGAAGACAGTGTATTTTTTATTTTGTTGGCGACACCTTTTCTCCTCCTCCACGTTTATCACAAAGCACACACACGCACACGAATTTGGAACCGTACACGTTTTTTACTTCTCTTTGTTTGATCGCAAAGATTATTAACTTGTATGCTTTCGGGAGGTCTGGTTACTCTTTCCTAACGTTCCACAATTTCTAAGCGTTCTCTACATTCACCTCAACAAAATCACGTTTTTCCTTGCCACTTCTGCCAACCGTTCTATATTTCAATGCTTTTTTCTATGACAAACTTCTCAAAAGCAGTGTTTAAAACAAACTGAAGTGAAGTTCAACTTAACGATTATTATCCCAACTATTTTTGAGGATTACTCGCATTACAATTTAGGTATGCAAAAATCACAAACCTCTGCGGTAACACGAAATCAGTTAAAATGGCCACGCATATAAGAAAAATTTACCTGCACCCATGTAACAACATTTGGAGAACAGTGTGGTATGTGAAACTTACTATCACAGGGTGACGATTTATTTTTTTACAAAAAATATGTAATTATTACAAATAGTGCAGCGGATAAGTAAAAGTTAATGACTTCAGATATTCGCACTATTATGTAAAACTTTCTGCGTTTGTTATATAGTTAAAACACGATTCTTGTCATTTGTTCAGATGTTGCACGGATAACCTTTCTGTAGTCAGATATTGGATGTCACACTATGGGGAACGCACTTTCGTAAGTCTCGAGATTCAGATATATAAAATATTATATTTTACGTACTATTAGTTATAAAACAATAAAGAAAATTGTGTAAAATTAGCGAAAAATGGAATGGAATATTTGTTTGTTATCTGGCTACACCGTTTCCAAATGCTTAATAATCTCATGAAATTAACGGCAGATGTCTCCAACATTCGTTAAATTTTCGTTGAATTGTTAAAACGGACGTGTATTCGTAGCATTTTCACGACGCCATTTTATATTAGTTCTTTGAAGTGTGAATTTCATTTAGTGCTATCTGAGAAAATAAATTTTTCCCTAGTTTAAAAAAAGCAAATATCTATTCAGAAGCAAATAAAATGAGTAGCAGTGGGAATAATTCTGCACGACCACCACCAAGAATTGATGGGATGATTTCCCTTAAGGTTAGTTTGAAATAAAATCATACAAAATTCGAGATTTGATAGAGCAAAGGTTTTAATTCGTTTGAAAAATATTTACCCGCTTGGTTTTTTGTTATATTTCATCAGGTTGATAATTTGACATATCGTACAACACCCGAGGATTTGAGACGTGTATTTCAACGATGTGGTGAGGTTGGAGATATCTACATACCCCGCGATCGATACACGCGTGAAAGTCGTGGTTTTGCATTTGTTAGGTAAGTTAAAACAAAAGCGATAAAATAAAGTGTTACACACGTTAGTTTTCTGGGGCATGGCCGCGTGAAATAATTCTAACCTCAAATAATACATATGTATGTGTGTTTGTAACCCACTTGCACTCTAGATTATGCTGATTATGTTCACTCTTGCTTGAAATAATCTAATTTAAAAAGTGCAAATATCAATACTTTCTTTGCAACAGTTGTCTACGAATGTGTCCTAGTCAACTTACGTAAGAAATTTACAATATTAAATATATAATAAATAAGAATACTATTAATTATAAAGTAAAAATATTGCATATCGCCTCTTTTGGATAATCTGTAAATAAAGATAGTCTATTGAGTGAGGTGCATATATAAAATGTGTTTACTTTGCAACTGCTGTCTACGAAATTATCCTAGTCAGTTTACTTACGAATTCAACAATTACCTTTAATTATATGCTTATCCCCAACTAATTTAGTTCACATATATTAATGTATTGTATTACAAATTCTTTACAGATTTTACGACAAACATGATGCAGAGGACGCATTAGAGGCCATGGATGGCCGTATGCTTGACGGTAGGGAGTTACGTGTACAGATGGCTCGTTACGGTCGCCCAACTTCTCCAACACGCCGAACAAACAACAACAGACGTGGTGGTGGCGGCGGTAGACGCCGTTCTCGTTCTCCTGTACGCAGGCGTTCTCGTAGCCCACGACGACGATCGTACTCACCTCGTTCTAGATCACGTTCGGCAGCTAGCCGTTCACCAGTTCGACGCAATAAATTCTCACGTAGCCCAGTTGGGCGAAAGTCAGCGAGTCGTAGTCAAAGTCGAAATGGCGTAGCTGGACGTAGTGCTTCACGTAGTCGAAGCCGATCTTAAATGATTTCTAATAAAGTCATTGATTTAATGAATCAGGTAAAACAAAATAACACACTTTAAATTGTAAATGCTAATTTCTTGTTGTTTTTATAGAATTGCCCAAAATAGTGACCAGTATGCATTAAACACTTTCAAATGTTGATTAGTGGCGACTTCATATAAAAACGCAGTTTAACGCGTTTAATGCTGCTATATCAACAGGTACAGCCTTTAAACATTTCAATTGTAGCACTACATAAACACAAAAATTAATGAAAGTATGTGAAAGATAAGATAATCAGGAAAATCAAACGTGCCCTTCATGTATTTCTTTTAATAACTCCTAATTTCATAGTTGCTCGATTACCACAAGTCACATTATGTTCTTATTTCTATATATTACACCAAATGCTGATGTCAAATATTGCTATTATAAACTAATTTCACTTGAGGTGTGTAGCAAACAATTCATAACGTATGATTAGCCTGAATATATCAAAAATATGTTTACTCTACTACTGGAAGCTTAGAATGCCATTAATATATATGAAATTCATGAGCGAAATTAAAAATATGGTCTAGAAAGCAATGATTTTATTTATTTTCCAGTAATTGGAAATATAGATTTATGTAATTAGCCCACAAACAGTTAATGCGGTGGGAATAGTTTTAGAAATATTGTTTCCAAAATTATTTGTACACTCTTATATTTAAAATTGAAAGTAACATGAACGTATTGTAAGTTTTATAAAAAATAATAATAAATGTATTCCAAGTAATTGTATCGAACGTGTAGGTTATGAAGAGATGAAGGTTAATAATAGGCAACTGTATATTTACTATATTTCTATGTTATTTACATAACCAAAATCTTGATTTTCAACTTAAAGAACTTACTGGTCTACATACGAATTACACAACACACCATCCAACGTTTGCATTATTATGTTGCTAAACTTTTGTGTAATTTTTATGTGGTATACACTTTATAAAAACCCAAATTTTATAACATGGCGGTAATATATTTTTTACACTTCTATATAATGCAGGCAAACAAAGATTGCTGTAAGGGCTGCTGTAAAAGTGCGAAAAGAGAGATTGAGGCAGATATTAAAATGAAATGTGTAAAAAAAGTTATGGGGAGTAATGTGCAAGGAGCAGGAGGCAGAGATTCGTTAATTCATTGATGGCTGCAGCTTAGCGAATTTTAGGAATAAACGTACTCCTGTTACTCTTGTTGCTGCTACAGCTGCTGTTTGCTGTTGTTCCAGCGTAATATTTGTACACCACTTGAGCCGCTGCACTTAAATATGCCTGCCTAACACTTCGATTTCATTTCTCGAGCACTTAGAGAAACCCAATCCAAGTGTTACGCACTCGTTCATTTAATATTCGAGTTCGCATCTTATCATTGAAAATGTTGCTGTTTGTTTTATCAACATACATGTTGCAGCGTCAATTCAGTTTTCTTAACCGAATTTCGTAAACAAAATATGCGGACCAAGTACATCTTAGCTTACTGTGACGGTTTGAGTGTGGTGTGTACGCGCAGCAGTTGGAGCGGTGTACGGATAGCATATATTAAATACCTACGTATTAGACCCAAGTTCAGCGAAATCTCAGATATGGTGCATATGTTTGAAAGCAGTCCATTATATGTAGAGCGGAAGTTTTTCATACATACGCAAGACTGGCGGGCAGGTAATGCTGTAGCATACATAACTGTTGCAACTAGCTGTAACTGGTGGCTGTTTGTTGCTGCTGCTATTCGCTGTTCACTTCACTTCAGTACGCTTCTTCGTACGTTATTCGACTTCATTTGGGTGGTAGTTAGTTGGTGTTCGGCGTTTCGAGTTCTGAATTGTTGCTGTTCCTACGAAAGATTTTGTTTCTCCAAGTTTGCAGCACAGGTTAACCATTAAAACATTCAGTTCAAGTTTGGCAATTTGCTGATGACCGTTCTCCATTTCGCGGGATGTGACGCCTGTGTGGATTTGGCAATAGGACTGTCGATTATGCTACAGGTAGGTGCTTGTGATTTTATGTACTAATAAGATTTTGTTGCAGATTTGTATCTAGATACTCTTTATCTTTTAATAAATAATAAATTCAAATTAAATAAAAAAAACTAATTTTTTTATTGAGGAAAATATCACCACCGATATTTGTAGTGAACAATTCTCTGCAATAACTTGAATCGTAGTTATCGCATTATAGATTTCTAAATTTCATTGTTGCTTTGCAAGTTTCTGTGCGCATATTATATTTTCCAAGTACTTGCTGTTTAAGTATATAGCAACGTTTATCGGAACTATTTATTTATATCGCCATGGTATTGTTACCATGTTTTCTTCGATTTAATTTCAAGTAGGCGGGGGCATCTAATGGCATTGGCATCATTCAAAACAAAAACGAAAAACGTTTGCATTTGTATATTCGGTAAATCAAATTTTCTAAACAAATTCGAAAAATTTTAGAAATGAATTGTGATATCAACAAAATGGGGAAAGTAAAACTACGCGTACGAAATGTCTGGTATGAACCTGACTTGAGTACAGAGGGCATTTATCTTTGTCCGATGCCACAGCCACCACAAGCGCCAGCTGGTGCATTGTGGTTTACAAACTTGAAACCATACGAACGGCTTTTCTACCATCAGACATTGAATTCCGTGCGGAAAAGTAAACGTTTTATTGCAACACCTGAGATACCTACCGACTCCTTGGATTTCCAACTACAATCACGGTATGATCACTCTCGTGAAATATTTCCAGAACGTGTAGATACGCTACTGCAAAGAGAAACTTGTGCTTGTCAAGGAACCGATGATGGAGGAGCAGAGGGTACAGTGGAATTGACTACATTTCGTGTACTTAAAAATGTGAAAACGGTGCAGTTACCTGACGGTGATACACAAGATCACCCACTGAGAATTGGTGGCATTAAAGAGAAAATTTCACCACATAGCGTTAAATTGATCAATAGTGGTGTACACAACCAATTGGTTAACAACGGTTTTTCGCGACAAACAGGAGACGGCAATTTTTTCCGTTATTGACGGAGTTGTTTTTGTGTTATTCCATGCATTTTTGAAAAATTTGTTGTTTTTTAAGATACATACATATACAACGAATCCAAGTTTGCCCAATAAACTTTTCACAAGTAAAATATAAAGTATAAAAAATAGTATTTACTAATCTATATGAAATATATTTAGTTTATCTACTACATAGTCTCATGCTTCCAATTTCGGTTGCTTACATTTACTTTGCTCGTCATCACTTTTGTCCGAAAGTGTTGAATTATTTTCCGTGGGCTTTTGTTTTTGTTTTTTGTTCTGATTTCTATGACTTTTTGCAACTTTGTCTTGTCCAATCCTGTAAAAACATTGGGAATATATGAAGTTTAAATCAAAAATGTATTTTATTTTACTCACATTATTGTCGCACGCGTTCCAGGACCCCAATGCGCCGTTGGATTTGCCTGGAATCGAGTTAATGCATTGCGACGACTGGATGGATTCGCTTCTGGATGCAAATCATCAAAAATGTACTCCTTTTCGGTCGGTCGCTCTAAGATGGCCTTTAAAGCAGTGCCTTCTATCATACGATCCGCTTTTACAGGATGGCGTTTAGCCCAACAACGTAATATATCCCATAAAACCGACGCAGGCGCATCAGTTTTTATAGAGTTTTTACTTGCATGTGAAAAAGAGACACGATAGCCTGCATGCAGGATTGCTGAACGGAATTTGAGCACAGGAATATTCTCCAATTTAAGCACACAACAAAGTTTGTCAAGCACATAGTACAGCGGCACGTCCAATAATTCTTCTTGCACCACAGCTAGCACACCTTGCAAACGACGTTGTGTTCCCAATTCACAGAGTGGTTTATTATCTACTGCTTGTATTAATTCCTTAACAAACTCGTGATCGTGAATAGGATGTGACCATATTGGACCGCCCATCTATATTTGAAAAATATATTTTGTTATTGAAAGTATAATTATTTATTGCGCTTCGGAAGCTTACATGATGTTTGTGGC
Organism: Zeugodacus cucurbitae; assembly: GCF_028554725.1. Lineage (NCBI taxonomy): Eukaryota > Metazoa > Arthropoda > Insecta > Diptera > Tephritidae > Zeugodacus > Zeugodacus cucurbitae. Next base: position 5,712,028 of record NC_071668.1, read on the forward strand.
CACAGTGTTCACAGTTCATGCCAACGTTTGGTCCAGTTGGAATACCGAATTTTGTTTGCGTTTTACCTTTGTCTGTGGTGTTGATTTTAACATTACCTAACGGTTGTAAAGTAAAAGTATCACAACCAGTGCATTGAAATACCATTGACTGTTTGCTACATTGAAATCATTAATTGCGAACGTATAGTAAAACAGATTATAAACTACTCACCTCATACTGTATTTGCATTTTGCTTGACTGACGTGCACTCGTACAAAAACACGTATGTAAAAATCTGCAGAAATACTCAGAAGAGGTTCAATGTATTTTCCGTAGCGATTTGCATGCGTTTCGATGGAGTGAAGCAGTATCCGCAGAGCCATTTCATGACAGCATTTCAAGCGCAATGGAACACATCCGTATTTAGCGTAACAGGCCTCTGGTGTATTTCCGGCTAAGACTGCCATATCAGTAGCAGTTACAAGCAATAAACCACCGTTCGCGATAGATTGCACAGCTGCATCTAAGAAGCGGTTGGGGCAGCCGTATGGGTCCAGGTCAATTACGTCAAAGTGCTTATCATTACCTGTGGAGAGGTACATAAGCGTCCTAATAAAATGTTAGTAATTTAATTTCAAAAATTTAGATTGCTCTTTGTAGATTTTGTGTGCAACTTACAGTGCATCCGATTGACTTGGTATAATTAAATGTTCCACCTTATTGTGTTTCACATTTTCACCAATTGATACTACAGCAGCTTTTGAAAGATCATTAGCAATAATTTCACGTACTCCAGCGACTTCTTTTGCATAGCGTATGCTACGCAAACCTGTTGCAGAAAGCGCTTCTAATATACGTAACCCATTTTCGTATTTTTGTCCTGGCGCGAGTGTATTAACGTCTATGTTAACATCAATATCTTTTGTATCCACGCTTCCTTCCTTTATTTTCTTATTAGCAGCTACATTACGCTCTTTTAGCCATCTTCGCGCAAACACATTTAGTACTGAAATACTTAGATCTCGGTTGAATTCTTGTACCGGGTTGTAGAAAACACTGCCTCCCGCGACAATTTCTGCGCTGCGTTCTTTAATTACACGGTCTGGCGCAACAACGCTTCCCTGATGGTTATTTGTATCCTGAGATTAGAACGTATTATTAAATGTAATGAATTATATTGGAAATTACACACTTTATTTTCTAATGTAGGTTCTGCCTCCATACTTTGTATCACTTGCTTTTCGTCCACGTTTTTGTAATCAGCTGGTTGAAGAATGCGGCATAATCTGCGTTGCCATTCAAGTCTCATCGGAAGATTTGCAAATCTTGTTAAATGATGAATTTGATTCATCATACTTTTACCAAAGTATTATATATTTTAGCGCATATTTATTTATATAAATGTGTATTTAATTGCCGGCTTATATGTATATTATTTGTACGAAGAGAAAAAGTGCACCATATGGTAACATTCCTTCAATTGTATAAAAGCATAAACGGTTGCCGGCTTTCGTTATAATTAGTAGTAAACATACAGTAATTTTTTTATATATATTCTATATTTTTGACGACTGATAATAGTCCAAAAGCGATTTAATAATTATGTATTAAAACAATCATTTTGTTTATTTTTTATAACATTTTTTGTATCAGTGATCTAACTCATCAAGTTCCATCATCAAAAATTTGAATTTGTACCAACACTGGGAGAACATATGCCCTTTCTAATTGGCACTACCGAACGAAATCAGCTGTTTCAAAATATAAAAAAAGATTCACCTGTAGTTAACATAACTTTAAGTAAGAGTTTTAATAAAATGAATAAAGTTTGTGGCAGTTTTATATCTATTCTGCGTTTTTCCAATGTTGAAAAAACGTACACAACATCAGTTATTCTCGGACGCCAGCTTTCGTATAAAAGTGATTTGTCACTCGACAAGCTGTACCCCAATAGCCGACTAAAACTTTTTACACCTCCACCAGTAAATAACTTATTTTATTTGTCTAAATTTATAACTAATATATATTAAAATTTGTAGCCCTCAAATACAGGTGATAAATTTTCTGGTTTTATACCCATTAATCAACTGGAAATTACTTATAGTCGAAGTTCTGGTCCTGGCGGACAACACGTGAATTGCGTAAACACAAAGGTTGACTTGCGTTTCAAGTTAGCTAGCGCCGATTGGATCCCTGAGAAAACAAGGCAAAAGCTTTTGGAAGCCGTAAGTAAATATATTGCATTTTATAGAAATTATAGTGATTTGAACTGGAATTGTAACACCAGTGCATTTTATTCAGAATTATAACATATAATTTCGGTTTCATACGAATAATATATATTTTTTTCTTAACTGCAGCTACAAAATAAACTCACCAAAGATGGTTACTTCGTCATAAAAAGCGATTTAACACGGTCACAGCAAATGAATTTGGCTGATGCCTTGGAAAAGCTGCGCAATATAATACGTGAGTACGAAGTAGAGAAGTTAGCACCGACTGAGGAAACTTTAGAAAAGTTGCGTCGCAGGTAAGTCGAAAATAACAACCGAAAAATTATTCCATTCACAACTATTACTCTCTCTTTTAGACAAGAAAAGGCGGCACGTGAAAGACTATTTGTGAAGCGACAAAGATCATTAACCAAATCTTCTAGACAGGGCCCAAACATCACCGATATCTAGATTATTTATAGATTTGAATAAAGTCAGGCTACTTTTTGAAAGCAAATAAAACGGCCGGTTGTTAAGCATTTGTAACTTCTTTAAGTGGAAGAAAAAACAATACAAATAAACAATATTATTAAATTACTATATATGCGTAGATGTGTATAAATATGGTTCATGAGATTGCATGAAAACTGTAATTGTTAACTAAATAATTTTTTTTTATCGAATCCTCTAAGCATCCATTTCGTCATAATTAATGGAAATCCTTATGGGATCCTCAGCGGGTGTTACGATAAATTTGCGTCGTTTACGTTCGTCCAATGTTGCTGTTGGAGTATTAGTCATCGAAGATTGTGTGGATGGATTAGCTGTAGAAGAGTCAGCCTCACCCACTGCATTCAAAACATTTATGCTAGGACAATTAGTCTGAGTGGGCATAGTTGCGCATCGTGGTAACTGTGAATAAATAATTTAATTAACTAAAATTGTAGCAATCAATATTGGGCATTTTATACTCACACTAGCTGCTAATATTTCATAGGTTTTTCCGTAATCGCTGGCAAGCGCTGTTGGATGACGATTCAAACTGCAACGGTTTCTATAAAAAAAAACATCGTTATATAGAAATTTATATTTAAGTACATGCTTACCTTCTATATTGAAGTGTTTGCTGTTGATTCATGGTGGAGTATAGACGTTCTATTTGATGCACCGTAGAATAGTTCTCCCTAATAACGTTCAACGCAGAGCGATCAAATAACTGTCTATTGCCAATGGGTGACCAAGTGTTTTGATAAGAAGCATCATCTAAACGGATTGTTCGTAATAGATCATAATCTATACCCAAAGTTTTTTGATCCTCTTGCGGAAGATTGGCAAATTCATCGATTAGCGCATTGGTGTCGATGCCATTCTTGGGAAGGCCTCGTGCGATTTTTATATCGTGTTTCCAAAATTCTCGATGATTTCTGGAAATTACGGGCGCAATTTCCTTAACTTTCAATACCAAAACGCCCATAATATACACACAAATTATATTTGAAATGGTTACGAGCATACTAATGGCACCTAATGTTACCAACTCAGTCGCTTGGTTTTTAGAAAATGAATGTGACTTTACAACAATGTTAAATCGTGATTCGTCCGTTTCGAAAAGTGTGTACATTAGTGCTAAAGCCCAGAGGACGCCCTGGCAAAATTAATTTAGAAAAATATATCCCAACAGCTACATTAATATATGCACATATGACCAACTTACCGCATTAATGGCCGGTGGTAGGAGTGATGCCGATATTGCCACACCCACTAATGAGCCAATATTACCGCCTAAAATTGCGACAGCTGCTGCAGCACCCGAAGGTATTGCTGTAAATAAACCGACCAGCAAAGAATGTAATTCACTGCGTGACAACATCTCAGCCGTTAGGCCTTCGCCATTGCCATAACGCTCATCGATGGAGCAGATCACCAGACCAAAAATGAAACCCACAATTGTAGCTATCAATATACCGATCAACTCATTTCTTAAACCCAATGTACGCAGCGTAGGATCTTTGATAGCGGTACCGAAAATAGCTGCTATAATGGGACCCATCAAAGGTGATACAAGCATACTGGCTGCAAGAAAAATCGTGCTGTTTTCGGCTAAACCGATTGCTGCCAAAATACTACATTTAGGAGTTGAGGAAATTACATAATCGTTTCGTTGGTAGAAAAACTACAAAAACCCAACTCACGTGGCAGATATTAACAATATGATGAAATCGAAAGTAATAGCGGCATCTTGTCTTACATCACGCACAATTTGCGCCACATTCAAACGACTTCGTACCGAGTTCATGAAACGATTCCAAACGCTTTGTTTTTGCTCGTTGAAGTTGCTTTAAAGTGTAAGGTTAACATGATTATCATTTGATTCTTGGAAATATTAACTACCATAAAAAGAACGTTACTTACACATCGTCATTCTCTTGCGCAAAATCGGATTCGGCCTCACGTCGAAATGTCTTTGAGACCAAGCAATTCATTACAGATACGGTGGATCCCACACGATCTCCGATACCCCACTCGTGAAGTTTGTCCAGTAAATTCTCGTAGTTCTCATTAAACTCAACTGTAAATATTATCTTATAACAAAGATACGGATTACTTCAATACAACTCGGATTATTTGTTCCAAAACTATAATATAATTATTATTTTTCAATATACACCAACCTGATGCATACGTCCATCAGTGTCTTTCGTCCAAACTGCATTGAATATTTGAGATCTTCTTAAAATTTCACGTAATACCGTCTCCATGCAAGAGTCACTTGGTATATTTAGTTGGGATGAGTCTCTTTTCCTTTTGCGGCTCGACGATGAGAGAATATCACGTAAACCTTCCCAAGATTTTCGTATAAATGGCGGACCATCCTATGCAATGCAAAAAAACAACGTTTTTCATTACAATATTTAGTATGACACCGGCTTACTCACCACATCAATGTCTTTCGCACTGTCCGAAGCGCTGCCCGTGCTACTATCCCGGAAGATGGAATTCTTAAGTAAATGTCCAGCATCGCCAAATAAGAATTTATTCGCTTCAGACTTTCGTCGCTTCGGAAAAGTGCTGTATTGCTGTTGATCCAGAGTTTGTGGAGTCAGTGGGTTTTCCATTTTAGCGCCCAGGCTAACAACATCGATTTCATTAGCATTTGAAGACAATTGATCGGTAAGATTAATGGTAACAGCAGCAGCGGTGGTAGTCGTAGCATTGGATAAATTCGATAATGTTGCAGTTGTTGTTGCTGTTGTGATAGGTGTGGAGATCAGTTTCTCATCTCGTGTATAGGTAGCGCCGATATCGGTTTTCTTTTTGCGAAATTCACTCTGCAGCAGCAACTCCTCCGTCTCTGTCGGTATGGTAATTATGAATAATACGACGGCCATTTGATTTGAATAATATTTATACAATATATTTGAAAAGAAAACAAAAATTCAATACAATATTTTTCAATAGTATTGTGTTTATTTTATTTTATCTTTTTTATTTTAGAGACAATTTAATAAATTCACTTCACAACACAATGACAACAATAACTATTTACTAAACAGTCCATAGTAGTCATAGCTGAAAGGGAATTCGCAATAACGGTATTCTATGAGCAATAATGTGGGGAGTTAGTAGCAAATATATTTTCAGTGGTACTCAACTAAATATATCGCTATATTATTTATAAACAAGAAAAAAATTATATATAATTGCTGAAACTGTTACTTCATGTACTGGCAGTTTAAATTCAATATATCAAAAACCGGTTTACTCTTCCGCTTCACTAACGATTTTTCGCGGCAGCTTTTTGCAGCCACCGCCAAAGCTTTTATGTCTTTATGCAGCATTTAAATGTCAAAAATCGTGGTTGCTGCTGTCTATTGTGCCTAGACCGAGGTGGTCCAAGAAAATTTTCAGCCAGTACATAAAAATTCAGTCATCGTTCGAGTCGTCTAAAGAAATGGCAGCCAATCAATTCTACGAAAACAGATTTACAAATTTTCATAAAAACCATATAAAACTATTTGCTGTTTATATGAAAACAGCAAATTTAATGCAAAATTCCAACGTGCTCAAGCGATCGCTTTAAACGTGTACAAATTGTTACAATTAATTAAACCAAAACCAAATGAAGTTGTAGAATAATTATTATATACATGTATGTGTGTATGTATGTATAATTTCGGAGCGGCTTAGTAGAGGAGAAGCATTGAATTTTCATGGAAATTTTTGTCTATGAGACTTTTTAAGTTCAAACAAACAAAAGAAAGTGCAGAGCAGCCAGTTTGTATATACGAAAATAAAATGCATTATAATTTGCTGGAGCAAAACGTAATTGGAAGTTGTAGCTGCAACATGTAATGTACGTAAAGAAAATCTATCCTAAAAGTATACTACACTTTTATGAGGTATTCACATGTTTTATTGGTCGTACATATGTTAATGGCCGGAGGTTGGCTGCAGGATAACCAAATGTGTGTGTGAGACGGACGCGGGTGTGTGTGTGCGTGTGGTTGTACTTGCGGTAGACGTTGTACCAAGTGGTTATATAATGTTTCAATAGAAAAGCTATTTTACTACCCATTAGTGATTATGCGAATGACTGTGTATGAAAGCGTGTGCAGTATTACAAAATACACACACACACACACACACACATTAGCATGCGACTGTTGAAGTGTGCGAAGAAGCGACAGAGATTGCTTGACGTAAACTTAATTTCATATTTAAATGCTTCAACTGGGCTTTAACGCAGCCAGCACAAATCATATACACCCACATTTTTGTGCACACAACGACTTGCATACATATGTACATGAATATATATGTATTTTGCACAAGTGAAAAGGTCCAACGAATTTCGTGGGTTCGGCAAGTAACCAAACACCTTTTTATTGTTGCCGCAGCAGCAATCACTTTCAAGCATGTGTATGCCGTTACTTTGCAGTCATATATACATATGCATGGCTGTCAATTGTAAACACCGTACGCGCAGGACTCTTTAACTGTCACTTGACATTTCGGTTTCATAGTCGCGAGCTTTTTGTGCAGCTGTCAAATTTAAAAAAATCAGATGTTTTGCCTGCAAAGATGCCGAGCCGGGCACTCTGTCTTGTTGGAGCATCAAATTGTATTCAGTGCGGTTTTCGAGAGAGTGCTCATTGTTATCACTCTCGCATAGGAGCTGTGCGTACAAATACTAAACTCGCAGCACTCTTGCCTTAACTGCTGTTGCTGTTACATCCTATCCTAACAAAAATATTGTTATGTAGCGAAAAAAATGTTCGAATATTTTTTAGTATTAAAACAGATCTCAACTGGCAATTGTCTTTTGTGTATGTGAAAAATGTTGGTTATTAGTTTAAATCAAATAGTTGCTGTTGTCATTCATTGAGTATAGTTTGGAATCAAATAATCTGAAACAAATAAAAATATTAAAATTTTTTTTTAATTTGTTACTGAGAACTTAATTTTAACGGAAGCGATATAACAGTGTTGTCTTTGCGTCTGTCAATTAAACCCACCAATTGACAATAATCCGCAAATTCTGCTAACAAATTTACAAAAAAAAAAAACCTCCTTACGCAACTATAATTCAATTCTACAGTAAGTGTGCAGTGTTAAATATTGGCAATATTGTACATACATATGTACATATGCACGTGTGTAGAAGCGTGTTTGCATTTTCGATACACAAGCGGGGTCTTGTACATACATACATACGTGTGGCGTACGGATGTGCAACCGGTTGGCAGACTGTGCAAAAATTCAAGTACAAGGATATTCGCTTTGAAGGTTTCTTTTCGCCTTCAACAGCCAAACAGTAGCAGTCGCTGGCTATTGGCCGTTTGCATTCACACCAATTTGAAGGATGTGACGACGCTGAGCGTCAAAGCGTTTCGTTATGCAATTGCTTACGTATTTTTATGCACAGTAGCGACCTTTTCCACTTGCGTGCATAATCAATGGTAATGCAATGTTCATATACATACATACATATGTACATATTTATGCATGCATGCCGGTAATTGTACACTGCCATACGCCCCCTTTTGAACAACACACACACAAAAATCGCATTTAAATATGCCTTAATAACAACAAAATAATTAAATCAATACGGGAAACTGTATTATGATGCTTGAGCTAGTGGCTGGCACCTGCAAAAGGAATAAAACATTAAATAGTCCTTAGATTGCCAAAAAAGTTGTTTAGCATTTCTCTTGGCTATTTGTATTTGATTATAGAAGTCAGTTGCATATTTACAGATTTTGTTTCAACGCTCTTTAAAGCGACGGACTGCTTCCTGTTGATGCCCGAAATCATGTTCATTGCTGTTGCTAGTATTGAAGAATACATTTTCACTCAAAGTAACTCGCCGTCTTGTTTAACAGCCGATTACATTTATTTGCATAAATTAAGATTCTTTACATTCAATTAATAATTTCAACCGTACAGAATTCGTCAAAACACTTTGCGACTAATATTTAAATTTTATTTGAAAAATGACATTTAGCAAAGATTAAATAGATACTAACGTGGTGAATTTTCAAAAACGCTTAGCAAAGATCAAACAGTAACTAGCGTGGTGAATTTGCAACGACCATGCTGCCATATGGAAAGAATAGCACAAATTTCTATTAAGTCATTTATATTCATTTCCTACGTTATGTTAGTGATTGTAAAGTTTTAATACTTTTTAAATATTGTTAAAAACAAAAATTATTATTTTTTCTTAAATAATTAGTCGAATTCATTAATTTCATAAAATTGGGGGAATATTGAAAATCTCAAAGTGGTAGTACAACACTGTACACACATACACAACGATGCATTTCAAAAAGGGAAAACTCAATCTACAATTGTATACAATAGCACTGTCACTTGGCTGGCTCGATTGTAAACGCGCAAAGCAAAGCAGAATCGGAATTTTGTTGAGTTGACGTTTTTAGTGCATTCTCGCTTTATTATAAGATTCATTTTGCTTGTTCCAGTGAAGCGGTCGCGTTGTTATTTCGTGTATATTTAGTGGCAATTTTTGTAATATAAGAAATTTCTTAATTTATAACTATAAGCGCGTACCTGTACCGTGTGCAAATCGTTTCCAAAACAAAGTGTAAATAAGAATGTACATTTGTGTATAGAAAATATATAAAAATACATAAGAGTGCGGTGAAGAGCAGATGGCATTTTGTTAGTGTATTTCTGCTTGCCCAGACGCGCGCATTTCGGCGCTTCGCTGGCAATGTGATCAAATGCATTTCTTTTAACATACTGAATTGTTAATAGATATTTAAATGCTTGTAAAATGCGAACAAGTGTTTAAGAATTGTGTGGAATTGATTTAACGTGAAAAATAGCTGACCTTCTGAATTATTGCTGCACTACTAACAGCATAGTTATCAGTAAATTCCAAGAAGGCATGTGAAAAGGTAATTGTTTTAGTTTTAAATAAGAACGGAAAGGGAAGCCACGGAACAGCTGTACCGAACTTAAGCTGTGATTGACAGTAACTTATTGTAGGCAGTGCTGTAGTGTTGTTATGCCTATCAGCTGTTTTGATGAATAGCCGGTGTGGACTTACGAAGGAAGAGAATGCTTCTTTGAAAAATTGTCATCATAAATTAATAAAATAAATATGCTTATAAGCAACATAAATAGATACAAAGCGAGACAACTTGACACAATTTAATTTTGAAACAAACTTGCTCAAGTGTTGTGTTATACTTATAATATTTTAGCTCTATAGCGTGCTTACATTCCTATACATGTAGCTACTAAAATTTGTTACATACAGCTGACTTTGTAGCTCGATTGTTCCCTTTGTTTTATTCCTCGCGTACCTACCTCCTGTTGAACAGCTAGACATCCTTCCATTGTTGTCTGTTTCTACATAGTGCTTAGGGAGATAGGCACATGCTATGCTTATTGTTTCGTGTAGTGGGCATACACATACACATGTACACATATGTTTAATATGCGCTTCACTAATTTGGCATATTTTATGTTACGAAATTATGTAAATCTTAGCAGCCAGTTTAAAAACAACATTTGACAGGAGTCAAAAACATTTCAAAATGCATTATCATAATACGTAGTTAAACTGTATGCTTCGAGTTTCTATAATTAAATACATACTACAAATATACATATGCATGTGTATATAACCTGAAATTTATATATTAATTCACATAACATCGGAAATATTAAAAATCTTTTATAAATCAGCCAAATAATTTTTTGGAAAATTAAACAACTGTTCGTTAATAGCGAAGTATTTATAAATATTCAATCGTTTCTTAATAATTATTTAAATAATTTTAAATTTTATTAATAAATAATAATAATTAAAAATGTTTACGGGTCTTATGTTTATTTAATATAATTTCACTGGCTAATATTAATCACATGGCTTCACGAATATATGAATGAAACAATATATAAATATTTATGCAAATATACAGATCACATGCACATATTTACATAAATAGATTTGATAAAGCACCAGCAAGTTATTTTTAATAATCATTGTGAAAGATTATTGTACAAATCTCAATGTGTATATGCAAAGCAGACATAAATAACTTTTAAACAAACTATACTTATCTCATATGAAATAGTGTATATGAATGTTTGAATACGCAAGATGCTTAATGCACTGACTCATGTTTTAAATAACTTTATACAAAAGTAAATATGAACAAGCGTCTGTCTTAAAGAGATTTATGTTAATACTACTATATGCTTTAGTAATTTTCCATTCGTTGTTAAAAATTATTATTTATAATGTTTTTTGGAAAAATAATTAATTTTTAGTATAAAAAATACATTTGCGTATTTCAAATTTGATTATATGTAGATATACTACACAGAATATGATAACTCGTCAAGTGTTTGTGTTGCATTGTGTTATCGTTATCAACACTTTTGTAATTATGCAATGTGATTGTACATTTGTATAAAGTTCTGTAAAAAGGTAGTCATGTTTGTATGTATACATACATATATTGTTATATTCAAACGTAATGTAATTTTTCGAAAGGCCAACTCACAATTGCTTTTATCAATATATAAATACATATGTATTTATATGTATATACGTATTGTATATAATATCTAAGAGTAATAAGCTAACGTTGTTTATAAAATTTACTGCCCTGCATTATTGCTACTACATACAGGTGAATGCAATGTACTTTCATTAAGTTTGATTGATGACATTTAGGCCTTAATTTGATTTTTTTTACAAAATATATAATTTACGTTTATATAAATATTTATATATTATATTAACTAATAATTAGGCATATATGTACACAAATATTCATATATTTTCTACTATATAAGTGAGTATGCATAAAAAAATGTCGTTTTGCGGTAAAAAAAACTATTTCCAAACAACTTCAATTCTTGGTTAGCCAGCAGATAACGGATAGATATCCTATATAAAAATGTATGTACATATGTATGTATATAAAAATAAAATAATATGTCCACGCGGTTTCACATGTGGGTTAATTTTTTTTTCATTTTTTAGCATTATAGTCGGCACACACTCATATCAACACATTGCACGTGCTGTTAAGAAGAAGCAAGCTGAATAAATTAAATTACAGTGGAACTTCTATAACTCGAATCACCATCAGCCACAAAAAAACTTCGAGTTATAGAAATGTTCATTAAAACACAAATTTTTCAAAAAGCTGTAAAATATAGATTTATACACAGTTTTAGTTATTTACTTCGCAACAAGTTGTATTTAAATACATTAAAACATGCAACATTCTTGACGTCTATATCTCATGCCTTTGTTACACGATTTAGGGAATCTATAAGTATAAAATCATATTTTTTGTTTGCCTGCATACGATATAGAAAGATTCTTTTAAAATTCTGCGTCGATAGTAAAATTTTAAATTTTGTATAATGTCCTGGTCGAAAAGTTCGATTTATGGAAGGAAATTTGTATGAAATTTGACTTCTATTGCCACTTCAAGAGTTCGAGTTATGGAGAACTTCGAGTTATAGAAATTCGAGGTAGGGAAGGAAATTTGTATGATTTTGGCTTCTAAACGCTATTGCTTATTCAAGTGTTCTAGTTATGGAAGTTCCACTATATTTCGTTTCAGTTTAGTAAAATTTGTATTTTACATTACTACATTACTCGTATGTAGTAAATATGTATATATACATACAAATGAATATTAACATATTATTTATTACAGTTTGTTACTATCGCTTGACTTGAACTTATTTCAAGGCCAAAATGGTACTTTTAGTTTTATTGTTCTTATTTTGAGATTTATGAGGAGAAAATGTATTCTAGCGGTTCGAAATTGCATGGTATTAAAAATAATAACAAAAATAAAAAAATATATATATAAAAAAAGTAATAATAATAATAATAAATAATAAAAATAAAAAAATAATAAAAATAAATAAAATAATAACAATAAAAATATAATAAAAATATAAACAAAAAATTAAATAAAGTAATAAAAAAATAAAAGAAAATAATAAAAATAAAAAAATCCCAAAATTTGTAGTTACAGCTAACACTAGTGAGATATACTCGATCCAAATAATATATAAGCTATCCAAACTATACCAAGCTTGAAGCAAATTTCAAAATTAAATTTCTCAAACAGATATTAACAAAAATAATAAATATTTCTATATACAAAATATATTATACTATTATCCAAAAGAAATTATTTGCATGAAGCATTTAATGGCATTTTGCCAATATAGTATGTGTCTGTATTAGTGCCAGCTGATAAATTAGATAAATAAAAGATGCAATCATTTAAATTTTATTTTCAATAAACTGCTGGGCATTGTTTATTTTTCTTGCATATTTCAAAATCAATAAAAATACTACAAACACTCATACCCTTTCATAAGTATGTGTAGTTGAAAGCAAATTGCAAATAGCCGAAAAATTCAGCACATACACATCCTAATATGTAACTGTTGCCAAGTTCAATGTCGTAAACAGATTTGGCTGAATAACTGCATATACAGTTTTCAAGAACCGTCAAAGTGTAATGACTGCAATCATATGTATATTGAAATATGCACCCAGTGGCTGGTAAACTTGCGTAATGCTTTTTCCATTTACGTCAATGTTTGTTTGGATAGATATACCAGCATATATTATATTTTTTCAGAATTATATAAGTTCTATGGAAAGATATTTTTAATAGAAAAGTCAAGTCAAGTACTTGTACGAGTATATACAAGAAATAGTTCCATTAGCAGCTTGAGAAAAAAATTATAAAATTCAGTTAAATTGTATACCAATTTCACAGATCGTAGACATTCCGATTTATATTTTAGTCAATTATGATATTATAAAAGTTGCATATGTAAATATACTTGACAATCTAATGTAAAACTGAATGTCTTAAATCTTTTGGAATATCTGTACTATTTGAACTAGTTTCATGTTTTGACACAAATCGAAATTGCATCATAAACCACTGTATATGCACCTTAATACAACGGTTTGAATTTATATATAATTTTTTATCTTCTAAGCCATCTTATACTGCTAAAAGAACAAAGGCTTACCGGCGATGCAGCAAAACCTTGGTGCTACACGTCGTATACGTTATTAAAAATCCACACTTTTCCACCAGCGCATATCCAATGCCTATTAATACACACACTCGTGCAAACAAGTATGCTGTTGACAATTGCTGTCAATTAAAATCGAATAGCCAAGCAGTGATTGGTAGTGTGCGGTCATAGTCAAACAAACTGGCTCACGCCAACAATTACCACTTGAAGCACAGCAACCCTCACACCCTGATTACATATAGTGTGCTATCATTTATAATTTTAATGAACATTACAGCTGGTTGTTAGTGCATGGAAGCGAGGCTTGTAGAGCATATTGAAAGTGGATTTCAAACTATAAAACTGAAATAATCTAAGGTGTATATGAATGAAGAAAAAAATTAAATTAAATTTACAAGAACTAAGGAGTCCTTATGTTCCAACTAGGAATTAGAAATATATACAGTGGAACTTCAATAACTCAAACTTCTATAAGTCGAAGATCTCCATAACTCGAACTTTTGAATTGGCAATAGAAGGCAAATTTCATACAAATTTCCTTCCATAAATCGAACTTTTCGACCAGAGCGTAATACAAAATTTGAAATTTTACTATGAAGGAACAATTTTAAAGGAGTCCCTATATTCGTATTGAGGCGACCAAAAAATATGATATTACACTTATAAATTTCATAAATCGTGTAACAAAGGCATGAGATACAGACGTCAAGAGCCAAACAATAGCAAAAAGCAACAAACAAAATTACAGAATACACGTTTTAATGTATTTATTTAAAACTTTTTGCGAAGTAAATAACTAAAACTGTGGGTAAATCTATATTTTATACATTTTTAAAAAATGTATGTTTTAATAAAAATTGCTATAACTCGAAGTCTCTCTATCGAGTTAGAGAAGTTCCACTGTACATATATATAAGGAGCTCTGGAAAATATAGTATAGACAAAACCTAACCTTTAATAATCTATACCACATACTATACACACTTTTCTATAAACATTTACTGTTTCTTAAAATTTACTTTTGTATATTTAAATGCATAAATTAGGCAGCGTAAAAAACAATCTCCTCAATCCTATATAGTTCAAAGAGCACTCAAGTGTTTTTATACAGCGGCTCTATATATATATGTATGTATTCATATATACGCATTTGCAAGTTTATACATTCATATTTACATAAGTCGGCACATATTTATTCGAACAAAAAAATACACATAAATAAGTAGATTTGTTGGCAAATTACATGTTCTGCCTATTTATAAACCACATGAACCGCATGAATTTGCCGCTCACTGATTTGTTTACCCAAAAATATGTAGAAAAGCAAGAAACAACGCCTCCAGGTTAACGCAAATTACCCGCCCGTCTGCCATTTAACTTTATATATTTTTGAAATTTAATGTTATTTTCGTTCTATTGAAAAGCACGTGGCTGGAATAACATATTTTCTACAAAACACTTAATACTAATTTAGTTTGCTCGACTGACTGAGGCATATGCTTTATAAGCGCTTGATAAATGTGTGATTAATATGTAGGTTATGGTAGGGAAATCATGAAAAAGTCTTATAATAATGTTAGAATCAAAGGTTTATAAACCGCTTTATATATATTTTAAAGTTTGACTTTCTGTTAGTCATTCAAAAATGTTAGCACCTAGAACACTGCGCATATCTCTAATTATAGCTAAAGTTCGTGCTAGCAACTACCGTTATTATTGTTATTTGTTAGTAAATGTAAATATTATCCAATTTCAGGCTTCTGGTGCATATTTATGGTATTACCAATGCTGCGAAAATTTATCAATTACTGATAAGGCAACTATAAGTTGGGAAAAAACTTATTTTAATTTTATAAATTTTCTGCAAATTAAGCCCCAAAATAATCAGAGTGCTTATGTGGTATTGTGTTTTATTTATGGCAAATAAAATTAATACTGCTCAAAGTATTTGTACTTCAAGTACAGTGGAACTTCTCTAACTCGAATCACCATCATCCACAAAAAAACTTCGAGTTATAGAAATGTTCATTAAAACATAAATTTTTCAAAAAGCTGTAAAATATAGATTTACCCAAAGTTTTAGTTATTTACTTCGCAAAAAATACATTAAAACATGTATTTTGTAATTTTGTTTGTTGCAGTTTGCTCTTGACGTCTATATCTCATGCCTTTGTTACACGATTTAGGGAATCTATAAATATAAAATCATATTTTTTGTTTACCTGCATACGATATAGAAAGATTCTTTTAAAATTCTACGTCGGTAGTAAAATTTTGAATTTTATATAATGTCCTGGTCGAAAAGTTCGATTTATGGAATGAAATTTGTATGAAATTTGACTTCTATTGCCACTTCAAGAGTTCGAGTTGTGGAGAACTTCGAGTTATAGAAATTTCGAGTTAGGGAAGGAAATATGTATGAAATTTGGCTTCTAAACGCTATTGCCAATTCAAGTGTTCGAATTATGCAGATCTTCGGCTTATAGAAGGTGCGAGTTATGGAAGTTCTACTGTATGTACAAGTGTATATTTTTTATAGAGCGCAAAAAAAAACTATTAAAAAACTAGTTCAATGCATATAACAAAAGTAATCTTTTCATACTGATATTGCTCATAAAGCAAACTCATAACAAACACAAAACACTTGTAATGTAAGTTTATTTACATTGTATCCATATAAACGTTGATGTCAACTGTGTTAAAATAATAATGTAATTAATAGCTACTAATTAAAAACACTCACTGGTTTGTTGACTTTTAAACGAAGCTTCACTAGCGTATAAATTCAATCATCCAGTATTTACAGCGCACATTAGCTGCATTTACACATCCATATGTTAGTAGTACATATAGACGCTTTATTCACCCAAAAAATCGTAGAAAAATATCAACCATATGCACGTGTTTACATTTAACTAGTTTTTACCAGCGTTTTAGTTCAAATAAGCGCATATTTGCAAATAGTACAATTTTATGTGCAAATTTGCTTTACCATTTTAAATGAACGAGATAATGAGTTGCGCCAAAAGAGTGTAGAATAAACAGTAAAAAAAAAAATTATTATGTTAACATAGCATTTCGCTCAATGCAAATAATGAGATTGTTTAAAAATAAGCTTTGCTAGACGTTTATTATATGTTTATGGAAATTACCAAGTATTTGGCACGTTAAAAAGTGATAATGGAAGCCAGTGACGTCTTACGATAGAAAGTTGCCAGGTTTATCTTCATGAAATACCTGACAATAAATTTTGAGAATATAGTTTTAATCTATATAAAAACATGCGATTTGAATTATCGTGCTTTTCATTCCGAAAAATAAAGAACTCGGCATTTCTACCAAATTTACTCAAAACAAGTAAGGAAAGGCTAAGTGCGGGTGCAACCGAACATTTTATACTCTCGCAATTTACTAATATATTCTTATTAAGATAACACACAATTTGACCCAATTTGAAAGTCCTATAATTAGGTATATGAGAGCTAGGGGAAGTTATGACCCTACTTTAACCATTTCTGGTACAGAGACACACTATTAGTAGAAAAATATTTCCTCTGATACCTGAGAGATTTACCAAAATTTTCGGTGACGTATCTGATGAATATGTAGGCTGGGGCATATACAGTCTTAATTTTGGACTCTGTAAAGCCGTGGAATTTTAAAATTCCCGTTATTTTCTGAACACACTGCGTATTATACTTTACCTTATAACATCTGATGGAAATAATTGGGTGCTAATGGACTCTATTTTCTGTTTGCAAAAAAAAAGAAGCAAATTATTAGTGTGAAATTAAGAATTAATGCATAACAAATGATCCATGTCCATTTATATTCAATATTAGGATCTAATTGAACTATGATATTCATGAGCAAATTTGCAAAAGAAAAAAGTTTAATATGTTCTTTGTGATTATATATAAAATTTCGCAAATTTTAACATTATCAAGTTTAATAAGCAAATAAACCAATGCGCTCTCTCCTGCGTATATTAATTGGTTTTGATTTTTTAATTCTCCGCTAAGTATTCTGTAGAGATTTGTTCGCCGTTAAACGCCAATTAACTGCTCGCATTTTTATCGCATTTGTTAATTGTTGAGATGGTGTGAAAATTTCGCCCGGTGTTAAGGATCTGTGTGTTCAAAATGCGTTAAATAGCAGTTGTCGAGTATGATTTTAACCAGTTTAAATTGGTTATTGCGACAGGTCAGTTGGTGATTTTGGATTGTTTACTGCTGTTTTTGCTGCTTCAATTTGCTTCCGAGTTTTTGTGGTTGTTGATTAATAATTCAATTGAGTTGACGAGCGTTTATAAATTGATTAAGAGGCGATAACAGAGTGTAAATTTTCTGAACTTTTTCATTATTTGATATTCATCGTTGTGTTAATAGCATCATTTTTTGTGTTTTATGAATATTTTTTTTTTTGTTTTTAAATGTCAAGTGTCGTATGTGAGTTGGGTGAAAGCAATCTGCTAACAAAGTAATTGATAGGCAAAGTTTTTGATGAAATGATTTTCTATTTTTTATACTGAGGTTTGGAAGTTATTAATTTTAAAATAAAAATTATTTAAACGTAATAAATTTTATGTACTTATTATTTAATAAAAATATCTCAATTCAATTTTTATTAAATATACATTATGTCTTCTTTACAGTTTCGAAACGTGTACTAATGAAGTCATCCGTTTAAGGAATCTGTAATCCCAAAGTAAATCAACAAATCAACTTTCACAAATTCGGAAAAAGAAAGATCTGGATTAAAATAAACCGCGCCGACTTCATTTCATCAGGATTTCCCTTACCATAAACGTGCTAATTGTTATTATGCGAATCAATGCCAGTTCCAATGATTCCAATGAAGAAGCTGCTCATTTCAGTAACGCCGTTGTACCAAACAAATTAATATTTAATAATAATACATGCACTACAGCGCAAAATTCTACAAGCTCCAAAGTGAAAACACTAATCAAACGCTTGCACAATTCCAGTGTTAGCAAACTATACCGAATGGCGTATAAAATAAAAGAGACTGCTACTGTAGGGTGTCATATGAGTGATAGCGTCAACGCATTGACACAGAGATTGAATGCAACGCAAGGCACTTGCTGGTGTCACCTACGAAAGGACGAAGTAAAGTGTGTGAACTGTCAAAGGGCTACAGCTGCCGCCGCGACCTCAACCACAATGGCGACAATGACGACGATGACCACCAGAGTCGCGGCTGGTAGCGCCGAAAGCGCTATTGAAAGTGATATAGAAGATGATGATTGTTCTGATTCTAATTGTGATTCCGATTCGACTGAGTTCGATAATGATGAAGCGGTTGATGGTGATGTTAGTAAAACAGTTACGGAAAATGTATTAGTCGATGACGAAGTGACAACGGTTTTGAATGGTGCTAAATTTAGTCAAATAATGAATAAGTTTCAAAGTAATCGTAATAATACTGCTAGTGATTCTAATAAATGCAAAACAGCATTTGCAAATGCTAATGTTAATAAGCATAATGGGAAAACTGTTTATAATAATGAGAAACGTAATAGTAATAGTAAGAATATAGTGTTTAGTGAACGTAGTCCAAAACTCGCAACTGTAAATTTAAGCCAA
Source organism: Zeugodacus cucurbitae (assembly GCF_028554725.1). NCBI lineage: Eukaryota > Metazoa > Arthropoda > Insecta > Diptera > Tephritidae > Zeugodacus > Zeugodacus cucurbitae. The sequence continues at coordinate 5,731,401 of NC_071668.1, forward strand.
AATATTAGTAGTAGTACTAGTAGTAGTAATTTAATTGAATGTAGTGAACAAACAAAAACTAACGTGAATGGTACAAATACAAATTCGACATTAACGGATGAAGCGAAACACAGTGATGCTGAGTGCCGCGCTCAAAGTGACATTCTTTCCAAAGCGCGTGCGCAACTTCTCGTCTTCTGGTTGGCATTTGTCGCTTTTTGTGATGCAGTTACAATTAAACATGATGATCCGCGTCTCAAAGATGCACGGCAACGTCAAACATCTCAGCAGAAAACAAGTGAGGAGCAACAGACGAAATCGAAAGATTCACAAACGTTGCCTGAAAATACAGATGCTACTTCGAAACCAAAGCCGTCTCGTCATTTAAAGCTGCTGACCAATCGTAAATTGATCTTTCTGTTTATTGTCTGCGTGTTTTTCTCCTGCCTCAATCGCATTGAAGGCCGTCCGAATAGTTTGCCACAACAAAATGTGATTACAGATGGTGCCCCCGTCACTTTACCGACCCCGGCGGCTGTTGTCGCTGCAACAACGACAAAAACTGCTGGACAGGGCGAAAGCGGTGCAACAACTGCGCGTTTGACGGTGAGTAAAAGTTTTTGTTATTCGTATTAGTATTAAATCATAACTACATTTTCATATTCCAAATGTGCATATTCAGATTTCGAGTGATTGTCTATTAACTAGCAATTTATTTAGGGTAAATATTCTAAAATGACATATGATAATAGTTTGCTTGATTGATATTTCAAATTATTAATAAGTCCAAACAGTTTGTAGACTAGTATCAAGCAACGATTATATGTCTCATACTCGTGTGTTGCTTCGTAATGATAGCGTAGCTTTTATATAACCATATTCAAATGGAATTTCCTTTCAGTGCTCTTATATTGCAACCTTGAACTTGAAAGTGTTTATTATGAGCACGCCGGCAGCTAGCAAACATAGCAACTATTATCTATTTAAACATATTTACTCGTATATATGTATAGGTATGTATGTCTATGTATTAGCAGTATCCGTCAGGCAAATGCAACTCAAACACACTTGACTGACTTTATTAGAAACTATTCTGTGTGCAAATAAACGTGAAACACTATGTGCATGTGTGTGTTTGTGGATGGTGGTAATATAAACTGCAGATGCAATGAAGCATCAAGCGACAAAATATTTGCACATCTTTAATACATGCATACATATATGTATGTCTAGATACGAGTATATACAAAGCTTCCAAGTAGAAGTATGAGTAATAACGTCATTACCAATTTTAGTTTTTATTGCTATTTATAGTCACATACATGCATTATACTTTATTGTATTCCCCTATGATTTGATGATGACAAATATTCTTATAAACATATTTACATACATGCATACATTATAAAATTTAAATTTTTCTCACTAGTCAACTATGTAAGCGTTTTATTATTCGTTTTCTTAGTAAATTTCGTAACTTCCGCATAAAAAACAAATTCAATTGAATCCCTATAAGCTGTCACTTGCATACATACATACGAGTACATCTAAAGCTAGCCGACAAATTTTCAATCGATTTAAATTAAGCCTGGAAAAATTCCGTTGCTTTTGTTATAGCGGAAAGGTAACAGTTATTTAAATGCAATTTTGTAAATATTTGCATTTGTATTGGTGACTTGACCGACAGTTTGTAGCAAAATTCTTTTGTTGCGATTGATTATGAAATTTCGCTGACAATTGAGAGAAATTAGTAAAATTACTTTTCATTTTTACAATGTGTCAACCAACATAGGTATTGCACGGAATATATTGCACAATTCAATTGTTGCAATATTGCTGTATTATTTCAGGTTTATTCCAATCATGCTTGCCTGAGTTTGAAAAAGTTAGGGAAGCTTAGCCCTTGTTAGATATTCAAAATTCGATCTTGTTCTTCAATATAGCTGTCTTTTTAGTCTCTGACTCGATGACTCCTTTTTTATTGTCTATAAGTTTCTTTTGAACGTGAATTCTGTGGAGGCCTGACGATCGTACAAAAGGTTACAAAGGTTCTGAAGAATATTTGTGAAAACAGAATTATTCGTAGTCCAATGCATAGTAAAGCACTTATTTTGCATACCCAAAAACTCCAAAACGATATCTTCAGTGTTTTTTCATGATATCTTTTAAAGCTATCTCGAAAACAACTTAATTTTACAGTTATTCCGCTTTTTAGTAACACAACAGCCTCTTGTGATAGATCACTTCGTTTTGAGTGCTCTTATCCTCCGTGCTTACAGTAGTTGGATCTATACTTTTGGTCGCAGACTCGGCGATAACTTCTTTAGGTCTGAGGATAAGGAATCTCTTGAGGTCTGAGGATAGGAAACTTGTACTAAAGTTATTCGAAATCATTCTGAGTTTTTTATACTTTTATTCGATCCTTATTCTTACCAACTGCTCCCACAATAGTAGGGTTAACTTAATGAGAACGGACCCGGATTTTTAACCACCTGTGTGTGAGTGCAAACTTGGCATTAATCTTAAACATGTTTCTTTCGTTACAACAAAAACAATTTGATCCATAGAAAAAGGAAAGTATACACATGTCTCTTGAAGCTTAGGTCTAACTACAAAATATAACGATCGGTAGAAATGTTACAAACTTAGTAACCAGCCTGGTACACACGCGAAATGAATAATTATTGTTTTCATATGTGAAGTGTGCCAACATGAAGATCGATTAATTTTTTCACTGAAATTAGTTTTTTTGTTAACTATAATTATGCTGCAACTAGTGACTAGACACAAATAAATTAGTGACTCTATGCCTGATATGTATTATTGCTCTAACATATGTATATATGATGCCGTTCAATGCAAAATATGCACGCTAATAAATCAAAAAGCAGCATTGTACAAATTTATATGCATTAATAGCCAAGTAATATTTATTAAATATATTTTTTATGAAGTTGCACAATGCAGTTCGAGTTGGTTATATTTGGTTTGACAGTCAACTTCCAGTGTTAACTAGATTTTGGCGCGATTGAGGCCAAACGCTTGTAGCAGCGTAAAGTTGGCACAAAGCGAAATGGTGAGCATGCCTATGACCATACATGCATATTTATGTATATACATATATGCATATACGATGCAAGTCTGGGTCGACTTCAAAATCTGTTTTTCTTTAATTTTTATTCATTAAACTCCAAGATTTAACATTCAATCGCAATCGTTCTGTGTCCAAACACGCGCTTACCTTTTTGCCGCTGCTGTTGTGTTCAGTTTAGTTTTATTTTTTTTATATAAGGTAAACAAGAGCTTTATTCTTAAGCGTGTTTTTAAATGGTCTTAATTATTCTTATGTGTAATGCTGCACTTGTCTTCAGTGTTAACGTTTTTATAAAAAGAATTTCTGTGTTTAATATTTCTCCGACACTTACAAGAGTTAACTACGCAAAAGAAGTGAGAAAAAGCTTTTGAGCCTACCCAATAATCACATGTATGAGTGCTATTAAGTAGTCTTAGTTACCTTGCAGAAACCTTTGATAATTTAGGAATTATAAATAACTCAGCGACGCTGAAACTCCAATTTCCTAGTGTTTGACGTAATTTGTGATAGTTGGTAATAAGCTTTGTGATATTTCAAAATTTTTCAATTGATCACAAATAATTCAGAAAAATGCTAAAAATGTGTAAAATCACATTATCGGCGCTCTTGTCGGTCACAGCGTTTCTTTTTTATCAGTACTAAAAAGCCTTTGTGTTATCAAAATACTGAACTCATTCTCATTTCGAATTGAGTTATTGTAATTAAAACTTAATTCCATAATGATTGATAGTGTGCTGGCGTCTGTTTTTTTTACAAAAAAATATTAAATGTCAAAGAAAATATATGTGCTCATGCTTTTGCTCGAGGTCACATTTGTTCCGAAAATTTTATATAGATCTAAGAAAATCGTTTATGAACATAAAAACTGAATAATTTCCATAATTTCATTATTTACCTTTGAACATTTATTTTAAGAAATATCTTTCGTTTTCCAACAGGTCGGCGCTGGCGACAGTGATGGCAATAAAATTGCACTTCAAACAAACGCTTTAGCACCAGAGCCTACACCTAGTGATAAACCAAAGGAAGTCGATACACATAGACCACCGATAATGATATCAGCACATGACGATGATGATCCATATGCGCACAGACCGGATCGGTATCCACTCTCGCAGGTTGATTTTGATCGCGTGAAAACGCCATTTATAATCGGCATTTGGATACTGTCAGCGAGTATAGCGAAAATTGGTGAGTACTAAAAGCATTTCAGCGTTGCATTTTATATATTTACTGTAAATAAAATTATGTGTAAAAGTAAATCAATTAATGGAAGGGATTAGCGTGTATAAAATATTCATGCGAAACTATTTTTCAAATGAAACTAATGTGATAAACGATACAGAGTACACAGTAAATATCTAAGTTAATTATTTAATTGACTGCAAGCAAGTAGCGCTGACTCATATTAGCTGATAAATTAGTATTTTGTACCGTAAGCTAGATATATATTTATATCATATATAGTATTATTGTGCAAATTTTGCGTAAAATAAAAAAAACAACAAACAAATTATAAATAATTTGCTTTGTATAATGCGTGTTAAATAGGCCCGTACGCCTAAATGTATGCTAATACAATAACTCTACCCTAGTAACAGTAATAACAGCCTTGCGTGTTTAAATGTTGCACTTTTCATGCCTTTGCGTAAATTTTATCGGTTTTGGGTATGAAAATCGTGACGTCGCTATGTCAATAACACGATAACGGTGACTAAGCGCATAAATAACACTGCTAACACAGTTCGGGGATAGACCATGCCATACAAAAGCCTAAATTTAATCGATAAACTTTTACTCAAACTTTGTATTTTATGAAAATACAATATTACTATTATTTGAAATTGCTAAAACTATTATAAAAGTTAGTAAATTGCTATTTAACATACCCAAAGCATTATTGACTAAATTTGAACTAGTGTTGACGCATGAGCTTTATAGATTTTATGCCATTTGCACAGTGTCTATTTGTCAAATAAGTTGTCCTTGGCTTTCGCATTTCATTTCAAGGACATTCACGCCTCCAACACCATACAGGCAACACAACACGCTACACTAAAAAAAAAAAACAACAAAAAACAACAAAAAAAATGAAAACACATAAATACTAACAACTTTTGTCGGTTGCGTGTTCCAGTTTGAAATGCTTGTACACAAAACCAAATGGGTGCATGCCCATGCTATATATACAAATTTTTACACTTGGCAACCTCCAATATGCTCTGATATTACCACACTTTGCTGTCTGGTTATGTCGTGGAGTGGTTTATGTATTTACCTTTTGGCAACCAAATTTGCTAGTTTGCCAGTGTACATACTCGTATTTATTATCTGCTGGTTCTGTTTGTTGTTTTGGTAATCTTGCGCAAATTGAATGTGCAGTAAACGGCTTTGTCAGGGATTTCACAGCTATGCAATTTCGGTTACGATTTTCCGTCGTTACATTAATGCGAATCTGAGTGCTGCAATCTTTCACAAATTTCGCCAAAAAATCTTTAAAAATAAATAATTTAAAGACACTTAAGAATCAATGGATTTCAAAAATTTTAAAGAAAAACTAAATGACAGGCCATAACAACTTAGTACAGAGCTATTAAATTTTGTTAGCAAAATGCTTCTATTATATCGTATACAAGCAAATAAATTTAAAATAATATTTTGAGTGCAAAATTATATATTTCAGATAATTTGGTTTGTGAACGTGCAAAGCACAATAGCAACCAATTGCATTTTCAAAATCCAAATATTTATTTGCTTTGTATTGTAATATTTCTTTCCATTACACACTGGTTTCGCCTAATGAGTTGGAAAATAAATCTGTCATTTATTATTTTGTTTTCCTACCGAAGTACGCTTACATGCATAAATGTCAAAACATGATTCATGGCTTTATTGTTGTGGCAACAATAATTTGTTATTTAATTTATACACAAGTTTTCACATAAAATCAATCGAAATTTTAGCTTATATTTTTTTTAGTCAAATAATTGGCACTTGAAAGCATTTATGCTCCAGAGTTAATATGTACTCTTTAAACTAATTGTTTCCCTAAAATTTCTTTGTCATACTTGGGTATTTTCAAGCTTTATACAAGCATATTTTTAATCAGATTTAGTATATTTGATTTGGTTTCCTCTTGAGCATATTTCCAACATTGACCTGATTATTGCGTAGTTTATCATTGGCCTGCATTTTCTTGATGAAAAAATTGCCATTTCAGCAGATACCCGTATCCAAAACACTTCACATGCTCTACCTTTTGCCACTTGTAAGCTTACACATTTTCATTATACAGTGGAAATTTCGACAGTTTCCGAAACAACCGTATAACTGTTCATTTGATGATTACAACAAATCGAACTAGTACAAAACGGATGACTAGTGAGCCAGTTCATGATTAGTTTTTGACGAAACCTTTACCGCTTTAAGACACAATCGTTTCGAAGCTATAATTTGCATGAATGAACCGCTCAAGTGTAAATAGTATTCATATAACAGCATATGTTCTTGGTTTAACATGCACTTTTAATACAAAATTCCATACAATTAATTAAAGGCGGGCTATGTCTTCTCAAATACATCAATCTCTTAGCAAGCTGTATAAAACTTGATTTATACCTCTGGGTATAAGTATGAACTCAAGCGTTTTAAAGATTGTTAAGTCACCGACTGCGTACGATGTGTGTTCAAAAAATAACGGGAATTGTTATAATACTCTAAAAACCTTGATACTCGGTAACTTTTTACTATTCCTAAGAATAAAGTGCCGTTGTAGTTCAAACATAAGAGAAATCGCTATCTCAAATAAAATCGAGTCTGAGAAGTGTTTGGACGATTGGAAAAACCGCTAGCTTAAGTGCATAATAATATAAAGTCGAATAAAGACTATTTTGGAGGCGTAGACGATCAAATATTTTTTTTTTTCAAAAAACGTAAATTCCCATTATTTTTTGAACACACCTCGTATGTCTAATTTCCAGTTGTGGGTGAATTGAGATATTCTGCAAATTGCCTTTGAACAGACACACTTTTACATACATTCAAGTAAATTTATTTCGTGTGCAGATATTTCAAGTGGATTCGTAAACATATTCAAGAACAATAAAAATCAATAAACCAAAGCAAAGTAGTAACGTTGAAAGCAAAACAAAAAAAAAAGAAAAACATTCAAAGAAAATGCGCATATAGTATATGCATACATAATAAATGTACCGACAAATATAAATAATACTATAAAGTCGATTCTAAATCGTCTAAACACTTGTTTAGTTGGCTAAGGGAGGAAATGATAACATACAATGTACGGGTATATATATTTGTAGGTTGTCATATTAATATATATATATTTTTTGTGTACATACTTGATTATATTTGCTTGTCCCTTGTTGAATGTAAAATGTATGTATTTATGTATTTGCCGAAACACTCAATACTTTCGTTAGATTTCTTGTTGTATTAAGTAAATAAGAGTCACTTAATGTTGCAGTCCTGTAGTACTCTACTACTCCACTGGCTACTCAGCTATTTATATAGCTAATTTGTATTATTTACCACTTTACCTGCCACTTTATGCGTGTTCTGATATCTGGTGTCTTAAAAATATATATTTTTCTACTTTGTTGCAGGTTTTCACATGACACCGAAATTGCATCTCATCTTCCCCGAGTCCTGTTTGCTGATCGTTGTTGGTGTTATTATTGGTTTTGTGCTGTATTTCTGTACGGATGTCGCCGTCTCACCGCTTACACCCAATACATTCTTCTTCTATATGCTGCCGCCGATTATCTTGGATGCTGGCTACTTTATGCCGAATCGTTTATTCTTCGACAATTTGGGCACAATCCTACTGATGGCTGGCATCGGTACTGTCTTCAATACTGCAACCATTGGTAAGTGTAAAATGTATATGTATATAGACTTAACTATTAAAGCCTGACATTAAAAAATACTTAAATTGTAAAACTGATATGAGAAGCAAGGCTAAAGCAAACGAAAATTAGCTGCGCAAGTCTTTCAAGAAAGTTACATAATAAATTTCGCCGATAAATTGATTAAATTACGCGGATCCTTTATGTTAATTGACAAGATAATGCTGTTCCCACATTTTAAAAATAAATTACGCGGTTTCTCTATCTTAATTTACTAAATTAAGAAGTTCCTATATGTTAATTGACTCAATTTTGTGGCTACTTTATAGTACTTGAAACTATTAGGCGGTTCCTTTTTGTTCATTGACTAAGCGGTTCCCACATGTTAATTGGCTTGAGGTTCCTAAATGTTGATTGACAAAATTAAATGTTTCTTATATATTAAGTGAGAGAATTTGGAGGTTCCTGTGTATTAATTGATTAAATTAACTCGTTCCTTTATATAAATGGACAAAATTAAGAAGTTCGTACATGTTAATTGAATAAATTAAGAAGTTTCTAGATTTTAATTGAACCAATTAGAAGGTTCCTATATGTTTATTTACTAAAAGAGAAGCCTCTATATGTTAATTTACTAAATTAGGAAGATCCGATATATTAATTGAGTACATTAAGCAGTTCCCATATGTTACAATATTTAGATACTCTATTTTATTGACAATATTAATCAATATAAATCATAGTTAAAGATTTTGATCATTTATTTATTGGCTTATGAGTTATTACCATTTCATCTTAAATGTTACGCACTGTTTGCTGCGTATGCCTTACTCGATCCATTTTGCTGTGTGGCGGCATCCATGCACTTCAATTCAATTAATTGCGGTGCATGCCAACAAATTGCTTAATGCGATTGTGAAATATGAAGCGCCATCAACGGAGTACATGCGCCGCTGCCAGTCAGACGGTCAACAAAACTTGTACTTATTTGTTTGTGTTTGTTTGTTTGCATTTTTTTTATTATGTCAGCTTACGAGTATACCATGCACATGCATAATGTGCAATATGAATGCACTTTGCCATTGCATTTATAGTAGTTTTATTTGCTTTTCCCAAGTAAGCACACACACGTTTGTAGCGGGGCAACAGCAGCGTGTGTTCACAGCTTAAAACCAGCAACAGCAACAACTCGCAGCCGGAGGGGCTTGGTCTGTTTGTTTGTTGATTTTTCGTTCTGTTTATTAAGTAATTTTTAGAAAGACTCTCGAGAGCAAAGTCAGTAAGGAAATGGGTCGTTTAGATGGAAATAGAAGTAGTATGCTTCCCTGTTGTTATTATTAAATGGAACGACATGGCTTAATGATCACAAAAAAGTTTAAATTATAGCTATTCGCTTCAAAGTTCAATACAATCGCAGCGTTCAATTGAAATTCAATTACTCAATTCTGCAATAATTGTTAATAGATAGCAATTTTTTTCTTAAAGCCGTAAAGAAACAAACTTTGTTAGGTGTTAAATTTTATTACCTGCACGGTTCAAAGGATCCTTTTTAAGAAAGTATTCGCGACGAAATTTGATGAAAACTTCACGGATTTTAGATCTATCATTCGTATAAATTTGTTCGCCCCTGCCTGCTGAGGGGCGACGGAGAGAGAGGGAAGGAAAAGCTTCATTTGATTTGATCATTTGTTTGGAATAGAGAACCAATTCAGCTTTCTCATAATGATAATAGCTTGTAGTTCTAATAATATAAGTAATATTTTATTTTTAACTCTGAAATAATTCGCTCTATATTTCTTGACGAGCGTAAATTATGATTACAAGAAGTCAAAGCGATAAAAAAAACTCAAAGCACAAAAGCACTAAATTGCGCTCATCTTCGGCACGTGCAACGTGGTGTGGTGTCTTTATGTCGCGCAGCTGGAAAAATATTTTCTTGAATGCAATACAATTTTCTTTTATTATGCAGTACATGCTATTTCTAGCATCATATATCTATATGCTAGCTATTTAGCTCCATCAAAATATATATGTATGTATATTAATTTGTTCGTATGGTTAACTGGCAAGAAGAAGAAAGCGAATATTATTCTTACTGTGAAAGTAATAATCCGCTTAATAGTTATTACTTAGGCTATATTCGCTTAAAGTGTTTCAAAATGTTGAAAAATTTACAAAAAAAAATTAAATAAAAAAAATTATGAAATTATTAAATTTTGGCAAATATATTCACTCAAGCATGCAGCTACAAATTTGTATGTCAGCGCATAATTTAAATGCATTTAACCGTTCGTCCATCAGCACCTGCTCAGTGACAAAATTGTGATTGGTCAGCATTTTCATTTTCATTTTCATGGGCAAGGCTGCGCAGTTTCATTGGGGAAAATCGCTTTTGACAAATCAGTTTTTTTTTTCTCACATTAAAATATGTCTATTATAACGTAAATGCATTAATAGTGAAAACGCAAAAGGCCAACAGTTATGCAACAGTTTGACGTTGGTGCCGCTTTTGACTGACGTTGAATGGAAAATTGCTCAGCGGCTTCCATTCATCCCACGTGTAGCGAATGAAAGCGGAAAATAGTTTACAATTTTTGAGCAATACAGCAAATAAATTACAGCGGTACAATGGAAGCAAAATGAATTTTTTCCTAGCATAAAAAAAATTCGTGACTCGTTTGTGTCATTCTCTGTATTGGCAGTAAGTTGCACGATTCAGTTTTCTATCACATTGATAGCCATTTCATATAAATTTACCACATTAAATATTAGATATGCACTGTGTCGCCTTAGCTGTGATCTCGACGTAATTTACAATGAACTCGTTAATAATCTCTAATTGATTGTGTGTACTTACAAGTATCATTAATGTGTACGTGTGTAATATCTATTGTCAGCTGCACTTTCACTTAACTTATCGTTGGCGCTTAACAATAATAAACTATTAATTAATCAGTAAATAGTTTATTTATTATCAAGTTGTATGTGTACTTTGCCAGAAACATTTTATTGGCTAGCTACTCACATGTGTCTAAACAACTTAGCAACTTTAAATGCATTACACTTACGATGAATAATGCAATCGTCATAGCAATTTGATAGTGTTTGCTTATATGTGTGTACAAATGTAATTTTTACATGCTTTTGCAATGAGTAAACATTTAATATTTTTTTTATATTAAGTGAATAAACACAAATAAAACTAGAAATTAAAAGAAGTCAAGAAATAATGAAAACTGAACTTTTTCTGCATATATTTTATAGAAGCAATTTATATAGTGTAAAATGATATTTAGACATATAAAATTATATACTTTCATCAAATAATGCATAACATGAAAGCATGCAACATATTCGACTTTCACAAAGCAGTTAAAATTCTGAGAATCACTGTGCTGCTAACAGTTTATAACCATACCAACAAAGTTGAAGAAACACTTTTAAGTTTTTTTTTTATATTCAAACAAGGTCTCATATCAAATAATTTATCTACTGACACCAGTCGCTTCTGCATTTTTATACCTGCTCTGCTCTTGTTACAACACTACAACTGTCAGTGACAGCAGAAAAATGCTTAGTAAAGTCAACATGAATACATTTGGTTGTGTGTTTATCAAATGCATAACCACTCACGTTGCATCCGGAATCTGGCACTTGACTGTTCTGTGACCCCTTGGCATCAATACAAATACAACAACATACGCCCATTTCAATTTGAAGTCATTGCACGTGCGTCAAAATCATAAAATATGGTAGCTAACATGATTTTCATTCAAATGCATACATATGTATTTGTTTAGACACACGTACTTGCATGCCTGCAAGTTGTGAAAGCTGCGTAGGAAAGTAGCAGAAACATACAAGAAAAGCAGTTTGTAGTTTTCGAAAGACTATTCTTGTACATGGCTGGCAACATGTTGAACAATTGGTAGTTGTTGTTATTGTTTTTACAAAGAAGTTTCACGTTTTTCATGTCTAAAATTTTCAAAATCATATGTGACTACAGCTGTATGATTATCATATAGAAAAATTAGCTTTAAATTATAAATCTTTAAACGTATATACTTTTTATTTATTTAAAGGTCTCTCACTTTGGGGATGCGGTCTAACCGGTCTCTTTGGACCCGAAGTTCCACGGTTTTTGGATACCTTTCTCTTTGCTGCTCTTATATCTGCTGTTGATCCTGTCGCCGTTTTGGCAGTCTTCGAAGAGATCCATGTTAACGAGGTGCTGTATATAGTGGTGTTTGGCGAATCGTTGTTGAACGATGCTGTGACAGTAAGTTGAAAAAATCAGTTTGATTGCAGAATATGGTAATCATTCATTTATCATTCATATAATTCATTCATATGGTATCATTTCATTTATTTGTTATATATATTTCTTCATGTATTGAATCTATTTATGAAAACGTTCCAAATTCATCTTAAAACGTATTTTACGACTTTTTTTCGAAAATCTCCTGACAGTTATAAGACTCGATATTAAAATATATTTCCATTTCAGGTCGTAATGTATCATATGATGGAAGTATACAACGAAATCGGCATATCAAATATAATAGCTCAAGATATAGCGAGTGGTGTAGGTTCATTCTTTGTGGTTGCCATTGGCGGTACAGTTATTGGTAAGTATTACATTACGTTTATTTGCATCAAATTAGTGGAATATTATATATGAACTTGTACTAGCCATTAAATAAATTTTAACTTATACCAGGCATCATTTGGGGCTTCCTTACTGGTTTGGTGACGCGTTTTACCGATCATGTGCGCGTCATTGAACCAATATTCATTTTCGTAATGGCATATTTGGCATATCTCAATGCGGAAATATTCCACATGAGCGGTATTTTAGCGTAAGTAAAAATCGTTTTCATCACATAACGAAAGATTACAAGCAAATGTCAATTTAATTGTTCTCCAGTATTACCTTCTGTGGCATCACAATGAAAAACTATGTTGAAGCGAATATTTCACAAAAATCACATACAACCATCAAATACGCACTCAAAATGTTATCCAGTTCATCGGAAACAATCATATTCATGTTCCTTGGTGTAGCAACAGTCAACAATAATCACGTGTGGAATACTGCCTTTGTGCTGTTGACTATCACATTTTGTTCGGTGTATCGTGTGTTCGGTACGTAATTCCCATTGTCCTTTTCACCTTATGTTTATAACGTTTAAATATATAATGTTTATATGTTTATAATATTTGTATATTGTATTCACAGGCGTTGTGATATTATCGGCGTTAGCGAATCGTTTCCGTTTGCACAAGTTGTCACGTGTCGATCAGTTTGTCATGTCGTATGGCGGTTTGCGTGGTGCGGTCGCCTTCGCATTGGTGCTGCTGGTTGATGAGCGTATTGTCAAGCAGAAGGATATGTATGTGACAACCACAATAGCGGTGATTTATTTTACGGTTTTCCTGCAAGGCATCACGATAAAGCCACTGGTGAAGATGTTGAATGTGAAAAGAGCAAGTAAGCGAAAGCCAACTATGAATGAACGCATACACGAACGGGTAAGTTTCACGAACACACTAACATATGTTATGGTAATGTCCGAGTATAATCTAACGAATAATAATTGGTCATAAAAAATTCTTAAAATAAAATTTTAGCTTAAAATATTAAAATTAATTTATTCAAATCCTCTACAGTTTATGGACCATTTAATGGCTGGAATTGAAGATATTATCGGCAAGACTGGCAATTATAATGTGCGCGATAAATTTAAGCGTTTTGATAACCGCTTCATCCGACCACTGGTGATCAGAGATTTGAAGGTAATAGGAAAACACTTTGGATATTTTGTTATTTGCGGTAAAATTAATAAAAATAATTTACATTAACTATTTTGTCACTCATTTTAAAGGGCGCTGAACCGAAAATCATTGAAACATACTCAAAACTCACGATGCGTGATGCAATGGAGGTGATGCGTCGTAATCCATCTACAATCGGACAAATTACGGCCACCGAATCGATGAGTGCTCTATTCAGAAATTACACCAGTAATTGTATTGGTGGAAGGTGGGCACCGCCAACTATTTACACAACATGGTAAACGAATTTTGGAACAATTCAAAGAAAAAAATAAAGAAAAAAATATGTGCATGTCGAGATAAAAGCAAAAAAAAAAAAAACAAAAACAAAATATCTGACTTGTGAGATGGATTTAATTTTAAATTAATTTAATTTGCTTTCAGCTTTTATTTGGAACTTAAATACTCTCCCGTAGTAATTAAATATGGCTATTTTAATTATATTTGTTTGTAGTGACATTACTGTTAGCTAGCATGTAACTCTGGTACTTTAGAAAATACCTCGTTTTCATTAATTTTTATTTTTAATTAAATTGTAGGAATGAACTCTATTAGCAGTTAACAAAATTACAGTAGCGTGCGTAACCTCAGTGTTGAGTAATCACAGCTCCCTTGTTAAGATTTTTATTTCAATTATTGTTTATTCAAAATCATAAATTTAAGTTGCCATTATAGATTCGCAGGCGGCTTTTATGAGTCATTAGTACACTGCTATTTTTTATTATGCTCCCACGAATGTGAATAATATTTTGCTTAGAAAAAAAATCAACCGCAAAAGCATAAGAAATATCTGATACGTGCATTCTAAAAATTACCGAGTAAGCATAAGCTACATTCTATTCTTTGCCTCTGAGTAGCATTCCCTAGAACTCCCACTTTAATTAATAGTAGTTATATATAACAGTTTCCAATGAATGTAAGAATGCTTTTGTTGTGAGTCAAAGCCTTTTCTTGTGTTCTACTTTCTTTGCATAAATAAACAAAAAATAAAAAAAAACCTCAAACACGGAAATATGTACATATATGAACAGATTTCCATAAAATATGCACTGTAACTAAAATTCGTTTACTTTATTATGTTTTTGAATAAATATTGTATGAACTAAACTTTAACCTTATGTAGAACACTTGATATATACTTTCACCTCACGCATTGTCTTCCTGTTGTGTTTTTTATATAAAATTCATCGCATTAAAAGTATGTAGTTTCGAAAAGCATTGTTAAGGCAAGAGTGTAATAAATAATGAAAAATTTAAAAATTTTATAAAATAAATAAAATTAAAAATTTTATAAAATAAAAAAAAAAATTAAACTTTATAAAATAAAAATTTTACAAATTTTAACATTTTGTAAACAATGAAAAATTCTTTGAAAAGTATTGTGTTGATAAATTTTTAATATTCTTTAAAAAAAAATCAAATTGAACACCTTTTCCATGCTTTTGAAAATATTAAAAATATAAATTTATGCTAATAATTTGAGACAAATTTTTATATAATTTTCTTAATTTTTTTTTATAAAACAGTCCAAGCCTTACAAATCTGGATAATAGTTGCTCACGCAATCTCGATATGCACGAGTTGGACTATAATCCATCGAAGAAGGATCTTACAGATGCAAAAATACATCATCTGCTTGCCGAGGAGCTGAAACCATATAGAAGGGTTTGTATAGCATTTTTTAAATATTTTAATTATTTATTTATTTTTATTTTAAAAGTTTTGTAGCATAGCTTATACCTCTGAACTTAGTACGAATTACACCGTATTAAAAAACAATATTTACGTGTACACATACATATAAGTTAATATATAGTTTTCAACTATTCAACATTTTCGCTTCATATATTATATATACATACATTTACACCACACCACTTTCTTACTCTTCCTAAACATATATCATATACAGCTTACAAAGCTTTTATTAGTTTGTATATTATGTACTATATATATTATTTTAATTTAAAACAGATAGTATATTATATAATACGTCTAATTTATGCGCCGAAATTGAAATGTTTTCTTTTCTCTTTTTATGTTTCATCATATCGCTATACGCGAAATAAAATATATTTATACATATATATATACGAATTTATCTGAAAATAATCGGGATATCAAAACTAAAATGTCTTCAATGTCAATTATTGAAAAATCGAAAAAACAGGCATCAATGCAAATGGTATGGCTAAAATTGGTCATTTTATTTACAAACAATTTGCATCCATTTACTATTGCTATTTACTCTGTTGGTTGTTAATTGTTGTCAGTATTTTTTAATATTATTCAAAGCTCCTAAAAAAAAATTAATAAAAATAGAAATTGTCTATATTATAAATTATGAACAAATATTCTAAACAAAGTTTCAAATAATTAATAAACAAAGTTTAATTTAATGTGTTTAACTAAATAATGTGTTAAATTAAAAAAAGAATATTTAAATTATATCTTATTAATAATCAGCTCATTTTTCATGTTGTATTTATGTGTAATTTTTATCAAAACTTTTAACTATATTTGTTTGTATAAAATATATTATAATATGTGTATTTATCTACAAACACATATAATTTTCAAAAAATAACAGTTTTAGAACACTTTTTATATTTGTAGACAAAAATTAATTTATTTGTCTTTTCGATACCTCATTGACTGAACCACTGCCAATTGTTCTTACCATACGAGAAATATAACAGATCGTCCATAGATCACTATCAGATCACCATTCCTCATAAAACAGCTTAAAGCTTTCTAAGAAAAAAAGTTTACCCAGTAATTCAGTCGATTAGGTATTCTTAAAGCATCGATAAATCGATTTAGCACAACTATTTTGTTAGTGTCAGTTCGAAAACATGTTCTTAACGTTTTTGTGCAGCCGTCAATGTTCTTTGTATTCATATTTGGAGCTTTCTTACTAATTTTGCACTTACATTATTAGTTCACACGTAATTCAAAGCTTTCATATGCACAATTTTATTTAACACAAATTATTTTTACTTACCCACTATTTGCTGATATCAGTTGATGACACCCATAAAAGTCCTGGAAACAAAAATGAGTTCTAAATTAACCTCAAATCTCAACGACAACACTTTGAAGTGTTCTAATAAGGACGGCTATATTATTTTATTTATGTATTATGCCAAAACTTACCGTGCCTTATTTTAATAAACAATACACATAAAACTGAACTATTTCAATATATAAATTTTGTATTGATTCAGAAACACATATTTCTTAATTATAGAATTTTTTGCTATTTTTAAAAGTTTTGTTATTAACGTTATATACAAATATATTATGCAGTGAAAAGTGCTTTTTGAATTATTTATTAAATTATTTAAATGTAAAATTTGTAATTTTTGGTATACAAAAATATAAAATTATTAAAATTTAAATAAATGTCCGAGAAAGTTTGGTAAATTTACATTTAAACAATTTTTAATATTTTAATAAATGTATAGCCGAACTTTACGCCTTTACTCTTGCTACTACTTTCCTTTGAATATACATATGTAGTAGCATAGTTGTTGCAAGCTAAAAACAAATAATTTTTAAACTCTTAGTGTAAGCCTAGTGTTTTCCCTACAAAGCAAAAACACAAAACTCAAACCAAAATCGTGTCGTTAATACCTTGTGAATTGCATTTTTATTTTACAGCACCGCCGCCTTAGTTATAGCCGACACGCAGTAGACGACAGAGATTTGTCTACGCAGGTAAGTCCGAATAAAAAAATAGTAGTTTAGCCCTAACTCCAAATAAGACGATATTTGACAAATCTCTGCAATGTTAACTTGCACCGCCACATAACCAAAACTCAATGTGCTAATTGTAAAAAATGTAAAAATTTGTAAAGCAAGTCTGAATAGCTATAAAAAATCGTTTACAAGCGTTGCAACAATATGCATCCGCTTGGATAATATCAGATAGCCATAATCGCATATGTAATAATACAAATTCACTTCTAATTAAAACACATTGCAGGTAAATTACAAAATGCAAATGAACTTCCGACGTATGTTCAACGATCGGAAACATCACAAGCGCAGCAAACGTGGCGCTAGTAAGGTAAGCCGTTATTTTATGAAATTTTAACTGCTTTCAACACACAGATAAGTATTTAAGTTATAAGTAACGCATCGTTTTTATTTACAGCAACCAGAGGGTGTTAAACAGAATCACGTCTCTTTTCACGACTTCCAACAGAATGGCACAACGAAACAATTTACGCATGGTACGAACAAAACGAAACAACAATTTCGCAAAATTCTAATCAGAAAACATAATCACAATTCACTTAACAAATATCGTAGATTAGAAATAGGTAAATGTGCCAAAAAGTAAATTAAATACCAAAAAAAAAAAAAATCAAAAAGATTTTCAAGTGATTATAAAATTTTAAAGGGTAGTGGAATTAAATTTGAAGTAAACTTTTGCTTTTCCTTAAACTTGGATCATATATCAAAAAAATGAAATTATTGAGAGCAGTTATGTATTAGCAGATACATATGTTCATAATAGCTTGAGTAGCCCTAACGAAAACTAGTAGCATTTTGTAAAGTAAAATAATTTTTGGTTATAATTGCATTTTTTTAGTATAGAAGGCATGTTCAAAAAATAACGGGAATTTTCGTTTTTTGAAAAAAATATTTATTCCACCGTATACATTGATGTTGTTGCCTTAAAAATAGTCCCCATTTGATACTTTGCAGTTCTGCCACCAATGCTTCCAATCTTCAAAACACTTCTCCAACTCGATTTTTCGGATAGCCTACGATAAAGACCTCAGCGACATATATATCAAATAATAAAAACCAATTGACAATTGAACTCTGCAAGCTAGTGAAATTCTATATCGTTTAACTTCAGTTATTTTTTGAACACACCACTTATATGAGGAATGAACTTCGAATATTATTCAAATTAAAGCCAGTAATATAGTAAAATATATTATCTAGGCATTTCATTCAATTTTCTTTTACTTTCTTCTGTAACACCATGAGCTTTAATGCTACAATTCAAAATTAAAAAGTTTCAAAAGTTCAGTTTAAAAATCGACGGCACCAAAAATGTTTAACCAAAAATATATTTCAAACAAATCTAGGCACAGCTTTTCCTTGAAACAATATAACTGCGCATAGTTTGCTTATCATCAAATTCACAAAATTTACTATTGAAAAAGTAAAAAAAAAATTAAAAAAACGGTTCGAGAGTTCTCACTTCCAACCAGTTTTACTTTAATTTCCACCATTGTAACTTCCACAAATAATTTTCCCTACCCAATTAATTTTTCTCAATTTCTCAATTAATTATTATTATATTATATAAAAAAAATAAGCAAAAAATGTTAATTACTTAGCATAGTTAATTCGCATTTAACGAAAATTTAGCACTTCACTACATATTGGCGAAATTTTTTCTCTCCTTATATTTGCTTTCCTTTTTGCTTGCACACCTTTGCGGACCTATTGGATACTCATAATCTCTCAAACACATCCAAAAAAAAATAAATAAAAATCATATACCATACATTTTAAATACTGTATATAAATATATAAAGATTATATTAACGATGTTCTTAATGAATCAGGAGAAGATAATCTGAGTAAACTGAACGAGGTGACAGTTGTGAGCGGCGACGATTGGGATGACGGTTTAACATTCACAGCAAAGTCTTCGCGTAAGTACACACTCACTTGCATACACTTAGTACTACATACATATGCAGTGAATGCATTCATTTTATTTAGTCGAATTACATTTATTATTTAGTAATATTAAAGAATAGTTTTGTAAAATACATTTTATGATTTAATTTTTAATTAATTAATAATGTATTTGCTAGCGTATACGCATACACACACACCACTCACCAACATGCTGTGGAAGCGTTGCTATTGTATGTGTTGGAGCAGTAAGCTCTGTGTGTGTGTGTGTGTGTGCGTATGTAGCAATTTGTTGATCAAATCTATGTACCCTCTACTACTACAATAAACAGCATAAACGCTAATATTCTACTTACTATACCTTTGTTCAACTTTTACCCAACATTAACGCTTATTGTTGCTCTTGATTTGAAGAAGAATTTAACTCACCCCTGTTTTGTTTTATTTTGCTAAATTATGAATTTTTAAACATTAAATTTTATCAATTAACAGTTTGCTTAGTACCAGAAATAATACAGTTATCTTTTATACAAATTTGTTGCATAATTATAATTTTCAAAAATTTTTAACGGAAAAATATATTTGTATATTGTGCGTTTATGCCAGGGTACTTGCAAAAAAAAAAGAAATTATTAATAATAATTTAATATAGCATGAACCATGAAATTTCTGGCATAAGTACAATATACAATTATATGTATTTTTTTAGCTTGATTTTTTATTCGCATTTTCATTTACACAAAAATGCCACTTTTACATACGAACTCGCAGAACGCAATTCGGAAATAATCTGAAACAAGGCTGTGAATTTGATAGGCAATAATTTGAACGATACCACAATGAGAAAGTTAGCATTTCACGAATAATTTTTTTTTTATAAAATTATAGTGTACAAATTAGTTATTAAAATTTAAAATAAAATTTAAGTTATAATCAGACCATTTCCAGATTTGTTTTTATGGTTGTGAACATAAAAAGTGACTAGCATAACTTGCAAAATGAAATTGTTGAAAGAGAGTAGCAAGCCTCCAAAGGTTTTTTTTTAATTATTATTTTTGATTTATATTTAGAGATATATTAGCTACGGAGATCTGTTTTGTAGCCGATCTACATTCAAATTAATATGTTGCTGCTTGTAGTAGACCACGCCGACAAAATAATTGGCCAACTTACTGAATACGCTAAAACCTTTTTTGTGGCCTAATATAAAATATTTAAATATTTTTATTTTATTTTATTTTTTTGTATTTTAAACTTTTACTTACACAATTGCACAAATTCAATTACAGGCTAATTATTTCATATCTGGAAATGGCCTGTTTAGCATTGAATTCGATATGAGTTTATAGTTCTTTATGAATTTTTACTAACCTTTCTATTACAAAAGTAACAGTATTAAAAAATCTAACAAAAATATTCTTTTTTTTCACAAACACTTCTCTATATTTTTCATTTGTTTCTAAAATTCAAAAAAAAAAAATGTGCATCAAATGCTACCACGTACTACTTAAATATTGATATTAATCTAACGATTTGAGATGTTTCAAAAACATTGTAAATATATCAATACAATTGGCAAACCACAATGAAATATTTATGAACACGCAAACCAAATCAAACACAAAATAAATTAATAATTTTGTGAAACTAAAACTATGGTAACAACATAATCACCAACAATACAAATGCCAACATAAACAATTGGGACTTAAAAAAAAAACCAAAAACACGTTTGACATAAAACATTAAAAAAATCAATCATATGGAAATGTGTACAGCGGATTCGGATCTAGCCAATAATAATTCACTTATAGCGCACATACAGAACTTACCCGGTTTCGATGCATCGAAGGCGCGCATTGTACAGCATTATTCGACATCGAAGAGTGAGAATGGCAGCCCTGAGAAATTGCTAACACCCGACATGGGGCCGACAGCGGCCGAATCAAGTTTGCCTTGGCGGCGGGATCGTTCCTACCAGTGCATTGGTAAAGGCTTATAACAACTAGTACAGCCAGTACTACAACAAATAAAAAACAAATAAATTAAATTAAATTATGTAGATTTCGCCTTTGCAATTTAGTGTAAAAATACTCATACATATGTTTTCGAAATCTCGTCGCAACGACTGCCAGCCTAAAGCACGCATTGTGTACACTGTTGCTCAAAAGCATTTGGCGTTTTTACTGGCTGTGTTTTTTTTCAAAAACTATTTTTTTCGATCAAGTTTATTACTGTTCAAAAACTTATTTGGCTTTGTATAATTTCCGAAACATATATACATATACTTTCCTTACCGACTTTTCCGTTCATTTTTCCATTTATATATGTACTATCTATTTATTATTATTTCTATTGTATATTCGAAACATACGTACAACTCACGGTTATGTATTTGCTTTAGGCGCAAATATTTAGCAGCACTATAATTGTTTACCTGCGCCCTAAATATTTGAGTTTACTGTAATTACCTATGGTTAAACGGAAAATCCATGTTTGTTGTAATCAAAATGTATTCATTTCATCTATATTTCCATAAGAACTTTAACGTGTTGGTGCCTATAGTATAAGGCGACGTTTGTAATTAGCAACATTATACATCATTTGTGATAATAATCATATACTTTAACAACTAATATCAGCTATGAAGGTATATCTACTAAAGTCTTAACCAATTGGCTTCGAAATTAAAAAGAAATTATCAGATTTCTTAAATTTGTATAGAGAATTAGTATAAAATAAAACCTTGACTTTACTTGTATACCTTTTAGTTAGTCGGGCATGCGGCTATATTATATAAAGCGCAATCTTTGGACCAAAAAGTATTTTGTGCGAGTATTTCCATAGCTGGCTTATAGTATAATTAGAATTTTTGCATTGTTCTTTAGAGTAGACACAATCATACATATTCACAAATAAAACTCTCATTACTATTCTAAATTTATATGCCCAGGTTATTGTATTTTAAACATTAACCTCTTACTCGAATTGTATCCAAAACACATAACCTAAAAGTGTGCAATATTTCATTTGTCAATAATCTCTGAGTGAAGTTTCCACGAAGAACTGCATGGAAACACATAAATTTCTAGATGCGGTCTTCAATATGGTAATCAAATCATCGGGTGTGATTGTGGGATTCATATTTTGTGTATCTTGCGACTTTTTTCATTTTGAGCTCTCTCTGGAAATAAAACAACAACACATTTTATAATCTCAAGATTAATTTTATATAGCTGAAGACCTTCACTACATTTATCGATCCTGAATATTTGTAGATAATTTATTTGCCGTTACTAATAGTACTTATGTCTCATACCTCATATAACATCATATATATTTGATGTTTATACTTTGAACTCGCCCACTAATTGTATATAGGTAATCCTATTCATTTCCTTATTACTTGAGAAACTTAGAAACACCAAAATTTTAACTATCATTTTTTTGTTTCATTGTAAAAACATCAGTTTTCAAAATCGCGTTTATATTAAAAAAAATACTCCAATCGGTTTCCAGTGGTTCAGTAATTAATTACTCCAAATACACCAATTACTACGAGCATGGCATTTTTGTGCATGGCTATAATTTAGCGAGATTCAATTCTGTTTGGTTAACTTTTTCATGTTTTGTTTTTTGGTTTACGTGTTTTAACTTTTTATTTGCAGCAATATTCAAATTAATATACTAACCAAAATATGTAAGCAATGATAACTAATATCAAACGACAAAACTCATGTAACTAAAAGATGTTAATTTATAAATAAAATAAAAAAATGCAAATTGCGCTTTTGTTGCTCATCTTGCATGCACACTGCCTATAGCCTTATTAATATGATTAAGCTTAAGCCTATCTAACCAAGTAACTGTACAAATATTACATGTATTTGTTATGCCTAGATACAATTAGTTTTAAATAAGGTGCCCGAATACTTTATAAATTCAAGACTACAAATATTACATATTCTACTCGAAATAGTTGCTGAGAATCCTATACCCGAGGAGGATCACAATATCTCACGTGATTCGGATGGTGAGCGGCGTGTAGCAACACCTACTGCTACAGAATCGCAGTTACCGTGGAAACGGCAGGGTGACGAACTGTCCGACGCAGTACAGCAGAACGAATTCCCCGCTTGGGCTTCGAATAAGGAGTATCTGGCTTATAATTCCCCTAGCGCTACATTTTTGGGTAAGTTCTTTTTTTTAGTTTTGAATATATCTCAGATAGATAGATATAGATAGACATTATACTAAGTGAAAATATATAAATTAATGTATTTTATTTATAAAATATAATATTAGTCAGCATGTATGTGCATAGTATTTAAGTAGTATATGCTTGATATCCGAGAAATTATATATTATATTATAATTGTTAGACGTGAAAGCTAAGCGAATGAAAAGATAATTTAATAAATTTGATTGATAATAAATTTTAAAGTTTTTAAAAGTTAGGAGAAAATATTTATTAAAATTATCGGAGATTTTTGTAATTTGAAGAAATATGAAGTCAGTGTGAGGGATCCGAGAAGCCGGATCGGAGACGGAGATTTTGATTTTCGTATTACGTGCTACAGTAAAATAAGTTTATTTTTAACTTTTTCTTTCTGAAGTAGCTACTGAGCTAACTTCAGTTCTTTAAGGGGCACACCCTAATGGCCTAAAAAAAGGTGATTTTTGGGAATTTTTATTAAAAAAAATACTTTATCAATTATTTCAAAGTTTTAATAATATATTCATACATGTTTCAAGAATATGCATTGGACATATGGCGTCGTTTAAAAAAAATTGTCGAATTTTTCCCAAAATTTTGGTCGTTTTTGGCCTGCCAAAATTCGGTTTTTTGATCAGATCAAAAATCGATAGGTCATTGTACGGAGAACTATATATAGAACATATAAAAAAAATTCGTATTTGTTTTTGAGAAATCACTGCAGCAAATTCGGAAAATGCTGTTTCGAGAAAAACGCGTTTAAATATAAAATGATCGTTTTCACTGTTACCGAGCGGCTGCTCTTTAAATTGCTATAACTCAAAAACTATTTAAGATTTCGATGAAATCGATTTTTTTTTTTTTAATTTCACGCTAGGTGTACCCCTTAAGGACTCTTGGAATACAACGAGTCAGAATATTGAGCCATTCTCTGATTATAGTATTAAGTAGCACTTGTTAACAGAAAAATAAGATCGCTCTTAAATTAATATAGCTCAAAGCCCCACTGAAACCGATATGTTTCCGTAACGGCAACCTAGTACAAAATCTTAATTTTTTTAACATAAAATATGATATTTAATGCTAAACTAATAAAATATTAAAAAAAGTATAAATGTTTAACACGTGTATCCTATAAAAAAGAAATGTTGCATGTTCTCTACACACTCCCGATTTCAGTTAATTCTTATTATTTGCGCATTTAGTTTACTACTTTTAACTAAAAACTACTTACTTGCTATTAAAGAAATATTGGAAAACTGTATATATATCGAGCAATGTGTGTGAGAAAAATTATCTGCATAAAATATCGTGAATTAGAGAGTAGCTTTGAAATATGACGTATCCAATTATTATTACGTATTACAGCACCAATTGTCAAAATTTTGTAAACACCCGCTAATGTTGTGTTTTATTTTATTTTAACTTTCTTTTTTACCTTTTTCGATTTCCTCTATGTTCTTCTCTTCCACGTAAACTGCGTTGAATGTGTGTTATGCAAACAAACCAAAATACCAAAAAACAAAAAAAAAAAAACGGAAAAACCAAATGAAATAATAATGCCAATAATGATAATGCAACTGTCTACCCTTGACATGACATGTTTTGAAACTTAACACCTTAACAAATACTAAAAAAACGTTAATGATAAAATAATAATGATAAATAAACATAAATCGTATATAATAATACTCCTACGCGCACACTCTCATCAAATATGAATATCGAACAAATCAAAAAACAAAAATTCAAAAAAACTCCACATGTTTGCACATCCTCTCATCAAAAACCCCCTCACAATTTAACACAAAAAAGGTGGTATAAACAAACCTAAACAGCCCAAGTCTGTCATAGGTTTATTCCGGCGTGAGAGTTGCGGTTCGAGGGGTGGCAGCAGTCTCGGTGATCCGACAGATGGCGCCGGTTCAGCACGTGGCTCAGATCCCACATTGGCAAGCGCACTCATTAGCGGGCTACCCATGATGCCGTTAATACAGCCGCCGCATGCGAATCCACGCCTCGATAAACGCTCACAATCGATTTCCGTGGCCACATCCGGCGGCCATAGTGGCATCGGTATTAATATAGGCGATATAGCGCATTCGGGTCCCTTCCCGGTTACGGCCAGCCATCGGCGTAATGTGCGGCGTGGCTCAATGTTGGAGTTAAGTGGGTAAGTATTTAATATACGTTTCGCGTACGCGCAACTCTATTTGTTTGTTGTTTAGTTTAGTCACTTTCGCCAAACACACTTACACATAATTTAATGTTTTTTTTTTGTTTTCCTTTAGTCCTGTTATTAAAAAAAAAAAACATTTGTTTCATACACTTTTGCTTGTAAAATTTAAATATTCGTTTTTTAGTTTAGTCTCATTTGCTGTACATTTTATATTTCACTAAAAAAAATAGTTTCTTAGTAGTTTATTGGTAGTTAGAGCATTGCGTTGTATTTGTGCGTTTTTTATTAATTGTTTGTGTGTTTTATCATTGTTCATAGGCATTGCACTATTCTTAGTTTGTTAAAATTAAAAATATTTTAAAAATATTAAAATAATCAAAACTAAAAAATTTAAACTAATAATGATAAATGCTAGAGCAACATAAATAAAATCTGCAATTAATGTAATCTCCATGAATTTATGCTAATTAAACATACGCAGTCATATTTTCAGCAATTACTAACACAAATTGTTCTAAAATATTCATGTAGTTTAAGATAAACTTGTGTGTCATGGTTTTTTTTTTCAATTATATGGAATCACCAAACCATTTATTAAATCTTTCTTTGCCATATTTCAAAAATATTATTACGAAATAGATTGTTTACTTCAAGATCATCAATCACCAATTATTCGCAATCATGCTAAATAGTTATTCCTCTCTCCTCTTTTATGAAATATATATAAATTAGTTGATATCTTTAGGTTAGATAAACATCGCTTTAAGGGGGTATTCTGGTCTAGACGTATGAATTTTAGGCATTTTTTAAACTAAGATAAAAAAAATGAAAAAAAATTTAACATTTTAATAATATAAAAAAAATTGCAAGAAAAAACCCAAAACTCGTCGAGATACGGGCCGGTGGAGTAGGGGCTTCAAAAAAAACGATGCGTCCTGGTTGACGTGATTTCAAACCTTCTAGAGATCTAAAACACAAAAGACAAGAAGATTCTTCATTAGTAAGGATGTCGTTATCGGGTTGACCATTTTCAAAAAAAAAAATAATAATAACAAAATGGCGTCGATTTGAAAAAAAAATTTTTTTCGAACTTTTCGAATTTTTTAAAAATACTTCAAATCAAAATTTTGGGAATTCCAACGCAGACACGATAGAGCATTGTATAAAGAAGATATATACCAAATTTCAAAGGAATCGGTTCAGTAGAACTTGAGATATCATCATGTCAACCACCTCAAAAAAAGTAGTTTCGAGAAAAACGCGTTTAAAGTTTAGGAGACCGCTCGGCCGGCCGGACGCTACGTCACAAAATCGGCTGTATCTCCGAAAATAAGTCGAATTTTGAAAAATGCTTCCAAGATCATAATTTTGAAAATCGATTTTTTTCAAATCCTAGACCAGAATACCCCCATGCATTTTGCGATTGGTTGTGATGGAATTGTTTTGTGTTAATTACTTTTATGGCGAAACATAAAAGTTAAGACTAAGTATGTTTGTAGTCGTTTTATAAATTTTGGAACAGTTAATTTATAAAAATGTTTATGTAAATCATTCAAAACGACTTCAATGTTCTGATATTAACCTAATGTTTTAAATTAGTTACAAAATCATTGACAAAAGATAAATTGTCACATACGAGATGTGTTCAAAAAATTACGGGAATCATGAGTTGAGACAGTCACTTGATGAAAGATAAAATGTATTCATCACATACTTGTTCTGTAGTAGCCACTAAAGTGTTTTTATGAGCTTGTCGATTTTCGTTTGTTAAAAGCTCACACTGCGTTGGTTGTTCGTAATTTTTTGGTCAAAAATAATACTGTAACGATGCTCCACAGCATCCATATTCGCCAGACATAACTCCGTGCGACTTTTTCATATTTCCAAATAAAAAAGAAAACCTTGAAGCGCCGTAGTTTTACAATCATATGATAAATAGCTGAAAAAGCGAAGGGCGAGATTGAGAAGTATTTCGATGATTGAAAGAAGCGCTGAGTGCATAATATCGAATGCAGACTATTTTGAAATCGACAACATTAATTTAGACGAATGACTAAATATTAAAAATACGAAAATTCCCGTTATTTTTTTAGCACACCTCATTTGTATATTATTCAAAATGATTTTAATGTTCTGAGTTACACTCATTAACAAAAGATAAAATGTTACATAATAAAAATGAATTGTTGTATTGATTGATTGGACCCTCTAGAGTTTAGCGACTAAACTTTAAGTGAACACCAAAATTAAAAAAAAAACATGCTTAGACTACACGTTAAAAAATTCGCACGTGCCACATACTACATAGTACACACACAACAATCTACAGGCAAATATATACTAAATTTACACTGTTAACAGAATTTTGTGGCATTTCAATAATAATTTTATTTTAAACTACATACAAGTAAACCAAAAACAACCCACATGCATACATACATATGTATTACAAATAATTTCTTTTCGATAACCAAACTTTAGGTGTGTGCGTTGAAATGCAATGAATAACGGTAACTTTGTGTGTTGTTTGGTATGTGTTGTATTGTATTTACAGACTAATTGTAACCGGACGCAGGCCAAGTAGAGTTTTACAAATTAATTCAACATTACAAGACATTGCAAACGCATTTGCTACTACTACCACAACCATAACCACAACCACTTCTAATAATACCATCACTAATGCCACTGCTATAAATACAACTACAACTCTAACTACAACTACTGCTACGACCACTACGACTAACCAAGCGACTACTCTAATAGATAATATTAATATTACTTGCAGTTTAGCTACTACTAAAAGTTCTGATGATGCTTCCATCACCAACATTACTGCTACTATCAATAATACCACAACAACAACAACAACTACTGCTACTACTACTTCTACTAATAATTCCCCCATAAAGGCTCCTGCTACTCCAACAAGCATTTCTTTTGCCACTCCCAACTCTTCAAATGCTACAACACCCTCAACAATAATTGACAATAGCCATGGTAGCTATTAGTAGTTGCTACTTGAAAGCGTTGATGAAAATAAAAAACAAAAACACGATACTGCTTTTAAAGTTCATACAAATGCTTTTTAGTAAATAATTGCATAAAGGTTAAAAAATATAAATAACTAATTTAAGTGCAACATGTACATACACACACAAACATTTCAATGGAGAATTTATATAATATAATAGGTGTGTAAAAAGTTTGGTGATTTACATACAAGTTTTAGTACTTTTATAGGAAATGCAGATAAATTGAGTACATATTTATATGTAAAGTATATAATTGTAGCTAAAAATATTAATGAAAGTTAAATATTTTTAATTAAATATTATTATTAAGATTTCTTTATTTGGTAACTAATGAATTTATTTTGCAATTCATTTATTTTTATTTTTTATTAAAATTAATAAACAATATTAAATTGTTTGTTACATATAATACATAAGAGTAACTTACATTTTTTTGTAGTTGTAGTAGTTGCAAAGCGCTAAATGGTTTGTTAATATGAGAAAATAGTTATATAATTATTAATCTTCTGATATAAATATTATTATTATATATAACTGTAAAATTTAAGTATCTAAAATTATAAGTATTTTTATACTCTCGCAACAAATGTTGCTAAAGAGAGTATTATAGTTTTGTTCACATAACGGTTGTTTGTAACACCCAAAACTAAACGAGTTAGATATAGGGTTATATATACCAAAGTGATCAGGGTGAAGAGTGGAGTTCAAATCCGAATGTATGTATGTCCGTCCGTCTGTGCAAGCTGTAACTTGAGTAAAAATTAAGATATCTTGATGAAACTTGGCACACTTATTTGCTTTCGAAAATGAGCAAAATCGGAATACTGCCACGCCCACAAAATGGCGAAAAAGTGCCATAACTAAGCCATAAATAAAGCTATGGAAATAAAATTTGGTATGAAGGATTGCACTATGAAGGGGCATATTTGGATGTAATTTTTTTTGGGGAATTGGGCGTGGCCCCGCCCCCTACTAAGTTTTTTGTACATATCTCGCAAACCAATAGAGCTATATAAACCGAACTTTCTGCAGTCGTTTTTTTAGCCACTTCCTAATGCAGTCCAAAAATGAAAGAAATCGGATAATAACCACGCCCACCTCTCATACAAAAGTCAGGTTGAAAATTACTAAAAGTGGGTTAACTCATTAACGAAAAACGTCTGAAACACTAAATTTCACATAAGAAATGGCAGATGAAAGCTGCACTCAGATTTTTTTATAAAATGGAAAATGGGCGTGGCGTCGCCCACTTATGGGTCAAAAACCATATCTCAGGAACTACTCGACCGATTTCAATGAAACTTGGTTTGTAATAATTTCCTTACATCCCCCATGATATGTTGTGAAAATAGGCCAAATCGCTTCACAACCACGCCTACTTTCTATATACCAGAACTTTGAAGACGATCTGAATCGTTTACTTTACATTATATAAAGTAAGTAATAGTGAAGATATCGGTGCAGAACTTTGCACAAATACTATGTTTATAGTGTGGCAGACCCATTCTAAAAATCGCCGAAATCGGACCATGGGTTTTGAAGACCCCATATATCGAACACGAGGACCTCGGTGCTTCTAACCTAATAAAGGGTGATTTTTTAAGAGCTTGATAACTTTTTAAAAAAAAAAAACGCATAAAACACGTTAGATTGGTTCATGACATTTACTTTTTGAAGATAATTTCATTTAAATGTTGACCGCGGCTGCGTCTTAGGTGGTCCATTCGGAAAGTCCAATTTTGGGCAACTTTTTCGAGCATTTCGGCCGGAATAGCCCGAATTTCTTCGGAAATGTTGTCTTCCAAAGCTGGAATAGTTGCTGGCTTATTTCTGTAGACTTTAGACTTGACGTAGCCCCACAAAAAATAGTCTAAAGGCGTTAAATCGCATGATCTTGGTGGCCAACTTACGGGTCCATTTCTTGAGATGAATTGTTCTCCGAAGTTTTCCCTCAAAATGGCCATAGAATCGCGAGCTGTGTGGCATGTAGCGCCATCTTGTTGAAACCACATGTCAACCAAGTTCAGTTCTTCCATTTTTGGCAACAAAAAGTTTGTTAGCATCGAACGATAGCGATCGCCATTCACCGTAACGTTGCGTCCAACAGCATCTTTGAAAAAATACGGTCCAATGATTCCACCAGCGTACAAACCACACCAAACAGTGCATTTTTCGGGATGCATGGGCAGTTCTTGAACGGCTTCTGGTTGCTCTTCACCCCAAATGCGGCAATTTTGCTTATTTACGTAGCCATTCAACCAGAAATGAGCCTCATCGCTGAACAAAATTTGTCGATAAACACATTTCGAACCGAACACTGATTTTGGTAATAAAATTCAATGATTTGCAAGCGTTGCTCGTTAGTAAGTCTATTCATGATGAAATGTCAAAGCATACTGAGCATCTTTCTCTTTGACACCATGTCTGAAATCCCACGTGATCTGTCAAATACTAATGCATGAAAATCCTAACCTCAAAAAAATCACCCGTTATTATGGTTTCCAACTTTCAATGGACTTTATACCATATATATGGCGAATATGTGGGTGAAATTGTGTATTATATAATATAAATAAAGTTAAATAAATAAATTGCGAGAGTATAAAATGTTCGGTTACACCCGAACTTAGCCCTTCCTTACTTGTTTGGAATATAGATATGTACAATAATAGCAAAAAAAAAAATTTAAATGTAATTTTTAATTTAGTCAAATTTCAGTTCCTGCTTCTTACTTAAGAAAAGTTATATTTGTTATTTCAACATTTGAAAATTAGAAATTAGTTAAAAACACAATTTAACAACAACTGTAACACTTTGACAGCTAACACAAAATAATTGGTTGTTGTAATTTTTTACGAAAATCCACGTGCGTGACTAACCGTTTCTAAAAAATATACATTCCTTACATTTTATTGCAGCATAAATTTTCAATATCAACGTGTCTAACACTACATCAACGCGCAAAAACAAAAAAAAAAAATCGCAAACTTATTGGCTTTACTTGACTGCAACATGCATATATAGACATGCCTACATACATACATATATGAAATATAATTTAATTTATTAAATATGCAACACTCAAAGTTTATGAAATTGTTTAGCATTTCTTTGTAGTTAGTGAAAGCGGCGCTTAACATGCATACAAAAAAAAAACATTAACAAATACCAATAAAACACAACTCAACATTGCACAAAAATACACACACACACACACATAAACACACTACTCAACAAAAATGTATTAATTACTAATTAATTGAAAATTGAGGGCGCAGAGGCTTACAAACAACACTTAAGAATTGGAAATAACTACAAAACAAATTCGCCAACATAACATTGAGTTCCTCACATTTTAGTTTTTAAAAAGTAAGTAATTTAAGTGAAATGTATAGAAAAATACTACTTTTTTTATTTTAACAGGATTATATGTATGTATTGTAATTTAATAACAAACTGATTTAAGTTTACTAACACATATTGTGTGTGAATACTCGTTTATTTATTGCATATACAATTATGCTTTTAAACATTTTATATAAATTACACTGTACAACACTCGGCTGGGTATTGAACCAAACAAATTTTTTTCGGGAGATTAAGACATAAGAAAAAAAGTATATTTTTCGATTTTCAAAGTTAGATTCCTATATCGAAATATTTGTATTCGAAGTTCGAAAAAAGGACATTTAAAAAAAAATATTATTACAGTGGAACTCCATCATCCGAATTAATGGGGACCGGGGCCCATTCGGATAATCAAATATTCGGATAATCGGATTTTTTTTTTAATTGCCATTGGAGAGAATAAAAGCTACGTTTTGATATTACACTATTTTTTTTTGAATTAAATGAAAGAAACATGAAATTTTCACATGTTTGAAATATAAATAAAATGTACTTATGTACAAGTTTAGAAATAAAAATCATTGTTTTTTAAACATCTCCGTCAATGTAAGCTGTTTTGCGGTCTTCAACCGTTTTCGGGCAGCCAGGTCACGCATTCGCTCGACGGTGAGCAGTTGCAAGTGGTCACACTCGGGCTGACGCTCCATCCACTTCAAAGCAGTCTCGAGGCCGGCAAATGCTTCACTAGCTGATGGTCCAGCGTCTACTTCAACATCAGCAGAAAGTTCTTCTTCCACTTCCACTTCGCGGGGGGAAGTCAGTGTAGGCACAACGGCAAGTTAAGATAAGTCAAGTCAAGACTTGACGCGCAAACACTGGCTTCGCGGCAGGAAGAATAATAGCGCACTTAGACTTTTTTGGACAATTTTTTGAGTTTCGGATAATCGGCGATTCGGATAGTCGGAGTTCGGATAATTGGAGTTCTACTGTAATTATAGAATATATCTACTAAAAAATCCAAAATATTGATAAACATAATCTAAAATTTCTTCTTAATTTATATATGTTCAACTTTTTCGTCAATCTTATGTAAATTCTTCGATGTCAATTTTTTTTTTATTTGTTTCGAAAATCAAACATTGACCTTTCATAGCATTTGTCATATAATCTTGACCGACAATTTTTATACACCCTTGAATTAAGAGGAAAATGTAGCTTATTTCCATATTTTTATTTTGTAATTAATAATATTTTTTTAAGTCCCTTTTTCGAACTTCGAATCCAAATATTTCGATTTTTGAGTCGAACTTCGAAAATCAGAGAATACTACAACTTTGCTTCCGCCGTTTTTTTTTTGTAAACTTAAGTTTTTTTTGTATAAAAACTGTTACAAAAATGTTACTCAAAATATTTGCCGTCGCTAGCTAAAACTTTTGACCATCTTTCTGGCAGCATGCGTATTCCGTGCAAATGTCGAGAAGTCGGCTCAAAAAGTGACATTTTCAGTTGAGAATAAGTTTAGAATGCCAACAGATCTCTACAAATATTTTGTTGGGTTAATATTGACACAAATATCCAAGATCGATATAAAACGATTTAATCGATTTAATAGACCAGAGCTTGACCCTGGAGACATCTATATATAGAAAACGCCGGAAGCAAAGTTGTGGACCTAATACTTGTGACTCATTCTTCTGGTAAAAATTAGTTATGTCCAATACCCAAAAAATATGTCGATTTTGCCGCACAGTGCTATCCTATATATATATATTAGTTCCTATTGTTATTATTTCTTTTTAGTTTAAGTAGGTCAGTTTACTTTGTTTTAGTTGGTAAAATTCAAATTCAAAAAATTTAATTTAACGTTAATCTCACAGAAATAGTTTAAGACTATAACCAATATCCGACCGACGAATATTTTAATAAAACTTATATGTAAAATTTCAATGTTTTATACACAAACCGTTAATGATATATGGTACTAAAAACCGTACAGTATTATGTAACATTTAAATATTATTAGTTTCTTCACATTAATGTTCCGGCAAAATTTTTAGGTTATATGCAGGTTTAACTGCTAAATGACACACACAAAATCTCACGATGTTACAAATCACTACATCATGTTTTAGAAACTTAGTTTTTACTCTATTTTATAAATTGAAATGTTTATTCTTAAAAAAATAAAAAAATATTTTAAATAAAAAATATTAAAATTATTAAATATTTATTAATATTGCGTTAAACTGTACGATTGTATGTTTTTTGACTAAATGTAGTTTTTTCCAATATATTCATAAATTAAATTTCACTAGTTTATTTTATAAAGTGTTATAATGAAGTGTACTTTTGTAAATATATATGTTTATATATTTAATTATGTAATAAAATTTATTAATTTAATTTAATTTTTTATTAAAATATGTTATAACTAACTGCAATGTATGCTAATGTTTATTTATAATACATAAACTGTAAATATTTTAAATCTATAAACTTTATTAAATTATATATTCTTACTTACTTTTGGTCTTGTTTTTCTGCTCACTTCTTGCTTTTCATGTCTATGCCAATACTTTGTATGTGTATATATATAAAATATGTAAACAATGTACGCTGTCACCTACATTTTTTTAACTAATCTTTAAAATAAGCTTCAATTCACGGCTTTTACTATGCTTCTTATATAATATATTTTGTAGATTTTTCTCTTTGCATTAAATAATAAAATAAGAAATTTAGTATGGAAATATATAAAAAGGATTATTCATGGCTTGCTTTGCTTTCAACGTTGCCGCTTCTCATTTATGTATATATATATAATATGAACTATCATCTATATATGGACTAAAGCTTTTGATTTTGTCGGCTTCTTATCACTTGTTGTAGGCAGAAATTGCTCTTACTCGCATGAGTGCTTGGTTCTTGTGCTTTTAAAGAGCTTTCATTCATAAAAAGCTTAAACACATTTTGTTAAAAAGGCTAAATTATGTTTTATACATATGTACATATGTACATATATATAGAAATATGTATTTCATTATCATGCTATAGATTCGATATAAACAAAAAAATATCTATAATGAAAATTTTCTTTCATTGCACCCATTTATCCATGTCGCCACACAACCAAATAAATCACAATCACACTGTGACACACACACACACACACACACATATGTAGAGACACTATCCCCGAGGAGACTTACCAGCACGGTCATTCGAAGTCCTTGTGCGAACCGACCGGCGAAGATTGGGACAGCACCGCTTTGGCCACACGCGAACGTACCATAAGCGGCAGCAGCAACAGCACCGGCCGTGAGCCACTACTACCCAAATTAACGCCACGCGCACAAATACGCCGCATGGGCGGCAGCAGTGGTATTGGTGGTGGCGGTGGTCCTATTAGCGCACTCGGCAACTTACGTAATCAAGTGACAACGGCGCTACTCTCCACCTCGAATTCGGAATATGATGATGATGAGGATGAAGATATTGATTTGTATGACGATGAGAATATTGTTGTAACCACAATGACCAGCGGCGGCGGCGGTGGTGGTGGTATTGGCACACTCAATCGTAGCGGTAGCAGTGGAAGTGGCGGTGGCAATGGTAGTAGCGGTGGCAGTAGTAGCAGCAACAATACAACAACCACAATACGGTTGACACGCAACAATGATGAGAGTATCATTTGAGATCGTCGACAAAGGCAACTGCTGCAGCGGCGACTTTTTGGCGAAGGCGGCGGCGCTAAGCACCAACAGCAGCGACGCTTAAGCCGTTGGACTTTCAAGTATGAAATGTTACAATGAATATATGTATGTACTAGTATTTAAATTGTGGGTGGGTAGGTCTAAAGTTGCGTAAATGCAATGAAATAATAGTTGCCAATAATGCCTGTTACTCGAAGGGAAAACTACTTGCTGTATGCATTAGGGGTTATGGAAGTTAGTATAAGTTTTGAAAAGTGTATGGTTTATATAGATTAATTGTCACACAATGCGCTTAAGCTAGTGATGCTAGATTAAGTTAAACAGTTTTATTTTTTTATTGATTTAAAAATGTTGAAAATAATTTTTTTTTTTTGTTTTTTTATCGCATATAAAAATAATATATTTTGTTATTTTTACTCGCCTTATGTTTTCACCATTATGCTCAAATATTTGTTATATATATAATATTTAATACTTATACCCTAAACAGGGTATATTAAGTTTATCACAAAGTTTGTAACACCCAGAAGGAAGCGTCGGAGGCCCTATAAAGTATATATATAAATGATCAGTATGTTGAGCTGAGTCGATTTAGCCATGTCCGTCCGTCCGTTTGTCTGTATATATACGAACTAGTCCTTCAGTTTTTAAGATATCGTTTTGAAATTTTGCAGCTGTTATTTTCTCTTCAAGCTGCTCATTTGTCGGAACTGCCGATATCGGACCACTATTTCATATAGCTGTCATACAAACTGAACGATCGAAATCAATGGCTTGTATGGAAAACTTCCGCATTTTACTACACATCTTCAAGAAATTTGGTGTGAGTTATTGTTTATAGAAATAATTTAATCTCCGAAAAAATTGTTCAGATCGGTTCACTATAGCATATAGCTGCCATACAAACCGTACGATCGGAATCAAGGGCTTGTATGGAAAATTTTCACATTTGACGTGGTATCTTCACGAAATTTGACA
This sequence comes from Zeugodacus cucurbitae, assembly GCF_028554725.1. Classification (NCBI taxonomy): domain Eukaryota; kingdom Metazoa; phylum Arthropoda; class Insecta; order Diptera; family Tephritidae; genus Zeugodacus; species Zeugodacus cucurbitae. Next base: position 5,768,316 of record NC_071668.1, read on the forward strand.
TGGATTACTAAGGTAATAATTTAATCTCCGAAGAAATTGTTCAGATCGGTTAACTATATAACCTTAATGTATCTAGCAAACAACCCGGCTAAAAAGAATTAGTAAAATGTTTTCTTTTTTTTTTATTTACTTTTTCTTACGTCTTTAGATTTGCTTAAACACATAGTTACTAAAAGAAATGCACCTGTGAAGGGTATATTAGCTTCGGTACAGCCGAAGTTAACGTTTTTTCTTGTTTTTGAATATTATTAAATTTTAAAAATCAATGGTCAGTTCACATTTGGTTCCGAACCAGTCTTAGTCATCTGTTAATTTTTTATTATTCCCGTTCATTTCATTTGAAACTTCGTATATCGAAAATTAAAAAAAAATAAAAATAAAAAATATTAAACGTGTTTAAATGTAAATGTATGACTGCTATAAAAAAATCTAGAAATAACCACCAAAACTATAGAAAAACTGTATGTACTAACAGCGCAAACTAATTCACTTTAACTTTGTGCCGCACATAAAATTATGCTTTTCTAGTTGATAAATAGACAGAAAAAAACGAAACGTCACCTAATTAGCAACACTGGGCTGTGTTTGAATAAAATAAGTAACTACTACCTATAAAAATTGTGCTAAATAGTTTCCAGAACCAAAAAGAAATACAAAAACTTCTAGCAATTCCAAAGTCATATTTTAAAGTCTATACTCTATACATACAAACTCACTATTTCTTTATAATTTTAAATTTTTTTATTTCAATTATTTTTTTAATTTTTTTATTTAAATTTAATTTTATACTTTTCATTTATTTTTTTAGTAAATTAGTTTTGAGGCTTTCATTTTTTTAATGTTTTTTTTTTCTATAAAATGTACATACTTAGCGTACAATAGTAATGTTTTAGGATACAAATTTGGTTTTAACTAAGAACATGTCAAGCGTTTTATATGTAAGTGACCATGTAAAAATAATATGTATAAAAGAAGCTAAGCAGTAATATGAAAATGCCATAGAAATGAGTATCCTAACGATAAACTTGTAAATGTGTGTAAAATATATATAGTATATATTTAGTATAGTGCGTAGTTGAAAATGTATTGAAATGCGTGTCGATAAGACAATTACGGCGACGTCGTGTATGATTGGGGTTTTAATAATTTTTATAACATTTTAACAGTTGAACCTTATGCTAGTAATAATTAAGAAACAACAACAAAAATATGAAATTAAATTACTTAAAAAAATACATTCTCAAAATTTCATAAACAAAATTCGAAGAATTGTTATAAAGAGGAGAATAATTTGAACTTTGGAAAATTAAAAAAAAAACAAAATTTTAATATATATTAGACATGTTAACTGTGCATGTAACTGTACATAAATTATAAACTATGCTACTTAATTTGACAAATATTTGTACTTAATTTTGAAAAATTAAAATAAAATAATTTGATTTCTGAAAGAGCTTAATTTTGTGAAAAACCAAAAACTGTCGAAAATTCGAAATTTCTTTCGAAAATTATTAATTTCAAGAAATTATATTTAACAATATATGTATGTATGTATGTACAAAAATTGAGCAAACTGTACTTTAAAAAATAAAGTTATTTTAAGGTTATTTATTTGTTGTTAAAACGTGCGTTCTTCCTGACCAAACAGCATACGTAAAGTGTGAAACGTACTTAACAGAGTAGTGTTCTACATTTCGAAAACAGTTTTCAAAATGTTTTAAATATTTGTTTCAATAAAAAATAGTTTAAAACAAAAGCAACAAAGCATAAAAAAATAATAAATTTAAAATCACAATATTATTATTTAGTGTGCTATTTAACGATAACGGTATTTATTATTTTTTACGAAATCAAAAATATATAAATTCAGCTTATTAAAACCAATTCTTTATGCATACATCAAGACAAGTAATTTGTTTTTTTTTTACAATTTTTGTACAATTTTGTTTTTGTTTTTCATTTACAATTTTTAGAGACAATAACTGTATAAACGAAGAAAGTATTTGAAACATCAATTATTAAGTATATACAAATATGAAATAACTGATTTCATAATAAGCGTTGTCAAAGTTCATTGAAATACTACATATATGTAATAATCAGCGAAAATTATAACTAAAACAACAAAATTGTGTGCAAAATACCAGAGTTAATTAAATAATTTGAAATTACCAAAATAGGCTTTTAATTAGTACTAAAAAAAAGAGAATTTTAATTAGCGCTAAATTTAAGAAAACAAAAAAAAAAAAAATATATATATATATACATACATATATATACTATAGTATCGCTAACGCATACACGCATACTTTTTGCCACACATGTACTAAAATACATAAATGATAGATTGAGCAAAAAAATAAAAAATAAAAAATAAAAATATTAGACGAAATTTCGAAATTGGCACAACTTTCAACTCAACGCCTTACTTATGTTATATTCATACATACTTACGAGTACATACAATTATCCATACATGTAAGTTCAATAAATTAGCAGTAGTTAATCGAAAAGAATTGCATCCACTGCACGCATGCATACTACATTGCATAATATGAAAGAAAGAAAGAAAGTAAAAACAAAAAAACTAACTAATTTGTATGTATATAACTTTGTGAAAACGGTTGCGAAATATAGTAAAGTATGTACGTGTATGAACTGTAGTATTCATGAGAACCTAATCATAATAACTTCGTAAGAACTTTCATTGAAATCAATAAAAAGCTTTACAACAAATATTACAAAAAAAATGATGTTTTACTATATATACGACTGACTAAAGGTGAGTACTTACTTGTGAGCAGAGGTTTAACCAATCAACGTCGGATGCTGTTGTGCAGTATATGTGGTGTGTTCAAAAAATAACAGGAATTTTGAAATTTCGTGAGTGTGGAGAGCCCAATTGTCAATTTTTATAGTAGTCGCTAATGTTAGACATGTTTTTATGACCTTGTCGATTTTCGTTCGTTAAGGGGGTATTCTGGTCTAGACGCATGAATTTTAGGCATTTTCTTAACTAAGATAAAAAACAAATTAAAAACATTTTTACTATCCATTTTTTTATATGTTTTTTATTGACATTTTAATAATATAAAAAAATTGCAAGAAAAAAAACTAAAATTCGTCGAGATATGGGCCGGTGGAGTGGGGGCTTCCAAAAAAACGGCGCGTCCTGGTTGACGTGATTTCAATCCTTGTAGAGATCTAAAACACAAAACAGTTAGATTCTTCCTTAGTAAGGATGTCATTATCGGGTTGACCATTCAAAAAAAAAATAATAATAACAAAATGGCGTCGACTTAAAAAAATTTTTTTTCACCCAATTTGTTTAACCTTTTCGAAAAAAAAACTTTAAAAATACTTCAAATCAAAATTTTTGGAAATCAAAGGCAGACACGATAGAGCATTGTATAAAGAAGATATATACCAAATTTCAAAGGAATCGGTTCAGTAGAACTTGAGATATCATGTCAACCACCTCAAAAAAGTAGTTTCGAGAAAAACGCGTTTAAAGTTTAAGAGAACGCTCGGCCGGCTCGGACGCTACTTAACAAAATCGGCTGTATCTCCGAAAATAAGTCGAATTTTGAAAAATCCTTCCAAGGTCATATTTTTGAAAGTCTAAATTTTCTAAATATGCAAGAAAATCGATTTTTTCAAAATCCTAGACCAGAATAGCCCCTTAAAAGCTCACACTTCGTTGCTTGTTCGTGAATAATTTGCCAAAAACAATACTGTAACGTTGCTTCAGCCTCCAAATTCGCTATTTATGACTCGTTATGTCCTTTTCTAAAACTAAAGAGAACCTTAAATGGTCATCGTTTTATAAGCATACGAGAAATCACTGAAAGATCCAATGGATCCAAAGTGTCAATTCGACATTTCATATTCATTTGTTATTAAATTAAAGAAATAAGGACTATTTTCTATAATTCTAACACATTCTGTAATCAAAACATAATAAATATAAAAATATTTCAAGTTTCAACCTTTGAGAGTGAGCACAAACCGTTAGTTTCTTCAAAACTAAAATATTTATCTCTAGCTGTAGTAGTTACCTGGAAGCGGACAAGGTAGAATCATCTCTTTCTTCTGGAATGTCCCGTCTTTGCGAGATAAATACTTGGATCTCACTTTTTTGAACAACCATGCAGAAGCGTGGAGATGTCAACATCCGATGAGACGGCACTAGGAATTTTCGAGAGATAGGTTTTGCGGAAGATTTATGGTCCCTTAAACATTGTCAACGGCGAATACCGCAGAAGATGGAATGATGAGCTGTATGTGATATTCGACGACATAGACATAGTCCAGCGAATAAAAAGACAGAGACTACATTGGCTAGGTCATGTCGTTCGAATGGACGAAAGTGCTCCAGCTCTGAAAGTGTTCGATACAGTGCCCGCTGGTGGAAGCCGAGGAAGAGGGAAACCTCCACTCCGATGGAAGGACCAGGTGGAGAAGAACCTGGCTTCGCTTGGTATAACCAAATTGCGCCAAACTGCCACAAGGAGAGACGCGTGACGCGCTGTTGTGGACTCGTCTATAACCGCGTAAGCGGTGTCTACGCCAGTCAAGAAGAAGATGCGAAATAGCGTATATAGAGTCTTAGGATGTAATCAAGGGATGATCCTGGTTTCACAAAGGACTATCTCTTAGACATTTCCTTCGGTTAGCAGTCATAGAACCTAACCTAACCTCTTTCTTATTTTTTTTAATTATTTGGTAATTTCCGGTCTAAAAACATAAGTAATTATTCATCAGCTTATTAAGTAGCACAGTTAAGCGATTTCATCTCCAAAATATTTCATTAAAACACGAACTATTTCTGTTTTTGAATTCAATAATTTATTTATACTTGTACATTTATTGCATCAAATAAATTGATATATGTATGCATGTAGCTAGATGAATGAACTTGTTTATTACATATATATATGTATATATATTTATTAACTTTATTCCTTATATGTTTGTATGTAAGTGTCTATATGTAGTTTCATACATAAATTCATTGGAATTTCGGTTCAAATTTATACACAATTTGCATGAATGAATGCATATGATAACATTTATGCCAACGTTTCTATTTGCGCGAATATTATATTATACTCGTAGTTTATATAACTGTATGAATGCCCAAATGCAATAGCGAGGCGCATTTAGTTGCTGTACAACATGCCATAGTTGATTTGGTGGAGCAAACATCATTTGAAGACGCCGTTGTTTACAAGACAATGCAAAAATTAATCGTTTCTCTTGTATTATGTATGGTTATCAATTTGTATATGAAGCAAATTATTTGTTTGTATTTAATTTGGAATTATTTTTCAAGTAACATGAATTTAAAAAAAATAATATCTGGTGTACAGAGTGTATGCTTCTTCTTTTTCTGTACACTTTCAGAAGTATACAAGCTTAAATGAAGTTGTTTAGTTCATTAAGTGCCGAAAACGTTGCATATTTCTAGGCGTTCTAACCAAGTAACCGCAAATTTTGCTTCTATTGTAGAAGTTGTAAATTTTTTTTTGTAATTTTTTATATATACCTTTTATATACTTGCATATACATTTGTATTTCGTTGGTATATATTGTGTATTGACCGTTAATACAATAATATTTTCACTAAACATTTGTATATAGTATTTAGAATATACTAGTATGTAATGGAACGACTCAACATCATGCTAATATACTTACAGTTTTCATAATTGCATTAATTGCTATTGGTTATTGTTTAACAAGATGAAGAAGATCAATTTAACTTCTTGTAAAGGCATTAAAGTTGAATGCATCATAAGTCATCATAACATATAGGAAGGTTTGATATATATATATGTATATGTATAGGTATTTACTTGTGTCTAGTTTGACTAACTCATTTTGTATGTAATTATGCATTTATGTATATTCAAAGCTGAGATCTTCAATTATTGGGCTATAGTTTATATGCATTATATGTATATATGTATGTATATCTATACCATTATATAAATTTAACAAATTCTAGTTATCTTTGGTTTTGTAGTAAATATTAAAGCAACATATTGCATTTATGTACTCGTACTATATGCATATAGTACTATGAATGCCTTCGCCTAATTATTTATTTAATGTCAATTTAGTGATGCAGCTAGTGTAAACACGCATTTGGGTGAAATTCGTTTTGAATTGATTGTTTGAAACTTAAAAATATTAATTATTTGAGCTTAAAAAAGAACTAAAAGAATTAGCTTTAAGAAACCATAAATAATTTAAGCAAATATATGTACTATATACATAAATAAAAAAAAATATACAAAAATTATTAAAATTAAATTTTATGAATTCCAAAAATATGAAATTTTAAACAATGAAAAAGAGTATTTTTTTTTATTTATTTTTTAATTAAATTTTAATCTTAAATTAATGAAATATTAATTTTTAAGCAAAGAAAAAAGTATTTTTTTATTATTTTTTTAATGAAGTTTTAAAATTAAATTAATAAAATATTAATTTTTATTAAATTAAATTTAAAAAAATATTAATTTTTAAACAATGAAAAAAAATATTTTTTATTTATTTATTTATTTTTAATTAAAAAAAAAAATTAAAATTTAATTAAAAAAAAATAAAAAAATAATTTATTAATTTAATTTTAAAATTAAATTAATAAAAAATTAATTTTGAAACAATAAAAAAAGTATTTTTTTATTTTTTTAATTAATTAATTTTAAAATTAAATTAAAAAAATATTAATTTTTAAACAATGAAAAAAGTATTTTTTTTTTAAATTAAATTTTAAAATTAAATTAATAAAATATTAATTTTGAAACAATAAAAAAAGTATTTTTTTATTTTTTTTAATTAATTAATTTTAAAATTAAATTTAAAAAAATATTAATTATTAAACAATGAAAAAAAAATATATTTTTTTAATTAAATTTTAAAATTAAATTAATAAAATATTAATTTTTAAACAATGAAAAAAGATTTTTTTTATTTTTTTAATTAAATTTTAAAATTAAATTAATAAAATATTAATTTTTAAACCATGAAAAAAGTAATTTAATAAAATATTAATTTTTAAACAATGAAAAAAAATATTTTTTATTTTTTTTTAAATTAAATTTTAAAATTAAATTAATAAAATATTAATTTTTAAACAATGAAAAAAGTAATTTAATAAAATATTAATTTTTAAACAATGAAAAAAGTATTTTTTTTATTTTTTTTTTAATTATTTTTTTTTTAATTTTTTTTAATCAAATTTTAAAATTAAATTAATAAAATATTAATTTTTAAACAATGAAAAAAGTAATTTAATAAAATATTAATTTTTAAACAATGAAAAAAGTAATTTAATAAAATATTAATTTTTAAACAATGAAAAAAAGGAATTTTTTATTCTTTTTTAAATTAAATTTTAAAATTAATTTAATAAAATATTATTTTTTAAACAATGAAAAAAGTATTTTTTTATTTTTTTAATTAAATTTTAAAATTAAATTAATAAAATATTAATTTTTAAACAATGAAAAAAGTAATTTAATAAAATATTAATTTTTAAACAATGAAAAAAGTATTTTTTTTATTTTTTTTTAATTATTTTTTTTTTAATTTTTTTTAATCAAATTTTAAAATTAAATTAATAAAATATTAATTTTTAAACAATGAAAAAAAGTATTTTTTTTATTATTTTTTTAATCAAATTTTAAAATTAAATTAATAAAATACTAATTTTTAAACAATGAAAAAAGAAAATATTTTATTAATTTAATTTTAAAATTTAATAAAAAAAAACATAAAAATTAACTTCAATGAAAAGAAGTATTTTTTTATTTTTTTTTTAATTAAATTAATAAAATATTAATTTTTGAAGAATGAAAAATAAGTTTTTTTTTTATTTATTTTTTAATTAAATTTTAAAATTAATTTAATAAAATATTAATTTTTAAAGAATGAAAATAAGTAATTTTTTATTTTTTTTTTAATTAAATTTTAAAATTAATTTAATAAAATATTAATTTTTAAACAATGAAAAAAGTTATTTTTTTATTTTTTTTATTAAATTTTAAAATTAAATGATTAAAATATTCATTTTTAAACAATGAAAAAAGTTATTTTTTATTTTTTAAATTAAATTAAAAAAATATTAACAATGAAAAAAAAATATATATATATATTTTTGTATATATATATATTATATTTAATTAAATTAATAAAATATTAATTTTTAAACAATGGAAAAAAGTTATTTTTTAATGTTTTTTTTTTTTTTAATTTTAAAATTAAATTAATAAAATATTAATTTTTAAACAATGAAAAGAAGTTTTTATTTTTATTTTTTTTTTAATTAAATTAATAAAATATTAATTTTTAAACAATGAAAAAAAGTTAATTTTTTATTTTTTTATAATTTCTTTTTATTCAACACACAAACAATTTAGTTATGATATCAATGCTTATGACAAATTTGTTGGTAAGTTAATAGTTTTTAAGCGGCATTGTTTATGTCATACAAAACGTATGTTAGACTTAGACTTTGTCACGCCTCTTCAATGATATTAGTGAGTATGCATTATTGTTAATAATAATTATTGCATGCACTTTAACACTTTTTATTAAACGATTTTTTTTTTCAAATATAAATATTAGCATATATTTAATTGTGATTGCATGTTTTTTATTTTTATTATATTTTTATTAATGCTGTATGTGTACTCCTATAATATATGCATATGCAACAGTTAACATTCAGATTATTTGCAGAGCGTAAGCATACATATGTTTTATATATACAAATAATGTTTATAATTTTAATGTTTGTGAATATATGTATGTGTGTATGTATGTATGTATATAGTCGACAGTTTGATGATTTATTGATACATTTTTATTAATATAGGTATTTATTTATTATTTTTTCGGTTGATTTGTTATATTATTTGGTAATACGCAAAAACACTTTCGAAATAACAATTGTATAACTATATATTTTTTACAGTGTATTTAGTAAATGTATGTATGTACGTTGGTATAATTTCCATGCCATTGAACGTTAATAACTCTTTATAATTATATATTTATATGTATGTATTAATGTAAATTCTATTTCATTTTGGAACTTGAGCCCAATCCACAAAAGGTTGCTTATGCCTACTATATTTCAGTTGAACGTTTATATATTTTATATTTTCTGCTGCTAAATATGCTCTTGGAAGTACAAGCTGTTTGTATAAATTCACAAATCTGTTTTTGACAATTTTCCGATTTGAAAGTAACAAAGTTGTTGTTGTTAAAAATAAACATAAAAAATAATAAATTAAAAATATAATACTTTCAATAAATTAATAATTTTTAAGTAAACTTTATGCTAACAAAAGTTGAGATTCTTTAGAAAAAAAATTTATTAATTAAAATTAAAATTTTCCAATTGAAAATTTTCTGTTAAAAAAAAAATATTGATGTGTTTTAGGATAATATTAAAATTAAAACACTTTCAATAAATTTAACAGAATAAATTAATTCTTCTTAAATTAATTTCGAACATAAGTTGAGAATTGAATTTTTTTTAAATTAAAGTTTTTAGTATTTTACGGATTTTTGTTTTTTGCTATAACTTTTAAACTCCATTTAAACCGTCTAGTGGTACCTATTTTTTAAATAATAAATAAAAACTTTATTACAAAATATTCAATTGTAAATTAAATTAAAATTAATTCGAACACGAGTATTTTTGTTTTTCTATTTTGATTTTATCACTGATTACATAATTTCATGGATTTATCTTCGTATAAAGCCATAGTAGTACTTTATTCATATAGTATTAATTATTTAAATATAAGCAAAATACATGTCAAAGAGCTGCATATTGTCTCGAAATTTTGTATAGTTATAAGAAATATTTTAATGTGATAATTGTTTGCTTTAACTGTCTTTTTGCTTTGTTTTGTATAATCCACATTGTTTTATAAAACATTTAAATCATTTACAAATATGTAATTATTTTTCGTTTTTGCAAATTATTAGATTGTACTGCTGTGAAGCAATTGAAAATATATGATATGTGAAAGTGAAAAAAAAGTTTTTTAAACAAAATTTCAAATTAAGCAAAAATATTAAAAAAATATTTTTATTTAATTGTAATTTTAACGCTTCCCATATATGATTTCAATATATGATACAAATAAATATAAAGGTCAAAGGGTGAATTGAAAATAAGTTATTTTCGAATTTTAAATTTTCTATTTTTAAATTAAAAATAATAAAAATTTTTTCAGTGTAGAGTTTAGAAAACAATAATTTGCATTACACTGCCCTTTTAGAGTATATAGTTCACAAATAATCTTTTCTTTTTATAGCTTAGACAAAAAATAACGTTTAACATATGCTACATTGAATGAGTCTAATACATAATTTAATGCTATAAATTTTTTTATATTATATATATTTATATATGTATGTATATGTATTTATTTTTTTAATTTTAATTTTTTTTGTTATAATTCTAAAGTGCCGCGTTACAGTAGTAATACTTTTCATTTCCATTTCCATTTTTTAATATTTTTTTCTGATTTTTTTCTAATTTTTAAACAAAATTTTTTAAACATTTTTTTTAAACTTTCATATAATCTTTTTAATTACTACTATTACTTGTATGACCTTTACCAACTTATGCTTACATGTCAGCGCCAAAGACTCGTTACACGTTTCCTGTAAAAAAACAAGCGTGGAAATATACAAGATAACAGTATTTTAACATACTTTTTTTTTAATATGAATACATTCAATTTTATTTTTTAATGGAAAAAAATAAAAAAATAAAAATAAATAAATAAAAAATCAATCGTTAACTTTTCAAAGAAACATAAACGGTTTATTAAAACATATGCCAGTTTATTATATTATAGAATTCAATTAGATCTATTACAAACAAATTATAACATTAATATAAGTTTACGCAGAGTTTATGGGAAAATAATAATTGTATATATAATAACTACATGTTTATATTATAAATAGCAAATACTATGTTGCTTGGATTTTTATTAAAATTAAAATAAAAAATATACACGTTGTTTCAAAAGAAAACAATAACAAAAACCAAAATATAACACAATTAATGTAAATGTAAGATTTCAACTAAATCATTGCAAAAACGAAATCGAATTTAAACGCATGTTGTTGCGTGCGCTTAGAGCACTTAAAGTGTAATCACTGTATATTCGGGTGTGAGCATTCTAAGGATACTAAAAATTATACTCAATCATGTACATACATATAAATAATAGAACAGCAAAAATCTTAGCATGAAATGACAAACATTCGAAAAGAAAAGAAAACGAAAAAAAACTTGTTTCAAGTTATCACTATAAAATATGACGTATAAAATATGAAAGTCTTTACAAATTAAGCCTAAAGATTACTAAATTGACCCGATGTGGCGATTTCAATTTATTATTTAATAATTACAAAGCAAAATATTGGAATGTGCGCGTTAATTTACAATGGAAATAATAAAATTATTTTTGTAATGAGAAAAAACCAAAGAGCTGCGCAAGAGTTATGCACATGGACTGACTGCCTAGCAGTTGTGCTTAATTAAGGCCATATGAGAAGATAAGCTTGGAAATTGAGACACACTAGCAATAAATTTTTGTTTTTCTGTAAAAAATTTTCGCCTTAAATATGCACAAATGCTATGTAAGAGGTTGTGTGTGAGAGAGCGTAGCGTGCGCAAAAGAAACGTTAAATAACTTAAGCTACTTTGAGAGTATTCAACTTAAAATTTACATTTTTTTTAATTAGACATATAATAAATAAATAAATATATAATTTTACATTATTTTTTCAAATCATTTAAAACTCGGCATTATTTGACATTGTGCGCCTTCTTACCGGAGGTTACAAATGGCCCAACGTAATTGCTAGGAAATAGACCGGATAAACCATTCAACTCGCCACGCCACCATTCAGGTTCGTCACGTCCCAACACGCTGATAATATCATCTTTCTCAAACGAAAGTTCATCGTCGTTTTGTGCCTTGTATGGATACAATGCAATGACTTTGTCTGCAATGAAGCAAATATATTTGTGAATTCAAAAAAAAAATATGTTTTAACTCAAAAGAGGGCGCACCTAGTATTTGTTCTGTCATCTCGATACGACTACCCGACACAGGTGTATTACGCCCACTATTGCGGCCACCTTGCAAAACCTTCACATATGTGGCGGGGAACCAACCGATTTGGCGACGTCGGCCTTTCGCCTGCAATTCACCTTCCCACCAGCCCGAATCGGTCTTCTTGCGTATCATAATCAATTGTCCACGTGTGAGTGAGAGTTGTTCCGGGCTTGTAGCCTCGTATGGTGCAATAACTTGTGCGATTTCCGAACGTTTGGCGCGCATACCCTGATGCAGAGAGAAAAATTATATTAAATACTAATATGCAAGCACAATAGAGAGAGTAAAAAGTGCTGCAGTTAAAATTGTTAACTTTTGTACGTGACTAATAAACAACAACACAAATAATACAAACTGATGATGTAAAACTACAAATGTCGGTTCATATATAATATAAAGGATAAAGGATGTTAACAAATTATTTACAGGCGTCATGGAAGAGGTGCGTGACATTGGGCGACTAAACGATTCCGCAGACTCATTCTGACTCTTCGATTGTGTATTGATTTGTGAGACTTCAGTGTCCAAGTCTTCATTTGTACGCGTCTCTTCGGCAGCTGCAGCGGCGTCTGTATGATCAATTACACTATCAGTTGCAGTTGTTATGCCGCTATTGAATTTCTGTTGTTGTTGTTGTTGTTGTTGTTGTTGTGTTGCTGTTGCAGTTGGTACTGCTGTTATTGTTGCTGTTGCTGTGTCATTACTTGTGAATTGTTCGTGTGGTGTTGTGGCTGCTATGGCGGCGACACTATCGGTCGTATCGGTTGCGTTGCCATTTTCCTGTGAAATGTTACAAAAGGCGGCAATGGAGCGCAGCATTTGAAGGAAATGTGGAAAAGCAATTTGTATATATAAATTGTTAGTAGTATTACAAAAATACATAAATATGCATGTACGATATGTATGTTGAAAATGCAAATATACGCAATGTGTGTTTATATGATAAATGATGATGGGATGCTTGGAGCAACAGGAAGCTAGTAGTATATGTGTCACAAACCGTTTCAACACTAATGACAGCTACTAGTCCTTTAACTATAAACAAAACCAAACAACAATTTTTCATTTATAACTACTTACCTTTTGCTCATCAAAGGCACCGGCAATGTCCAACGCTGCATCTGTTGCTGTCGTACCAACGTCCGCTTTTTGCACATAGTTCGACGGGAACATACCTGTGCGTGTGCCAATTGTGCCGGTCCACCAATCGCCTTCTTTCTTAATCACCATTACCATTTCGCCGGCATTGAAACTCAAATCGCCAGCTTCAGTGGACTGATATGGATATGCCGCAATGTAATACTCCACCTCACCGTTGTGTGCATCCGTGCCGAGACTAAAAAAAAGTAACAAACGCATTAGAACATAAAGTTAAATAAATTGTATTCACTGCCATCAATTCTGCTTGAAAATATTGTCCGAACCACTTTACCTCTGGCTGTTGTCGTTGAAGGCGTCTTGTGCTGCATAACCGCTTAACTGTTCATTCGTATCTGACTCGGCTGTAATGGGTTGTGTCGTTGTGGCGCTCGTATATTCATCTTCCATTTTCTCCACGTACGTTTCTGGGAACCAGCCAGTGTGTCCGTTTATCTCACCAGCCAACCAACCGGGTTCGGCATTCTGCTCCAACGGCACCAGTATGATATCGCCTGGTACAAAAGTAATTTCATCCTGATTTCGTGCGGTAAACTCATAAACCGCACGATATTTGACAAAACCTTCGGGTGCGGGTCCGGAGGTATCTACAGATGCCGCAGCAGTTGTAGCAGTTGTCTCCGTCAAGGCGGCCGTATCATTTGTGAGTGCATACTGATCGACGCTGGTACCCCAGGCGCTTGAACCCGTGTCCCAGGCGCTCGTTACAGCCGAAACATTATCATTCTTTTTGTTATACTTCAACTCAAGCACTTGTGTGCGTTGCGTGTCATAATCGGCGTATAATTCTTCGCATTTGGCGATTAAAGCCGATAATTCGCCTTTCACTTCAGCCACCTGCACATCGTTGGAATTGATATCTTCCTTTTTGGATTCGATTTCTTTGCGTATATTTTCCACTTTGTCCTTCAGTTGCTTGATGATTAACTGTAAACAAAAAATTAAACAAATTTTTAGTAAATTTGGAGTGATTTCAGAAAATAGCGCTGTGACTGTATTTACTTGTTTGTTAGCGAAAGCAGCAGTTAATTGCTCCTGTTGATTTGCATCGGTAGCGCCACTCAAAGCAATACTCTTACTTTTTGCATCCCATTTGGCGCGCTCCTGTGTCAGCTGTAGCAACTTGGCATTTTGCTCTTTTATGCGCGCTTTGAGTTGAGACATTTCCGACATGGAGGTATCTCGCTGTGAGCGCATACCATCGATTATGGTTTTAACGTTTGTCACACCGGCACGTGTGTCGCAAATCTTTTGTGACAAATCTTTAATCTAAAGAATTACATATTTTATTAGTTTTCGCATGTTTAACTTTGTATATTGTCCAGTTACCTTCTCGTTAAGTGTGCTCAGTTCAACATTAAGTTGTGTATTGTGCGCTTTTTGTTTCAAGACACGTTCCTGTTCACGTTGCTTTTGAGCGTTCATCTCTGCTATACGCGCTTGTTCCCACTCCATTTGTCGCTGCTTTTCCAACTCCCTAAAAAAGAACACTTTAGCAAATTATCCAAAGCACATATTACTTTCTATTCTATTTACTTTCTGGCCGCTTCTTTAGCTTCGAGCTCGCGTTTTCGTTGTTCTTCCTTTTCCATTTCCAATTCACGTTGCTTTTGCAATTGTCGTTCTAATTCCTCCTGTTGTTTGCGCTCGGCCTCTAGCCGTGCCTTTTCGCGTTTTTCCGCCTCCTCGCGTTCCTTGCGCTCGCGCTCTTCCTTTTCTTTACGCTGTTGATCCTGCAGTAATTTACGTCTTCGATCCAACTCTGCTTGGCCTTTGTCAAAGTTCTCTTTGCGTTTGTCTTCAAACGTTGCTGCAAGAAGAATAAATAATAACATTAGTTCACCGTTTCTATTTCAATTTTCATTTATTTTACTTTGAGGAAGGCCTGCAGCCGGATCTGCATCAACTGCACCTTGCGATGAAACTGATGCATGACGGGAAGCTGGTGTGGATCCAGCGCGCGAACCCGGTCCTGATATGGAACCTTGACGAGATTTGGTTTTTCGATAACTGGGTGGTATCCAATCGATGGGCAATGTAACTGGCACCTTTTCGCCATTCATGGCTTTGTCACAGAGGAACATAGCCAAAATGAATTCGTCACAACTTAGTCTACCATCTGAGTCCAAGTCGGAGAGTGTCCAAATCTGGGCGAGTGTGGCTTGTGGCAATTTGCTTTGTACGAGTATACTGCGCGCCTGTGCGCCGGTCAAATAACCAGAACGCGTACGATCAGTTGCGTTGAAGACTTGTGTGTACTTACGCTTCGCTGGACCCTTGACAGCCCACTCGCTTTGACTGTTTGAATTGAAATAAAATGAATATTCATTAAACACTAAACCATAAAATAAATGTATTCCAAGGAGCTACTTACGGTGATTCGATAGATGGCGCACGCTCTGATATTGACATATGTCGACTGGGTGGATTACTCTGTGGTGGAGTTGGTGTGGCTGGTAATTTGGAAACCTCATTGCTGTTAGGTGGCGAAACTATTTTTCCAGCTGGCAACACACCACTGGCAACTGGTGGAATACCAGGTATCATAGCTGGTGGTACGACACCAGCCGTTGCAGCTACTGACATTGGCACCATACCAGGAACTGGAACTCCACCTGCCACTGGCGGCACAATGCCGGGCATTACTCCAGGTATGGCACCTACACCAGGTACATTTGGAATAACCGAAGCACCTACTGGCATGACGCCAGGTTGCATTACACCGCCAGGGAGAACTGCTGCATTGATTGGCATTTGCCCGGGTATTACTGTAGCTGGAACACCAGAGACCACACCGGTAGCCATTGTAGCTGGTAGAGCTTGTGGTAACACACCTGGTAATGTGCCCGGAACAATACCTGGCACAGCGGGTACAGCACCTGGCAAGGTTGCGCCCGATATCGGTACACTGGAAACTACACCAGGTATTGTAGGAGGCTTAACAACAGCAGACATTGATTTGAGCGGATCTAGTGGACTCAAACTTCCGGCGCCGGTGGGCGTCATTGTTGGCGTAGTTCCCACTGTGGTTAGCGAAGCAAGTAATGTGGGTGGTAAAACCTTCGGTACATCCATGCCACGTAGCTTTAAATTAATCAATTTACATGCAATACTAAACTCATTGATGTTCATTTTTCCATCGGAATCTGTGTCTGCCAGAGCCCTAAAACGTTAACGTAAAAAAAACATATTTTAAATAAAATATAATATTATTATATGCATATTTCCGTAGTGTAGTCTTATTATATTATTTATAGACACATTTTAAACTTTATATCTTTGCCGGGCTTTACAATACGAAATATTGATAACGCCGTTCGCGTATGCTGACTCACCATATTTGTCCGAGTATTAGCGGTGGCAATTGTGATTGTAAAAAGAAGCCTTTCGCTTGTGCACCAGTCACAAATCCTCCTTGTGGTTGTAGTGCTTTAAATTGCTCCTGATACTTGAGCTTCTCCCTTTGGGTTATCACCCACGGATCAACCGCAGCGTTCATTGCAGAAACAATTCAAACGTTTACTCGATAATAGTCGTTCTACTTTCGTTGAAGTCAAATCAATAGCGGAAGAAAGCTTGAGCGTTTTAAGCTGCAATCACTGACGATCCTTTCAAACGACACTGTTTTCCACTGACTTCAGTCGTCGCACAATTATACAACTTTTTTGCTATTTTTACACTTTCTCAGTAGAGCTCAGCTTCGTTTTTGTTATTCTCTTATCGTATGTATTCCTTAACGCCCCCTTAGTGCCTTGGCCTTATCAGCTTTTTCCCCTATTACCTGCCCCCTCTTTTATTGTGTACACCGAATTATGTGAGGCTACTATTATTGTGAATACAGAGGGGAGGAGTAAAAATCTAAAATATGTAAAAATCAATTAGCTTTGCTCATTTTTACGGAAAACATACTTTTTTAAAAAATAGAGTTTATTAACTGCACGTATATAAAATGGGCTACGACGATAATAAATTGACTGCTTAAAGTATGTATGATGCGTTAAATTGTATTGGACTAATTAAACAA
Organism: Zeugodacus cucurbitae; assembly: GCF_028554725.1. Taxonomy (NCBI): domain Eukaryota; kingdom Metazoa; phylum Arthropoda; class Insecta; order Diptera; family Tephritidae; genus Zeugodacus; species Zeugodacus cucurbitae. Next base: position 5,785,665 of record NC_071668.1, read on the forward strand.
AACTTATTTGAACAAATAAATTCTAGAAGTGATTAATGAATTGGATGTTTTGTAATATTTTTTACAGAATTATTACTTTATAATGCTTTTAAACTGCACAGAAAATTTTATTTCTCCCAAACTTTTTCGCGACACTTAACTTTTTCACGAATCTAATAAACGTCACACCGAATCAATAAATCGAATTGGAACGGAGATGCCAGTCGTAAAAATCGCTCGAATCTATCGTCTGGTTAATGATATCGATAAAAGCTACTAGAGAATTTATTATAATTGTATTTATTAATTATTCTGAATCCAACTTCTATATATATCTTAGAATATTATAAACTGTCTATTTTATATAGATTCTAAGCCAGCTTTCAAAATTTAAACTACAATTATCAATGTAAACCATAGACATAATTCGGACTAGATATACTACCACCAAATGTTAATATTTATAATAATCGATCATTGTTTGTTACTTTAAAATAGTACTAAGAGATTTTAAAGTTATTTAAAAGAGAGATAGATTTTTAATTATTATTCAAGTTCAAATTATTGAAGGTCTATACGTTGGATAAGCAATTAAAATTATTTAATACATTCAATTGCATCCCTGACGAATTGAGGTTACGTTTCGCAGCATGGCATTTCGTTCACTTTTAATTTGGCTGGCACGGCGTGCATTTGTAAAAATAACTAATCTCTGGTAAAATTTAAAATTACTGCGCGATTTACTTATTTTATTAATAAAAAATGGGTACTTCAGAAGACGACGAGAATTCCAATGCAAGTGATGAAGAGCAGGAATTCGATGAAGAAAATTCCGGCGATGCAGAAAATTCGGGTGATGAAGAAGTTGAGGAAAATGATGAAGATGAGGAAGACGACACTGAAAGTGCAGATAATGATATAGCCGCAGGAGACGTCGAAACTACTGTCACATGGAAGGAACTCGTAAGTATTAAAAAATATAATAATACCTTATATAATAATGAAATGTGTTATATTGTAGGGCTTAACGGACGCGTTGTGTCAGGCATGTGAAGAGTTGAAATGGAAAGCGCCATCAAAGATACAAAAGGAAGCTATACCTGTAGCATTGCAAGGAAAAGATATAATCGGTTTGGCTGAAACTGGTTCTGGCAAGACAGGTGCTTTTGCTTTACCAATATTGCATGCGTTGCTGGAGAATCCCCAGCGATATTTTGCGCTGATTCTAACGCCCACACGAGAATTGGCGTTTCAGATATCTGAACAGTTTGAAGCACTTGGTGAGTTATTATGCTACGTTGGTATGACTGTTAGTACGGCCTTCCCCGCTACCAATACAGTATTTATTATTTAAGCATGCAATGATGTAAAAATTTATTTTGATTTTTTTACGTGAAATCATTTATTTTAGTTTCGTCACTACCTCTGAGCTATAATTTATTTTAAATTTTATGAACATTTTATGTTTCATATACTAAATAAAAGTTACATTTCAGGGAGTTCGATAGGCGTGAAATGTTGCGTTGTTGTTGGTGGTATGGATATGGTCTCCCAAGCGTTGCAGCTTGCCAAGAAACCGCATATAATTATAGCTACGCCTGGACGTTTAGTTGATCACCTTGAAAACATGAAAGGATTCAATTTGAAAGCTATAAAGTACTTGGTAATGGACGAAGCAGATCGAATTTTAAATATGGATTTCGAGGTGGAACTGGATAAAATATTGAAAGTATTGCCACGTGAACGCCGAACATTTTTGTTCAGTGCTACCATGACAAAGAAAGTGAAGAAATTGCAACGTGCTTCATTGAAAGATCCCGTTAAGGTGGAAGTCTCTAACAAGTATCAAACAGTCGAGCAACTCCAACAATACTATGTCTTCATACCGGTTAAATACAAAGATGTTTATTTGGTACACATAATTAATGAATTGGCTGGCAACAGTTTTATGATATTCTGCAGTACCTGTGCAAACACTGTCCGCACAGCACTGATGCTACGTGCTTTGGGTCTCGCTGCCATACCACTACACGGTCAAATGTCGCAGAATAAACGTTTAGCGGCATTAAATAAGTTTAAAGCGAAAAATCGTTCAATACTCATTTCGACAGACGTGGCATCGCGTGGTCTTGATATACCCCATGTTGATGTGGTCTTAAATTTTGACATACCAACTCATAGTAAAGACTACATTCATCGTGTTGGTCGTACGGCGCGAGCGGGACGCTCTGGCAAAGCTGTTACTTTTGTTACACAATATGATGTGGAATTGTATCAACGCATTGAACATTTACTTGGTAAACAGTTGCCATTATATCCTTGTGAGGAAGACGAAGTTATGGCGCTGCAAGAGCGTGTGGGCGAGGCACAGCGCACAGCGAAGTTGGAGCTCAAAGACTTGGAGGATAGTAAGGGTAGTAAAAAGGGTAAATTTAAGAAAGGGGGAGATGATTACGATGATTCTGAAAATTTCTCTGGTGCTCGCAAGCGTATGAAACCTCAGGGTGGCCCTGGGGGCAAGAAAAATTGGAAGAAAGCGAAAAGGAAGTAATCTCTGTAAGATCATTAGTAGTTAATATAAAGTCTTTGTAAGGCAGTATTTGTTAATAATTTGAAAATAAATAATCTAAGCATGTATTTTATAACCAAATGTCTTATTTTTTTATTTAGCAAATACTCAATCGTTCTGTTCAAACTGTTTTAAACATCTCGTAAGCTAACCTTTTTTATAACAATTATTAGAGTCCGACCGATTAAACTTGGTTGGGCGTCGGCCAAAAATTTAGAATCCGTCAGACACTATTAATTATACGAATAGCCCAAAATTGAGAATTTCGACGTTTTTTAAAGAAATTTAAAGTTCTATCCGTTCCTTATCGCTAACGCTTAAATTTTCGAATATAAAAAAAATGAAAACTAAAGTTGATTGATTTATTAAAATTTGTGAAAGTCTTTAATTTTCTTAATTAAGTGTATATAATTTTCACTAGGTTATCAATTACATCGATATTAACTAAAAAATTTAATTTATTATTTGATTTTACATCTCAGCTATTTTCAGTTTCATGCGCTGAATTTCAGTTTACATACAAATTACACTATATAACCCACGACAACCTTTTATGCTGCAAATGGGAGATTTACATATCTACATATTTATCATACAAGAGCTAAGTAAAGATCAAAAGTTTATAGAAAGAAGGCGTAATCTCAATATGTATTGCACTGTATATCAAAAAGTTCGCATACACCCTCGTCTTTCGTCAACACGAAATTGTAATCTTCATGTGGGGGATTTAACTGAATTAGTGGCGCGTTTTCTGAAATGATTCCAACAGGTATTGTTACAATCTAATACAGAAATAGAAAATATTTACCTAAATTAGGATCGTCTGGGAAAAATCTACGCAATGAGTGTTCTGCTAAAGAATTTTTAAAAATTATTCGTGCAGCAAGTTGATTCTCTAATTCATCTTGTTCTTTTTTATGTTCGGGATTGCAAAAGTACGTATGTTCATCGGTGACTAGAGTGGCTTTATTTGATTGGGAGCTTGATTCTGAACAATTGGATGAAGATGGTGACGGTGTTTCCAAGCGGGAAATTAGCGGCGCCGTTTCGAGTTTTGGTGCTATGCAGGTGCCTTGTTCGGTTACCAGCCGCACATCTACTTTCCCACCATTATCCAATGAAACGTATAAAGATTTCTGTGTTGTATTGAATATATAAATTTTCGTCAGGTCCTGTTAAAGTCGGTGTAAAAATATCTATACATACATGTGAAGGTTCTATTTTCACCTCATCGTCATGATTGGGTATTACCAGCACAACATTTTCTCCATATATTGAAAGCAAGTCATCACGGGTCACATATGCATACGATTTATTTACTTCGTCTTGTTTAATGTATTTCAAATTACGCCTTGCGTATTCTAATTTGAGATCCACATCGGCTTCAAGCGCTTTCAAATGCTTGGCTCGCGCATGCGCCGCTCTTAAACTATGATGGCCCGTACTAGTATTCAGTGCGCCTCTATAAATGTATAAATGCAATATTAGAATATGTAAGAATGTACTATTATATAATATAGAAATATTACCGCCATCGCACTGTGCTGCTGTGCCTAGTCTTCTCGATTAAGCCAACACCTTCTAAAACATTTGTTATATCGTAAATTCTACGCTTCTGGACATCCAAAAGCTCAGTTGCCTAGAAATAATCAAATATACTTCACTGATGCACACATATATATACAATATATGCTTATAGTTTTAATTACATTACCGATGAGCAATGATATGACGATTACTGTCATATACGAATAGTAATATTTTGAACTTGAATTGCATAGAACTTTTATTACAGTGAAAGCGCCAAATATATTGGGCGCTGTTCACCACCCCCACCACTTAATATACAAACTTATAGATTTCCCAAAGCATACTTCTAGACAATTACCTCTTTGAGATCAATGCGTCCATTGTTCCATTTCATCAACTGGACGAATTTTTGGGTAAGTGCCACTAGAGAACCGACCGCGCGCTGCTGTTGTTCTTGCCTTGTTGGGGTGGGCGCGGAATCGTTCACCACCATTCGTTCGCTCATCATCGTATCTTTCACAATGTTTGCATCTATGGTGCGTCCGCAATTATTAAAGTTCCACTTGTTGTAAAATTAAATTGAGTTTCAGAATAAACAATTTATTTCAATTTAGTCAATTTCCTACAAAATATTTTATTGTAGCGCGAATATTTATGATAAATAGAACTAAACTTTCAACACTGCCGCCATTTCGTCTTCTTCTTCTTTGAAAATTCATTGCTGTTCGCAAGAGATCACAATAGCACAGTTTATATATGTTTTTAATATTCTTACGATATCGATGTTATGCAGTAAAATATTTAAAATAAATTTGTGGTTCTATTGTATTTCATTGAAAAAACATAACACAATGAATTAGTTTTTCTTATTTAAGACACACATAATTATTTTAAATATTGTAAATAGTTGCATGGCATCCTCTTTAGCAACGGAGGGACATCTGTCGGGAAAATTAGCTTATCACTTACATTTAGCCCACCTCCCATATTTCATCAACTATATGTTTTCCTCGTGATTTTCGTTAGCGTGCAGCAGAAAACGTTGAATTTATTTATATATTTGCAAATTAATTTATTTTTCTTAAAATGTCTGCAAAAAAAGCGCGTCCACGCCTTTCCAAGGGCATCCTCGAGATGAAGTTCATGCAACGCACGAAGGCGAAAGTAGATAAAGAGATCGAAGAGGCAGAGGGCCGGGAAATGTACTCGCAAGAAATCACACAAAAAATGTTGAACAGCAATTCAAACTATATAATGGAGCCGAGTTTCGTGCATTGCGAAAATCTTATTGAGGGTCGCCTCAGTTTCCGCGGCATGAATCCGGAAATAGAACGTCTTTTAGAGTTGGAACAGGCTGAAAAAGCAGCCAATACACGACATGAGCAACCCACTGAGGTGTCTGACAAGTATATGGCTACATTTTATAACGCACAGCAGGTGACAATGCAAAAGAAATTCCAAACAAAGGCACAATTCAAAGCAAAACGCAATCACGTTGATAAAAAGACATGGCAAGGTAAAAAACCTAGGTTCCAAAAGCCGCAAGAGGACGATGCTGAAGATGATAACAATAAATAGAACTAGTACAAACAATTTTAAATTGTAACTTAAAAAAATTCTAAACATTAATAACAATGTTTTGTATACATTAATTAGTACTTTGTTTTTATTTTAAATATATTTCGTTTTTCAAACATCATAAAGATAAAGTAAATAATTTGTCAGTAATTTACTCAGTTTTAACAGCTTGTATGGCGTAGCACATTATGTTTGAATTAATCCATCGCCAGCGTCTACGAATAACATCATATGTGAAGCCATTTGTCAGTACAGTTTGACAATTCACTGAAATGAACAGGTGCAAGAAATTTCAAATAATAATACAATTAATCTTTCCATTTTGAAAAACACCTACATGCAGATAGTATACGTTGCACATCTAACGGTGTGGCTAATTTTTCCCAGTGATGAGTGTTTTTCGGTGCGATACCAAATACATATTCTGCCAGAAAAATTCCGCCTATCCATAGTGGAATAGTTTTGTTCATGGTGGTAATGAATATTGAGCCTCCTGGCTGAAAATATGATAAATATGTATATAAAAATTTTTTATACAATAAGAATCATACCTTCAATGTCTGCACACAATGTGTTAAGAATCCTGCTTTATCATCAATGTGTTCCAACACCTCTGAGCACACTACTGCATCGTAATGGTTCAAATTTGTTTTTGCATGTACCTCAATGGGCTCTATTTTGTAATTTACATTATTCTTCAAATCTGTACTATGATTCTCTAAATGTTCCCTTGCTGTTTTTATGACGTCTTCACCCAAGTCCACACCCGTAACATTTGCACTAAGGCGTGCTAATGCCTCTGTTAAAATACCGCCACCACAACCCACTTCTAATATGGACTGATTCTGTAAGACTTTAGTGGTGTTTACTAATGCAGCATCTACATTGCCGCGTGCTACAATACCGTCACGTATAAAAGGCACTCTATATTGAATAATTTATTATAGTATATAACGTATTTCAATAAAAAATTCGGCAGTTTACCGCAGTTCGTTAAGTTTATGTAGACTTTGCATTGGCCCATTTAAATTCCACCAGTTGGCTGATAAGTTTGCATGATGATCAATTTCCTTTTGTGTGCTAGCTGAATGTGTCTGTCCCCTCTGCGTTTGACCATTCGCTGTCGAAGTGTACGTCTTATTGGCGGTTATTTGTGCAAATTGCAGATGAGAAGTACCAATCAACAAATGTCTGCAAAAAATTTATTAGTTTTTGAAATACAATAATTTTATGTTACAACCTTTGAATTTTCAATAAAGGGCATAACATTTTGAGTTCTTTAATGTGTTATTATTGCAAATAATATCGAATTCTACACTTTTAAACACACTAATTAAAATTTTACATTTAATACACTTTATGCATTTTGAAATAAATAAATACAGATCATATGGAAATGACAATCAATCGTGCTGCCGGCAGGTTGCCATATTCGAGGCACAACAAGAGAACAAGATAAACTGTGCAGTACAATTGCAACAATATTATACATTTGATACAATAATTATAATATTAATTTAATGATTTTGTTGTGTTTTCTCTATATGAATGAAAATAAATGAATTTATCTGCTGAGACAGCTATAAATGCATGTGTAATTTTAAAATATATTGTGAGCCTTGTGTTCATTTTGACATTAGTATACATATATCCGGCTGGAGTAGAACTTCACAGTCAAATAAAAATTCAAAATTAATTAAATTAAATTACAAATAGTGCTAAACAAAAAGCAGAAAGTGCATAGTGATTGCTGCCAGCAAATGCAAAAAAGGTTATATTGTAGTGTTTGTGTTGGTTATGTTATATTTTGTTGGCAGAGCGACAACAACATTGAGTACTGGGTGATAATGGTTTATGGTTTTCATATACAATTTTAATTTAAACAAGGTAAATTTAACTTATTTTTAGTGTAGAAAGCTTTACATTAACAGTTTCAAAATAATTTAAACAGCTTTAGTAGCGTGTAGAGCATAGCTCATTTTGGTAGTATCAATCCAACGCCAACGCTTCTGA